>NC_142118.1:9502500-10130000 GCF_056152115.1 Neolamprologus brichardi
GGCAGCTCGATCAGCGCTTTTTTTCTCGCTAAAACAGATATACGCTCTCTTCTTTCGGCTTTTTCCCCTCTGCCGGTCTCAGGGAGAGCCGATTTAATCACCGACATCTCTGCTAAAAAGGCCTGCTGCACACTGCTTTCGTAACCGATGCGACACATTTCTCACGTCTCACGTGCGCGCGCGCACACACAGACACAGACATACGCACGCGATCTGTAGTTGTGCAAGGGAACTCGCAAGAGGATCTGAAAGTGACGTTTTCAGCCACAATATACGACGGTTTAATTAATTCTCATGCATCAGAAGGCCCCCGATTCGCCAAAATATCACCTCCCACAGAACAAAAGACGTGCGAGATACAGCATAATTCGAGGAAGAAAAAAAAAGGAAAAAGAGGAGTCCTCAGAAATAATTCATAAAGGCACAGACAGCATTGTCGACCTATTAAATGAACTTCTGCATGAGCGATAAGGGTTTATTTTTATGCTGTGACTGTATGCTAAATGTGAAGTGACAGCATGGCATCCAAATGCCATTTGTTAGTTAAAAAGGTCACCTGATGTGGAAGATCTAGAAATTAATTTTTCATATAATCTACTAAATCTCCCCCAATCCCTTACCCCCATAATTTGTGTATGCAGTATGAATTAAAACTGAAGGTCTGGGGGTGGGGGCATCTATTGCCTCTTGTTACGCAGGAGACCATGAAGGCAATAAATGCATCACTTATGCAGTAATCATTGATCATTTCAGATAAATCTCGGTGGTGTGTTTTGTGTGTGTGTTTTTTCCATTGGCATCTCTGCAGATTAATTATTCTGCTTTTATTGCTCCTCACTGTGTCATCAGACCTCTCCCAGCCTTCTCATCTTGTCTGCATGTCATTCTCTCACCTCATTTGCTCATTTCACCTTGTACCACTATTTCATCATGTGCAGAATCATCAAAAGGCAGGTTGCCTAATGGCTTCACACAGGAAATGCGTGGTGCGTCTGTGTAAAAGACATGCTTGGTGGAAGACTACTGTCGCACAATAACCAACCAGCTCTGACGTTGGAGGCCTTCCAGTGTGGTCACACCCTTTTTTTTTTGTAAAGCCACGCAAGATGTCAGCAGTTGTTGCTGCTCTGCTTCCTGGTTTCAGGGCCTGGTTTCAAATGAGGAACAAGTTTAATATCGCTTAAAGCACTGAAGTAGCAAAATTTGGTGTTCTTTATGAGATTGGCTTTTATAGGGTTTCTTGCTTTGTCCTTGCAGTGCTGTTGCATAACAGCCTATTTCTCAGTATCTGTTTTCCTTTACTCTTCAGCAGTACCCCCCCTCTTTTCCTCAATAAAGCTTCCGTGTGCGACCATGCAGCATCTAATAACTCTGTTTATTAATACCCCTTTTGCGGGCTCGGGGAGACGGGGTAGCTGCAGAAATAGCAGGTGCCTATTGCTTCTTTTAACATCAGCATCAACAGCAGTAAAATTAGACCACTGTGACGCCAACCTGCGTCGGTGCTGCAACCCAGGGGAGGAACCAGGCAGCATACGCCTGGTAGAAAGAGAGGAGGAGGAGGAGGAGAAGGAGGAGGAAGGGAGACAATGATGAGGATGAGAGGATTGCAGGGAGGGAGACAGACAGAGATCCCTGCCTTGGTGTAATTGTGAGCACAGCGATGATGAAACAGCTGAGTTCGCCTACGTGCCACACTGACAACAGCTCAGCTTGGCTTGGCTTTGTATTCACAGAAAGCCATCTCCCTGATAGCTTTCTGCTGCTGAGAAGGGATGTGAAAGCTTTTAACAAACTACAAAACATCAGTCTCTCCAGTCATGGCTAAGTAACAGAGCAATAGCTGACTCAGAATAACACTTATAGTAATCAATGTTAAGCACACCCAGTTTTATCCAATTTTGCCCTGAAACAACTCTTTGTCGGAGTTATTGTGAGTTCGCCTGAGGCCCCCTTTTTTATGATGAATTACTGCTGTGTGAATGTGTCTTGTCAGTATTTAGAAGTGATAAGGAGCATAACTCATAAAATAACAACAGCTAGTTAAAGGGTGTGTGCATTTGCGTCAGCAGACTTGTTCTTTAAGGAAGTGTCTGTTCTTTGGAGTCAAATTAAAGGAAATTTTGGAACCGTGCCCAGAGGTGACAAAACAGTTACAGTCAATCAGGTGTAAGATTTCAAAAGAAGCTCTCATCCTACTCCTTGAAATGTTTCATTCACAATCAATAAATATATGTGCCCAGAAAGGGTTGAAATTAACAAACAGTTAGAAGCAAATAATTTTTTTTTCTGAACAAGCATGACTTTCACACTTCAAGAACAGCTGAAACTAGTTCAAATACAGGCTACTCATTATTGTTGGATGTAAAGTTTTGTGAATTTCATTTGTAGCCTAAGCTCCTCTGCGGCACAGAGGAGTGTGTGTGACTTGCTATTCTTAGAGGTTTTGACGCAATAAGCTACAAAACTGGAGGGATTTCTCTATCCAATAATTACTGTTCACCTGCTGCCAGACTCCCCACTCAGCAGCGTGTCCTCTTCTTGTCTCATGGGATCAGTAACTAGGATGTTTCCCTGGAAACTGGACAGCTCTATCATATATAATTGGGTAATCCCTGAGCTGCTGACAGAAAAATAATAGCGTTTGGGATTTTCAAAAAGACCCAAGCCAACACTGAACATAATATGTCTGTTTAATAATCCAGATCCAGCGATTACAGGATGGATCTGGATTATTAGTAACTGTAATGATAAACAGATTTTAGTGACAATATTTAGATATCAATAAGCAGATTGTGGGGGGTTAAAAGACTTCTAACTCTTCTATAAGACTGCTATTTATTCAGTGAAAGGAGTTAAAGTCCCTGATCGATCTATTGTGCTTCTCTCTACCTTGAACTGGCTTGTTTGCACAAGCCTTCCCACGCTCTGCCACTAACATTAGTCTCAGATATATAGCCTCTCTGACCCACTAGGGGGCCCAGGTTAAAAATATTCTCTGGTCTGCAAAACACTAACACAAGGATTTTCTGAAAATGATAGCTCCCTCAAAGGAAAGTCGAGAGTTATTTTTGTAAATACAGCTGCTGCTGTGTGAGTTAAAGTGTGGGGTTCTTGTTGTTTACTGCACATCCCATATTTCCAGTCTGACCACCAGTCTAGGAACTGACCACCAGTCTACTGAGTGGTGTTAGTCGAACAGAGGGCTAACAGGGAGACAGAGGCAACCATTCAGGTCACATCCTTTTGAGAATCATAAAAGTCCAGAACAATTTTTGTCCTAATGACTGTTAATCATTGCTCTGTGAACTGCAGCTACAGCTCTGGGCTCTGCATATCTTATATTGGGATAGGATGCTTGAATAAATGAATAGTGTGAATAGTGATGATCTTTATAATGATATATTTAGTTTATTGTGCAAGGTCACCTTGTCTCTGTACCCAGAAAACTCATTTTTTGGAGTTGGAGCACTCTACAGAGCAAACAATACATCTGATGTAAACACTCCATCCCACACAAGACCACTACCGGGGCAGGGGTAAAAAATTGCTCTTTGTTCAGCAAAGTAACTTAATGGCCCAAGCTTTTCAACTGCATCTCAGTGAATTATTTAAGGCCAGATAAAATATAGTTGATTCATCCCAAAACTAGGGAAATGCCAGTGGTACAGCAGCCAAGGAATTAAAGAGAATGTGTAAAAATGACTTCAGTAAAGGAGAATAGCTCAGTTAAGCAGAAAAATGGAATTTAAATTAATAAAGGGGCCTAAAAATAAATAAACAATAGACTAAATAAAATACAATAAAAGTAAAAATAAGCAGAAATGAAAAAGCAATGTGTAAAAATCTGATGATACAATAAGAATACCTGTTATAAAGATGAATAAGAATAAAACTTTAAAAAATATATGTATATTTAGCTAGCTATCTCACTAGATGATAGCATAGTGATGATACTAATGTCAGAGCAGGGGTGTGTTCTCCAGGGGGGCATCGGATGGCACCAGCTCCAACTGATGCCCCCCTACAAATGATTTGTGCCGCCTAAAATGAGGGCATTAGATAACATTACTGTTAATGTTATAATCCCCCAAATCAGTAGATATATAGTTCTAAAGGTTCCATTCCACATAATGAGTACACTTACTTTAGTTACTTTAAAGCTTTAAGTAACTAGCTTAAAGCTTTAAAATTTAAACAATGAACCTGTGCACTATTAAGCTACTTGATTAGGATTTTAACGTTTAGTTTACTTTTACTTAAGTGAAAAGTCTAAATACTTTTTTCCACTTTGAAACAATTTTATCCAGTGCAAGATTATGTTTAACTTAATACATTGGATACAGGCATTCGTGTGAGCCTAAAAATCATGTTTTCTACACCAGTTTTCTACAATGCTTTTACTTCTGATGAAATATTCTGACTTATTGGTACCTCTGTGCCACGGTTCTTAAAAAATCTTGGAAACACGCCTGTGTCACAGCGGTCATTTCCTTCTCATATGCAGTCTTTGGTTAAAATACACTGGAAAGCTTGAAGAACATTTCCTACAGATCCTTCCAAAAGGCTTAAAAACAAAACAAAACAAAAGAAACCAGGTAGATTTTCCTGTCATAAGTAGGAGTAGGCTGTTCTGCTATTACAGTAAACATGTTTACAGCCTGGTACAGAAATTGTTTTGGTTTTTCAAGCTAAGGTATCTCTTTTAACAAGACCTGTGTGGCTGGGGCGGAGCTAGAGAAATTTTCTTAGGGTGGCATGAGGGTGGCATGGAAATCAGAGGAGGTGGCAAAAGCAAAGCCATTTCTTTAGACACATACAGTTGTTACATTCTGTAATATGCATTATATATAAATGGTGAAAATACATCAAATGCAATAAGTATACATGTTTCATATAAACAATAACAATAACAAAGTCTATAACTTTCTTATTGGCTTTATCCCAAATCATTAAACATTTCAGTTCAATCTTATGTACTGTACAGCCAACATAATAAATAAGCATGTAGCTCAATAAGTATAAACTCCAGAAAGCTACACAACATTAGGTGGATCAGTTAGAAATGCAAGTCTAACTTCTCTTTGGCACTTTTTTGTTACATGCTTAAATTTACACATAAGGTCAGAAATCTGTACTGTCAAACATTACTGACAACAGGAAATAAAGCCAACTCAACACTATGGGTAACACATTTTTAATGCGACGGTAACATTTTGCAATATATTAAGTTTTAGAATTTATATTCAATGTTAACTGTAGCTAGGGTAAAAGTTTTCATGCTATAAACAACGCAGTCATATGCAAAACTATGGTTGCACTAGGGATGGCAAGGGATTATTTTAGGATGGCACATGCCACCACAGTAGATCTGCCCCTGCCTGTGTGGTTGCTTTATACAAATTATATAATCATCATGTTAAGGCACATCCTGAAGACCAGAACCAGACCACCAAAGGTTCTGTTGTAACCCACTGAATGGCTCTGCAAAATGTGACAAGTGGAAAGAAGATAGGTATAAATTTCATTGTTTTACTAACAACAGCCTTAACCTGTTAGACACAAAAATGCGAAGAAAAGAAACCAATAAATATTCGACATGTACGTGTTTTTATTGTTAGTATTCCACTAAATAACAAGTAAATAATAATTTCCCTTTTTTTTCTTTACGATTTTTTATGTTTTCATAGCAGGCGCACAGTAAAGTTTGACTGAAAGGTGAACGCTGACTAGGCTGCTGTCTGCTTTGAACCTCTCACGTCTCTGTAACTGTCTTCAGTAACTGAACTGAACTCGTGACCTTGCATGTTCTGTTGGTGCCTACATAAAAATTTTAAATGACAATATCTAGCAAATAACATGGTTTGCTACGTGGTTAGTTTTTTTTTCTCTTTCTTTTTTTCAATTGATCTGCGTGAACTTGACAAACAGTACAAAAGTCTGAGCTCCAGTTTTAGTGAGAAAGAACTGGTTTTAGCCAGGAAAACCCCTGCAACCTGATACAGTATGCTCCAAGAAGAAATTACGCACTTCACTTAAATGCTCCGTTTATGACCAATATACACAAACAGAAAAGCTCTGAGCAGTTGGAGTTGTGATTAATTTAGGAAAACATTTAACTGAAGAGTTGTAGTCATTCCTCTGACACATTGTGACACACTTATATACAATATGATTTAGTCCTTTAACATACAATATGTGCTTGTCACACCAAAGCACTAAAGCTCATTTACCATCTGTTTTTGAGTATGTCTTGTAAATTTCCCCAGGTTTAACATTAATTCTCTCCTCTCTCTCTCTCTCCCCCCCCCCCCCCCTCAGTGTTTCCTTCCGTTTGTGAAATGCTTTTCTACTTTTCTTTTGCTACTTTTCTACTTCATGTAATGTCGATGTGGAGCGTTATTATATGAAGTAGAAAAGATTCTGTTGTTGAGGGCTTCGCTAAATAGAATATAGAAAGTGCTCCCCTGCCTGCCCAGTGAGTGGTACAGAGGGCAGTCAGGATTAGCTTACACATGATCAAAGGATGTCTTTGCACCAAAGTTATAAAAGTAAACCATAACTTAACAAAAAACTAAAACTAGGTGCAAAACTGTTTCAGTTACTTTAAAAATGTAATTTAAAGCTTACTCCGCCACTCCAATCAAAACAAAACAAAAAATATTTCTTAGAAAAACATTTCTTGCCACCCATAAATCAAAATTTCAACTCACTAACTCAAAACATCAAGAAAATTAACATAAAACTTAAAATGTCAAGTTATAAAGTTCAGTATGTTCAGATAAGAACCAGGGTTTGTGATGGGCAAATACCAGGTTCTATACAAATGTCTTTAGTTTTAGTTTTAGATATAGTAGATATGCTGGACAAAAGGTTTTAAACATGTGCTGCCAGGCAGGAGGAAAAGAGGAAGTACACAGAGAAGACAATTGCCTGGACAAAGTGTTTATATTTTTATATGCTTTATTCTTAATTCCTTGAATATTGCTCTTAACCAGTTGGCTAGCCTGGATATAATATAATAAAATAACTGTAAAGGGACTAAGATCAACTCAAATGAACAAAAAATAAAACACTTTGACCTCACCCGAACTTCACGGACACAGGATCTGCAGTTGGAGTTCCATGTCCAGGCCAGCGGCGGCGCTGGAGTGCTAAGGGAGGCCGGTAGTGTGAGTTGGAAGTCGGTGTTAAGCTGGTTGGCTGGCACGGTCTGGTTGGTCGGTTGATGGTAGCCATGGCTCGAGTCGCTGCGCTACTGCTCTTACCGGTTCTTATTGAATCGGTATTATCAATTTCCTTCTTTTTACCGGTCAACACCAGAAAGTGTTTACGGGAGGAGATCCACAAAGACGTGCTAGTCACGGGGGAGTATGACATAAGCGAGCAGGCGAACACGAAAACTAATCTGAAGGTGAGCGCAGACCTGCTGGCTAGCTACCCTCACCATTACCAAGTTTGTTGTCGGGGCCGAAATGGCTTCAATCTGGTTTTTAATGACCCGATGCATCGCTTACAAGTGACTCTCGTGGCTATATATGTTAAATTGAGTAATTTCGGCTGCGAAAATGTCTACTGTTGTTAGCATTGTAGCTAGCCCAGGCCCAGAAAACCTCGGCTTCCTGGTTTTAGAAGCTAATTAGCCAGCTGGCTACCATCAGTGCTCGCTAACACTCCCGTTCAGGTTAATTTGAGGGGTAATTTACTTTTTTTAAAAATTAGTTAAGATACCCTGACACTAGTGAGCACTCGCTGTAACACACAGTGCTCGTATTTATATTAAAACATTGGAGAAACGACCCTGCCGGTGACTTCGTCTGGGCTCTGCTGCTATTACACGTCAGTCTTAGGGTCCATTCAGCTGGCAAGCACAGCCTAGCCACATTAGCACATTAGCTTCCAACACGTCAATGATGGTTTGTGTATTATTTAAATGAAGATGTCAAAAGATTTTCCTCACATCAAAGAAAATGACCGATATTTGTACTGTTACATATTGCACTGCGTCCTCACGAAGTTATTTTGTTTTTTTACTCCCCTCATGTTCTAACAGCTGGCAGTTTAATGGCTTGCGTGGGGTGTTGCAGCCTTGCATTTTCAGACACATGTAAGGATGACAAGCAACCATAATCACAATCTCAGCCTATAACTATCTAGAAAACGACACAGTTGAAGTGTCTGAAATCCTCATGTTGGTGTCATAAAAATACCATTATTAGTGATAATACTGGTGAATGATTTAAAATTCCCACATTAAAGAGCAAAGTAATTCAGTATTGATTTAAATAAATATTTCGGTTAATATTCTGCTGTTTCTTTAGCTCTTGACTGTTGTTTATTGCTTTTGTGTATCTTTGCAGATCACAGACTCCTCTGGCCACACACTTTACTCCAAGGAAGATGCTTCAAAAGGAAAGTTTGCATTCACCACAGAGGACTATGACATGTTTGAGGTTTGCTTCGAGAGCAAATCGCCCATGGGTAAGCATGCCAACCCCCCATGTTTGTTATGGACAGCTTCTGCTGTTCACACACCCTTGGTTTCATGCCTTGGTCACTGTCAAATCTTCTGATTAACCATTTAACCCACTGTCTTTATCCCGTATTATTTATTAGTTTTAGTAGATTTTTGAAGTGATTTTGGGTTATATCGATAGACGATCATGGATTTGTATGAAACTGAAAAGTGTAATTAATGCAAATGATTAATAAAATAAATGAACGCAAGTGATATTCCAGCCACTGTTGGCCTATAAGGTGGCTGGTGACAACAACTAGTGCTAAATGTTCAACATGACATAATGTACAACTGAAAGACTACATTTATTGATTCTTTACTATATGGGAATTTCTACATTTCAGATAGGAGGAAGAAATAAGAAAGGCCAAAATTATCATCATGTTTTTTTTGTTTTTTTTTGTGTCCCGTTTGGATCTTTAGCCATCAGTTGTTGTCTTAAGGCCAAGAAAGATGCCAAGCGGATTTATTTTACCAAGTGGATCATCATGGCCTTGCCATATTGGTCCATTTGATTGACCTTTATTATAATTATGAATTTATTTTATTTTCGGTTGCTACAAACGGGACAGATATGACTGGGGGATAGGACAGGGAGAAAGAATGAAAGAAAGAAAGAGAGGGAGAGAAAGAAAACCAGAGGGGAGAAGAGACGGTGAGAAAGGGGGGAAGAAAGAAAGATAAACAAACAAAACACCTGGATCACCTGTATGGAGAGAAAAAAAAAAAACAGAAGAGAAAGCAAACAAAAAAAGAGCAACATAATAAATACAGCACCATCACAATAAACTAGCTAGCAGTAGATAACAGTAGATACTAAATATTAAATATTATATTGTGCAGCACGCAAGATAGACAGCGCACAATGTGCTTTGAGGCAGCAGCCAAGAAAGGTGTAGTCCGCGTCTGTGAACACCCGTGTGTACACCTGTGTGCATACCTGTGTGGATCAGCATGCTTGTATTCCCAAGGTTTCTCCATGTAACGATCTGCTAGGGAGTGTGGGGAGCCATAGCCCCGTCCCCCAGGGTATGAAGCAGGTATGGAGGAGATCCAGGCCCCAGATATCCAGAGGCCCCAGAGTACAAATTATCATCATCACATCAAGCCAATGTTTCAAAATCAGGGCATCACTACAAATACATCAATTATCTATACGTTTTATATATTGATTCCTATTTGCACAGTGGCTGTTAAAGTTTTACAATGCTTTTCTTTCCTGGTGTGTAAGTTAGTGATTTTTAGTTCAACCTTCACAAAGTGCCGTAAAAGAATACAAATTCTTTTACGGCGCTTTGTGAAGCTTGGTAAAAAAAAAAAAAAAGTGCTAGAAAGGATAAATTATATAAATGATGCTCATTTTAAATGTTTCAGTGAAATTGAATATGATGATTAAAGTTTTTTGCTCTTTTAATCAGGAACTGGAAGAGTGCCTGACCAGCTGGTCAATCTGGACATGAAGCACGGTGTTGAGGCCAAAAACTACGAAGAGGTCAGAATCAGTCTGAAATGTTTGTTTTCATATAGATGATGCACATGGTGTCTTGGAGATCAGGTCAGTAGGTTTTCTTGAAGCAGCCTACAATAGCTTCACTGTTACATATAGGTTTAGTCTCATGTTAATCAAATGTTACGGAAGCATAATCTAGCAGTTGTGACCTCAGTGCCTCCTTTTTTAAAACTTGTCTTTTTTCCTGGAAGTACTGCTGTAGTTGTCTGTTGTTGAAGGACAGTGTTGACGTCAGGGTGCTTTGGAAATGTGTGCGGGAGGTTCCCTGGCTTCACATCATTCAATTTTTCTTGTATAGGGACGTGTGTATCGTCACAGTACTTGGGGGCCCTTCTGAGAATTTATTACCACTAACTGTGACTGCCTTAGGCAACACTTTAAAAATTTAGGCGTGATAAAGAGCTGTGAGCTGATGATCAGTCCTCCCTCCCCACCCACATGCACAAACATTACATGCCGTTCTTTGCATGTTGGTGGATGTTCGCCGAGACTTCCAAGTGGGCATTCCTGTTTGTGGGTAGCTGCAATTTCAGCTCCACCCACCATGTATTCACCTACATAGATGGACATGTTACTTATTGAACAAATTTGTAAGCTGTTCAGTGGAGGGTGTAGTTAAAGACACTGCAAGAATTCCTCACTGTTGCAAAATACTTGAGAATGTGTGCTTAGTAGAGCCGGCTGTAGTGTGCTGTGTTTTTGATAATTTGGCAGCTCACGGGTTTTTTACATCCAAGGTCCTAATGGCTGAGTGGGCCTGAAAAATAAATAAATATATATTTTACTTTTATTTATTTTTGTTTCACACGACTAAAGGATGCATAGAGAAATTAAGTAGAAACATTCAAACCTGTGTTTTGGGCAGTTTTCCAGGCCTTTCTTGCACTGATGAGAATTTGTTCTAGTGGCTTACGTCAAGTCATGCACAAAAAAAACAAACCAGGAGCTACCACATAACCAAGAAACTTTCTGACGCAACACACAGCAAAAAAAAAAATGCAGTGAGTGAGTTCACACTAGTTGAGTTGGTACACGTCGTACATTGATATCATAAAACGCTGTGGTTGGTTGTGGTTGCGGAACAAGGCCAACCACACCCAGGCTTTTCTCAGGTGCAATTGTTCACACCAGAGTTCGAATGGCAGATTCTCATGAACCTGTGTAAACAGGAATGCTTTGGCATACACACGACACTAGACTGACACCTGCTGGACAAATTATTTAATAACCCTTCTTCTCAAGCTGTTGTACAACCTTCTCTGCCATTTCCCTCTGATCACTTTCTTTTGTCCCTCCAGATTGCCAAGGTGGAGAAATTGAAGCCTCTTGAGGTTGAGCTCAGGCGCCTGGAAGACCTCTCGGAGTCCATCGTGAATGACTTTGCTTACATGAAAAAAAGAGAAGAGGAGATGCGGGACACCAATGGTAATACAACCCAGCACATACATAGCTATTCAGTAGCTCTCTCACTGATTTCAGTTTAATTTTATTTATATAGTGGCAAATTGCAGCTGTCACCTCAAGGAGCTGTATTTTAGGTTAAAAATCCAACAATCCCAAAAGTCACACAACTCCTTATAAACTTGGACTTGGTGACTGTGGGAAGGGCTGGAGCAGCCATCTGCTGCAAATGTTCCTTTGTTATTGTTTTCTTAGGAAGTAGCTAAAGACGTCAGAGTAAAGTTGTCTGCTTGTAGTGGTTACTTCAGTGATGAACAAGGAGTATTGCATCACTGTCCTATAACATGGCTACCCTTTTTTCGGTCATCTGTCTACAGAATCCACCAACACACGCGTGCTGTACTTCAGCATATTCTCCATGTGCTGTCTGATTGGGCTGGCCACATGGCAGGTCTTCTACTTGAGGCGTTTCTTCAAGGCTAAGAAGCTGATCGAGTAGAGCAACCCGCTCCCAGCTCCTTACCTCGCGGGACGCTGCCTGACGGTCAGCCAACACATCCAAACATCCACCCTCCTTGGACTAGCTTCAGCAAACAACAGCAAGTGGGGGCTCAAAATCTAGTTTTCAAGGCTGAGAGAGAGAGAGTACCAAGGTTTTCTTCTGGGAAAAATAAAACTAAAAATAAAAAAAAAACATCACCTGCTTATTTAGTGGTTGGAAACATGAAAAGCGCTGTAGGGAGAAATGCACTGTAAGACATGGGAGATGTCTGTCTCTGTGGTTGACATTTCTGTCTGCACTGTTTCGAATGTTGCAGCTCACTGAATAAGAACTTGTTCCTTCGAGCGTTCGTTGAACAGCAATGTTTGATTTTGAGCTCAGTTTGAATGGATGTGCCATGAGCGAATGTCTTTTGCCCTCCTGTTTATACACTCACTCTTTGCCATGCCAAGTAAACTAGATCCTTGGTGCCCTTTTATTGAGTGAAGGCTCTTTGAAAACACAGTTTGTTGTTACTTTGATGAGACAATTGGCAACCACTGAACTTCTGTGTTTTGTCACTTAATTTGCATACATGTCTGGTAGCTAAATTTAACTGTTTAGTTTTTTTTTTTCATATTGTAATTACCACTTAGTTCTTTCAACTGGTAATTTTCTTTTTCTTTTTGGGGGTTGTGAGTTGTCAGTAATATTCTTAGTTGTAAATTAGGTCATTTCTATGGGCTCTTGCATAGAGTTTTGTTTCGGAACATTAACATCACCTATCAAATGAAGCAAGGAACCAAAAACCTTGTTCCTAGGAAGGAATTTGTAACATCCTATGTATATGGTTATGAGTAAAAACACCCTCCTGATTTCTATTATACAGTTTATATATATATCTATATATATATTTGTGAAAGCTTCTCCTGTCAGAGTGCAATGGACAGAAGTGTTGAAATGTAAAGCTGTCCAAGCATTTTCAGTCACAGGCCCTTCTTCTTGACACTGGTAGAGCTAATTATTCTTCTGAAATTTCACAAATATCAGTTCCCAACTACAGTATGTGCAGATCCATCCAACATGCTTCTTTCCAGCAGAATTGCTTTGGCTCGGGGTGGTTGCAGATTGTTTTTGATGGGGATAAATTAAAGCATCTGTCATGGGGTACATTTTTAACAGTGAACATTGTGCGCAGTCACTGATTTTTATGTTGACTGATTAAATTTTGTAAATTTGTGTTGGGCTTTTATTCAATAAACTATTGGATGGATTTACATTATTTTTGTTTTGTCCTTTGAATTGCCTATTTAGGCATTTTTGAAAAGTAGGAGACGCATGTGGAGTGCATGTGCTCTCATTGGCTGATTTGTTATGTACCCCTGCTCAACTGCAAAGTAGTGCACGCATCTAATCAATCACATGGCAGCAGCTCAGTGCATTTAGACATGTAGACATGGTCAAGACAACCTGCTCAAGGTCAAGCTGAGCATCAGAATGGCGAAGAAAGGGGATTTACGTGGCTTTGAATGTGGCCTGTTTGCTGGTGCCAGATGGGCTCATCTGAGTATATCAGAAACTGCTTGTCCACTTGAATTTTCTCCACACAACCATCTCCGGGGTTTCCGGAGTATGGGTTAAAAAAAAAGGAAAATATCCAGTGAGCAGCAGTTCTCGCAAGTTGGGTGAAACTCCCTCATTGATGCAAGAGGTCAGAGAATGACCAGATTGTTTTAATCATTTTTAGTCATGTTTTTATTGTGTTTTTACTGTTTTAAATAAATCTGAAACCTCCATTTATTTTGCCTTTCCACGTTTCCAACATGTTACATATATGCATGTTCTGTATTGTTTAGCTGTAAAGAAGGCTAAAGAACAATTTCTGCTCTTATTTCACATGTACTAATGCTTTATAGCGGTTTTAAAAACAAAACCTGTTTGACTACAATGGCAACTGTCACTTCAGTTAGACTGTCATTCTTCTGTTACTGCTGGTTGATTGAAAGCAAATAATAGCTCAAAAAAACACTTGTCACACCCAAGATATTCAGAACAGCGTCTATGAATGGACAGCATACAGAAGCTTGGGAAGATGGGCTGCAGCAGGAGAAGACCACACCAGGTGTATTTCCTGTCTGCTAACAACAGGAAACTGAGGCTAAAGTTCACGCAGGCTCACCAGAATTGGACAAAAGAAGATTTGGAGTAAGGAACATGAAAACTTGGATTCCGTATGCCTCGTATCACTGGTTCAGGATGGTAGTGATGATGTAATGAAGTTGGGGATGCTTCTTTGGCAGCACCTTGTTGAATCTTTGCCACAAAGAATTAAAGCAGTTCTGAAGGCAAGAGTGTGCTGCTGAAGTGTGTTTATGTTTGTTTATGACTGTTATTGAATCTGCTGAGTGCTACAGTTTCTAACATGAAGCCATCATGTTAAAGTGACTTGGTGCTTTCATGTCTGACACTTTCCAGTAGCCTAATGTTTAGATGTGGAAGTCACCTTTTAAATGTATTTTTTGCCCGATCAAAGTGAAAAAAATCAATTAAATAATTTTAGTAATAAACAATCTAGAAATAGACTAAAATCTAGTGGAAAAACAGAGTTGCTAACAAATTAAAACCAAGCAGAAAAACAGGTGTCCTGTGTGTCACAGCCTGATGACATTCAAATTTCCTGTCACACTAATGATTTTAAACCAGAAATCCAAACATCCCATCACCATAACAGCAGTTATTTAGGTTGGCTAGAGAACCTGCCTCACTAACCTATTAATCTTACTTTTTAGAACACCTCTTTCTGTTGATCACAGTAATGACCAATAAAATTTCTTTTTGCATGCCTTAAAGCACATGAATAATGATCACTAATGAGCAATTAGTGATCAAACTGTCCAGAAGATGATAACCATCTGAACACAGCTAGGATGTATGCAACACAGTGTATCTGAAGAGATGATGGAGCCATTAACCTTGTGTGGAAGATGCTTCAATCCAAACAATTTCCAATAGATTGAACCTCTGCAGTGAGAAGAGGCAAATGCCATCAAAAGATAAAAAGTGAGCAACTGTGTTGTTATCTTTGTGTTTTGTGAGGCAATACTTTAAAATGTCTTATATGCATTCAAATAAAATACTTGTGTCTGAAAGAGGAAGGCTGACAGTTGCGACTGTTACTGGAGGATAATACAGAGACGCCAGGGTGTACTTTAGTTAGAGATTCCACTTATAGTTGCCATCAATTATTCAGACTCCCAGATCAGTGCCACAGGATACCTGCACCATAATCACAATCCACCAGGCTCAATACAAAATCACATGATTGTGACAGACAATAACCTCAACATTAATTTCAAGGTGATGGAATATCATGGGACTGCGCTCTATTATTGCTCTGTTATAATCCCCCTGCATAAAGCAACAGTCCCATTCTAGTGAGCCGCCATATTCTCAGAAACTATATATTACTTATAGTTAGCAGAAATCCAAGAAAAGTCAGCAGTATTTCAATGGCTTAATATCAAGGCCAAATTTCCACTCAGCCTCAGACTCAAGTAACCAAGGGCTGCTTGAGAATATAACCCCCCATTAAACAGCTGACAAGGATACAAAAAGTTTTTTTTTTTTAAAAAGGGAGATGATTTATTTTGGCGTCAAGCATCATACTGAGGCTATGTCCACACGTACCTGGGTATTTTTGAAAACGCAGATTTTTCTATGCGTTTGCACCTTTCGTCCACACGTAAACGGCGTTTTCGGTCACTGAAAACGGAGATTTCTAAAAACTCCGGCCAGGGTGGATATTTTCTAAAACTCCGTTTTTGCATTTACGTGTGGACGAGAAACATGCAGAAAACTCAGCGTCAAAGGTGTGCGCCTTTTTTTGAAGTCACAGTGTGCGCCACGTTATTGTTTCGGTGAAATGAATTTCTACAATACTGTTACTGTTAATTGTACTCTCTGCAGTGTTTAAATGCTTACATATACACATACAGTTACTGACCCTCCACACATACGACTAAGTTCTGCTTCTATGCCCCAGCTTTGTTTACTTTTTCCCACCACCGAGGCTTCTAGACTTCTGATTGGCCAACATTTCTACACGGTTAGGAATATAGCGCCACCTGCTGCTTTGGCATGTTCCTAGCAGCGTTTTCCTTCATTTCTGCCTTTACGTGTGGACGGGATTATTTTTTAAAACGAAAACGGAAAATCTCCGTTCTCAAAAATACCCGTGTACGTGTGGACGTAGTCTAAGACACATATAAAATTTAGGACTGTGTTTTCCAACCACTGTGACCGAGAAATGATCAGGAGTACCGTGGAAGATTATCTGGTTCCACCTGATTAGTACACTGAGCGATCGGCGTGAGCAACTGGCAGAACAATTACATTCTCTTCCACTAGAGGGCAGTACAACTATCTGCTCTAATTAAATGGGTTGCCAACTGCCAGTAAAATAGAAGATGACGTAGAGGAAATTACATTGTCAGTGAGACAACGCAGCGCGTAATAACAATAGATAAATATTTGAAAAGAAAAAGTGGTCAATCTGACCTGGGTCCTGGAGAAAATTGCGACCCAGACGAAGGCCGTAGCATGAGTAGTGATCAGAAAAAGCAAAAAAGGTATACTGGGGACAAACCGAGCCAGTTCCGCTATGCCTGGTGCGCGGGGGGAAAATGATCAATATGCCTTTTGTGACATTTTTGTTTGGTGGTGTGCCGCGTGATTTTTCTAATGTTAAATATGTGCCATGGCTCCAAAAGGTTGGGAAACACTTCTTTAGGAAATATATGTTTCCAACAGTGCAGTGTGATCACTTTCAATGACAGTCTGACAATGACAGGAAGAAGAAAAGCCTCTTGTGATGTGTTTGTGTCTTATTTATATTTTATTTAGTTGTATATAATTTTTTTATTATTATTTTTGTTGCATTTTTACAGTATGTATAAATTAACCAGGAGTGGACTAGATCTAATAAACTGTCAACTTTGTGTAAATATACATATGTTTTCTATAAAATTTGAAACCAAACGAGCAGCCAGCCCGTTCACTAATTTCTCAATTAAAATGTTTTAACGATACATAGATGATAAATATCTACTATTTTTATTGCTATGATAGTAGCTATTAATATTACTATAATTAATCTTTCTTGCGCTGTTTTCCATTTCTCTTAAAAAATCCACTTCTTTTCATCCAGCATCTACGGCCCAAAATGGCCATAAAAAGGAATATTTGTCAACAAAGAATTAAATTAAATGGAAATAGCACAAAGCATTGACCAGAAAGGTGTATGCTTTAGCTGAAGCTTGTTATATCTCCAATGTATACAGAGCATATTTTCATAAATAGCAAGCAAGACTTTTATTATGGAATCTAATTTCTGCCACTAGGAAAACTAAAATTAAAAACTTTTTGTCTATAAGTCAAGTTGGAGTTATTGTCTCAAAATTTCAGCTTATGTACTCAATCTTCAGAGAAAATAACTAAAAATTGATCAAATAGCATATATGTCAAGTTATTAAGTCCGGGTTTTGAGCTAATAACCCGATATTTTTTACTTGTGTTTTACGATATATAAATAATAATAAAAATATATATCGTTGTTTTACATTTCACTTTCAGACTGTCATTTTACTGTAGAAATGGGAAATTGTTGTAATTTCGACCCACTCTACTGTAACGCACGTGAAGCCGCAGACCAATCAGATGACGGCGAGCCCTCAGCCACCCGGATGTACTCCTGAAGTGCTTCCTCGTCAAAACACTGGCATGGTGGAACTATTGAGTGACTCAAGTGTTACAGTGACAGCTTTTTAAAACAGCTATGCCGGGCCCATACAAAGAAACAGACCTAACCGAGAGGGTCGAGGCGTTCCTGTCCGACCTGAAGCGCGGGGGGACCGGGGCAGGACCTCTCCGGGGCTCTGCGGAGACAGCCCGAGAAACGACAGCCCTGCTCCGCAAAATTACAGCCCAGGCTCGGTGGGGCAGTGCAGGTACTGAATGCTGTTTGTCGTCGACACAGTGAAGTTAACTGCAGCGACAGCTGCCATTGTAGTCAAACAGGCTTTGTTTTTAAATCGGGTATAACGCTGTAGTACATGACAAATAAGCTTTCTTTAGCTTTCCTTACATCTAAACAATACAGAATATACATATGTAAAATGTTGAACATGTGGAAAAAAATAGTTGCTGATGTAAAATCATACACAAAAAACATTATATCCCAAGATTTTGGTCTTTTCCAAACATCTTCTCGATTTCAGGTGATCTGATGGAAATAATCCGCAAAGAGGGGAGGAGGATGACAGCAGCCCAGCCCTCAGAGACCACAGTGGGTAACATGATCAGACGGGTGCTGAAGATCATCAGAGAGGAATATGCCAGGTGAGGACGCCAAAACGTACCATTTTCAAAAAAAAACATTTGGTCCTTTTTAATTTGATAGCAACGTGTCCCAAAAACGTTCGGATGAGGAGAACAAAAGGCTGGAAAAGTAAGCAGTACTAAAAGTAAACAGCTGGAGGAACATTTTAAAACCAATTTAGGTGAACTGGGAACAGGGCATTAACATGACTGGGTATAAAAGAGCATCTTAAAGAGGCAAAGTAAAGTAAAGATCAACAGAGGTTCACCAGTCTGCAAAAGCCCTCCATAAATTGTTGATGAATTTCAGAATAATGTTCCTCAACGTAAAAATGTGAACACTTTGAATATCGCATCATGAAAAGATTTTGAGAAACTCGAGAAGTCTCTGTGCGCAAGGGACCAGACTGAAAAACAGGACTGGATGCCTGTGATATTCAGGCTCTCATATGGCACTGCATTTAAAACAGACATGATTCTGTCATGAAAATTCACTGCATGGGATCAAGAGCACTTAAAGAAATCATTGTTTGTGTTCACCTGTGTTCATCCACAAGTGTATGTTAAAGCTATACCATGTAAAGAAGAAACCAAATGAAGTGAGTCAAAGTGGAAAACTCTTCTATGCATCATCAGTGCTGAAAACTATTTACAGGTTTTAGAGTAACATATGTTTCCATTCAGATATTGGTAAACTGCATCTTGTACAGCAGTGTGGCTCTGTAGTAGAGGTGCTTCGGCTCTGAGCTTCCCTGCCTGCAGTCCAGACCTTTGACTACCTGGAAACATTTTATGCATGTTGAAGTAAAGTAAATGTGACAAAGAAAACCCAGGACTATCGAGCAGCTAGAATCCTCCAGCATCTTTCCTCTTCATTTCCCAGATGTTTACAAACTATTTACGAACATGTTGCTGTCCCAACCTATTTGAGATGTGTCGCTGCCCTCAAATTGAAAACAAACTAATGAGCTGCAGTTTCAAGTTTTTTCTTCTGTCCCAGAAAACCATTTGACCTAACAGTTGAAGTTGAATCAATAGGCAGCCATGAAAAGCAAGTACAATCGTACCATATATTAAAGGATGAGAGTATGTTGCTTAGAAATACTTAAGCTACAGACGGCTGAAATACTTTGTGTTTTTGGTGAGATTTGTGCTTAGCTGTGTTTTTCTTTCAGATCTCGGGGCAGCAGTGAAGAAGCAGACCAGGAATCCCTCCACAAGTTGCTGACCTCTGGGGGTCTCAGTGAGGAGAACTTCAGGCAACCTTTTGCTCTCCTCAAATCCAACGTCATCGAGGCCATCAATGAGCTACTCACTGAACTGGGTAAGTTGCGTTATTACCAAGATAGCGCCAGTTTGTATTTTAAATCACTCCAATTCTTGGTGCCCATCATTCTATTTTTCAGAGGGAACGACCGACAACATCGCCATGCAGGCCCTGGAGCACATCCACTCTAATGAGGTCATCATGACGATCGGCCGCTCGCGCACCGTGGAGGCTTTCCTCAAAGATGCTGCACGCAAACGCAAGTTTCACGTCATTGTGGCAGAGTGTGCTCCTTTCTGCCAGGTAGCTCATCTACATCAGTCATAAAGGAAATACTAAATGTCTAACTTTAGATAGAAAACACAGTTCCTAATCTTATTTTTTCACCTCTCAACAGGGGCACGAAATGGCTACAAACCTCTCAAAGGCTGGCATCGAAACAACTGTGATCACAGATGCTGCCATATTTGCAGTCATGTCTCGAGTTAATAAGGTATTTAACATTTTAAGGAGACGTTAGCGCAGTCATGTTAGAGCATGCAGGTGAACTTGTGTCATGATCTTTTTGCAGGTCATCATTGGTACACAGACAGTTCTAGCAAATGGAGGCCTGAGGGCCATCAACGGGACACACACACTGGCCCTTGCAGCTAAGCATCACTCCACACCTCTGATTGTTTGTGCTCCCATGTTCAAGCTCTCACCTCAGGTAAGAGATTACTCCAAAGTCAGAGTTATCTACTTTCAACCCCCATAAATGATTAAACTCATACTTCTGTGAACATGATATGTCATATTTCAGTTTCCAAATGAAGAGGATACCTTCCATAAGTTTGTCTCCCCACATGAGGTGCTCCCGTTCACTGAAGGTAACATTTGCAACAAAACTGACCTCAACCACGTGCCAACCTTTGGAAAATCCTTTTCAGATTTGGACATATCCTCTTTGTCAGGTTTCTTTTTTTTTAATAACTCACATTTTTCTGTTTGTATTTCAGGTGAGATTCTCTCAAAGGTGAATGTGCACTGTCCTGTGTTTGACTATGTCCCACCCGAGCTCATCACACTGTTCATCTCCAACATCGGAGGACACGCACCGTCATATATCTACAGACTGATGAGTGAACTTTACCACCCAGAGGACCATGAACTTTAATCGGTGTATTTAACAAATAAATAGAAATGAATGATTTTGCAGTGTAGTTTGTGTCTCTTTTGATGTGGTTTCATTTTTTGTACCTGAAGTCCCTTACAATAAAGAGAGAGCTGTTAAGAACAGCTGAGGTTATTATTATTATTAATATTATTATTAATATTATTATGTACTGGTGTAACACGAGTACAAGTCAGTGTTATTCATATCATAATGAATAACACTGATTTCCCTTTAATGGAACAATGGATTCAAACTACGATGTGGAAACAGAGTTACATGATCCTGATGAACAGCAGACTGTAATTGCAACTGCTGTCCAGGTGGAGGTGGTGGAGGACAAGCAGAGCAGCAGGTTTGTGAGTATTTCTGATGGCGATAAGAAGAATAAGACTTGGAAAAAGTCAGGTTTCATCACAATAGTCTCAGTGTGAACGTCTCGAAAGAGGTGAGAGTGGAACAATGGTAATCCTCTCCCTTTGGTGATTTTTTTTCAAATTATTCAGGACTTCACAGTGTTGATGATTACAAAAGGTAGAGGGATTACAAGCACACAACTAAGCTATCTTTGGCATTAACACAGATGTTCATGATTTCAGTAGTAAAGTGATTTCTTTGGGGAGGGAGACTACAAACAGCAACCTGAAGGTCTGACAGATCATGGAAAAATTTCGCTGTCAGAAGTGGGATTCGAACCCACGCCTCCAGGGGAGACTGCGACCTGAACGCAGCGCCTTAGACCGCTCGGCCATCCTGACATGCAAATGACATCTCATTAGTCCCGCGCAGCTGCTGACTTGTATGTTGAGTGCATGTACGTTTAAGATAAACAAAAACAAATAAAAATAATTACAAAGAAAATATATTGATTTAAAAGTTCGTGTTAAATGTTGTAAGTCACATCGAAATAGTTAGAAAGTTTAAGCAGAGACGCTAGATGGGGAATCACAGCCCAACCTGTGAATTGATTTCCACTGAATGCCCAGCTGCTTTCCTGTTGGGTGATTATCATTAACACAGAACACGGGATTAAGGGCAACCTGGCAACCTGGCATTACAACCTGGCAAAAAGTATGATTGAATACTTTTTAGCAGGTTGCCACGATCTGACAGAATGACCGCTACAGCAAAGGTTCCATGGTGTAATGGTTAGCACTCTGGACTCTGAATCCAGCGATCCGAGTTCAAATCTCGGTGGGACCTGAGTTTTGGGATGTGAAACCATACTACATGTCTTCTCTGGCACTTTGAATTTCTGAATTGTGTTTTCAGTGAACACCAAAATCAAGCAGCTAACCATGACGTCATGACGTCTGCCTTTACAAAACACTTGTCAATCACTAAAGAGTAGTACTAAACAGCTGTTTGAAATTCAGTTGCACACCACACAAAGTTACAGAGTAAAAGTCACAAACACGCTGCTGACTCAACAACTGTACAGCACTAAACCTCCTCTGTCTTTAACATCAAAAAACAAACAAACATGAGCATCGTGGTGTGGGTTTTGTTTATTACATGCACTTAACATACAAGTATGTCGAATGGAAATTGCAACTTCGCGGGATTATTCAACTAGTGATGAGCTTCAACGTGTCAGGATGGCCGAGCGGTCTAAGGCGCTGCGTTCAGGTCGCAGTCTCCCCTGGAGGCGTGGGTTCGAATCCCACTTCTGACAATTGTTTCTTTGCACTTCTTTCTTACTGCTACTCATGGGTCTTTGATCAGTGGCTGTTGATCAATGGTCATGAGAATTTGCATAATCATGATGAAGGAACTGACCTCCAAGCCCACTGTTCCTTCAGGTGGCTGCTTTCAGTCATTATGCAAATATATTGTTTATAAGATTGGGGAAACCTGCAGTCAGCTGAGACTGAAGAAGTCACTTGGATGAGTGACGAGACGTTTCTCCCACTGAAAACGCTACATCCAGATGAACAGAATCAACCTTTGGAGACTTCTTACTGTTGTGACAAAATACACTTGAAACTGGCAACTATGAAAGTTGCGCACAGTTCATCCCTGACAGCAGTGGATTTTGTAATCATGCACAATGTAACAACATTCTAGATAATTGTAATAAAATTCACTAGAGGGTGGATTTGTTTACACTTACACCGATGTGCTAAAAACCTGATTTTGTGAAGTCAAGACTTTAAGCAACAATCGTTATCTTTTACTCCAACTATCCCAAAATAAGGACTGGTCCTTCCCATGTGATGGTATGAAAATATGAAAAGCTGTCATCATTTCAGATGTTTTCTGTGTAAATGTTTGTTTGTATGTTTTTTTTTCTTTGTTTTTCCACCTTGCCTTGCTTGGTATCATTCTTTTCAGCACAAGCTTACGTGTCTGAATTTACAGTTATTTTTTCATTGACATACTGTATTAACACAACTGATCTGAAATCACACAAGAACATAAAATGCTAGTAGTAGTTATGTTTTCTTATGTGCACTCATCTTTGCTGCCCATCATTACAACTTTGTTAATGATGGGCAGCAGGTTAGTGTCATGATGTCACCTCAGACGTAGTTAAAAGCCCTGTTAACGTAGCTGCTTCTCGCCGGGTGCGGTGGTGCGTGCCTGTAATCCAAGCTACCGGGAGGCTGAGATTGGAGGATCATTTGAGCTCAGGAGCTCTGAGCTGCAGCAGGCTATGTCGATCGGGTGTCTGCACTAAGTTCAGCATTGATATGGTGACCCGGGACCACCAGGTCACCTATGGTTTCATTTTTGCATCTTATAACCAGTGTTGGGTAAGTTACTTTAAATTAGTAACTTAGTTACATTACTAGTTACTTCTATAAAAAGTAACTCAGTTACTTCAAGTTACTCGTTACTTTCAAAGTAACTAGTTACTATTCCATTCCATTCCATTACTATTACCATTCAAAAATGTCATGTGACAACCTCATTGGCTTATGGAATTCTGATGTCACAGGCTTCTAAAGCTTTGATCCTTTGAAGTTTTGATCCTCATGAATCCTTAAGTAGGGGTGAGGAGGTACAACTTTTAGTCCGTTATTTGCAGCACTTATGTTAGCAGCATTCAAACGTTCACCAGTAAAGCATTTTCAAACATTTGGATCCTTTTTGTACTCACGGTATACAGACTCCAACATGTCTCAGAAAGAGCAAGAAAGACAAGAAGCTGACCCCAGCTCTATTCCATGGTATGAGTCCCTAGACCCTTATATCAGCTCTCTTCCTTGGGATGAACAGGTAGAATTAGAGGAAAAGCGATTGGAAGAAATGGAGAATGAAAATCTCATGAACAGAGAAAAGATTAAGATCCTGACAGAAGAAAATGAGAGAAAGAGCGCTGAATTAGAAAAATTATCCTACCAGCTTCAGGAAAGGGAAGGTATTATTGAGGAGAAACAATGGGCTCTCCAAGATAAGAAGAATCAGGAGCTCCAAGAAAAGCTTGATGAAGCTCTAGAAAAAATTAAAGATCTGCTCCAAAATGAGAAAAAAGAGAGCATTAAAGGGGATAAAATGCTCAAGAAGAATCAGGAGCTCCAAGAGAAACTTGACGAAGCTCTGGAAAAAAATAAAGATCTGCTCCAAAATGAGAAAAAAAAGAGCATTAAAGGGGATAAAATGCTCAAGAAGAATCAGGAGCTCCAAGAGAAGCTTGACAGAGCTCTGGAAAAAAATAAAGATCTGCTCCAAAAGGAGAAAAAAGAGAGCATAAAACAGGAAAACATGGTCAAGAAGAATCAGGAGCTCCAAGAGAAGCTTGACGAAGCTCTGGAAGAACTGAAAGAAATCCACCAAGAAGAGAAGCAACAGTCCACACAGCAGAGAGACATGCAGAGCAAACTCCAAGCAATGGAGGAAAAATACAAAGCGCTGCAGGTGAAACATGACAAAACTCTGCACAAAAGTCAACAGTTGCTTCAAGACAAGAAGAAAATGGAAATGAAACAGAAAGAAATGGACTCCAAGCTTGACGAGATGGAGGAAAAACACAGATTGCTCCAAATCAAGCTTGAGAAAACAGTGCACAGAAATAAAGAGTTCATTCAAGAGAGAGAGCAACAAGAAATGCTCGAGAAAGAAACAGACTCCCAGCTTGAAGTCTTGAAGGAAAAACTGAAAATGCTGCAAGTAACTCTTGAGGAAACACTGCTCAAAAATAAAGAGATGCTTCACGAGAAAGACCAACAGAAAATACATCAGGAAGAAATGGATTGCAAGCTGGGGAACATCGAGAAACAGAATGAAGGCTTGCAAGTGATGCTTGATGAAGCTCTGGAGAGAAATAAAGAGTTTCTTCACGAGATAGACCAACAGAAAATACAACAGGAAGAAATGGATTGCAAGCTGAGGAACATTGAGAAACAAAATGAAGGCTTGCAAGTAATGCTTGATGAAGCTCTGGAGAGAAATAAGGAAATCCTCCAAGACAAGAAACAAGAGCCCGTAGAGCAGAGAGACCTGCAGAGCAAACTCCAAGCCATGGAGGAAAAATACAAAGCGCTGCAGGTGAAACATGATAAAACTCTGCACAAAAGTCAACAGTTGCTTCAAGACAAGAAGAAAATGGAAATGAAACAGAAAGAAATGGACTCCAAGCTTGACGAGATGGAGGAAAAACACAGATCGCTCCAAATCAGGCTTGATAAAAAAGCGCACGGAAATAAAGAGCTGCTTCAAGAAAAAGACCAACAGAAAATACAACAGGAAGAAGAAAAACTTAATCTCCAGAGGAAAAATCAAGCACTCCAAGAATTGTATAATGAAACGAAGTACAAAACAACTGTACAGGAAGGAGAAAAGAAAAAACTGGAAAAACAATGCTCAGCGATGCAGAGTAGCATCAAGGAGATGCTGAGAAAAAATACCGAACTTGAGGAACTTTCTAAGACCTTGAAGTACAAAAACACTGAAATCCAGGCGCAAAAGCAAGAACAACAGAAAACACATAAAGACCTGCAGTGTAGACTTCAAGAAATCCAGAAGAGAAACCAGCAGCTGGAAGATATGCACACAGAGGAGGCAACAGTTAAAGAACTGAAAGACAAGCTTAAAGAAAAACAAGAACAATTAGAAGACATGGTGAAAAGATGCAACAAACTTGAGAAAGAAAACGCAGAAACAATCGATGAGCTGCAAACCCTCATCATTGAGAAAAAAGTGCTCGTTGAAGAGTATTTGAAAAAGAAGAAAAAACGCTTCCACTGGTTCTGGAGGAGGGACACTGCTGCTTCTCACCTGATGTAACCTCGTCTTCCTCCACCTCTATTCCATCTTCATTTCCCCCCTTCCCCTCCCTCCTTTTACTTTTTTCACCCTCACCCCCCGACCAGTCTCGGCAGTTGACTGCACCCTCCTGAGCCTGGTTCTGCCATAGGTTTCTCCTTTAGGTTCCTTTCACTTTAAAAGGAGTTTTTCCTATCCACTGTGGCCTGGTGCTTGCTCAGAGGGGATTGTTGGGGTTTTCTCTCATCTCTCTCTTTCTTTCTTTCTATCCCCCCCTCCCCCCCCTTCTGCCTTTTCCTTTACCCAATAAACACAATTGCCCACATTTTACATGTGTTTGAAAAATGTCTTCATTCAACAATAATTCATCTTAGGTATAAAAACAAGAAATAGGTAATAGCTGCATGTGTGTTTGTGTGTGTGCATAATATACATACTTGTTTCCCAGAAAGAATTAATACTAGATGGATAGAGACAGGGTTTAAAGACTAGAAATGAAAACATGTGAGTCCTGTCTTTAAATAAAAATATATAATTCCCTATATTCCTATCTATTCCAAACAACGGTAATAAGTAAAAAAGTTTCAAATTTGTCTGTCACTTTGACTCTTATTTTACTAACCATGAACAAGAGGTCAGAGGTCAAATGTGGCACGATACCTTAAATCTTTCTATGATACTTTCTGTATGTGGACCAGAGATGGGCAACACCGCATAGGCTGATTTCTTTTTTCAAGTAACGAGTAAAGTAAGGGATTACTATTGCAAAAAAGGTCATTAGATTACTGTTACTGTCCCGTAAGCAGGCTACATTACTGCGTTACTAATCCTCGTCATTTTCTTCGTGAGAGTGTCTCATGACAATGACGTACAAGTGTGCGACGTCCGTGGCAGCAACAGACGTGTGTAGATCCATCACACCAACAGGCACTTTAGAATCACCAATTGACAAGCATGTCTTTGGACAGGCTCAAACCGGAGAGGTGATCAATGGACCACAGCGCTGCACACCCCTGGCAACTTTGGGGGTAAAGCCACTGGTTTGTGGTGGTTACCAGGTGAAACGTAATTGTGATTGCTTTGGTTGCAATCAGATTGCCATAGTCATCTGCAGTTTGCATGTTGGATGCCAACTACTCACAAAGCGGTGGGAAAAGTTTGGTTTGGTTTAGTTTGGCTTTCATCTTTACTTTTGCGTCCTTTCTAAAAACACTAACATATAGGTCTGGTCTACCTGGACTGGCAGCATGCTGGCAGGGGTCCCAGGCTCGTCTGTTTGGTGACGCGGTAGATGAGCTTGCCCGGCTCGCTGTCCTGGTTGCTGGCTGACAGCTGCAGCGTGGTCAGCTTCTGAAAAATTACATTTTCTTATGTTGCAAGTCTCAAATTTTGATTGCCTGGATCCATTTAGTGTTTTATCATATGTGCTTTAAGCAGTAAATCTCAGGTAAAATGAACTGTTCTATCTGCCAGGAAGGACACAAACACAGACCCAAGATAAACAAAGACTGGATACAGTCTTTACATTATCTGCATGTCGTTTGAAATCTACAAGACATGCTGACTCCATGTCTGTGTAGGTTCCTAGTCAATCATGTTTGTCTTAAGAGAGGCAGCTGGACTCATTTAAAACATTTCACTTCTCATCCAAGAGGTTTGTTCAGCTTGAAAAACAAAAAGGTGAAGAGTCACAGCTATTTAAACCCTAATGGAGGTTGTTCTCTATGGAGGTGGTAGCTGACCTACCTACTATTAATCATGAGCTAAGGTTTGAAAAACCGCATGTGTCATTACCAACAGGGGTTCCAAGTAAAACCACTGGCATCATGGGAGAGTGTCTGCATCTAAATTTCACTCTTTCATGGATGCCAGCATATGCTTGTCAAATAAAGCCTGATTTTAGTTTTGTTTTCCTTCTATAAATAGAGATATTTCTAAACTTCAGACTGGCGCAGAAAAACAATTCAAAGGGTATTAAGTGTCTGATGGTTCAAATTACCTTGAAGGACGATCATTGCAGTATACTGTAAAATGAAACACTGCATATACATATTATACTAGAGAGTACCTGTGTGTAGTATGAATAACATAACCACCGCACCAGAGGTGTAAGCACCTTTTGCAAGGCACTCAAGGAAACCAATGAAAAGCCTCAAAAATAAATGAACAGGTGGAGATGCAGACTGTATTTGCAGATTACAGCTCCACCACAAATCAAACTTCCATATTACAGCGAGACTGCTCAGCAAGGAAAAATAGTCAATCTCAGTAAGACTGAATGAAGACAGACTAAAAATTAATTGCATCTGCTCACACATTACTCAGCTGTAAGGTTTTCTAAGTACGCAGATGTAACACTGTGGAGGTAAACCCAAAGAAATGGCAAACAGAAGTTCATTCTAATAAGTTGGAAATGTGGGTCAAGTCCGTCAAAACATTTGAATTAAATCATTAATAAAACAGATGAAAATATTAAGAAGACTCCGTGTAATAAACATCTTCAGGACCTGGTAAAATCTGTGAGTCTTCAGTGTTAAAGGAAAAATGTAACTTTTGATGCCTAAAGTGAGGGTCTGGGTGCTTGACTTTATCCCTTTAGAGGGAACCATCATTTTAAAGTAGTGTACGTTTTTTTTTTCAGGTCAATCACCTCTTCAAGGTGAATTTAACATTTACAACGAAGAGGGTGAAAATAATGTAAGATGTCAGTGCCACTGCTGGCCCACTTTAGTGTTTAAGTAGTACAAGAAACAAACAAACAAGAAAACATCCACAAATATTTCTGAAAATGTAGTGGTTTTTTTTATTTCAAATATTGTATAGCAAGAAAAAACTGCAAATGTGAACACAATCTTTTTCTCACTCTTAACTAACTGAAGCCTTTCATTGACTACCAAAAAAACAAATTGGTGCTCTCTTTATGGCCAGACACGTGCCAGCACTTTTAATTTTGCTTCTACTTAACAAAATAAAAATGCAGACATAAGTGTACACATTAGTTTTTGACTGCTAGTGAAAATTGTTTTCTTTACAAATAACTCTCTCACTGAGCTAACACAGCCAGTCCCTCGACACGTTTGTGCTCTCTGCTCATATTGCCTTTGTATTAAATAATTTTTTTGCTTTTTAAAGAACTTATTTTAACATTGCACTGAACAATAAAAAAATCCTCCCTAACAAAGACAATTAACTTCAAGGGCCAAAGTGCATTATATTTCTTCACTTCAATATACGGGCTGCAAATAGGGGTGATGTGGGCCGGAAGTGGCCCCCAGACTGTGAGTTTGAGACCCCTGTATTAGACAGTGATCTTGAGCTTCACTAACAAGGAGCACTGAAGTTGTTATGCCAGCACATAGTTTTGCAGCACTTTACTAGGACACGTCCTGTTGGCTTTTCCTTGTCTGTATTTTACAGTTACACACCCATACTCAGGAGATCCAGTGAGATTAATTCTAGGTAATAATTATACTGTAGTTCACCCTGCAGCAATATCACTTTCAGTTACCTGGTACACCAGGTACAATAAAATATGCTATTTTGTAACTAAATCACAGATTTGTACTCTTATGTGGCCTTCTCAAGTTTTACAGCTTCATTAGCAATGTCTCACTATCATGACGATCCTTTAACCACTAAATGACAATGAGGATTGATGAAGAATTTTTTACGTGTTTTATGAAAGTACCTACAATACTATGTTATACTACAAATAAACTGCACAATTTTTAAAATGTTTTAAAAAATCCAATTTAAATTTTCAAAATTAAAAGTATTCATTCAGGTGAAAAATCCCCCGCCAATGTTATTCTGCATTATCATGGGCTCAGCTGAAATACTTACTATGTTTTTGTAAATCCAGCTCATTAAATGTGGGCCTCACAGACAGCAACTAAAAACATATTATTTTATAGAATATGAAGAACAGGCAACAATTTTCCAATCTTCTATTGTTGAATTTTGATGAGCCTGTGTCACCTTATAACCACAGATTTGAATGAATATCTTGTAAAAAGGTTTATCAGGAGTTGTCCACTGAGGAATTATCTTTTTTAAAAACACAAATATAACAATATATGATTATTATCTAACAGTATCGAGATAATTCCAGTCAGCTCGCTCAAATATTGTATTTAAAACAAGAACTATCATAAGGTGAGGTTTTTGATCATTTCAATCAATTTTTCCCTCTTATGAGCTAGAGTCTTTCTTTTCTTTTGTTCTCTTATGTATTTATTTATTTCTGTTTTTTGCTTTTAATTTTCTTTCCTTTTTCCAATTTAAAGTGATTTGTAGTCATTTAGTAACTATAATCTGTCTTATTTTATCCCACATTTTTTTTCTGGGTTCAGTCTGGTATGGTGCTGTCACAGTGCAACAATCTGGTAGTCATACGTTTTTTTTTAGTAGTGTTTCCATGGTGTAATGGTTAGCACTATGGACCCAGAATCCAGTGATCTGAATTCAAAAGTTGGAGAGACCTTCTTTTTGGAGGTGAAACCATTCTGCATGTCTTCTCTGGCACACCAGAACTGTGCTACAATTGTGTTTTCAGTGAGAGGTGTATAAAATCAAGCAGCTAACCATGACCTCTGTCTTTACAAATACTTGTCAATCACTATGTGGTGCTAAAGAGCTGTCTGAAATTCAGTTGTACACCACACAAAGTTACACGGTGGGGTGTCTGAGTGCTGAGTTGTGCTTGTGTGTAAAAGTCACAAACACTCTCCTGACTCACTGACTCCACATCTCTAAACTTCCTCTGACTTTAACATCAGCATGAAAACTGGGAACTGCGAGCTCCCTCTTTGGATGTCATCACATTGACATTTTTCATTTTTTATCATGAATCCCATCTCATTGTTGAAACTCACTTTTGACTGGGCCTTGACCCCTTCTGTGCTCTTCTGTGTTGTGCCATCGGCTTTGCCAGAGGTTGTAGATAGGTAGACAAATCTTCCCATATCATATTAATGTGAAGATGAGCGTACTCCCTAAAATCCTCTACTTAATTCAGAATATCCCTCTACAAGTACCTGTAGGTCTTTTTCTTAACTTAAAGAAAATTATTACCGATTTTATTTGGGAAAATCATCGCCATCGGCTTCGGTTAACTCTACTATATCTGCCATTTGACAGGGGTGGGCTTAAGGGTCCTAACTTTCAGTGGTACTATTGGGCTGCACAATTACGCATGATGATATACTATTTCTCATCTGATCCACCTCCGACATGGGTTTACATGGAACCGTTCTTACTTAATCCAGAATACTTTTTGGCAGGTTGCCACGACCTGACAGTATAAACGCTGCAGCACGGGTTCCATGGTGTAATGGTTAGCACTCTGGACTCTGAATCCAGCGATCCGAGTTCAAATCTCGGTGGGACCTGAGTTTTGGGAGGTGAAACCATACTACATGTCTTCTCTGGCTCTTTGAATTTCTGTATGAATCGTGTTTTCAGTGAACGCCGTATAAAATCAAGCAGCTAACCATGACGTCTGCCTTTACAAAAGACTTGTCAATCGCTAAAGAGTAGTACTAAAGAGCTGTCTGAAATTCAGTTGCACACCACACAAAGTTACAGAGTAAAAGTTACAGAGTAAAAGTCACAAACACGCTGCTGACTCAACAACTGCACAGCACTAAACCTCCTCTGTCTTTAACATCAAAAAACAAACAAACATGAGCATTGTGGTGTGGGTTTCCATGGCTGAACAGCAGCTATGTGTTTTGTGAAGAATAATCTTTATGTCTTCCAAAGTAAAGTTTTAAGCCCCACTTGTTTTAAATCTGCAACATGTGTAACAGCAGCATGCCATGAAAATTTGATGATAACACGTGCATGCTTATGGTCGCCAAACAATTATGTATGTAAACAACACTTATCTGACTAAACTACGTTGAGCTAATGCAGATTTTATTCTTATTTTATTGGTGAGGAGAGAGGATGGAACCAAAAATGCATTTATCCCCGTGTTCTGTGTTGATGAAAATCACCCAACAGGAAAGCAGCTGGGCATTCATTTGAAACCAGTTCACAGGTTGGGCTGTGGTTCCCCCTCTAGCGTCTCTGCTTGAACTTTCAACTGTGAACCTCTTAGATCCAACCTTCCCAACTGCTCATCTCACAAAAGACAAAATGGAAGAACCCAGAATGTCTTTTTTTTAACCTAATTTTTATACCTGCTCACACTTTTTCACCCTTCCCTCACAGGACGTCGCATTTCACACTTTGGCCATCCAATCAAGTTGTTGACATCTAATCATTCCTGTTAACCCACACCTGATCTTTCTATTTCGATCTGACTTACAACATTTAACACAAACTTTTAAATCAATATATTTTCTTTGTAATTATTTTTATTTGTTTTTGTTTATTACATGCACTTAACATACAAGTATGTCGAATGGAAATCAGCAATTGCGCGGGATTATTCAACTAGTGTTGTGTTGCAGCATGTCAGGATGGCCGAGCGGTCTAAGGCGTTGCGATCAGGTCACAGTCTCTGAGACTGAAGAAGTCACTTGGATGAGTGACGAGACGTTTCTCCCACTGAAAACGCTACATTCAGATGAACAGAATCTACCTGCACAGCTCCAAACCTCTTCCGACCTTAAAGTCAGCACAGAAAGTGGGCAACACGAGATTCGTAGTATGTGTTTACATGGCTGAACAGCTGCTATATTCGAACAAACGCCTCCAGAGGAGACTGCGACCTGAACGCAGTGCCTTAGACCACTTGGCGACTAAAAACCTGCACAAGTTATCATTACGTGACATGCAGAATTGTTTCACCTCCCAAAAAGCAGGTCTCACTGAGATTTGAACTCAGATCGCTAGATTCAAAGTCCAGAGTGCTAACCATTACACCATGGAACTGATGCGAAAATGTGGGAACTGTCAGGTCATGGCAACCTGCCAAAAAGTATTCAACCAAATGATCAGTATTGATGACATTGTAGATTATTCGCACTACGTTTCCATGGCTGAACAGCTGCTATATGTGTTATGAGAAGGATAATGTTTGTTTCTTCCAAAGTATCTAACAGTGGTAACCTCCACCAAACTGACGCTGAAATGTCAGAATGGCTGAGCAGTCTAAGGCGCTGCGTTCAGGTTGCAGTCTCCCCTGGAGGTGTGGCTTTGAATCCCACTTTTGACATTGAAGCTTTACTCTTGATATTGTGACAAAATACTCTTGGGTTAACCACGACCTTTCTAAAAACTTGCATATAACAGTTGTGCACCATTCATTCCTCATCTTTGCTGCCCATCATTATAACTTGGCTAATGATGGGCAGCAGGTTAGTGTCATGATGTCACCTCAGACATAGTTAAAAGCCCTGTTAACGTAGCTGCTTCTCGCCGGGTGCGGTGGCGCGTGCCTGTAATCCAAGCTACCGGGAGGCTGAGGTTGGAGGATCGTTTGAGCTCAGGAGCTCTGAGCTGCAGCACGCTATGTCGATCGGGTGTCCGCACTAAGTTCGGCATCGATATGGTGATCCTGGGGGAGCCTGGGACCACCAGGTCGTCCAAGGAGGGGTGCACCGGCCCAGGTCGGAGACGGAGCAGGTCAAAGCCCCCGTGTCACTCAGTAGTGGGATTGCACTTGTGAATAGATGCTGTAGCGCAGCCTGAGCAATACAGCGAGACCCAATCTTTATACACATCCTTATACCTGTCTCTACATCACACAGCAGCCTCATCGTCCCTTCTTTGTCTTTTTAATAGATGTTAAACACGCTCACAAACCTGCTGCTCTGCTTGTGCTAACCATTTCACCATGGAATTACTGTTTAAAAAAAGGGTATGATACCAGATTGTTGCACTGTGACAGCACCATACCAGACTCAACCCAGAAATAAATGGGGCTTAAAACTACAACTTACTTTGGAAGAGATAAATATTATACTTTACATAACACATACAGCAGCTGTTCAGCCATGGAAACCCATACAATGAAACTCGTGACGAGCAGCTTTTGTGCTAATGTTAAAGTCAGAGGAGAGCTGTGCAGTTAGTCAGCAGAGTGTTTGTGACTTTTACACACAAGGGTGTGTGGTGTGCAACTGAATTTCAGAGAGCTCTTTAGTGATTCACAAGTGGTTCTAAGGCAGACTGGATGGTGAGGTGCTTGATTTTATACACCTCTCACTGAAACCACAATTTGTTACCAGAGAAGACATGCAGTATTTTTAAACATTAATATTGACGCGTTGTTATAGACTTGGTTACCTTAAAGTTCAGCTTCTTATGATGTCATAACTTTAGGTTTCACTGAGATTTGAACTCAGATTGCTGGATTCAAAGTCCAGGGTGCTGACCATTACACCATGGAACCCACAGCACTGCCTAAAAGCTGGCCACTCATGAAAAACTGCCTGAAATTGTTCTCCCAAAAGATTTTGAGGAAAGAAATTGTATGATACTTTTAAAAACATGGAAAACAAGGGGGACGTATTAGTTTTACTAAGTGATTACATTTGAATTTCATGGTAAAATATCTGACAATCAAGATAAAGAAGGTCAGCCCTGATTTTATCAGTATTGCTTAAACAAAAACACAATTGCAGTCATTCCCAAACTCACTGTTAATAATACTGTAAATGGTCCTCGTGACCACTGATTAAACTGATCAGTGGTCATGACAATTTGCATATTAATGACCATTAAACTAACCTGATGGCCCCATTGTTAGTTATCAGGAAATCACATGATAGGGTGGGGCTTGGTTTCACCCAAAACCTTGGCTGATTGTGACCTACACCCATTTTCACACCTTGGCTCGTGTGATTAGGTAGAGGATCAACAGGGGGTTCATGACCTAGGGACACTCCCCTAGGACTTAAATCTGGGACTCTCCACCATTTGACCTCAGAACTGAAGAAGCTTCTCGGATGAGAGGTGTGAGATTATTATACTATCTTATGCCACGTTATACCTCTAATTAAAGATTGTGAAATCATTATGTAGTTTTAGGTTGCATTATTCTCCTGACTTAGAAGAAGGTGATAATTATTAGATTGATTAGACTGATTTGAATTACTGACTCCTGATTTATTGTGAATGAATTACATTGTTTATGATGCATTATACTGCTGATTTATAAGAAATACTGTTTTCAGAGAATCATGGCCTTATTTGTCTGATTAGAAAGAACAGAACATACGGTGGAGGTTTTCTGTCCCATCTCATCAGGAGGAGATAAAACAGGAAGCCAAGGCCGTCGCTTAGGCGCCGTAAGAGAGAAAGAATGTGAATGCTTAGTTTGGAGGGGGGCTGAAGCTATAGGAATGTGAGAAATGGTCAGCTACTTCCAGATATGGCGGACACCCTCCTGTCCACATCTCCCGTCTAGACGTTTATGGTCGAAGTGTTGTATGGAATAATGAGAATTGTATGGAATAAAGAGATTGTTGATTGAACATTTATACACCTAGTATTGTTCTTCCTTCAGCCCAAAGATCAAATAATTGGGATATTTAACAGAGATGAAACATCTTCAAGCAACTTAAAGAAGTCCAGATGCTTTTCTTTCCAAGCTTTTTAGACTACTGTGACCTGGATGAATGAGAACCTTCCCAGACATGTTAGTCATAATGCCAATATATTGTTTTATATACTGTGTTTATAAGATTAAAAATCTATTTAAAAATATAGAAATTATCCCAGTAAAATGCAACACAGTTGTAAAAAGGATGAGAAATGAATGTTAATCTGGTAATTTATTGGACAAAGCAGTCAAATAAACTTTTAAGTTCCCGTGAAATATTTCATTATCACTTAGTGCATTCTCAGTTCTGCTGTTTATTTTTAAAGTGACAGCTGCTCATTAGAGCTCAGAAACATTAAAGTGAATCCATTTAAACATCAATGCTTACAGCCCAATAAAGATCACTTTGATTTGATGCAGTTTGAGCTTCATTCAGTGGTTTTAGTAAAGTACAGGTTAATAAGCAATATTTGGATTTGAACTTTTTCATGAAAGAAATTCATTGTCAAAAGTAGGATTCAAACCAACGCCTCCAGAGGAAACTGTGGCCCAAAACACAGCACCTCAGACCACTTGGTCATTCTAACTCTTTGTGAAAAAGGTTGTGGTGACAGTCAAAATTCCAGACAACTGTCTATGTCATATTAAACATTGAGATCATGTTGCTGTCACAGAATTGATAATATGTGTTTTGGTTAACAAAAGGACAGGGTCAACTTGGGAAGACAGAAACATTACATTTCACCTCACAAAATCAGAAATCTCCAAGTTTTGAAGTCTGATGAGTGGATTTAGAATCCAGAGTGTTTAACCAAGACATCAGCTGGAGTTAGCGTTTAGTCTGATTTTCCTTCAGTCTCCATTGAGACATAGCATAAAAAGGCCTTTTGCTTTTTGCCTGCTTGGTCATCCTGACTCCTGATCCTGACATTAAAAATTAAATATTAAAAGTCTGACGTACGTGAGGATAGCCTTTCCATAGAAGCCCCGTTCAACAGAGTCAGTCTACATGCTTAAAAGTACGGCTTATAAAGTACGGCTTATAAAGCTGAACATATGTAATTGCAGCTGTCCTGCAGGTGGAGGTGGTGTAGGACAAGCAGAGCAGCAGGTTTGTGAGCGTGTTTAACGTCAATTAAAAAGACAAAGAAGGACTGATAAGGCTGCTGTCTGAGGTAGAGACAGGTATAAGGTGCGGTGGCGCACCCGGCGAGAAGCAGCTACGTTCACATAAAATTTTACTTTCTTTCATGTGAGCTCATCAGGTTAGTGCCCATCATCAGCCAAGATGAAATGTTGTAAAAAAAAAAAAAAAACAACCTAATCATTTCAAAATGAGGAAGTCAGCACAGTAATAACAGGTTGTTGTTTTTTGTTGGGTTTTTTTTTTGACCAAGCAAAAACATGACATAGCCTTTTTAATAAGCCGAAGGACAGCGTATGTATATGTGTGTGTTTGTATATTATTGTTTTGTGTGTACAGTGTCAGAAATACAATAAAAATGTTGAAGGATTTTTAGTCAGTGTTTACAATTTTCGCAAGTATCTGATTGAATTGATGACAGCCTCTCATATTTTCATGCCATGACATGGGATGGGACCGGTCCTTATTTTGGGATAATTGGAGTAAATAAGAAAGATTGTTTCAACTTGCTGAAAGTTTTGACTTTACAAAATCAGGTTTTTAGCACATCAGTGTCAATGTGAGCACATTCAAAGAGGCACACATTTAGTTGTGCAGCAGTAATCAGCTTCCTGTAGTGAATTTTATTAAAATTATGTAGAATGTTTTTACAGTGTACATCATTATAAAATCCACTAAGGTTCAGGGATGAACAGTGCACAAGTGTCATAAGCAAGTTGTGAGAAAGCTCGTGGTTAAAGCAAATTTCAAGTGTATGTTGTGACAACATCAAGAAGAGCAAAGCTTGAATGTCAGAAGTGGGATTCGAACCCACGCCTCCAGAGGAGACTGCGACCTGAACGCAGCGCCTTAGACCGCTCGGCCATCCTGACTTCCACATGTCAGCAATGCGGAAGTTACAACCTTAGATACTTGGGAAGACACAAACGTTATACTCCACATAACGCATATAGCAGCTGTTGAACCATGGAAACACATACTCGTGGCGCCCACTTTCTGTGCTGACTTTGAAGTCAGCAGTGCAGCAAGTGAGTGAGGGGAGTGTTTGTGACTTTTACGCACAAGCGCACCTCAGCACTCAGACACCCCACTCTGTAACTTTGTGTGGTGTACAACTGAATTTCAGACAGCTGTTTGGTACCACATAGTGATTGACAAGTGTTTGTAAAGGGAGAGGTCAAGGTTTGCTGCTTGATTTTATACACCTCTGACTGAAAACACAATTATAGCACAGTTTTGGTGTCCCAGAGAAGACGCGCTAATGTTTCACATCCCAATCAGCGGATAAAAACTCAGGTCCCACCGAGATTTGAACTCAGATCACTGGATTCAGAGTCCAGAGTGCTAACCATTACACCATGGAACCCCTATGAGAATGTGTGAACTGCCTGATCATGGCTATCTGCCAAAAAGTATTCAGCCAATGGGTTCTTTTAAGGATACTGTCAATTGTGGAGAGGCTGATGCCATTTATAGATCGAAAATGATGATCATGCTCAGTCAGTGAGTAAGCAGTGTTTGTGACTCATACGCACAAGTATAAGCTCTTTAGTAGCACATAGGAATTCACAATCATTTCTAAAGGCAGAGGTCAAGGTTAGCTGCTTGATTTTATACAGTTTTGACTGAAAACACAACTGTAGCACTATTTCTGTGAACCAGAGAAGACATGAAGTGTGGTTTCACCTCTAAAAACCAGGTCCCACTGAGATTTGAACTCAGATCACTGGATTCAAAGACCATGGAGCCACTGCTCAAAAAGAAGGTGCGACTGCCAGATCACTATGTCGACACCATACCAGACTGATATATATATTGTTTTATATACTGTTGATTATAAGATGAAAAATCTATTAAAAAAATATAGAAATTATCCCAGTAAAATGCAACACAGTCCTTTCACCATCATTTCTTTGAGTGTTGATTACCTCAAAGAAATGATGTAAAGAAAACATTTACTTTACCCTGAAATCCTGACTCATCCCTGTACTGAAGTTGTGGACAGTTCACTTCTAAAACAAAACAACAAAAAACTTTTTACATGACAGTCAAAGCTGTGATCATAAGATGCAAATATTAAACCCAAAGGTTACCTGAATGAATTTCCTAGTTTGAGTTTGTCTCCACCTGCTGGGCATCAGAAGTGTTTAGGATGGAGGATGTATTTGCAGCTGTCCTGCAGGTGGAGGTGGTGTAGGACAAGCAGAGCAGCAGGTTTGTGAGCGTGTTTAACATCAATTAAAAAGACAAAGAAGGAGTGATAAGGCTGCTGTGTGAGGTAGAGACAGGTATAAGGATGTGTATAAAGATTGGGTCTCGCTGTATTGCTCAGGCTGCTCTACAGCATCTATTCACAGGCACGATCCCACTACTGAACGACACGGGGGCTTTGACCTGCTCCGTCTCCGACCTGGGCCGGTGCACCCCTCCTTAGACGACCTGGTGGTCCCGGGCTCCCCCAGGATCACCATATCGATGCCGTACTTAGTGTGGACACCCGATCGACATAGCGTGCTGCAGCTCAGAGCTCCTGAGCTCAAACGATCCTCCAACCTCAGCCTCCCAGTAGCTTGGATTACAGGCACGCGCCACCGCACCCAGCTAAAAGCAGCTACGTTAACAGGGCTTTTAACTATGTCTGAGGTGACATCATCACATAAACGTCCTGCCCATCATTAGCCAAGTTGTAATGCAATAAGTTTTTAGAAAGAGAGATTCATTGATTGATTGATTGGTTGATTGAATGATTTAGTTTGTCTCCACCTGCTGGGCGTCAGAAGTGTTTAGGGTGGAGGATGTAATTGCAGGTGGAGGTGGTGACAAGCAGAGCAGCAGGTTTGTGAGTGTTTTTGACTCAATTAAAAATATAAATAAGGGCTGATGAGGCTTCTGTGTGAGGTAGAGACAGGTATAAATTTCTGTATAAAGATTAGGTCTCGCTGTATTGCTCAGGCTGCACTACAGCATCTATTCACAGGCGCGATCCGACTACTGAGCGACACGGGGGCTTTGGCTTGCTCCGTTTTCGACCTGGGCACCCCTCCTTAGATGACCTGGTGGTCTCGGGCTCCCCCAGGATCACCGTATCGATGCCGAACTTAGTGTGGACACCCGATCGACACAGCCTGCTGCAGCTCGGAGCTCCTGACCTCAAACGATCCTCCAACCTCAGCCTCCCGGTAGCTTGGATGAGAGGCACGCTTCACCGCACCCGGCGAGAAGCCTCTACATTCACATAAAATTTTACTTTCTTTCATGTGAGCTCATCAGGTTAGTGCCCATCATCAGCCAAGATGAAATGCTGTAAAAATAAAAAACCTAATCATTTCAAAATGAGGAAGTCAGCCCAGTAATAACAGGTTGTTGTTGTTTTTTTTTTTGTTTTTTTTTGACCAAGCAAAAACATGACATAGCCTTTTGAATAAGCCGAAGGACAGCGTATGTGTACGTGTGTGTTTGTATATTATTGTTTTGTGTGTACACTGTCAGAAATACAAATTGCTGAAGGATTTTTAGTCAGTGTTTACAATTTCCGCAAGTATCTGATTGAATTGATGAAAGCCTGTCATATTTTCATGCCATGACATGGGATGGGACGGGTCCTTATTTTGGGATAATTATAAAATCCACTAAGGTTCAGGGATGAACAGTGCACAAGTGTCATAAGCAAGTTGTGAGAAAGCTCGTGGTTAAAGCAAATTTCAAGTGTATGTTGTGACAATATCAAGAAGAGCAAAGCTTGAATGTCAGAAGTGGGATTCGAACCCACGCCTCCAGAGGAGACTGCGACCTGAACGCAGCGCCTTAGACCGCTCGGCCATCCTGACATTTTGTAAGTTCCACTAATTGAATAATCCCGCGCAGTTGCTGATTTCCATTCGACATACTTGTATGTTAAGTGCATGTAATAAACAAAAACAAATGAAAAATACTTACAAAGAAAATATATTGATTTAAAAGTTTGTGTTAAATGTTGTAAGTCACATCGAAATAGAAAGATCAGGTGTGGGTGAACAGGAATAAACAGAGTCCTGTGAGGGAAGGTATAAAAAATTAGGTAAAAAAAAAAAAAAAAAAAAAGACATTCTGGGTTCTTCCATTTGGTCTTTTGCGAGATGAGCAGTTGGGAAGGTTGGATCTAAGAGGTTCACAGTTGAAAGTTCAAGCAGAGACGCTAGAGGGGGAACCACAGCCCAACCTGTGAACTGGTTTCAAATGAATGCCCAGCTGCTTTCCTGTTGGGTGATTTTCATCAACACAGAACACGGGGATAAATGCATTTTTGGTTCCATCCTCTCTCCTCACCAATAAAATAAGAATAAAATCTGCATTAGCTCAACGTAGTTTAGTCAGATAAGTGTTGTTTACATACATAATTGTTTGGCGACCATAAGCATGCACGTGTTATCATCAAATTTTCATGGCATGCTGCTGTTACACATGTTACAGATTTAAAACAAGTGGGGCTTAAAACTTTACTTTGGAAGACATAAATATTATACTTCACAAGACACATAGCTGCTGTTCAGCCATGGAAACCCACACCACGATGCTCATGTTTGTTTTTTGATGTTAAAGACAGAGGAGGTTTAGTGCTGTACAGTTGTTGAGTCAGCAGCGTGTTTGTGACTTTTATTCCGTAACTTTGTGTGGCGTGCAACTGAATTTCAGACAGCTCTTTAGTACTACTCTTTAGCGATTGACAAGTCTTTTGGAAAGGCAGACGTCATGGTTAGCTGCTTGATTTTATACGGCGTTCACTGAAAACACAATTCATACAGAAATTCAAAGTGCCAGAGAAGACATGTAGTATGGTTTCACCTCCCAAAACTCAGGTCCCACCGAGATTTGAACTCAGATCGCTGGATTCAGAGCCCAGAGTGCTAACCATTACACCATGGAACCCCTGTTGAAGCATTTATACTGTCAGGTCGAGGCAACCTGCCAAAAAGTATTCTGAATTAAGTAAGAACGGTTCCATGTAAACCCATGCCGGAGGTGGATCAGATGAGAAATAGTATATCATCATGCGCAATTGTGCAGCCCAATAGTACCACTGAAAGTTAGGACCCTTAAGCCCACCCCTGTCAAATGGCAGATATAGTAGAGTTAACCGAAGCCGATGGCGATGATTTTGCCAAATAAAATTGGTAATAATTTTCTTTAAGTTAAGAAAAAGACCTACAGGTACTTGTAGAGGGATATTCTGAAATAAGTAGAGAATTTTAGGGAGTACGCTCATCTTCACAATAATATGATATGGGAAGATTTGTCTACCTATCTACAACCTCTGGCAAAGCCGATGGCACAACACAGAAGAGCACAGAAGAGGTCAAGGCCCAGCCAAAAGTGAGTTTCAACAATGAGATGGGATTCATGATAAAAAATGAAAAATGTCAATGTGATGACATCCAAAGAGGGAGCTCGCAGTTCCCAGTTTTCATGCTGATGTTAAAGTCAGAGGAGGTTTAGAGATGTGGAGTCAGTGAGTCAGGAGAGTGTTTGTTACTATTACGCACAAGCACAACTCAGCACTCAGACACCACATCGTGTAACGTTGTGTGGTGTACAACTGAATTTCCGACAGTTCTTTAGCACAACATAGTGATTGACAAGTATTTGTAAAGACAGAGGTCATGGTTAGCTGCCTGATTTTATACACCTCTCACTGAAAACACAATTGTAGCACAGTTCTGGTGTGCCACAGAAGACATGCAGAATGGTTTCACCTCCAAAAAGCCAGTCTCTCCAATTTTTGAATTCAGATCACTGGATTCTAGGTCCATAGTGCTAACCATTACACCATGGAAGCACTACTAAAAAAAAAGGTATGACTACCAGATTGTTGCACTGTGACAGCACCATACCAGACTGAACCCAGAAAAAAAAATGTGGGTTAAAATAAGACAGATTATAGTTACTAAATGACTACAAATCACTTTAAATTGGAAAAAGGAAAGAAAATTAAAAGCAAAAAACAGAAATAAATAAATACATAAGAGAACAAAAGAAAAGAAAGACTCTAGCTCATAAGAGGGAAAAATTGATTGAAATGATCAAAAACCTCACCTTATGATAGTTCTTGTTTTAAATACAATATTTGAGCGAGCTGACTGGAATTATCTCGATACTGTTAGATAATAATCATATATTGTTATATTTGTGTCTTTAAAAAAGATAATTCCTCAGTGGACAACTCCTGATAAACCTTTTTACAAGACAGTCATTCAAATCTGTGGTTATAACTTATAACCACAGATTTGAATGACTACCTGAGGTGACACAGGCTCACCAAAATTCAACAATAGAAGATTGGAAAATTGTTGCCTGTTCTTCATATTCTATAAAATAATATGTTTTTAGTTGCTGTCTGTGAGGCCCACATTTAATGAGCTGGATTTACAAAAACATAGTAAGTATTTCAGCTGAGCCCATGATAATGCAGAATAACATTGGCGGGGGATTTTTCACTTGAATGAATACTTTTAATTTTGAAAATTTAAATTGGATTTTTTTAATACATTTTAAAAATTGTGCAGTTTATTTGTAGTATAATATAGTATTGTAGGTACTTTCATAAAGCACGTAAACAATTCCTCATCACTCCTCATTGACATTTAGTGGTTAAAGGATCGTCATGATAGTGAGACATTGCTTTTGAAGCTGTAAAACTTGAGAAGGCCACATAAGAGTACAAATCTGTGATTTAGTTACAAAATAGCATATTTTATTGTACCTGGTGTACCAGGTAACTGAAAGTGATATTATTGCAGGGTGAACTACAGTATAATTATTACCTAGAATTAATCTCACTGGATCTCCTGAGTATGGGTGTGTAACTGTAAAATACAGAGAAGGAAAAGCCAACAGGACGTGTCCTAGTAAAGTGCTGCAAAACTATGTGCTGGCATAACAACTTCAGTGCTCCTTGTTAGTGAAGCTCAAGATCACTGTCTAATACAGGGGTCTCAAACTCACAGTCTGGGGGCCACTTCCGGCCCACATCACCCCTATTTGCAGCCCGTATATTGACGTGAAGAAATATAATGCACTTTGGCCCTTGAAGTTAATTGTCTTTGTTAGGGAGGATTTTTTTATTGTTCAGTGCAATGTTAAAACAAGCAAAAAATTTATTTAATACAAAGGCAATATGAGCAGAGAGCACAAACGTGTCGAAGGACTGGCTGTGTTAGCTCAGTGAGAGAGTTATTTGTAAAGAAAACAATTTTCACTAGCAGTCAAAAACTAATGTGTACACTTATGTCTGCATTTTTATTTTGTTAAGTAGAAGCAAAATTAAAAGTGCTGGCACGTGTCTGGCCATAAAGAGAGCACCAATTTGTTTTTTTGGTAGTCACTGAAAGGCTTCAGTTAGTTAAGTGAGAAAAAATTGTGTTCACATTTGCAGTTTTTTCTTGCTATACAATATTTGAAATAAATAAAAAAAACACTACATTTTCAGAAATATTTGTGGATGTTTTCTTGTTTGTTTGTTTCTTGTACTACTTAAACACTAAAGTGGGCCTCACATGAGATGTCAGTGCCAGCAGTGGCACTGTCATCTTACATTATTTTCACCCTCTTCGTTGTAAATGTTAAATTCACCTTGAAGAGGTGATTGACCTGAAAAAAAACCGTACACTACTTTAAAATGATGGTTCCCTCTAAAGGGATAAAGTCAAGCACCCAGACCCTCACTTTAGGCATCAAAAGTTACATTTTTCCTTTAATACTGAAGACTCACAGAATTTACCAAGTCTTTACACACACACACACACACACACACACACAAACACACACAAACTGTGCATTATTTACATGTCATTGCTTGGATTTGAAAAAAACGTTCTCCATTGTCAATAGATGGACAAGGAGAGAGCTCGAGAAAGCTGGTTTGCATTGTCTGCTCACGTGAGGTAGCAAGAAGGACAACCCAGCATACCTGAAGATGTTTATTACACGGAGTCTTCTTAATATTTTCATCTGTTTTATTAATGATTTAATTCAAATGTTTTGACGGACTTGACCCACATTTCCAACTTATTAGAATGAACTTCTGTTTGCCATTTCTTTGGGTTTACCTCCACAGTGTTACATCTGAGTACTTAGAAAACCTTACAGCTGAGTAATGTGTGAGCAGATGCAATTAATTTTTAGTCTGTCTTCATTCAGTCTTACTGAGATTGACTATTTTTCCTTGCTGAGCAGTCTCGCTGTAATATGGAAGTTTGATTTGTGGTGGAGCTGTAATCTGCAAATACAGTCTGCATCTCCACCTGTTCATTTATTTTTGAGGCTTTTCATTGGTTTCCTTGAGTGCCTTGCAAAAGGTGCTTACACCTCTGGTGCGGTGGTTATGTTATTCATACTACACACAGGTACTCTCTAGTATAATATGTATATGCAGTGTTTCATTTTACAGTATACTGCAATGATCGTCCTTCAAGGTAATTTGAACCATCAGACACTTAATACCCTTTGAATTGTTTTTCTGCGCCAGTCTGAAGTTTAGAAATATCTCTATTTATAGAAGGAAAACAAAACTAAAATCAGGCTTTATTTGACAAGCATATGCTGGCATCCATGAAAGAGTGAAATTTAGACGCAGACACTCTCCCATGATGCCAGTGGTTTTACTTGGAACCCCTGTTGGTAATGACACATGCGGTTTTTCAAACCTTAGCTCATGATTAATAGTAGGTAGGTCAGCTACCACCTCCATAGAGAACAACCTCCATTAGGGTTCAAATAGCTGGGACTCTTCACCTTTTTGTTTTTCAAGCTGAACAAACCTCTTGGATGAGAAGTGAAATGTTTTAAATGAGTCCAGCTGCCTCTCTTAAGACAAACATGATTGACTAGGAACCTACACAGACATGGAGTCAGCATGTCTTGTAGATTTCAAACGACATGCAGATAATGTAAAGACTGTATCCAGTCTTTGTTTATCTTGGGTCTGTGTTTGTGTCCTTCCTGGCAGATAGAACAGTTCATTTTACCTGAGATTTACTGCTTAAAGCACATATGATAAAACACTACATGGATCCAGGCAATCAAGATTTGAGACTTGCAACATAAGAAAATGTAATTTTTCAGAAGCTGACCACGCTGCAGCTGTCAGCCAGCGACCAGGACAGCGAGCCGGGCGAGCTCATCTACCGCGTCACCAAACAGACGAGCCTGGGACACCTCGAGCATGCTGCCAGTCCAGGTAGACCAGACGTATATGTTAGTGTTTTTAGAAAGGACGCAAAAGTAAAGATGAAAGCCAAACTAAACCAAACCAAACTTTTCCCACTGCTTTGTGAGTAGTTGGCATCCAACATGCAAAGTGCAGAAAACTATGGTAATCTGATTGCAACCAAGCAATCACAATTATGTTTTTGGTGCAGCAGACCCTGATTTCACCTGGCAACCACCACAAACCAGTGGCTTTACCCCCAAAGTTGCCAGGGGTGTGCAGCGCTGTGGTCCATTGATCACCTCTCCGGTTTGAGCCTGTCCAAAGACATGCTTGTCAATTGGTGATTCTAAAGTGCCTGTTGGTGTGATGGAAGTATTCAAAAAAGTGACGACAGGGTGTGGGGACGGGAGCTGAGCCGAGGAAGCATTCATGCATCAAATACCAAGAGAGTCAGGGGAACACCGGCGGGGACGACAACAAAACTAAAACAGGGAACAAAGAACTTCACTACTGTATGTTTTCAATGTTTTTGTCACTTTTTACAGAATCAAACTCAAAGTAAGCTTTAAACCCTGCATGGTCGTACTCTCTCCTGCACTCCATCCTTTGTTGATCTACACACGTCTGTTGCTGCCACGGACGTCGCACACTTGTACGTCATTGTCATGAGACACTCTCACGAAGAAAATGACGAGGATTAGTAACGCAGTAATGTAGCCTGCTTACGGGAAAGTAACAGTAATCTAATTACCTTTTTTGCAATAGTAATCCCTTACTTTACTCGTTACTTGAAAAAAGAAATCAGCCTATGCGGTGTTGCCCATCTCTGGTCCACATACAGAAAGTATCATAGAAAGATTTAAGGTATCGTGCCACATTTGACCTCTGACCTCTTGTTCATGGTTAGTAAATTAAGAGTCAAAGTGAAAGACAAATTTGAAACTTTGTTACTTATTACCGTTGTTTGGAATAGATAGGAATATAGGGAATTATATATTTTTATTTAAAGACAGGACTCACATGTTTTCATTTCTAGTCTTTAAACCCTGTCTCTATCCATCTAGTATTAATTCTTTCTGGGAAACAAGTATGTATATTATGCACACACACAAACACACATGCAGCTATTACCTATTTCTTGTTTTTATACCTAAGATGAATTATTGTTGAATGAAGACATTTTTCAAACACATGTAAAATGTGGGCAATTGTGTTTATTGGGTAAAGGAAAAGGCAGAAGGGGGGGAAAGGGGGGGATAGAAAGAAAGAAAGAGAGAGATGAGAGAAAACCCCAACAATCCCCTCTGAGCAAGCACCAGACGACAGTGGATAGGAAAAACTCCTTTTAAAGTGAAAGGAACCTAAAGGAGAAACCTATGGCAGAACCAGGCTCAGGAGGGGGCAGTCAACTGCCGAGACTGGTCGGGGGGTGAGGGTGAAAAAAGTAAAAGGAGGGAGGGGAAGGGGAAGGGGGAAATGAAGATGGAATAGAGGTGGAGGAAGACGAGGTTACATCGGGTGAGAAGCAGCAGTGTCCCTCCTCCAGAACCAGTGGAAGCGTTTTTTCTTTTTTTTCAAATACTCTTCCACGAGCACTTTTTTCTCAATGATGAGGGTTTGCAGCTCATCGATTGTTTCTGCGTTTTCTTTCTCAAGTTTGTTGCATCTTTTCACCATGTCTTCTAATTGTTCTTGTTTTTCTTTAAGCTTGTCTTTCAGTTCTTTAACTGTTGCCTCCTCTATTCGCTTTGCCTCGTGCACATCTGTGTGCATGTCTTCCAGCTGCTGGTTTCTCTTCTGGATTTCTTGAAGTCTACACTGCAGGTCTTTATGTGTTTTCTGTTGTTCTTGCTTTTGCGCCTGGATTTCAGTGTTTTTGTACTTCAAGGTCTTAGAAAGTTCCTCAAGTTCGGTATTTTTTCTCAGCATCTCGTTGATGCTACTCTGCATCGCTGAGCATTGTTTTTCCAGTTTTTTCTTTTCTCCTTCCTGTACAGTTGTTTTGTACTTCGTTTCGTTATACAATTCTTGGAGTGCTTGATTTTTCCTCTGGAGATTAAGTTTTTCTTCTTCCTGTTGTATTTTCTGTTGGTCTTTTTCTTGAAGCAGCTCTTTATTTCCGTGCGCTTTTTTATCAAGCCTGATTTGGAGCGATCTGTGTTTTTCCTGCATCTCATCAAGCTTGGAGTCCATTTCCTTCTGTTTCATTTCCATTTGCTTCTTGTCTTGAAGCAACTGTTGATTTTTGTGCAGAGTTTTATCATGCTTCACCTGCAGCGCTTTGTATTTTTCCTCCATGGCTTGGAGTTTGCTCTGCAGGTCTCTCTGCTCTACGGGCTCTTGTTTCTTGTCTTGGTGGATCTCTTTATTTTTCTCCAGAGCTTCATCGAGTATTACTTGCAAGCCTTCATTTTGTTTCTCGATGTTCCTCAGCTTGCAATCCATTTCTTTCTGTTGTATTTTCTGTTGGTCTTTCTCGTGAAGCAACTCCTTATTTTTGAGCAGTGTTTCCTCAAGAGTTCTTTGGAGCATTTTGCATTTTTCCTCCAAGACTTCAAACTTGTGGTCCGTTTCTTTCTCGAGCATTCCTTGTTGCTCTCTCTCTTGAATGAACTCTTTATTTCCGTGTGCTTTTTTATCAAGCCTGATTTGGAGCGATCTGTGTTTTTCCTCCATCTCGTCAAGCTTGGAGTCCATTTCTTTCTGTTTTATTTCCATTTGCTTCTTGTCTTGAAGCAACTGTTGACTTTTGTGCAGAGTTTTGTCATGTTTCACCTTCAGTGCTTTGTATTTTTTCTCCATGGCTTGGAGTTTGCTCTGCAGGTCTCTCTGCTCTACGGGCTCTTGTTTCTTGTTTTGGAGGATCTCCTTATTTCTTTCCAGAGCTTCATCGAGTATTACTTGCAAGCCTTCATTTTGTTTCTCAATGTTCCTCAGCTTGCAATCCATTTCTTCCTTTTGTATTTTCTGTTGGTCTATCTCGTGAAGAAACTCTTTATTTCTCTCCAGAGCTTCATCAAGCATCACTTGCAAGCCTTCATTCTGTTTCTTGATGTGCCTCAGCTTGCAATCCATTTCTTCCTTTTGTATTTTCTGTTGGTCTTTCTCGTGAAGGAACTCTTTTCTCCTCTGCAGAGCTTCATCAAGCATTACTTGCAAGCCTTCATTTTGTTTCTCGATGTTCCTCAGCTTGCAATCCATTTCTTCCTGATGTATTTTCTGTTGGTCTTTCTCGTGAAGCATCTCTTTATTTTTGAGCAGTGTTTCCTCAAGAGTTATTTGGAGCATTTTCAGTTTTTCCTCCAAGACTTCAAGCTGGGAGTCTGTTTCTTTCTCGAGCATTTCTTGTTGCTCCCTCTCTTGAATGAACTCTTTATTTCTGTGCACTGTTTTTTCAAGCTTGATTTGGAGCAATCTGTGTTTTTCCTCCATCTCGTCAAGCTTGGAGTCCATTTCCTTCTGTTTCATTTCCATTTGCTTCTTGTCTTGAAGCAACTGTTGATTTTTGTGCAGAGTTTTGTCATGTTTCACCTGCAGCGCTTTGCATTTTTCCTCCATGGCTTGGAGTTTGCTCTGCATGTCTCTCTGCTGTGTGGACTGTTGCTTCTCTTCTTGCTGGATTTCTTTCAGTTTTTCCAGAGCTTCGTCAAGCTTCTCTTGGAGCTCCTGATTCTTCTTGACCATGTTTTCCTGTTTTATGCTCTCTTTTTTCTCCTTTTGGAGCAGATCTTTATTTTTTTCCAGAGCTCCATCAAGCTTGTCTTGGAGCTCCTGATTCTTCTTGAGCATTTTATCCCCTTTAATGCTCTCTTTTTTCTCATTTTGGAGCAGATTTTTTATTTTTTCTAGAGCTTCATCAAGCTTTTCTCGGAGCTCGTGATTCTTCTTATCTTGGAGAGCCCATTGTTTCTCCTCAATAATACCTTCCCTTTCCTGAAGCTGGTAGGATAATTTTTGTAATTCAGCGCTCTTTCTCTCATTTTCTTCTGTCAGGATCTTAATCTTTTCTCTGTTCATGAGATTTTCATTCTCCATTTCTTCCAATCGCTTTTCCTCTAATTCTACCTGTTCATCCCAAGGAAGAGAGCTGATATGAGGGTCTAGGGACTCATACCATGGAATAGAGCTGGGGTCAGCTTCTTGTCTTTCTTGCTCTTTCTGAGACATGTTGGAGTCTGTATACCGTGAGTACGAAAAGGATCCAAATGTTTGAAAATGCTTTACTGGTGAACGTTTGAATGCTGCTAACATAAGTGCTGCAAATAACGGACTAAAAGTTTTACCTCCTCACCCCTATTTAAGGATTCATGAGGATCAAAGCTTCAAAGGATCAAAGCTTTAGAAGCCTGTGACATCAGAATTCCATAAGCCAATGAGGTTGTCACATGACATTTTTGAATGAGGTAATGTTTTTGTATGAATTTTTTAAATAACATCAACATTCCATAAGCCAATGAGGTTCTTACATGACTTTTGAATGAGGATAATTCTTTTGTGTTAAAAAAAAGTGTAAAAAGTGTTATTGCAATAACATAAAAAGTGAGTAAAGAAATTAAATAAAAGTACAGTTTTATTTATATAGCACCTTTCAAAACAAATTTATTGTGTCTGAGTTGTATTGGTAACTCGTTGAAGTGTTACTGGGTATCATAACTAGACAGTTTGCGCATACAGTGAGTGAAAGCATTGGGTGGACTGAATCAGGTTAAATTAAATCGATAGAACTGAGTGGATTGGAGTGATAAATCATGAGTTGGTGACTATGTGCCTCTCAGGCAGGGTTACAGTAGCAGACGGCAGAGCTGGAGCGGAAGTTGGACACAGTGGTGTTGGCGATGAGAGGGCTTTTAATTGGACCCCAGTAGAGAGCTGAAACATCAGGATAATTCAGGTGTGTTTAAATGAGCTGCGTTTTTGCTCAGCAGAACTCTCGTCGAGCAAATTATGTTTTAAAAAGTGGCAGCACATCCTGCTCTGCCTGAATATTCTCCAGCAGAGTAAATGTGTCTGTGTGAAGTGCGAAGGAGAAGCTCCATCACTGTTTGTTCCGAAATTAGCCACTCCACCTGCACCTGCTGGCTTGTACACCTCATTGCAATGCAGCGCTCAGGTTTGTTTGGTAGGCACTGAAAATATGTCACATCGTTCATTTATCCTCAATCTGTCCTGTGTTTGCGCTGTAGGTAATTAAGTCCTGGGAGTTTTATCACTGAGCCAAATTATCATACTGTTACACTCCTGTATCTTCTCCTGAGTGCTGGAGGGGAAAGCAAAACCTGACCATTGCCATTTTTTGGGGAAACCTGCAGTCAGCTGAGACGGATGAGTGACGAAACGTTTCTCCCACTGAAAACGCTACGTCCAGATGAACAGAATTAACTTTTGGAGATTGACCATTACCAGTTTATCATATAGGCAGGAGACCTTTGGTCAAAGAAAATTATTAATCCATCTGAACTCATTAATATTTGTAGGTACAACTGTGTTCTGGGATATCCTACACTTCCATGTGCAAACATGGATAGCCTGAGGTTAAGAAAAGAGCAAGAAGGTGGTCCCATGATAGTGCAGTTTTTGTTATGGCCTGCAGGGGGAGGCAATTTCCAGACAATTTCTTACTGAGTTTCATTTAATACAACACTATGTGTCGGTTACTAATTGTGGCCCTCTTTATTTATTTAGGGAAAGCGGGCCATGCTTCACAGCATCGTTACCCTGCCTCTAACTTAGGAGTGTGCAGTCAAAATGTGGAAAGTGTTCAGTGTTATAAATATCTCCCTTTTGATTCAAAGCTGAATTTCAAAGCAAACACTGAAGCTGTGTGCAGAAAGGGGCACCAGCGGCTCCTGTCTTTAAGAAGGCTTTTTTGTTTCCACGTTGATAAAACCATGATGGTTTTATTTCACCGTGCTTTTAATGAATCTGTTTTGTCCTTTTGCTTGGTGTTGTGGTTTGGATAGTTATCTGAAAAAAGCAGAAACTCTCTCAGATTGTTAAGTGGTCTAAAAGGCTGATTGGAGAACCACAGCTGAAAATTTCTGTACACCAGACAGTTACAGCGGTCAGCTGGTTTCATTTTTCTTGATGATCCTTCACACAGTGAGAATCGTTTTCTTCCTCCCGGACAAAGGTTTCTGGTCCCAAAGTGTGAAAACGACAAGATTTAAAAAGTCACATTTGTGGATTATATGATGGCCAAAATTAGTGTTAAGTTTTGTTGTCAGTATTTTTTGCTGTACTTTTTTGTTTTCTGTTGTTTCTTCGATTCATGAGAACAAATCTAACTACAGTTACATATTAAATACCTGAACCTTAAAATGTTCAAATCAAAGATTCCCAGCTAGTTCCGAACCCAGCGTCCACATAGAAGTAATTGGCAAATTGAAAAAGAAGGTTGGTTGCAAAGTGGTTTGCAGAAGAAACGGCTTAAAAAACACAGCAGATATGAACTTTCTTTGAAATTGTTTATTATATATCTGGCATTAGAGGTGAACATAAACACTTATCTAATGTCATTTCAGCTCTCAATGCCACCGTGGCTGTTCAGAGAGGAAACATCAGTCCTGGTTTCTCAGGTTCTTAATCCTGATCCGCCTCAGAGCAAGTCAGGTAATATCTGCAAGGGATGGATTTTCTCCAAAATGAAATACTATGTTTGAAGATGAGATCATGTCAGAAAATCAGTGTTGTTCTTCTTTTATATGCTGAACAGACTGGATCGGTAATCACATCAGCAGAGCCAGGAAGTGTGTTTCCCAGGGTTCAGAGCTGGACGGCTCCCCTGTTGCCTCTCTCAGCGTGGATCAGTCCAGTCTGGGCCTGCTGCAGGCCATGTTGGTCAAGTGGAGCTGGATAAAAACAAAAACAAATAAAGAAAAACAAATAAAAATAATTACAAAGAAAATATATTGATTTAAAAGTTTGTGCTAAATGTTGTAAGTCAGATCGAAATAGAAAGATCAGGTGTGGGTGAACAGGAATGATTAGATGTCAACAACTTGATTGGATGGCCAAAGTGTGAAATGTGACGTCCTGTGAGGGAAGCGTGAAAAAGCGTGAGCAGGTATAACAATTAGGTATAAAAAGACATTCTGGGTTCTTCCATTTGGTCTTTTGCAAGATGAGCAGTTGGGAAGGTTGGATCTAAGAGGTTCACAGTTGAAAGTTCAAGCAGAGACGCTAGAGGGGGAACCACAGCCCAACCTGTGAACTGGTTTCAAATGAATGCCCAGCTGCTTTCCTGTTGGGTGATTTTCATCAACACAGAACACGGGGATGAATGCATTTTTGGTTCCATCCTCTCTCCTCACCAATAAAATGTCCTACTTTGAGTTTGTCTCCACCTGCTGGGCGGTGGCGTGTTTAGGGTGGAGGATGTAGTTGCAGCTGTCCTGCAGGTGGAGGTGGTGCAGGACAAGCAGTGCAGCAGATTTGTGAGTGTTTTGGACTTGAATTAAAAAGACCAAGACGCGCTGATGAGGCTGCTGTGTGAGGTAGAGACAGGTATAAGGATGTGTATAAAGATTGGGTCTCGCTTTATTGCTCAGGGTGCACTACAGCATCTATTTACAGGCGCGATCCCACTACTGAGCGACACGGGGGTTTTGACCTGCTCCGTCTCCGACCTGGGCCGGTGCACCCCTCCTTAGACGACCTGGTGGTTCCAGGCTCCCCCAGGATCACCATATCAATGCCGAACTTAGTGCGGACACCCGATCGACATAGCCTGCTGCAGCTCAGAGCTCCTGAGCTCAAACGATCCTCCAACCTCAGCCTCCCAATAGCTTGGATTACAGGCACGCGCCATCGCACCCGGCGAGAAGCAGCTACGTTAATAGAAAGTTTTACTTTCTTTCATGTGAGCTCATCAGGTTAGTGCCCATCATCAGCCAAGATGAAATGCTGTAAAAATAAAAAACCTAATTATTCCAAAATGAGGAAGTCAGCACAGTAATAACAGGTTGTTGTTTTTTGTTGGGGGTTTTTTGACCAAGCAAAAACATGACATAGCCTTTTTAATAAGCCGAAGGACAGCGTATGTGTACGTGTGTGTTTGTATATTATTGTTTTGTGTGTCAGGTTTTTAGCACATCAGTGTCAATGTGAGCACATTCAAAGATGCACACATTTAGTTGTGCAACAGTAATTAGCTTCCTGTAGTGAATTTTATTAAAATTATGTAGAAAGTTTTTACAGTGTACATCATTATAAAATCCACTAAAGTTCAGGGATGAACGGTGCACAAGTGTCATAAGCAAGTTGTGAGAAAGCTCGTGGTTAAAGCAAATTTCAAGTGTATGTTGTGACAATATCAAGAAGAGCAAAGCTTGAATGTCAGAAGTGGGATTCGAACCCACGCCTCCAGAGGAGACTGCGACCTGAACGCAGCGCCTTAGACCGCTCGGCCATCCTGACGTCCACATGTCAGCTATGTGGAAGTTACAACCTTAGATACTTTGGGAGACACAAACATTATACTCCACACATATAGCAGCTGTTGAGCCATGGAAACACATACTCGTGGCGTCCACTTTCTGTGAACCAGAGAAGACATGAAGTGTGGTTTCACCTCTAAAAACCAGGTCCCACTGAGATTTGAACTCAGATCACTGGATTCAAAGACCATGGAACCACTGCTCAAAAAGAAGGTGTGACTGCCAGATTGCGGCACTATGTCGACACCATACCAGACTGATATATATATATATTGTTTTATATACTGTTTATTATAAGATGAAAAATCTATTAAAAAAAATATAGAAATTATCCCAGTAAAATTGAGTGTTGATACACTCAAAGAAATGATGTAAAGAAAACATTTACTTTACCCTGAAATCCTGACTCATCCCTGTACTGAAGTTGTGGACAGTTCACTTCTAAAACAAAACAAAAAAACCTTTTTACATGACAGTCAAAGCTGTGATCATAAGATGCAAATATTAAACCCAAAGGTTACCTGAATGAATTTCCTAGTTTGAGTTTGTCTCCACCTGCTGGGCATCAGAAGTGTTTAGGATGGAGGATGTATTTGCAGCTGTCCTGCAGGTGGAGGTGGTGTAGGACAAGCAGAGCAGCAGGTTTGTGAGCGTGTTTAACGTCAATTAAAAGACAAAGAAGGACTGATAAGGCTGCTGTGTGAGGTAGAGACAGGTATAAGGGTGTGTATAAAGATTGGGTCTCGCTGTATTGCTCAGGCTGCTCTACAGCATCTATTCACAGGCGCGATCCCACTACTGAGCGACACGGGGGCTTTGACCTGCTCCGTCTCCGACCTGGGCCGGTGCACCCCTCCTTAGACAACCTGCTGGTCCCGGGCTCCCCCAGGATCACCGTATCGATGCCGAACTTAGTGTGGACACCCGATCGACATAGCCTGCTGCAGCTCAGAGCTCCTGAGCTCAAACGATCCTCCAACCTCAGCCTCCCGGTAGCTTGGATTACAGGCACGCGCCACCGCACCCGGCAAGAAGCAGCTACGTTAACAGGGCTTTTAACTATGTCTGAGGTGAAATCATCACATAAACCTGCTGCCCATCATTAGCCAAGTTGTAATGCAATAAGTTATTAGATAGAGAGATTGATTGATTAATTGATTGGTTGATTGAATGATTTAGTTTGTCTCCACCTGCCGGACGGCAGGAGTGTTTAGGGTGGAGGATGTAATTGCAGGTGGAGGTGGTGACAAGCAGAGCAGCAGGTTTGTGAGTGTTTTTGACGTCAATTAAAAATATAAATAAGGGCTGATGAGTCTGCTGTGTGATGTAGAGACAGGTATAAGGGTGTGTATAAAGATTGGGTCTCGCTGTATTGCTCAGGCTGCGCTACAGCGTCTATTCACAGGCGCGATCCCACTACTGAGCGACACGGGGGCTTTGACCTGCTCCGTCTCCGACCTGGGCCGGTGCACCCCTCTTTAGACGACCTGGTGGTCCCGGGCTCCCCCAGGATCACCATATCGATGCCGAACTTAGCGCGGACACCCAATCGACACAGCCTGCTGCAGCTCAGAGTTCCTGAGCTCAAACGATCCTCCAACCTCAGCCTCCCAGTAGCTTGGATTACAGGCACGCGCCACCGGACCCGGCGAGAAGCAGCTACGTTCACATAAAATTTTACTTTCTTTCATGTGAGCTCATCAGGTTAGTGCCCATCATCAGCCAAGATGAAATGTTGTAAAACTAAAAAACCTAATAATTTCAAAATGAGAAAGTCAGCACAGTAAAAACAGGTTGTTGTTTTTTGTTGGGGTTTTATTTATTTATCCTTATTTTGGGATAATTGGAGTAAATAAGAAAGATTGTTTCAACTTGCTGAAAGTTTTGACTTCACAAAATCGGGTTTTTAGCACATCAGTGTCAATGTGAGCACATTCAAAGATGCACACATTTAGCTGTGCAGCAGTAATCAGCTTCCTGTAGTGAATTGTATTAGAATTATGTAGAATGTTTTTACAGTGTACATCATTATAAAATCCACTAAAGTTCAGGGATGAACGGTGCACAAGTGTCATAAGCAAGTTGTGAGAAAGCTCGTGGTTAAACCAAATTTCAAGTGTATGTTGTGAGTGTCAGAAGTGACTGCGACCTGAACGCAGCGCCTTAGACCGCTCGGCCATCCTGACGTCCACATATCACCTGTGTGGAAGTTACAACCTTAGATACTTGGGAAGACACAAACGTTATACTCCACATAACGCATATAGCAGCTGTTGAGCCATGGAAACACATACTCGTGGAGCCCACTTTCTGTGCTGACTTTGAAGTCAGCAGTGCAGTAAGTGAGTGAGGGGAGTGTTTGTGACTTTTACGCACAAGCGCACCTCAGCACTCAGACACCCCACTCTGTAACTTTGTGTGGTGTACAACTGAATTTCAGACAGCTGTTTGGTAACACATACTGATTGACAAGTGTTTGTAAAGGGAGAGGTCAAGGTTTGCTGCTTGATTTTATACACCTCTCACTGAAAACACAATTATAGCACAGTTTTGGTGTCCCAGAGAGGACGCGCTAATATTTCACATACTAATCAGCGGATAAAAACCTCAGGTCCCACCGAGATTTGAACTCGGATCGCTGGATTCAGAGTCCAGAGTGCTAACCATTACACCATGGAACCTCTGTGAGTGTGCGTGAACTGCCTGATCATGGCAATCTGCCAAAAGGTATTCAGCCAATGGGTTCTTTTAACCCCGAGTTTTCTCACAACTTGCTTATGACACTTGTGCACCGTTAATCCCTGAACTTTAGTGCATTTTATAATGATGCACACTGTAAAAACATTCTACATAATTCTAATAAAATTCACTACAGGAAGCTGATTACTGCTGCACAACTAAATGTGTGCATCTTTGAATGTGCTCACATTGACATTGATGTGCTAAAAACCTGATTTTGTGAAGTCAAAACTTTCAGCAAGTTGAAACAATCTTTCTTATTTACTCCAATTATCCCAAAATGGTCCCATCCCATGTCATGGCATGAAAATATGAGAGGCTGTCATCAATTCAATCAGATACTTGCGAAAATTATAAACACTGAGTAAAAATCCTTCAACATTTTTATTGTATTTCTGACAGTGTACACACAAAACAATTGTAACAGTTGTTATGTTAGTATCTGACCACTAGGCGGAGCTCTTGTAATGATAATGTAATTAACGCATTTTATTTTGTATGTTTTATTTTATGTGTTGAGCATGTTAACATTTGCCTTTTTTGCCTACCGGATTGGTGTACAGTTAATTTGATACATGGAAAATAACCGGTTAATTTTGTAAGTATAAGGTAAGGGCAGAGGTCAGAGAAGCTGCTCATGGTGACGGTCTAGCCGTGTAAAAGTCAAGCTAAGAAAGAAGGAATAAGTCCTAAGTTCCAATTACACCGGTTTCTCTACTTGCAGGCCAAAGTGTTCTACGGTGTACCTGTGTACGTTAAGAGAAGCACAGTAAACATCAGTAAAGAAGAACTCTCGTGTCTCTCGTGTATGTGTACAAGCCGGCATAACAATAATATACAAACACACACACATACGCTTTCCTTCGGCTTATTAAAAAGGCTATGTCATATTTTTGCTTGGTCAAAAAAAAAACCCAACAAAAAACAACAACCTGTTATTACTGTGCTGACTTCCTCATTTTGAAATGATTAGTTTTTTTTTTTATTTTTAAAGCGTTTCATCTTGGCTGATGATGGGCACTAACCTCATGAGCTCACATGAAAGAAAGTAAAATTTTATGTGAACGTAGCTGCTGTTCGCCGGGTGCGGTGGCGCGTGCCTGTAATCCAAGCTACTGGGAGGCTGAGGTTGGAGGATCGTTTGAGCTCAGGAGCTCTGAGCTGCAGCAGGCTGTGTCGATCGGGTGTCCGCGCTAAGTTCGGCATCGATATGGTGATCCTGGGGGAGCCCGGGACCACCAGGTCGTCTAAGGAGGGGTGCACCGGCCCAGGTCGGAAACGGAGCAGGTCAAAGCCCCTGTGTCGCTCAGTAGTGGGATCGCGCCTGTGAATAGATGCTGTAGAGCAGCCTGAGCAATACAGCGAGACCCAATCTTTATACACACCCTTATACCTGTCTCTACCTCACACAGCAGCCTTATCAGTCCTTCTTTGTCTTTTTAATTGACGTTAAACACGCTCACAAACCTGCTGCTCTGCTTGTCCTACACCACCTTCACCTGCAGGACAGCTGCAACTACATCCTCCATTCTAAACACTTCTGATGCCCAGCAGGTGGAGACAAACTCAAACTAGGAAATTCATTCAGGTAACCTTTGGCTTTAATATTTGCATCTTATGATCACAGCTTTGACTGTCATGTAAAAAGGTTTTTTGTTTTGTTTTAGAAGTGAACTGTCCACAACTTCAGTACAGGGATGAGTCAGGATTGATGAGGAAAACACATACTCGTGGCGCCCACTTTCTGTGCTGACTTTGAAGTCAGCTGTGCAGTTAGTGAGTGAGGGGAGTGTTTGTGACTTTTACGCACAAGCGCACCTCAGCACTCGGCGACCTCACTGTGTTAAATGTTGTGGTGTGCAACTGAATTTCAGACAGCTCATTAGTACCACATAGGGATTCACAAGTGTTTGTAATACTGTTAGATAATAATCACAAATTGTTACATTGTGGAGCTGCAGCCTCATTCACGGGGCTTTTAACTATGCCTGAGGTGATATCATCACACCAGGCTTGTGCCCATCATCAGCCAAGCTGTAACACAGTATTTTATGAGATAGATAGATAGATAGATAGATAGATAGATAGATAGATAGATAGATAGATAGATAGATAGATAGATAGATAGCAGTACAAACATCTTTCCAGATAAAAATACCTTGTTTTTTTATACATCTTCCAGTCTGTGAAGTGAAACGTTGCGTGGAAAGTGGATGAATGTGAAAGCTTGGGATGAGGGTCAGAGGGGAGTAGCTAGGGTTTTGGCACCCCACTAGTTCTAACAGAGAGCGTGCATTGTTCTCTGACCTAAATTTCATGACATGGAACTGCAGAATAAAAAAAGGTCAGAGTGAATTGGACGCAGCAGCAATGTATTCACTCTCCACCGCCCCACACAAATTGGTCAGACTATGACATCATCCAACTGTCAAAAAGTATCTTAAGACTAATTAGGAATGTGCATTTTAGGAAAGATGTTAACCAATGAGCATATCTGATCTCATTTTCCTCATTTTTGCAGCTTTGGAGCAACTTTTCCAAAATATGCATTCACTGATTAGTTAATGTAAATGTTAAGATAAAGGAAAAGGTCAAGGAACACCAGAACCTCTTGTGCTCACAAATGTGAAGCTTTATTTCAGAGCAATCACTGTATACACAGCATACTAGGAGAAGGATGTAATAAATGAGGCAACATGCTTTCAGAGGCACAGTCAAGGTCACATTAAGGCCACACATTAGAAAGACTACAAGGAAATCTTTCTAAGTTTAAACAATTTCAAGCCCCGTATTTCCTCACCTGTTCGGCAGTACTCAGTTTTCCTTTCACTTGACTTTCACCTGTCAATACACCTGCTCTCATTCCACTGCAAACCAGCCACTCGGAATGTATTTCTGTCTACCACACATAAGTGTTTTCTCGTAAGACGTTTGGCAAGTCACAGTAAGAAAAACAAATGTGTCACTTTGACGGTCAAACCCCATTTAGTTCCTTTGGTTTTAGGGCCCTGTAATCTCAGCTGTTCTGCTTGGGTTCAAAACACTCTTAAGTATAATGTATAATAAACAGAAAAGAGACATTAAAATGCTCTTTTTGTCCAGCAGGCTCATCAGCATCTAAAACACATCTAGCGGCGTCATCACATTCACAGGGGTGTCTTGTCGAGGTCCCACTTGTCATTTCTCTGTGCCTGTTAGCTCATCTCGGTGCGTGGAGGAGGCGGTAGAGGGAAAATATAAATCCCACACTCCTTTTTATCACACTGACTCCATTCTTCACGGGCCTTGATGAGACAGGGGAGCAAACCTGGGTGGAGTCTGAAGATTTATGACTGCCAGAAGTGTGCTGGCCATTAGATCCCAGTGTCCTGCTAATGAACAATCACACTGAGAGGTACAGTATCTTTGGAGCTCATCGATCAAGAGTCATCTTCAGGGACGTGCAAGCTGTAGTCTGACAAGGTGGCACCAAAGGACAACAAGATTCATCTTTGTTTTCTACTCAGACTTGTACTCAGACTCATGCTGGATCGTGTGGTGTAGTGTATCTGACGGAACACCACATGTTGTAAGTTTATAGTTTTAGGTTTCACGTGTTTTTCTAAATCAGATCCGAATTGCAACAGATTAACACAATAAAGTTGCAATTAATAAATCAGTTTAGGATGTGCCAGACTGATAGTAGCAGCAAAACTGTCCCTGCATAACTCTAACCGCAAACCCCCCAACATGCAATCACACCATCGTTACTCCTTTTGCCCCCTTGGGTATTGATGTGCAGTCGGCAGCCTCAGCTGCTGGTGATGCAGAACCTTCCCTGTGTTGTCATCAGTGTTGTGGCGTCTCATGGGAGAGCAGAGATGAGTGCTGTAATTAGCGGGGAATGAGGCCAGCAGCAACAAGAGCGTCTGTGTGGGGCCCCCTCTGGCCTCTGGGGACTCTGAGACGCGTGGCTAACCTGTGGTGCACTACCTGTGGCACTGAGGGCTGATGTGTTAGACACACAGTAATGTGCCTTTATTTGAATTTTTTCTTCCAAGGAGCCGGATTTTCTTGTATTTTTTAAAAAGTTGTTTTGAGTAGTAGTTCTACAGGACATGTGAAGGTCTTTGTTTGGCCATTGGCTGGTTTTTTACTTATTTTCAATGCATTTCAGATATATGTTTTTTTAAGTTTGTTAACTCTCATCTATGAATCATTAAGGTACAAAAAAAGGTCCATAACTCAAGAGAAGAACCAGTGTTCTGCACACACAAAATCCACCTAACCTGACACAAGACTTGAGAGCCACATCTGGACCTTCAGTTGATCATCTACTGTTCACTGAAGTCTCATCAGCAATGGCCTCAGTGGAAGGGTGGCTGTAAAGAAGCCATTCTTAAGGAAAGGAAATAAGGGTGAAAGGATGAGGTATGCTAAATTTTACAAGAACTGAACTGAAAATGAGTGGCGTCAGGTCTGATAAATAACTGTTTGATTGTTATTTATCCTTATTTTAGGTTTTGTGCTGTTAGACTACACACTGCCTGTGTATTTCTGTAAATACCATGCGAAGTGACAGTTTGAGCCAGTGGTGTTGGGGATCTCCACAACTGATGGAATTATAAATGCAGAAAAGCACTGTCAGAGTTTGATTGACCATGTAATGCCATCTGGAAAGTGTCTGATTTCCCTGTCATTTTTCAGGATGGCAATGATCCCAAACACACATTGATTGTCGTAAAAGCATACCTGGATAGAAAAAACACACAACTGAGCACTTTACTCATGGATTTGCCTCCACAGTCTCTCCACAGTCTCAACGTTATTGGATCAGTGTGGATCATCTTGACAGAGAACAGGGCAAAAGGCAACGTTTCAATTTAGGACATGAGGAGTGATTCAAGAATTTGGAATAGTACTGTAAAAACAACGTTCTTTAACTTGTCCCAGTTGGAAAAGCAGAGGTGGAAAAAATAAAATCAGCATGTCAAATACTGGCATGGCTTCAGACACAGTTGATGGGAGCTACTAGTAGTGCTAAAAAATATTTGCGTTTTACCTGTATGCTGTCACAAAGACTATGTTAAAAAAAATTACAAGAATATTGCCAGCAGAAAAAAAAGAAAGACAATCAGTGTGCAAGACCAGAAGCAGAAAGGAATGGATGCGTGTCCTCATGCAAAATCATAAATTTAGGGAAATAAATAATTTCTTTTACACAGGACGAGGATAAACTAAATGAACTAACACATAAACTAACACTAATTTAATCCAGATTAAAATTATGTGGATTTATATGGTGTTAAAGACATGAAATGACTGTTTGTATACTTAATTAATCTTTATGAAGAATTTGTTTTGTTTTGTTCTCTCCTGAAAATTCAGCAAATGTCTTATCATGTTTTCACTGTTAGAATGGACTGTAATAAATGACTTGTGTTTCCACTGTGTGTGTGTGTATATGTGTGTGTGTGTGTGTGTGTGTGTGTGTGTGTGTGTGTGTTACAGCCCCAGTCTCTGTGTCTGCGTGCGCTGGTGTGTGCAGGTGTATGACTGCTGCTTATGCTCCATCTGCGTCTGCCGCTGATGAGTAAAGCCATGAAATAGATCCAGCTGGAGATGTGCAGAGGAGCTTGAGGCCTCCTGGGAAATCATCCACACTTCCACCAGCACCATTTTGTCCACTTCCTTTGCACCCCAGAGAGCTATCAATAAGTGGGTAATTGAATTTTAAGCACAAACACTGCTGTCAAATGAGCGTTGCTGTGATGGTGGTGGTGGTGGTGGTGTATGTGTGTGTGTGTGTGTGTGTGTGTCTGATGGGGCATGTTTAGCTGTGTGAACATGGTGATGCTCTCTGCGGACTTTGCGCAGAGAGGATGAATGTTTAATCCATTAAATAACAATTACAGCCTGTAATGGTCCAGAGAGGCTGGTGGAAGAAGGGAGAGAGGAAACATAGCTGGACTGTTCACAAGCCTCTAAACAGCGCGCATCCATTATATGCGATTATCGGCATACGCGTGCAGACAAAATGAAGATGTAAGACTAATAACATGTGCATAGATTCTCTGTAATGCTCTCAAGTTAATACATGTGTCTTGTTTTAACACTAAGGTGATTTCTGGGGTGTTTTATAACCTTAAGGGGATGTATAAATGCTCTGCACTTAAATACACACGTGTAGATGACATTTAAGTATTTATCACTGTGTTTGATTTAGTGTATTTAAGACAGGTAATGCTTGTGACCTTGTGATCTTTTAAATGGAAAAAAGGAACACTTCAAGTGTAAACATGCCACAGCTCACACCTTGGGAAGATATCTCCACCTATAATCATTATGCAAGAGGGTATGTTAGGTTGGCCGGCTCTCTCTTGGAAATGAGATTTAAATCTCAATCAGTCTTTTCACCTGGATAAATAACGGATAATGACATAATGAATGAAAGATACTCTATGATATAGCTTGTAGCACTTAAAATGCTAAATATTTATGATGTAGGAAGGGGAATTATTGTTTGTTCTTTCCTCCAAAGTGCCTCAAAGGACCTCATTAAATGAAAGGATCTTAAAGTATAATTTGTCTTCTGCGCATCCTAAATTCAAATGAATTTAAGAAATCAAACCACAAGTTGGCAGCTGTATTACAAAGTGCCACCAAAATAAATGATAATGATGCAAGTGCACCTACGGCTCTGCAGCCTTATAGCTTATTTAGTTCATTTCAGTGACCTCTGAGCTCACTTGTAAGCACACAATGTCTGAACTTGGATTCGGTTAATGGTGTTGCCAGTATTTTTATTTAATTATGGGAAACGTTCATAAGAAGAGGCATGTCACAGTAATAAAATAAATAAATGTTAAAAAAAAATGGGTGAACAGATGTTTGAGGAAATTACATTTCCACTCCAGCTGTAAAGGAAATATGTGGTCTGCATAATAAAATTATATCCTAGTGGCTTTGAAACAGAAAACAGCAACTATGTTAATTAATGGTCATTCATGCGAATCAGGAGGCTAAAAGGAGACGATGACCCAAAAGTGTGACTATTTTATTTATTTAATTGTCAGAAAGACTAAAAACATCTACACTTGATATGAAGAAAAGGTATCTTATTGCCAACATCAGTGCGAATACTGACTTACATGTTTTGTGAACTTGGCAATATAGTTTGTGTTTAAATAGCTGAGTGCTCATGAGATAGTGTGTTATAGTATTTATGTTTGTGAATCTGTCAGTGTGCTGCAAATAAGGAAATCAGATCATTTTGCATATATGTGTTTGGCACATATAAACTGACATTAAAGACAAAAAGGTATACGGGTAAGATTTGCCTGATCGCACTAACACACTGACCTTTACCCTGACCAGGCAAACGCCGCTCACACTCCCAGCTCGATGAACGCGGTTTGTCAGTGCGATCGTTAAGTTGCACTCGTGATCCAAAATGAGTTTGCTAGCTGTGGATTTCTCATGCTGCTCACACAATGGCCTGTATACGGGAGCTGCCTGGTGGCATTGCTTAATTAGGCGAACAGTTGATTCATTTGCACTAATTGACAGCTAATTAAAGGAGTGAGGGCACATCAAGCTGATGTCCCTCTGAGCTGGACCTTGACTGCGGATGATCATAGGGAGAACATATTATGGAATATTGAATCTTCTGAGAACCAGCTGCCATTAGAAGAGGCCTCAAACATATGGACCAGTCTGTGAGGCTGTGAGTGTTTAAACAAGCTCATCCTACAGTGTTGAAATGCAGCCTGTAGAGCCCAGCTGCTTATGAGCCGAGGCTTCATTGATTGCTAGAAAAAAAGACAGTGAATAGGACCTAGAATTGGTGTAAAATGCCGTATAATCAACAAACAGGAAAGATTTACAAGCAAGTACCCTCAGAAATGTAAAAATGACACCTTCTGACCACCAACATAACAAACTGAGCTCTGGAAACAGAAAAAAATGTTTTACCAAAATCTATATTAGATTTAAAATGTAAAGTTTACAATTCTTATACAACGATGGATAAAAGTCCACTGATGGATGTTGTAAAGAAGAGTGGTCCATAATTTCTCCACAATGATATGACAGACTGATAAAGTCACAGAGAAAACAAACGCTCATGTTATTACTGCTAAATGTGGTTCTATAGAATTTCACACACTGCTTTTGTTAAATAAATAATGATGAGGTGTATTTAAATCATTACAAGGCTGGGTAAAGACCAGGTGAGATTTTATACATCCTGATATGCAAAATCTTAACACTGGCAGAGAGCATACTATCTTTTTACAATTAGCTATCATTAGGTTTTTCTGCTATAAAGTTTTCTTGTTGTTGTCACTGGTACTAGAGGAGCTTGGCTGTAATGTTTGATACTGTATTTACGCTGCGTGGTCATGTAAAAACAGAAGATAAATATTAGAAGAATGGATCCTCCCATCAGCAACCTTTACAGCTCTATTAACTCCAATTACAGGCGAGAACAGCAGAAATTTGGATACTTCATAATAAGACTCTAACTTGAAACATATTGGAATACTATACTATTTGTCATGGGCTGTACTGGCAAGAGTTTTATTTGTTCTTTTCTATGTTTCAATTTTTTTAATGTCTGCAAGTGTTGAATTTCTTGCACTTTACTCACAAGATTTAAAATAATCCTTGATATTTATCAGAATGGTAAAAATGTAACTCTATTTGGGATTTTCATTATTTTCAGCATCTATGTTACTGCTAGAATGAAATGAATGTCTGTCTGGAGTTCCCTGAGAGACTTTTGCAGGCTCTCCTTGGGCCAGGCACCACACTCTCCACAGGAAACCAGGAATAGGCTGTCTTCATGTCTGCTGGTGCTGCCCATGTGAATCACAAAAAGACAATTAGGGGCTTATTAGGGTCTTGGGGCGATGCAGCTCACGGGGCGTCCGCTTGCCGGTTTGCCCCCAGTTTTGAGCCACTGCCATAGCTGAAAACAGTCAGGGGCATTGTCTCACCTAATTACACTAAATGGGCCCCTTTTTGTGCTGCTGCTGCTGCTGCTGCCATGCCTGTCTAGTTCCCTTCACCTGCCTAACTGCTAGTCCCTGTCTACTGTGGACATGTGCTAATTAGACAAGAAATGGGCCCAAGTAATTATGTCAATTCTTGTTAGGAGCAGCCACAATATGTAATGTTATTTTGTCAAGAAACTTTTGGTGTTGGGGGAGGAGGGGGGGGGGGGGTGTCTCTCCCACGTTTCTCATAGTGTTTTCCTCATTACGCCAATAACACATCTGCACATGCAACAGGGGAATGCGGCACACTCGGCAAGTCCCCGACAAACTTCAGAGCGTAAATAGATGCACTCATACAGAAATGGAGACTATAGAATGGCAATAGCATGAAGTTATTGCCCTAATTAATTCTTTGTGCCCACAGAGCAAACTGTTGATGCACTGGTGCCACATTGTTAGGACTGTGAGAGCTTTTTTGTCTTCTTTGCTCTAATGGGATGTTTTGATCAACGGCTGTTTGGTGACCCAGCTCCTCTTCTTAAATGCCAAGCTCTGGGAAATGGCAATTAGCTAGATTAGTAGAGCCATTTTGGGAGTCTCAAACATAGACAGAGATCAGACAGGGGCAGATGGAACTCTAACATGACAAAACAAACCATGCCTGATATTTATATATCTAAATTACAGTAAATTTAACCGGTGTAGGGTTATATTCAAGTATTTGTTTTTGAATTTGTGTTTCTTTGCAGCGATGTTGAGTATAGCCAGAGAACTGAACTGCATGTCACCCAACAACATTCAGTCCTGACTTTTATTTATAACAAAATCATTACTTGTCATTGTACATGGATATTTTCACAGATTTAATTAGTGTCTGCAAAATTATCTCAGTAGAATTACAGCATATTATTGCTTTAGTCCTTTCAGGGATCGGAGATACAGATATGAAAAAAAAAAAAACTACATTTGAAGGGATTACAAGTATCAGTGTGCAGTCAACTAAACTGTCAAGTAAATTGGGACACTTTTGAGTTAGTCAATTGGGACATTGAGGAAAACCCTATGTGTAACATTAAACTATGTTCATGCAGTTTCTTTTTGATAATTTTGTGTTGTATTGATATAATAAAATATATTTATTCAGGCCCTAAAGTTTTTTCAAACATCAGTTGTTGCACATTTTTTGAGATACGAAGGGTTCAAATAAAATGGGATATTAAACTACAAAGTGTAAAAAAACATTTCATTACTATAATTTGAGAACATAATGTAATAAAACATTTGCATAGCATTAAATTACTAGAACAGTAGTATACGCCACTCTGTTGCTAGAAAGCAGACATTTGTCTGTGTCAGTGTCTCCCTGTACTCAACTAAAGTTTCTCTCATCTTCTACCTTCTCTTTCTTTTCTCTTTTCAGCATGCTGTCTGGGTGATAACAACTATAAAATCTATCACTCAAAATGCCTCGTTTATTCTCTCCTTTTTCAGCGAGTGTCAGCTAAATAGCAGTCTGTGCGCTACATGTTAATATGAAAAAATAATAATTTATCCATTTATCAGTGCTGGAAAACAGCTTCCATGCGTTAGTGAGTGTTTTTTGCATGTTTGTGAACATTTACATACATGTATAAATACTAACATGCACAAGTATACATAGTAAAGTACACATAAACACAGATCACAGGCAAATGCACTTAGAAGGCAAAATGTGGAAAAAGTATGCAAGACATGCAATAATAAAATCTAATATTAATACCAGTATTTTCAGTATTTGTTTGTCAGCTCAGGATGTGGCCCATTTTAAGTAACATTTATTGACTACTTTATCTAACACATTAAGGCAAACTTGATTAACAGCTAAAAATACTTTTTCATAAAAAGCTGGTTTATTTTAAAGATATCACAAAACAGATTTTGAGTCATTATTTAGGAATGTTCTTTTTTTAATTGGCTTATCAACCTTGTTAATGACAGTAAGATTAGGCCTGCCATGCAGTTTGTTTCACATTTTGTAATTAAATTGGTGAGAATGCCAGTATTTTAACCCAGATTGTGGCAAATGAGGTGGGAAACAAAAAAATGAGATATTATTGTAACACAACTAAAATTATTTAAAATAACAGAACAAATTAATATCAGAGAAGAAGACAAAATAATAATAATAATAATAATAATAATAATAATAATAATAATTACATATACTTATAACACTTAATCTGCTTGCAGGTTTATTCCAAACTACTTTTAAGTTTTTTTTCCATATGTCTTATTTCTCTTTTTGAATCAATTTGAGATGTACTGTAATGATACAACAAATGTCTGTCTATCTGACTCTGTGTGTGTGTGTGTGTGTGTGTGTGTGTGTGTGTGTGTGTGTGTGTGTGTGTGTGTGTGTGTGTGTGTGTGTGTGTGTGTGTGTGTGTGAAAGAGAGAGAGAGAGAAACCTTATTACCATGGCTATTTGGTATGGCATTATTCTCTTGATTCACCTCTAATAAATTGTCTGAGTCCCTGAAGGTAATCTCATTTTCACTGTTCTCTTCTCTCTCTACTTTTTTAAGATATTTGGGTCATTTTAATTTTTTAAACATTGTGCCTCAAACTAAATAAAAAGGTGATGTAGTCCAGAGTCCTGATATTATCAGGCTTTTCTCTTTGGTTGCAGGGTGACGCGCAGCGTTAAAACCTGACGCTCTGGGCGACGACAGTGAGCCAATAATCGGCTTGATCGGGTTGATGCCACATCTCGAGATCACATTACCCATTACCAACCAACCAACAATAACCGACAGCAAACCTGGGGTTGACCGTCAATGACTGCCTGACGCACTGGTGCCAAACAGTCCCACAGGAACCACCTATTTATTTATTTATTCATCACCACATGTCCCATTGACAATACCGCATCTCCGCAACGCGTCCACTCATCTCCATAAACTCTCCTCGGCGTAATTGTCCGCCCAGATGTCCGAAAGTGTGCCTCAAATTATCTCCGAACCATTGAAACCCGGCAATAACTGAGCTGATTAGAGCAGATTAGGTTCGAGGAGGGAAAAGAGGGGAAAACGGGACTATTTTCATTCCATTTCACAACTCACTGGCTTTGGATTTGATCTGAGGTTTATTCTATGACAAATGAAGGGAAGCTGCAGAAGATTTCCCCTGACGTCCTAAAGACCTCTTCCGTTTGCTCTCACTTTCGAAATCGGATTAACCCACTGAAACACTGCGCAACCTTTCAGCCTCGGGTTTGTGATATCAGACCTCAAGCTAAAAAAAAAAAAAAGACACTTGAATCTCAGGGGTGGGTGTTGTTGGGAAACAATCTGTTGCTGTATTGTGCGCTGCAGTTTGGTCCGCTGTTTGTCTCGTTTATAATTGCCATCCGGGTGTGTCCTAAATACCCCCGAACTGGGACAGTGTATTCTTTATCATGTGGCTCTCCGCAGAAGAAAAAAAGGGGAGGGGAGGCTTAATAACCTATCAACAGATGCGCAGACCGCTACCAAAGACAAAACGTTTAGTGCGCAACCCTAATTAGAATATGCAAATCACCGTGTGAGTTATGTGGGACGCTTGGAGCTGCTAACGGATCAATCAGAGAAGGAGATGAATTAATTGATTAATTGATAGGAGGTGTTGACCAGATGTGAGTGTATGAGCCCTTCCTTAAATTTGTCCTATGAAAGATTTCATTTTTTCCTTCCTTTTGTTCTTTATATCAAAGAGAATTCGTCCCTCTATTTATTATTGGCATAATTCATGAGAAAGCATGGCTGTTATTAAGATGAATTTGCACGTCAGAACAACTATTTCATAGCATGATTATTTCGCGTCTTTAACGGACGAATTAACTAATTATGGCCTCCTTTGTGAAATGTAGTGTTTATCGATTAATACAGCTTTTAGGGCCTTCAAAATACCTTTATTGTTCTAAGAAAACAAACACGAATGTCGGGCCTATTAAAGAGGGTAGAAGCACAATTTTATCCAGGTTTAAATTACATTAAATTATATTCATATTCTTGTTTTCTTTGTTTGTTATTTAGTTATTTTGCCAGTAATTTTCAATACTGACATCGTTTGATGCTGATTTCCTGGACTTGATGGGTTAATCTGGCTGTTTAAACTCAATGAGTCGGATCAGATGATCACACATAGAAATGCCAAGAGCTGCAGTGAAAGTAAGCCTTATTCTCGATGTAAGACAGGGGAAAAGAGTATACGCTGTCATTTCAAACCCAAAGTTTTTCCGATGAGGGTCTCTAAAGCAGCTCCTTAAACTGTAGTAGTGATTGATCATCACCAGCCGGAGGCTAGTAGCTGTTTTACAGAAAATCCATCAAAATTTATTCCGCATGTGCGCTAATAAAGCTCCAGAGCAACCACAAACTTAGTATGCAGTCTCTCCTCTCTTGTGATTGGCTGCCGCCTGTTGAATAAAAAGAGCAGTGGAGATAAAGAGAGAGCGTCACATTGCGGACTGCACCGGGGACTCTAGCTTTTTTTCTTTCTTTTCTTTTTTTTGGAGGGAGCGGAACAAAAAGTGGGATCATGACGGGGAAGGAGGGAGCAGTGCTTTCAGACTCGGAGAATAAACAGAAATCAGCTTCACAGACTTGCGTGAGCCACGGGGGAGCCCACCAACAGCCGCCTGCAACCTGGAAGATGGCCCCCACTGCGCAGCGGCGCACCGGCTTTGGGATCCAGGAGCTGCTCGGCCTAAACATAGAGCCGCCGGCGGCACCGAGGCGACCGCTGGAAGCTCTGCCGCACAGGGCGCACATTCTGGCCGCCAGGTCAGCCCTGGGACATGGAGGCCTCGGGGTCGGCGTAAGTTTACTGCGACCAGAGGGCATACACTCGTTTTACAGCCAGCCTGCTTTTCTGGAGGTGCTGTCAGAGGCGCAAAATGTGCACCTGCAGCCGCTGCACAGGACAACGCGCGTGGACTCGGAAATGGACGCGCAGCACTCCACCAGCTCCGGTGAGACTTCATGTCGCTGAAGCACGAGGATAGTTTCAGTCAGTGTTTGTAATATTTAAGTTTATGTGAAGATTAAAATGTCATGTCAAATCCCAGAACCAACGTGAGGCAACAGGGAAAAAAAGTCTCACTAAGAGCAAATGACAAAAAGAAGAAACGAGTTGTGTTGAAAATGCGCAAGTTAGGGTCGAACGGAAAAGGCCTTTGTATTTATATTTATTAATTTATTAAATTATTCATAAAATAGTTGTTTTGTTTTTTTTACATGGCTGTGTTTTTATTCCAGGTGTGATGTGACACATTTTCAATTTTCCATTATAATATCTGTGTTGTTTTTATATTTATTTATCATTTATCATCAAAGAAGATGAATATGATAATTTAAATAAATAATCGGCTCCAGTTTGTTATTATAATTATTATTAGTAGTAGTAGCAGTAGTAGTAGTATTGTTATCAGTTATAATATTTTTTAACCTTTAAACTTTAAAATCATCCACAGATTCTGATGATATGAGCTCCTCCGGCGATCAGAAATTCTCCAAATCCTCTATGGGTCAGAGCAAGAAACGAAAGAAAAGACGACACAGGTAAAAACAAAACAAACAAACAAAAAAAAAAGCCGAAAGAAATATTAGGTCGTTATTTGTCGGTTTGGCCTTCAAGACACAGTGACTGTCATATATGATCGGTGAAGCTCACGTGAGCTTACGGTGTTTTATTTAATGCCGTATTTGGCGTAAGAATAAAGAGATTTTTCTGATTTCCTTCTGGATTTTCTTTTTGACTTTTCTTTTTAACGTGTTCTTGTTGCTTTTCTCTTTATAAAAAAATATTAAGGATATATATTTTTATTTTCGTTTTGTTTTTTTCTGTATTTGTATTTATTCACAAGACACAAGATATGTTCATATTTATAGGTGATTAAATCTGAAGTCACCATTTTCTGGTTTAAGTGGTGCCTATATATTGCCTTAAAAATGTAACTAAGCTGATATCAATTAAAAATAATAAAATACTTTATTATGATATTTTTTTCATAAAAAGATATTTCCTGAAAAATAAAAACCAGGTGAAATGAATGAACAGGCAAAAGAAAAGCCATCATCATTGATAACTAATCAGACTGAAAGCATTTAAAATATGAGACTGGATTTAATTAGTTATACTGATTGATTTTAAAAAGACTAAAAAGGCATCCAATCGTTTTTGGTCTTATTTTTCCCGCAGAACAATTTTCACATCCTATCAGCTGGAGGAGCTGGAGAAAGCTTTTAATGAGGCTCACTATCCAGACGTCTATGCCAGAGAAATGCTCTCCATGAAGACTGAGCTACCAGAAGACAGAATACAGGTGGGATCATGTCTCCACACTCTGCTATCTTATATTTTCCACATGAAGATGTTTTCATCAGCTAACATCTTGATGTCTTTGACATCAGAACGTGGGCAGGTGATTCAGCTATTTGGTGCAATATGAACACTACCTCAGAGGTGACATCTTCCGTCACTATAGCAGACAGATAGAGCCAGCAGTCACCTGCTCCATCATCATCTTCACAAGGTCTTCACATTAGCAGGCACTTCACCTTCACACTGTAATTAGTTAATAGAGGAGAACTTATCACGTCTCTTCCTGGGAGAGGCAGGCCGCAGCCCTGAAATGAAATGATAACTACATAGAAATTAATTAGCAGAGGTCAGCGGTTGAGCAGGGGCCAGTGCCCGGCTGCTACGAGCATTTTAATTTCCCGTGATATTTGAGCGCCTGTCTCCCATCGACCGGGCCTGGAAATTAACTTATTTTTCAATCAGCCTCTTTGCCCCCCTCGGGTCACCTCGCAGGAAGCAAAGACACACACGCTGTCATGCACACTCACACTGCTGCTGTCAAAAAGCATGATTGCTCATCTGGGGCCCATCTTTTTATGAGATGGAGGTTATCGTCAGATCTACCTGAATAGCTTTCCGGACCCGGCTTTCATCGTTTTTAATTCCAGGTCTGCAAAACGCATGCACACACACGCATGCTCATGTCCACACACACACTGGCACACGCACTCCACACACCATTTCATACAATCTCATCCTGCATCCACGGCCATTTTAGGATGCTCATTTTTTTCCCCCTGTTTTCCTCATCCATATTCACAAGCAGGCTGAGATTATTACACGGTCTGGCCTGGTGGAAATCAATTTAGGCACCTGAAACAGAAACACACACACACACATGGGATAAGCATGCACAGGCTCAACACATTTGTACTGAAAATTAAAGTCCAGTTTGTGTGTTCAGACTCATACTGTGCAACACGTGCAAAAGAAAACATTTTTAAGAAGATGTTTTTTAAGCCTCATTCCAATCTACCATTCATATCCCAGTGCAACAAATAAAATATTACTGCACTCTGACGTGAATTGTATTATAAGGAGTTCAAAAAGCTGCAAAATGTAGAAATGAAAGGAAAATGACTGTTTAAAATTTTTTCAGAGCTTCAGAATTTTCCATTGTGCAACAATATTTGTCATTTCTGCAGAATGTCTCCAAATGTGTTTCCATATCACACACATGTTAATTGCATGCTAGACAATATTTTCCACTTCTGATATCACATGTTCTTCTCCCACATGCATAAACAGCCTTTATAACAGGGGTGTCAAACATAAGGGCCAGGGGCTAAAATTAGCCCGCCAAAGAAATATGTGAAGGACATAAATTTTAGACTTTTAACTCTATTTTCATACATTTTACAGCTTTTCCTACTGAAAAAGACCTCCTCTGAGACCATTCATACTATAACATTGTAAATAAGTAATAGATAAACCATGAAATGACAGAAAGTTCCTGTATTTTAATGTCTAGTCTAGAAATGTATGATGTGCACAGTTGTTATATCTGACAGTCACTTGTCAATCTCCTGATTAGTTTAGCAGAGGCTAGCTAAGAAAACTGGTTTCAAGAGCTAACATAGACACACATATTCCAGCTGTTCAGCCAGAGTCACTTTAGGTCCTTGTTCGTCAGGACACATGAGCGTGAAATTTCTTACAGGGCAGCTGTGGCTACAACTGTAGCTTGCCTCCACCAGTGTGTGAATGTGAGAGTGAATGAATAGTGGCATTGTAAAGCGCTTTGGGTGCCTTGAAAAGTGTTATGTAAATCCAATCCATTATCATTAAAAACCAAAATAAAAATCCATCAAACATTTCTGTTGAATAAATAGAGAAGAGTGTGATAAGCTAACAGAATTTTTTGTAATTTTACATTAAAAAAATCTCAGGGATTACATGTGTGATAAAAGGTCCTCACCACTTAAAATTATCTGTCCAGGTGTGGTTTCAAAACCGTCGGGCCAAATGGAGAAAAAGGGAGAAGTGCTGGGGGCGCAGCAGTGTGATGGCAGAGTACGGCCTGTATGGAGCCATGGTCCGCCATTCCATCCCGCTGCCCGAGTCCATCCTCAAGTCAGCCAAGGAGGGCAGCACGGACTCTTACGCGCCGTGGTTACTGGGTGAGTCCCATGGGTACTACATGTCAATCGCCTTCCTCACAACTCTTATTAATTATGAATCATCCTCCATCATTTGATATGCATTTAAAAAAATACACATCAGAAGCACATTTTGCAGAAATCTGCTAACACTCTCCTTTCTTTGACTGATAAATCAAATGCTAAACAATTAAAACAATCTTCTTTTATTTTGGTTGAATCCACCTTTAAGTTATCTGTCCAAAAAAAGTCTCTTGATGCAAAAAGAAAAGAAACCTATATATTAGTGGACTGTGTTTGAGATTGAGTTGTGTCCTATGAGGACGGGGGTTAGCTTGCCTGAAATCAGGAGCCAATAAAGGCCTCAGCATGTCATTAAAAAGGTAGAAGTCAATACAGTGATAATCCTACTTCATCAGGACAGATTAGACCAGATCTCCTCTCTCACCTCATGTCAATTGATTCGTTTAAATCAATTGCGTAACTCTAATTGAATAATAGGTTCTATTTGCCAATCTATCCCTATGTATGGATCATTCCTTAACGCTCCTTTTTTTTACTTCACTGTCAAACATCTCACTACGTTCGTTAAACCTCATTTGAACTCACAGAAATAATCACAACAGCTCTTTCATCTGTGACTTCTCCATTCTCTTCTTTAAAAAAATACTGTTTTCCTGTCCAGGTATGCACAAGAAGTCTCTTGAAAATATCCACACGTCTCCAGGAAAAGCCCACAGCCTGACAACGCCACCAGCTTCACCGGCACAAGAGAAATCGGTGGATAAAGTGATAGAGGAGGATAAGCCGAAGCAGAATAAAGACACCGGTTCACCGATTTCTAAAGAGGAACTGAGGGAGAACAGTATTGCTGCGCTGCGAGCGAAGGCGCTGGAGCACAGCGCTAAGATGCTCGGGACAGTTTCTGACAGAACAAACATTCTCGTAACTCGTAAAGATGAGGCCGAGGAGGAGTTGACGGAGAAGGAAACGGCGAAAGTGAGGAGCAACTGAAAGAGGCTACGGGATGCGCTCTGCAGAGTGGCAGTTCTAATGTTCAGAGGCGGCAGTCTTGTTGTGTTGGTTAAACTGAATCTTGATGCACGCGGAGTCACTTTGTGTTATCATACGTTCATTTAGGTTTATGTCTGAAGTCAAGTCTTTAGCTCTGCCGACTGATTGAGCTTCAATAACTCAAATGTTGTAATGTTTGTACAGCTAACCAAAAATGCACAACACATTTGTGCATGTCTTCTCCTGCAGCTGATGAGGAAGGGAAGGGAGGAGCACAGAAATGTTTTCTTTTGAATTCATAATGCCAGGTGGCAAATTAGAAGGAAAAACCTGACTTCCCCACATCTACAGTTAGAGGATCGAGTGGCTTTGATGTTGTTATTGTGCTGTTGTGACATGGTTTGGATTCACTTGACCCCTTTAGATGGAAAGCTTGTTGGAAATCGATGCAAAGTTGATCTGAGCGACCGCTTTCATGCTACGATGCAACATTTCTGTCCTACTGGATGACACTGCCTCTGTCCACACAGGACACGAGGGATCGTGATTGATTATTCGAAAGTAAAATCATGTGAATTGTGAGATACCTGTATAGCCGTAAAGCAGTGGCAGGTTTTGTTTTGTCTAAACCAAATGAGGGAATATATTTTTGAAGAATGCTCTTTGATCACTGCAGTGGAGCTCAATCAATCCTACGGCACGCTGAACTTGCTCTGGCAGCACATTAGCATATAAAAAAAACTTTGTGTTGGTTTATTTTTAATGTAGTGTGTCATTCTTCTGTCATACAGCTACAGCTCTGTGATTTGGCAGCTTTTCATGTAAGCAGAGCCTGGATTCAAGAGACTTTATATAACTTTGACCTCTGACTTCTCTGTGACCCCACGTCTCGGCTCGGTAACTGACACAGGTATCATTAAAACAGTCGATACCAAATCCTGTAAAAAGGTTTCTTCAGCTCTTAAATAAGTGGTGTAAATTTTGAACATGCCCCATAGGTAATATGGCGTTATGTATAGTTAACACCAAGTGTGTGTTTGTTTCTGTATAAATGTAATTGTAGCAATTAAATCTTATTGGTATTTAAATAATGTGCTTTTTGTTGCTTCGCGTGACCTGTGCAGAGTTTGAGAAAGGTTCATTTCACTGTGGAGATTTTATAATGCCATGCAAAATAAAACCTAGGTGGTTGGAAGTAACATTAAAAAACTAAACAAAAAAACAATTGAAACTGAGAGGATGAAAGTCAAAAGGCCAAAAGCAGTCGTACTGGGATCATATATAATGATAGAAAATGATCTTTCGCCTAAATTAAAATGATGCTGATGCTGAAAGGTGAACAAATCCAAATCCTTTTAATATACTGTAGTTAACTATAAATCCAGGAATGACCGGCTGTCAAAGACATGTCCTTTAACCTGCTGTATCACTAAATCCTGCATTTAAAACACGCTTGGTTTAGCTCTGTAAGACAGCACTGAATAAAATCAGCAGGCAGGTCATTCGGCATCTGTTTCAGGCATATTTCGCAGGTGAATCAACCTCTGAAAAGCTGCTGGTACTTGAAAACTATAACCGTTAGGGCAGAGGTTAATGGGAATTTCACACTGACAGCAAGCGATTATGAAAACAGATGGATGGTTTCTTTATAACCTGTTGCAGAATGCACTAAGCGGCACTCTGGAGCCTTTTAGCCTCCAATCTCTTTTAATGAGGTCTGTATGAGTTGCAGAACAGAGAAGAAAATAGAACTAAAATAAATACTATTACGATCTACGTCCCTACCCTCACCTATGGCCACGAGCTGTGGGTAGTGACCGAAAGAACAAGATCCCGGGTACAAGCAGCGGAAATGAGCTTCCTCCGAAGGGTGGCTGGCCTCTCCCTTAGAGATAGGGTGAGAAGTTCAGCCATCCGGGAGGGGCTCAGAGTAGAGCCGTAGAGAGTGATGTGCTCCTCCACATCAAAAGGAGCTAGCTGAGGTGGTTCGGGCATCTGACAAGGATGCCTCCTGGGCACCTCCTGGGTGAGGTGTTCCGGGAATGTCCCACTGGGAGGAGGCCCCGGGGCAGACCCAGGACACGCTGGAGAGATTATATCTCTCGGCTGGCCTGGGAATGCCTTAGTGTTCCCCCGGATAAGCCAGAGGAGGTGGCTGGGGAGAGGGAGGTCTGAGCTTCTCTGCTTAGGCTGCTGCCCCCGGATAAAGCGGAAGAAGATGGATGGATGGATGGATGGATAAATACTATTACATATATATGCCAGTGTTAATATTACATATAAAATTAAAGATGACCCAGTGGTGTGGGGGTTAGCACTGACACCTCACAGCAAGCAAGTCCTGGATATGAGGACATGTTCTGTGTGGGTTCTCACAGACTTCCTCCCACAATACAAACACATGCCTGTCAGGTTGATTCTAAATTAGCTGTACATGTAAATGGTTGTCTGTTTCTCTGTGTTTGCCCGGCAACAGTCTGTTGACCAGTCCAGCTGTGATGGGGTTAAAGGTGGGATAGGATAAGCAGTCAAGAAAATGGATGACTATTAAAAAACTGGTGAGTTAAGGTCTTAGAATAAAACATGTTTTTTAGTACAGAAATGACTAACCAACCTACTTAAAAAACCACGGAGGACCTGCTGTAGTGACACATGTCATCACAGTTGCATAAGACTGGATAAAGTTTATTTATACCAAAAGTTAGGAAATTAGTGTGCTACAGAAGCCAAAACACACAACCTGTACAACACAGCTTGAATAAACAGGACCTATTATGTTTTTGCTCATCTTTGTTATACACTGAACGTTATGGTGAATGGGGGTACATTAAACATGGCTTTAGAATAAGGTTAAAACATGTGCAAGCAGTCCATGTGAGCCCAGGTCCCAGGCAGTTTTTTCTTCTCCTGTATCTACATGATGTCATGTAAAGCAGATCATCCATACCAATCAGAAGAAAGGCCCAGTAGAAGATACAAGAGGATTATTTTGAATTATGAATCACGCAAAGTTTCTCTCGTAAACTTAAAGAAAAAAGTATAAACCTGGAATTAGGTATGATGGAAGTTTTACTTTTATAAAGTTTATCTCAGCACGTCTTTATCTTTAAAGCAATCCTCACAGTGATGTGTAAAATACAACAAGCAGAACTTTACACTGTTGTAAAGCCTATGTCTTAGCTCTCAATAATGGGCCGATTGATCCAGATATTGATTGCATTGGATCTATACTAGCACAATAGGATTAATACTATGTTTCTATCCTTCAAGTTGTGTATGCAACCCAATGAATTCTATTAAATTAATATTTTGGGGAAAATAAACAAATATACTTCAAACTGGTATTTATTTGGTGTTGGATCGATACCAACTGCTCTTCTTTACTCACCCTAAATACCACTCTTTTGAGCCAAACAAAGCAGCTCCACTTGGTGGCCACATACGAAAACACTGTTAAGTTAACACGCTGTACGCGGCTGCAGATGGCATCGTAAAGTGAAGACATCAAAGCCAAAGTTAAACCGTACTGCGGATGTTCGTTTATATCCGGAAACAGAAGCTCAGCGAAGTTGTTTAAAGCGTTTAAATGTGAAATAATAAGGATTTGTAGATGTAAACAAAAATACGTGGCTATGATGGTCCAGCATGCAACGTAAACAGTGAGTCTTATTGTTGAAAGTGAAAGTGGTGGATTTGAGAAACAGTTTGTACCCAGAGGTGAGCAATGTTTGGAAAGACTTTAATGGGGTTGATTTCCACATTACCCAACTTCACGGTGAAAAACAACTTGCAAATCTGTGGGGGTGGGTTCATTTTCTTGATATGTTCACAAGTGTCGGCTCACTAGTTTGTAACCGCCCTTTAACGCATCACTCCTCAAGCCCTTCCTCTTTGAACTCTTCGGAGTTTCCAAGTTTTCACCTCTCGAAATTTAATCTGTGTGATTTCCAGGATATCTCAACGACCTCATACGTGACGGGAACATCGTTCAGCAAGCGCAGAGCACTTTCACTGACAATATGTGGCTACCGTGCGGTTGCACTTCCAAGTACGTCGCTTCTTCTTTCGCTCGTCGGATTCTTGCTTCTTATCTCCATGTTTCGGGTCGAAGTCGGTGCAACGTCGCGGCGTTCATGCCGGAGGCTGCGGGCTTAGAGGGGGTGTCGGGCCGCGCGGCGCTGCGGGAGTTGTCCGTCTCCAACAGTGAGAGCTTCTGGGCCGCTGTGGCGCGCCACAGGCTCTGCTGGAGCACTACTTTCCACACCGTGCAGGACTGTGACCTGAGCCGAGGCAAGATCAAGTGGTTCGAGGGAGGAAAGCTGAATGTGTCCGGTGAGATTGCGTCAACTTTTAAGTAGAATACAATAAGCATGTGTGGCATCGCACAAAGTTTTCTGTGCTCCCTTTATGTTGAGAAGCAAAGCCAGCTACTACTGTGTGTCATATATCTGCACATACAGTATCCTCATGGCACTGTGCTGATTAGTACACAAGGAGACCTCTGTCATCTCTCTGCGTGCTTCCTTCCGGACTCTTGCAGTGAACTGCTTGGACCGCCATGTGCACACCTGTCCTGAGAGGGTGGCTCTGATCTGGGAGAGAGATGAAAAGGGGTCAGAGATGAAGTACACGTACGGGTAAGTAGTTTGGAGTTGGTGCTGCACTGATGGTTCTGGTTCCTGAAGTTCATGAGCACGTGTTTGCAGAGAGTTGCTGGAGATGACCTGTCGACTGGGCAATCTGTTAAGGCGGCATGGTGTGAAGAGGGGGGACTGCGTCACCATCTACATGCCTACCTGCCCGCTGGCCGTGGCGTCCATGCTGGCCTGTGCCCGCATTGGTGCAGCCCACAACGTGGTGTTTGCGGGCTTCAGCGCGGATGCCCTGGCAGAGCGAATCAGGGATGGTGAGATGTTATTATTGAGCTCCTAAAGCTGCCTTAGAGCTGCACCTGTCAACATTTTAATATCACAGCGGAGCAAATGATATCATGTGCTGTGCCAGTGAGCACTACTCATCGACCCAATCTGTAGTTCCCCTCAGCAAGGACCCCCAATGTTTTATACTTAATCATTTTTGTGATTTAGTTTTGGTTCTTCATCCATGATTTTGCAAATTTCTCATTAAACGGCTCTAAAAACTAGGAATCAATATGTAACGTATGTCTTTAGGGGGCAGGGCAGGATGTTTACATTTATAACATTACATCAAATAAGTCACAAAGTTAAAGACACTGAGTGAAGTGATCAATACTGATCATACTGCAAACCGAGTGCAGTGGTTAGCTGTGAGACTTTGGGTCCTAGCGTCCATACTGTTACCCATGCTGCCCACTTAAACACTGTAGTCCATAGACTCCCCACATAACAGCCGCCTACCAACTGAGCGTTCAAAATGCAGCTCACCACTCTACAAAAACTCCCTTGTCTCAAGGAGCATGGCAAACAGTCCATGGCATTGAAACAGCTCCCCCAGTTCCAAGAAATCTGACTGAGGAATCATTCGAAGAAACCTAGTCCTTAAATCAAGAGGCCCCACAGTGAAGGGAAACAGGTTGCAAAGTGCAATCATAGTTTAAGGCAGCCATAAGGAACTTATTAATTAACTACCAATGTCTCAGTGTAAAACAACCCAGAACACCTGCAAAGGGGCCATGCCTATACCCCAAACATCAGAGCTTTTTGGAAAACATCAGACAGGCGATTTTAAAACTGTTTGTTTCTTTGTGTTATTTATTCTTTCTTTTTCTTTTTTTCAACTTCTTGCAGCTCAGTCCAACACAGTCATCACAGTGAACCAGGGGGTCAGGGGTGGTAAGGTCACAGAGCTGAAGAAAACCGTGGACACAGCGGTGCAGAGCTGTCCGACAGTAAAGCAGGTTTTTGTTGCAATGAGAACAGACAATCCGGTCACCATGACGGCCAGGGACATTGCCATGGAGGAGGTGAGGGAGCAGAAAGCCAATCAAATCCTTAAAATCCAAATATAAGCTGTAGAGGGCGAATTGGGTATTTTTGAACAAATAACCGAAAGAAGAAAAATCACAGTAACTCATGTGAGTTTCTTTTAAATCTGATCAGTAACTAAAACAATCAATACTAGCATGCGCATTTTGCATCTTATATTGCATGTGTTTCCTCTTCATTTTTTGCAATTAGATCACAAGTACATCTGATATGTTTTGTTTGCAATGAGCAAACAAACAACTGTGCACAGGCTCTACTGACCTCCTGGCACAGTGACAGATACAAAATCTAAACACGGGTTGTTGTGTCTTCTTGTGATCTGGCCTTAAAAATATAAATGGTGTGGTAACTGTGTTTATTCACTGCATCGTACAGGAGATGCTAAAGGAAGATGTTGTGTGTGAGCCAGCTGTCATGAACAGCGAGGATGTCCTGTTCCTCCTTTACACATCTGGCAGCACAGGGAAGCCCAAAGGTCTTGTCCACACGCAGGCTGGATACCTTCTGTATGCTGCGCTCACACACAGGGTAAACAATCACTGTTTTCGTTATCGGCAAACACAGTGTTTAGCTCCCATTTCCCAACAAAGGCCATAAATGGCAAAAATGTGATGTCTAATTCCGTGTGACTATGTGTGAGAGGAAATCTCAGCCTGGTTTGCAGCACATTAAATGAGGAGGTTCTCTGAAATGTTTTTTGCATGATGGAACAGTTCAAGATTTTTGCTGTGTTCAGAAGGGTCAAATATTAGTATAATATTGAGCCACGTGGTAGTGAATATTCAAAGTATTTTTATGTTTTTGTCTTGTCTAGTCCTCTTATTATTCCCTGTCATCACCAGTATGTCTTCAGCTACCACGATGGTGATGTATTTGGCTGTGTGGCGGATATTGGCTGGATAACGGGACACAGTTATGTGGTCTATGGGCCGCTGGCCAACGGGGCAACCACTGTGCTGTTTGAGAGCACTCCCATTTACCCAGACCCAGGTATGAACATGATTACAACAAAATGGAAATTATGATTTGAGGTGTCCAAATCCACTATCACAAAATAAAAAGTAAAATGTTTCTTTGATGGAAAGACTTTATTGTAAATTGTGTTTAATGATAGTTTAAAACCTGACGAAATGAACTTATGTGAAGAAACAAGTGCTCCTATTTCATGCTATGTATTGTTTTAAAGAGAGATCAACTGAAGTTGAACTAGTGCTGGGGTGTACCTTTGTGCAATTCCAGATTGCACCACAAGATGGTGCAGAAAACTGCCGTGTCAGGGATTTATGATACCGTGTTTGCGTTTCTTTGCATAGCTTTATGACTGTGCAGAGTGAAGGATTATTGATATGCAGTCATATGAAAAACCAGCAGTGTGTAGCTTCCCATGGTTGACACTGTATGCAGGTTGAATGCTGATTGGCTGAAAAGTAAGCCAGAACAGGAAGTGATAGCCGAGTCTCTCACATGGTGGGAGAAGCAGCATGAAAAGTGATTGGTTAAACACTCGGCTCTTTTGTTGGTTATGGCTTGCTGAAGGACTGATAAAAACACAAACAAGAGTAGGTGCAGACTGTTTGTGACACTGCCCCCTGGTGACAGTAAACAGCTACATGTAGATGACAATCTGCAAAGTTTTCCATTGTTTGAGCCGTTATTGGCACGGAAAAAGGCAAAGTTTCTTCAAGTGATAGGTTTTTAAAAAGAAATATAAAAAACAGTTTAAGGGTTTGGTTTTTAGGCTACTGCTTTATCCTAAACCCAAAAATTTTAAAAATAAATCAACATTTTGCCTTGTTCACAGGAAGATACTGGGACATGGTTGAGAGACTCAAGATCAACCAGTTTTATGGGGCCCCCACAGCAATCCGCCTGCTGCTTAAGTATGGAGATCAGTGGGTGAACAAGTACGACCGCTCCACCCTCAAAACCCTCGGGTCTGGTATGTGAAACAGGACGCTTAGAAAGAATAAGTATTTTTTCACCTGGTTCTCATTTGTGTAGCAATAGACATGAAGCCATGAGGCAGTTATAGACAGAGAGTTGCTGTGTAAAAAGTTTTAAGCCATCTCTAATTTCTTTGTGTTGAATAAGACTTTCCAGCATTTTTTTTCTTGAGCAATAGTTCTTCGAGATTTCTGAAGGTCTTTTAAAGCTTTTCTTTGGATACTGGCTGCTTTTTCACTTATTTTCTGTCCGGGCCTTGTACCTCTTTTTTTGGTTGTTTGTTTCCTAAGCCATTTAACACTGCCCTATGACTCATTTAACTATAAAATGGCACAAAACTCATTGGATGAACCAGTGTTGCGTCTAAACATAACAGACAACTTAGAAAGAGCCGATTTTAAATTGTATATTTAGGCACTTTGTTACTAGCAGCCTGTCACAAAAAAATCTTTTGTCCCAATTTCTTTGTTCAAATCTAAAATGCCAACTATAACACACTTTGACGGGCATAAAATACTGTTTTTCCGCCAACAAGATTACTCATAAAGAGCTATTAGCCAATAACTTGCCAAATCTTAGCATGGTGTGTAGTGTGTCCTCCTTAAGTAAGTCAAGATGAGGGGAAACACGGAGAAAAGGCTAAAGTTTGCCGAATGACTCAAGAGCTGGACTGAACCGGTCTGCTCCCAAAGAAAGTCTGGCTCCATGGAAGCAAAGAAATAACAGGTGGCTGAATACTTTTGCACAGTACCGTATGTTTTAAGCTATTCTTGTCTGTCTGCAGTGGGCGAGCCGATCAACACCGAAGCATGGGAGTGGTACCACAGAGTAGTCGGGGACGGACGCTGTCCTGTGGTGGACACCTGGTGGCAGACCGGTAACTGAACACACAGAAGTGACAGGTTTATTCACCACATTTTACAACACTACACCATATTTTACAACACTACACTACATTTAACAGTAGCACAAACTCAGTTGGATACTTTAGAAATTTAAATATTAGATTATTGGAAAGAGTAAAGTTACAAAGTTCTGTATTTTTTTTTTTTTTTTTAATGCAGCTGTTTGTATGAAACAACCAAAGAGAGTAAGGCTGGTTAAAAATACCAGTGAGTCAGCTGGACCTTGGTGTCCTAAGTTATTTGCAGTTAATAACTGGTAATTATTAACAACCAGTGGATTGAAGTTATTGTTTCTTGCGTAGCGATGTGATTACAGCACATTTGAGAGAAACGGCGAGAATCCCAGCCCGTAAAGAGCCGTTGATCATACTTCTCAAATGATGTATAGAACAATGAGATACAGATGTGTACAGTTTGAGGTTTAGATCAATTTTTATTTCATCTCAAATAATTTGTACGCCCTTCACTTTCCTTTGTGTTTGTAGTGCTATATTGCTGCTGTCAGGTTCATTAGTGCTGGAAAAACTCAGTCATCACCAAACCAAGCATGGTCTATAAATATTATATAGGGTGTGAGTGTATAGTCTGTCCTACTCTCCTTATATTGCCCTGTATTCTCTAACTGATCTGTAATAATTCCTTTTTTGTGCTCACATTGAATTTTCATGCTTCATGGCGAGTCTTAGAACATTCCTCATTCCTAATCCTTCCACAATGGGAACTTACTGTAAGGTCATGAACTCCTCCTCAAACACAGCCACGTCTGCAGACACTAAAACAGTCCATCTTAAAGGGGAGATAAGCTGCCGGAGTCCCTGTAGTAATAACAGTGTTATGTAATGTGTGTGTGTGTGTGTGAGAGACCGAGAGGGAGAGAGACATTTTCTCTTCTCTTAGGAGTTAAAAATCAAACCACATGTTTTCTTCTCAGACTTAAAGATTATTCCAGAAGCGGTTCAGGAAACCAAAGGAATGAAATTTTTTTTAAAAAGAAAAAAAGAAGAAAATTCAATGGCTTTAACACTCAAGTCATCCACCACCAAAGCGGGGATAAGGACATTTAGATCTGAAGAGGATGCACTTCTCCTGTGTACTAGTCTGTGGTGCCAAACCAGAATCATGTGACTCCAGTAGTGAGTATCCAAACGTAAAAACAGGTTGGACTTTCACAAAATGTTAGGATTTTGACGAGTCTCAGTTTCACCAATTTATTCTGCTCACGTCAACAAACATGCTAACTTGTCTGCCTTGTGGCCTTACTTGGAGTGCTGAGATCAACCTTTCCCACACAGATGTCTCATCAGCCCGCCTACGCTCGGTTCTGTAATTTTGGCAGATATCAGAACAAAAGTGCTGCTTTTGTACATCCTTCTTGTTTGTGTACACACAGTTAAGACACACTTGCAGTGCTGTGGAAAAAGTATTTGCCCCCTTCCAGATTTTTTTTTTACCTATTTGAAACAATTAAGTGCTTCAAATAATTAGACAAATTGTAATATTATACAAATAAAACCATCATAAATACAAAATGCAGTTTATAAATTATGACTTAATTTATTAAAGGAACAAAGCTATCTAAAGCTATCTGACCCTGTGTTGAAAAGCAATTGCACCCGGCTTGTTAAATCATGAATTAACTGTGATTAACCTCATTTTTTGTATTTACCCTCAAGGTAACTGTGTCTAATATTAAATTGTTTGATCTAAAAGATGTAAGTGTGACAAATATACAAAAAACAGACAAACAAACAGGAAGCTAGGATGTAGCCAGAACCGGTTTATCAGGCAGGCACTGCTGCTTCATCCTATTTATTATATTTTATTTTAACCTATTAAAGCTCCAAACCAAAATGTGCTCATAAGTTTTCTTTTCTACTCTTTCACACAATTGCTTTTTTATCTTTATTTTCTTTTACATAGGGTTATCAGAAGGTAGCAGAAACGTCTACCCCCTTCCTTTTTATTGGTCAGCTGTGGCAGTTAGCTTGTTTCGACAGCAGGATGCACATGTTGTGACTGCAGAATTTATGCAGAAGTTTCCACTGGAAAGAAGAACTTGCAAAATAAACATGTCCTTCAGCTGTGTGATGACTGAAAGACTCCAAAATGCTGCACAAGTGTAGCATTGGATGGGACATAATAACATCATGTTAGATAATCAGCTGATTTTGCTAATAATATCAGTTATCTCTTCATTAGATTGCGTAATGACCTAATGGTGCAGAGCAGGGTTAATTACCATACAAATGGCAAAAGTCCATAATTAATTGACGATAATTAAACATTAGAGCATCATGAGCTTGAGAATTACAGACACAGATATGACCTAAATACCCTACTTCTGTAAAAAGGATTATGTTGTTATGTTATTTTCATGGTGCGGTGTTTTCAATTAGGGCTAAGTGGCATTATTCATAAATGCCATTTGGTTGATCTGGAAGCAAGTAGCCTGTTTAGAGAGGAAAATGGATTTTGAGCCGTTGCTGGCGTACAGCCTCCATGTAGGATGATCCAGGACTGGAGAGGTGAGAGGACAGAGGATGATGGGAGGTTGAAAAGTAGCTTAAATCAGCGCAAATGAAGGGGGAAAATAACTTAGTGTATTTAAACTTTCAGACACATGATGCCATCTAATCACTGGAAAAAGAGATAACAAAGTTGTGTCCAACGTCAGCAAAATTCAAACTGGAAGCCGGGCTTGCTGTCTCCAGTTTTTATACTTAACTGCCTGTGTGCTCGACCTGGACTGTTTTTGTTAATCACATTGTTTCTTGGGACTGTGAAGCAACAACTCTCACAGTTACAGCTGATGTAAACAGGATGGCAGTGGCTAATGCTATTGTCGAATCATCTGTTGTGTCCTATTTTGTAGAAAGTCCCCTCTGTTGCTACCAACACCACCAGGAGGATTACCAGAGGTCCCTGATGTCCACGCAGACCTAATAGCATTTAATTTACTTAGTATGGCTGTAATTCCACAATCTACATCTGTAGCAATGAGAAGGGCTTACAGTAGATTCACAAACTGCGATTTATTGAACTATGACAACATGTATGGGAATGCAGTATATTAGGCAAAAACAGAGTTCGTACAAGTGATATGACCGCCTTTATTCTTCAGTTCTTCAGTTCACAGCCTGAACTCTCTTCGTCAAACTTTCTTCTTGGATGACATTCAAAGCTTTTCTTTAGATGTCGGCTGCCTTTTTTCTGCTGTCTGTTAAGATGATCCTACATGCCTTCAATAATGTTGAGGTTTCCCTTCCTCAAGAAGGACCTTTTGACATTCAACCTTCCACTTAGACCATTTTTTAAAATCCAGGTGCTATGTCAGGTCTTCCTTTTGAATTTCCTCAATTTTTTAAAGAACATAATTCACGTCATGGCAATAAATATCAGGTTTTCAGCTAATAACTCTTTGGGAGTTTAAAAATGCTGTTTTGTGTGTGTCAAAATGTGTTAACTTTGGTATGCTGCTACTAAAAAGTGCCTAAAATTGGTTCTTTGTCTGTTGTGTGTAGACACAACACTGGTTCATCCCTTGAGTTAGGTACCTTTTATGCTTGAATGATTCATAGATCAGTGTTAAGTGGCTTAATAAATAAAACAAAATCCTCTGAGCAACATTAAATTGGCAAAAACTGTTTAAATCAATGGGCCTAAGCAGAGAAATACGATGTATACTGAGCACATCACTGGGCCAAGTGCGGATCCTTGGGGAACATCTCTACCAAGTTTAAAATAAAATTTATAATAAAACTAATAATAATTGCCATAGCTAACAGTGGGATGTAATTTATTCCTTTGTACTATTAAATTTACTAAATGTGTCTGTCTGGAAAGCTTATTAAAGATTTGTATATACACTAACCAGTTGGCTTTGGGCTGAGTGTGAGGGACAGGGCAGAGTAATATGAAGGAAAATGTTGAAATATAGTTACACTTTACTCGCTCTGCTCTGTTCTCAGAGACGGGTGGCATCTGCATCGCACCAAGGCCATCAGACCCAGACGCAGAGATTGTCCCAGGAATGGCTATGCGACCCTTTTTTGGCATTAACCCGGTGCTTATGGACACTGAGGTAGGTGTGTGTGTGTGTGTGTGCTGTTCCTGCAAATGTTGGATGGCTGGGAACGACCTGGGAGATGGGGTCAGATTAGGATTATAAAATAGCCACCAGCTGTGTCACTTTTGATACTCATCCCACTCCCACGATCAGGCCAAGTGTGTGCATGCCAAACTCCCTATTAAAAATCTGTCGCTCTGTTTTGTGCTGATTGAGGTTGCTTTAGCATTTGCAAAGCACAGATTGTGCTGACAGTTGGAGTGATGTCCCTGAGCCAGTCTTTTTTTTTTTCTGCTTCTCATAACCAAAACATAGCAAAAAAAATAAAAAATCATCCAGTGAGCTAAATGAGGTTTAATGTAGCGTTTCTGTGTGTCCTAGGAATGGTTTAGAAGTCTTGTAACACTGTTTTCTGGTTAACATTGTTTTTGGATTTCTTCAGGGCGAAGTGCTGACTTCCAACAACACATCCGGAGCCCTGTGTATGGCTCAACCTTGGCCTGGTATGGCCAGAACCATTCATAAAGACCACCAGAGATTTATTGACACATACTTCCAGCCTTATCCTGGTACAGTTTTACGAGTTCAGGAACAGACCGCCTCTGTTTTCTTAATGTCTGTTTTCACATAAAGAGAAATGTACAGTCTCTAAATCCTTCTGTACTGGTGCACATAATATAGGTTACTTCTTTACTGGTGACGGTGCCTATCGGTCTGAGGAGGGGTACTACCAGATCACTGGCCGCCTTGATGATGTCATTAACGTGAGCGGTCACAGGATAGGGACAGCAGAGATAGAGGACGTAGTGGTAAGGCCAATAACTGATTAACTTGAATGTCTTGCATTTCAAAAGCTCAAAGATACCTGATTAAACAAGGTTCACAGCTCTGAGTTTAAAAAGCGAAAAACACGTGATCTTTAAAGTTGAGTCCTTATTAAGCTCACAATGCATCTTTCTCTGGGAGCCCCAGAGCAATCTTCCATTTCTCTGTAAAACTGACCTGACTTTTATGTTGAGGAGCATCACTGCTGATGGGAGCATGGTCCGGCTACAGCCCACAGCCTAAATAGTAATGCGCTGTAGAGCTCAATTATCAGCTCATCACTTCGCTAATGTTATAGATCAATATTAACTATTTGCCCATCTATAAATATTGGCATTTATAACGGTCAGAAAAAGAAAACAAAAGAAGACGCCCTTCAAACATGTTGTTGACATTGCACACTGTGTCCACCAGAGGGCAATCTTCAACTTCTCAGTTGGAAAGCCCCAAAATACAATAAACAGCCAATTCGAGTAGAGGTGGACGGAGCCAAAATGAGTAAATCAATTACTACATATTACAAATGCTATAAATCTGTTCAGGTTTACTGTATCTGAAAGAAAAAACATATTGGCTGATGTATCAGATGCACTATATGGTTGTTGTTTAATTATTTATTTTTTTAATCAATAGTTTAATGCCTTTTTAGAAGAACCACAAAGTATGAAGATGCTGAATTTATCCTGTTTGTGACTTCTGTAAACAGAATCAGTGTCCTGCAGTGGCCGAATCTGCTGTCATAGGGTATACACACAGCATCAAAGGACAAGGTAAGAAACTCAGCACAGTTCCTTTCAGTGTAAATCAGTCAGCAATGTGTTTTGCTAAATGTAGCAGATAAATGTGTGATTTTTGCATCGTCAGGTGTCTACGCCTTTGTGGTGCTTAAAAAAGGCATCGATGTACAAGAGGCAGACTTGTCGAGGCAGCTAAACGGCATGGTATCTGAAAAGATCGCCAAGTACGCTTCTCCGGATTTCATCCAGGTAATTTTGTAGTGCTGACTTGCACATGCTGGCAGTCATGATCTGACTTTATGTAATAACTTCTCATTGTGTTGGTGTTTGTCACAGTTTGCCAAGCGTCTGCCAAAAACCCGCTCGGGTAAGATAATGCGACGGGTGCTGCGTAAAGTTGTGGAGAGTGACTTGGAGGGTTTGGGCGACCTCAGTACTCTGGATGATCCTGCAGCAGTTCAGGAGATCATTCAAGGTCACGAGAAACTCTTGAGTAAAAATGGACCATAAGGTGTTTTCTGAAGGAGAGAAGAGTGCACATGGGAAGCTTGCATGTTGCACTCCATTTTCATGAACCAGACCTGTGCCTTTGTATGAAAACATATTTTTAATAGCCAGATCATTCCAATAGGCTCTTTTAAAATCTGTCTACACTCTCCAGATAAACCAGACCCACAAAACCTTTAAAAAGTTCCCACCTAACCTCCCAGAACTTTTTACCAAATAATGTTATTTAATGAAGCCAGATGAAATTTCAATTTTTGGACTATTTTACAAGTTATATCCCCTTTAAGAAAGGGAAACATGGAATTTTCGGGGTTGGAAAAACAAATGTCAATGTCAAATTTGACAATTTAAAAACTGCAAACGAGTTAATTTTACACAAAAATTCAAACTCTAAAGCCAAAATCTTGTTTTTGTTCAGCACAATTTTTCTAACCTTGAGCTTCAATGTCGCAAGAGGTGGTATAGAGTCAGAGAAAAAATTGCACCAAATTATTGTCTATGACACAATAACAGGAAAAAAGCATTGCTTGGTGATAATTTGCTACAGAGAAGCTCAAAATGTGAACTTTAGGTAAACTTTAAAGGGTCGTATCACCATATGGGATTAGAGTCTGGCTGAAAGAATTTACTACATATGAGAGGTCTCTTTTTAGCCTACATTTTGATAGGATGATTTTTCTATCAGTGATTCTTTGGATCAAAACTAATTTTCTATTGTTTCAAATTTCATATATTAGGTAGGAGATGGCATGTGATGGCTCAAAAATGCTAGAAGAAATAATGTGAATTAAAAAGCACAAAATGTTGATGTACTTCAAGCTGGGATCATAGTATGAAGGTATAATTTTGCTTGCCTTCATGACATATACCAATTTTCATGTGAGCAGACATACCGACATTTCTTAGTAGGAATTAAAAAGAATATTGTGTGAAAGTCTGTTTATTACACAGTAATAACCACTTTCCCATTGGAAATGTTGTACACTAAGCTACTGTAAAGTCACATAAATGCATTAAAGATTTACAGAGTTGTTTTTGTTTTTATCTTAAAATGTGAACTTTATGTGGGACCAGAACTTTGAGTGGTGTGACACACAAGCCTTCTTCAAACTATTAAAGTACCTCTGTTAACAGAACAAAGTGTGCTGTCTGAGAGCACTGGAACGTTAGCGAGTGACACGGCGAGGACCCTTTATGTTCCTTATTCCCACACTGATATACTATTGACTCAACATCATCTATCATTTAATACAATGTAATCACAGCCTTACAGTACACCCCACATCTATATACCTTATCTCTTCAGCATGTGTTCGATTATTATCTTTTTCTTAAAAATATTTAGATTAAAAGCACCGTCTCCACTGAAGACCAGGTCAGTCTAGAAGCTGCCATTTTTGGGGATAACAGATGGCGTACACAAAAGCAACAGAACCAAGAAGTGATTGGGTGAAATTCCAGTTTTCTTTTTTAGTCCACACACTAAAAATCAAAAGTTAATAGTGGATTAGTTTGATTGATTTGGTTCTAGGAAGAATTTTTACACTCTTCTAAAGACACTGTGTAAACATAGACACTGGTTAAAGCATTTCAAATAGATGGCCGCAGTCACATTGTTTCATCTCTGAGACTGAGGTTTCCGCTAGCTCCTTTTAACTTTGTTAACTCCCATCGGCCTTCTCCACACAGCTTCAGCTGGACATCATGGTACTGGGAAAAACAAAGTTTCACATAATGTAGTAACAGTTGGACAGATCTGAGAACAAGGTAAGCGAAGGCAGGTGAAACTAAGCCACAAGAATGTATTGCTGATCAACTTTACTCTTTTTGGAGATGTGGAAGAGTCATACAAAGCAACCCACTTACTGGGATTTGGCTCAACAACAGTGACTAAAGCAAACGTTTTGAGTGTGCAGGCTGTAATTTCCACCAGTTATCCTAACTGGAGTCGGGATGTTTGGCCTACCTTCTCCAGGCTGCTGCGATGTCCCAGACTGACCAAAGTCATGCCCAGCTGTTTGCAAGTTCGGTACAGCTGTGCTTCTGCCTCCTCGGTCAAAGCACTAGTGGCTTCATCTAAAACTAAAGTTCAAACACCAGAAAGTTGCAGTCTAGAACACATCAGTCCAGTAAACACAGCAAACAGCCTCAGCTCACCTGAACCACACACTCAGCACAACTAAAAACTTCATCAGTGCATGCATGTTTTCTTATGAGATGCTCTAGTGAGTATCCAGAGGAGCATACTTGCATATTTGGGCTGCAGGTAGAAGAGTCGTGCAAAGGAGAGACGCTGCATTTCACCTGGAGACAGAACATCATACCTGCAGAGAACAAAAACAAGCTTGAGGAAGTATTACACAGTTTTACTTCTTTAATTGTTTCTTACCAGTTCCAATCCACTTTCTCATCCAGCCCGCCCGTCCGTTTCAGCAGACTGGACTGCACACACATCAAGGTTTTATTTAGCATGAGTGAAAATGAGAAGTAATTTCACGAAATAACATGCATTGGAGATGAAAGCAGAATTTATCTCACCACTCCGGCTAGTTCCAAGAATTGTATAATTCTGTCATCATCCACCGACCCTGAAAACATGACATATAATTCTGGTTTTTCTTGAATTCTCTACAGCACTGCCATTTAGTATCAACGATCCTCAGTAAAATACATATGCGTGCGCACACGTACACACAATATATTTGTAAAAAATAAAAATATGTTGATTCTGGATTCGGTTGAACAGCTCATTGCTAAAGAGGTTAATTTACAATAGAAGATCCTGAGGTACTTAAAGAGGGCTGAGCTTTCTTCTTAACAACTTGTAGAAATAAAGTGTAGAGGAAATTCATGCACTCAGAAACATGGAAACTGTTGTCAAAGAGCACAGACAAACTGTCCTGTGTAATCAGTCAAAAAAAAAAAAACAGGAAAAAAAACTGCAGGGAATGCATTGATGGGAACTGCACGCTAACTGAAAAGAAGTCTCTGCAGCAGATAGTGAGGACAGCAGAGAGGATCATTGGAGGCCCTCTCACATCCATCTCCCAACTCTATGACAGACACATTATCCGACGTGCGAACAGCATAGTGAAGGACACTTTCCACCCCTCACATGCACTGTTCTCCCTCCTTCCATCTGGCAGACGGTTTTGCAGCATTAAAACCGTAATGACCAGACACTGCAAGAGCTTCTTCCCCCAAGCAGTCAGAGCCCTCAACTCACTACCATAAAAGGACTGATATAAACATACACCTCTACAAACACCTTACAATACTCATCAAAAGACTCAAAAACAAAAACTTCCACAAATCCACTACAAACTGGACCTGGGAACAATATGCTTATTTGCACACTCAGTCACATAGTTCTGAACACACATCTAAATTATATTTGCACATTTTGCACGTCTTTGTCATGTCTCGTCAATAATATCCTAACGATAACTTGAAACTGGTATTCAATACCTGCTGCACATTCCACTTTGTATTGTCTCTGTCCTGTCTTTGTTTATCGTACAGTTAATATTGTATAGTTACCATTATAGTATTGTATAGAATTGTATAGTTAGTAATTAGTACCTTTTTAGCCCTAATTTTACCAAAACCTAGCATGTTATTTATTTGTAATTTATATCTCTTGGAGATATATACTTTATATATTTATAAATGCACCATGGGGGTTTAGGGTGAGCAGCATTTCAGTACACTGTATACTGTGTATACTACTGTACTGACAATAAAGCTGTTGAATCTTGATGATTTCAGCAAGACGCAAAGGAAGCAAAAGAAACTAAGTGCAGTGCTGTCCTGCCTGCCACCGACAGCATTTGTAGCAAAGATTACAACAAAGGAAAGGCCCAAACCGCTGAGCAGCTGAGACACTAAGTGGCACAGGGACAATGAGTCCTTCCACATTCAAAACTGCAGCAACCGTTCTCCCCAGTTTTGACACACTTAAAGGTGTTGTTTTAAAAGAAAGGCAGATGTAACACAGTGATGAGCTTGCCTCTGTCCCAACAAAATACACCACACACACAGATTAACTAATAGAGTAGTTTTCCTCTGGCTAATTAGCTGTTGATCACATTTAATACAATACCTGATGCAGGGTAAATATCCTTCAGTGGGTAGATCACCTGTTGGAAACAAGTGTTTCAGTAAATGACCAAAAGTTTTTCTTTTTTTCTTCTTCTTTTTTTTTTTTTTTTTAGATATAAACATATCAGCGCTTTATATAAAAGACAAAATTTGTAGAAAAACAGCACAATAAGAAGAGACCTGCTCACGCAGAGTGCCATCGGTCAGGTAGGGTTTCTGTGGCAGGAAGAGCGTTCCTCTGGGCCCAAAGCAGGTGGTCATCTGGACAAAGCCTGAGGAAAAATGAAGGACAGACAGCTGAATGAATGTATTTGTGCTTTACAGTTTCTATTTGATGGCTTTACACTACCCTCTCATATCTCTCCCAATCAAAATAAATAAATAAACAAAAACAAGCTAGTAAATTTATTTACCCCCATATCGTGGCTTTTTAAAAACATAAAATTTAAAGTAATGGAACCTTTGTTGTTGCTATTGTTCCTCAAGTCAGTGAAATGCAGTACTGATGAGTTCTCAACAATACATGACAACATCCGTGTAAAACTATGATCTGTTTTTCATGTTCATACTTGCCATATAAAAATCTAATTTTCTTTGTTATTTATGTATTTTTCCCATCATTCTTAGTCCCCCCCCCCCCATGTTATGCATTGTTATTATTGCCCTTTTTTGTGCCGTCTTCGCTTCTCCTGATTTGCTAAAGAGTTAATACAATAATAAAAAAAGATCAAATTAAGCCAAACAGTCTCAGTTCTTCTGCTCTCACCGCTGTGTGCTTCCCAGAGACGGTTGAGGACCCGCAGCAGTGAAGTCTTGCCGGTGCCCGTGTTCCCCACCACCAACAGATGAGTTCCCTGGCTGATTTTCAGACTCAGGTCCTCCACCAGCAGCTCATCAGAGAAAGGGGATTTGTATGAAAGATGGTCCACGATGAAGGCCGTGTCCACTGGGCCTGCGTGGATGTTGAAGTCACTGTGTGGAGAGGTGGTGATGTGTGATGTAGTTGAGGCTCAGAGGTTTTGGTATAAACATGAATTTTTACCATCTTCTTTTCCTGTTTCCATTTCTGTATGTTTAATGTAATCTAATAAATTCTCCTCACATGCAGCCTGCTTCTTAAATCATCACACTGTGCTTCTTTTTTTAACGCAGCAGAGAATAATGTGCCCACACAAACCTGTCAAAGTCGTAGCTTTCTCCTGACGCTGGGTCGTAGTCACACTGCTTGCGTAGGATGTCATCCATCACCTCCCTCAGCTCCCCAATCCTGACCGCAACACACACACACACACACACACACACACACACACGGTTATGGAAAGGTGGAAGGTATACACAAATCCTGCTGTCATCATTTGTCCTCAAAGAGGTGAATTTAAGTATGCAGCCTGATACCTGTGGGTGTATCCAGCCACATCTGACAGAGTAGTTGACAGGTCTATTAACTGCGTGAAACCATTTATCAAGTAGATGCACACAAAGGCGTTCTGAATGTGAACAAGGAGAGGGAATAAGAAGCAGAGAGTCAATAAGAGACAAGGTTTGTTTGTTTTTTCAAAAGGTCTGCATGCACAACAAAACATTCGGAAGTCAAATCTGTGTGCAGTGCAAGAGATGGTGTTTACGTTTTTGAGGGGATAAAAGGGATTTTGGTGCCACCTAGTGGGTAAACTACTAACAAACATGATGGACTTCCTCTTTCAGCCCCACTATAAGGAAAGCATTAGGACAGTGTGCACTCATGCAAGACAGCAATTTTGGATTTTATCTTCTAATTTAGTACTGATGTCATCAGGTTAAAATATGCACAGATACTCAGAACTATCTGGCTCCCACATATTGAAGTAGCCACTTCATTAGATACACTTGTTCAGCAGCTTATTATTGCAACTCTTGAAATAGCCAATCACATGGCAATGCTTTTAGACGTGCAGACATGGTCAAAACATCTTGCTGAAGTTTTAGCTAAGCATCAGAATGAGGAAGAAGGTGGATTTGAACATGGGATGGTTCTAGGTACCAGACTGGTTTGTGTGAGGATTTTACAAACTGTTGCCTCTGCTGAGATTATCCTCACACAAACATCTCTAGGCTTTACAGAGAATGATAAAATTTAAAAAAAAATTGAGAGAAAATATCCCATGAGCAGCAGCTCTCTGGGTGAAAATGCCTTGTTGATGTCAGAGGTCAGAGGAGGGCCCTTCCTCTTTGGGTCCCTTAGTACCAACTAAGCATCATTTAAGCACCACAGTCTACCATCTCCATCCCTATATGATCACAGTTTACCCATCTTCCAATGAAACTTGTTCCAGCGAGATAATTCACCACGTCACAAAGAACAAATCATCTCAATCTGGTTTCTTGAACATGAAACCTTGTACTCAAATGACCCCTACATTCACCAGATCACAACCCAATAGAGCACCTTCGGTATGTGGTGAAACAGGAAATCCATATCATGGATGTGAAGTTGACACATCTGCAGCGACCGTGTGATGTTATCATTTTAATATGGACAAAGATCTGTGAGGAATGTTTCCAAAACCTTGCTGCAACTTGTTGAAAAAATGAAGGCAACACTGAAGAAAAAAGGGTGTCTAACCCAGTACCAGAAAGGTGTATCTAATAAGGTGGCTGGTACTTTTACATTTATTGAGGTATTAGGTTATCATGCAACATAATACAAATGACTCAAACTGCTGCCTAACCAGGACGTACACAGTTCCTTTTTTTAATCGTTTATATAGCTCTGTTTTAAGTTCTATTCTGACATAAATAAAAAGAGGCATTTAAATAAAAAAAGACATAAAACATGTCTACCTTGCTGATGAGAGCACTAAGTTCACCAGGAGTGAGGCTATCGTAAACACCACTAAAAATGGGAATGGCGATTATAATGTAACTCAGGAATCCTCCAAGGTAGTCAAATGTGTTCACTCCAACTGTGAAAGGAGACATTACAGGTTTAGAGGTTAAGTGTACAAAGTTGTGTTATATAAGCATGATAACAGTAAGGTATAGAACTTTCTTACTATAAAGCCAGAGCTCTTTGTTTATGAGCCTCTTTTGAGTATACAACAGAGCCTGCAGTCTGCGGTCCGTCCTCATGAGCTCCACTTTACCAGCTCTGCAAGTAGAGACAGGCGGGTTTTTCTTCTCCATTTTGTTCTCTGGTTTTATTCGATTTCTGAATAAGCTCTATCAATACATCTTATCAATACAGGAAGATAAACTCAAACTGTCTGGCAACAATAACAGCCACCTTTGCAGCATCAGCAATGTTGTGGTTGTGTCTCACCTGTAAAAAGCTGCAGACTCTGCATTGACACGGATTTGCATGTGCTTGAATCTAGACATGAAAAAAACATGTGTGATAAAATTGTGCATCCTTACTAGACTACCCACAACAGTATATTTGCATGATTCACAGTTCAAAGCAATGTGGATGAACAGCCTCTCAGTTCATCCACTGTAGGAACAGCCGCACGTTTCACATGTCATGTAATGCTTCCTTCTGCACAAAATAGACCTACAGAGCACAACCTACTCCAATCAGAGGTGGAGGAGCAGATGATGCAGAGCTATAAAGAATATGAAAATATAACAAATAGCATCACTTTTACAATAGAAAAGCACACAGAGGGGTGGAATACATATATGAATATATTCATATTCCTGCTCAGCGTGTTGTCAGTGCTGAAAGTAATTTTTAACATGGCAGCTACACATTAGTGCACTGAAACCTTCAATAATCCACCAATCTCACTTCATAGTATACCTCTCAGGAGGCTTCTGTTGTCTACTCTCACTGATTTCATAAAGATCTGAATCTGACTGTTTAGAGCAGTGTGAAACCTGAGCTGGTGGCTCACAGAGATCATGTGTACCCTGAACTCATTATTTGAGGATTTCTCCATGTTTAATATGATCATTGCATGCTGTTGTGACAGTATACGCATGACAGGAAATAAAGAAAACCATAAAAGATCCACTTTAACAGAAACCAGTTGATCTGTTCCTCTCTGAACACAAAGGGAGGCTGTTTCAGCTTGTGATAGATTCTTCTTTTAAAAAAAAACAACAACAAAAAACTGATGCATATCCTGTGTTACACAGAAGGCATTGCGCCAAAGCCTACAGTTATTTCCTTTTAACAGAACCCAAGTGTCTTTGACCACAAATACAGGAAGGATTTGTTTCAAACAAAGCTGGCAGAATACCCAAAGACTCTGTTAGAGGTTAAATCAATCTGCTGTTAGCACAAATTTACAAACTTAGAAAGGCTGAACCTACCTGAAGTCTCCCTCCAGTTTCTCTTGCTCAAAGAGAGTTGACACAATCGGCCCCATGAGGATTTTATTGGCAATAGTCCCGATTACAAAGTAACCAAAGATACTCACAGGACCAATCCAGCCAGTGCTGCAAAGCAAAGCAACTTACATCAAAATACATGCAAACAGCACAACACTTAAAGTGCACACAGTGATATTCAAAGAGTCATTTTGCTTCTTTTACAGCTCACATTTAACCTTTTTCCTCTCTGGAGGCCAGCATATCGAGTCCAGGCTGTACATGTTATATAAATGCAACCAGCGCCATTTTCAAAGGTCACCACGTATGGCACGAATACAACAAAGACCACCTGGTATTACTACAACTACGGCTGATGTAGAATTTGTTGAGCCCAGGATTTTTTAGAAAGGGTTAAAGGGGTCTGTTATTTTTAAAAAGCTGTTATCTTCTCTCTAACTGACAGTTTTTGATAAAGTGGAAGCAAACGGTCATTTTTCATTAGATTTTTTCCAAATCTTACTGCAGTCTGATGATAAGGACAAGAAGCTTTATTGTATGTCAGAATATGCTTCCCATCCATAGTAGAGGTTGTTCTTTTGCCCTCACTGTTTTGCAGCCTGTTACTAAATTTGAGGTTGTTCTTTTTTTCCAGCTGGAAATGTCAAAAAGGGCTTCGGGGTTAACAAAAAGCCCCAATTTAGCCTGAATTTTAATAAGGTCAAAGTTGCAGCAGACCTTTTGTAGAGCACATGTAATGCTTTAAATTACATATAACAGGTATTTATTCTTCTAACTTTCAAAATTCCATCCCTTGTTTTATGTACTCTGGACCTCTCTAAAGGACAGATATTCAGAAACGTGGCTATAAAACTGTGGCACCCCAACATAGCTGAATGAGCTCTACCACAGTGTGTGATGGGGTTGATCATACAGCACAACGTGCTCACCTGTAAAAGCAGTGGTAGGTGTAGTAAGTCAGGGTGAACGGTGAGATGATCAGGCGACTCGCCATGCTGCTCATCTGCTTACACAACCTCTCTGCATCCTGACTGATCCGCTGGTCTCTGCCCACAACAACGCAATTAAACAACGACAGCAAAACATTTTCATGCATAACAATGCACCAACCAGGAAATGCATTCATGCTTACGGGTTGTCTATGTCCTCTCTGAGCACGTTGAGCGTGTAGTAGACTCTTCCCTGGAAGTAGGCTGAATGGAGGCTCTCTGTTAGCGTCTTCCTCCAGCTGACATACATCTGATTGCAAATGTACTGGTCAATACTTTTCAGCTGCATGGGAGGGGAACAACAAAGAAGGGGAGAGAGAAAAAGTAACAATAAGTGACAATAACTTAAATAAAGATGTTATAGATCAGGAAAGACCTGCCACAGAAGTTCCTTTAAAAAGCAACATGATTAAATAAGCTGACTAAAGTTAGTTTCTTAGGTTCAAAATCCAAGCAAACACAATCAAGACCAAATGCATGCAGCTATAAAATGGTCATGTCAGGTTGTCCTGACCTTATAAAGTTGCTACTGTTACAGCATCAATCCAAAGGTGTGATGCCATGCAGTAAAACATAAGAAACTAATTATCAAACTTTTGATTTAGGTATTTGAAATGTGCATCTGAATGTAACAGATAATGTACACTACTAAACAGGTTTTGATAAATAAAGTATATGCAGTTGCAGAGACTTAGTGTTAATCTTATAAAAACTGTATATTTCACAAACCAAACCTGCACGACTCGCATTAATTAATTCGATCCCAAGAGGAGAAACAAATCCCTTTAGGCTTGCTTCAGGAAGTGCATCCGGCATAAAAAGGGTGCCAAATCAAACACAGAGCTACCACTGTGGTGACCCCTTGCAAATAGGAGAGCAGCTAAAAGCAGCTATTTCTGTTTCCTTAAATCCTTAAATCTACGTATTTCATTTAAGCGTTTAAAAGGGAAAATGCAGTTTGACATACTTCTGATACAGTGCGTGAAACTGATATGCTGCACACAGAGTTTACACCTATTGTCCTTGTCAGGCTAAAATCACAATACACTATAAATACAAAACTACCATAAATACACATATTAGTAAAATATACAGTAGTAAAAGAAAGATGCAGAAAATTAACATTATTTCCAAATGTATGAACAGCAATTAAATTATCATATAAATGATTTAAATGACTACACCTATACTAATCAATATGAGATGGCTTTCTACTATAGCTTCAATTTGACCAGGTATGTGTCTCATTAAAATTAAAAATAAATTTTTTTCAGGGGTGACTCGGCCAAGAAAGCATAAACAGACATCCTGGACACGCGTGAGACAGCACATCTGTAGGGTGTTAATCTTATTTGCTTTGCAGGATAAATGCTACTGTGTTAGTATGTTGACTTCTGTCGTTCCTCTGCTACTTTAACTTACTGTGGAGTTGAATAAAATGAGCACCATGGCAGTGCCCACCAGACTCCTGAAGCCTGAGTAATTTTTGTCTGCCAGCACATTGTAGAAGTGGCTGGGGAGGACTCCCACCTGGTAAATGATCAGCTGCTCTGATGACAGAAAAACACGTGTTAGCACATTGTATCGTGAGGAAGGAGTCAGTTCAAACAGTGACTCATAAAAGAGCAAAATGATTAGCTAAAGGTCATCAAGAAAGAGACAAAGCCTCCTGTGGTCAGGGCTCATTTGACTGCAGTCAATGCAAGCTTTCTTTTGCTATCAGAAGTTCCTCAAAGTTAGACCACAGTCATTTTACAGTTTCCTCCTCTTTTTGTTCTATTACACTCCTCCAGCTGTTACCTGCCAGAGTAACGCCCAGCAGCGTCCCAAACATCAGGACACTCTGACTGGTCCATGATGGGAACAAGACCTTCTGGATGCTGCAGAACCTCTGCACAAACCTCCAGTCTAACTGTGGCCTGATTTGTGTGAACAGACAGAGAAAGAGTGGAAATTACAAGATATTTTGAATGACCTTCACTCCTCATCCCCCAGCACCACCTTAAAACCCAAAGAGTGCGGAAAAGGTTCCTACCTGTCCCTGCCTCGGAGATTTGTCTTTTCCAAACGAGGCATGAGCGCGGGCGGCAGAGGACTTGCTTATGTAGACAAAACTTCACATAAGTTGTTCGTGTGTCTTAAAAGCCGATCCAGGCGGCAGGTCAAGGTAAACTAAGACGATAAAAACACATTTAATAAAATAAAAACATTCAAGTACAGTAAGATTTTTGCATGAAAATACAAAACGACACAAAAAGCATTAAAATCAAATCTCAACAGTTTTCTTGAAGAAGAAAAAAAATGCTGAAGTGCTAGGTCATTTTTCCCGTACATATCATACGAGCACGTCGTAGTTTACCTTAGCAGCAGGAAAACGTTTAACTGTTAGCGAGGAAAGTTGGAAACAAAATTCAACGAAAAATCTCTAAAATAACTACCTCACTTACTGCTGTCACGGCTACATTAGTTAGCCAACACGTCATATAACCTTAATGTAATAAATCCTGCTATCCTGCTGCTCCACTGTGAGCCACAGGAGTAGAGGAAAAAAATGTTTTGGACGGTGACTGTCAAACTACGGACTTCCGGATTATCAGGTGACCCACAGTTTTCAAAATAAAAGCTCAAATAGCTTTTAGGCGGAATTTTTTAAAATAGTGAAAGCGATTCTACACGAGTGCACGTGCACTATATAATTAGTCTATTTATTTTTTATTTTAAAAAGTATCAAGCGCCAATTTGAGATGTTCAAAACATTTATTCCTGGAAAAAAGCAAAAAATACTTCACAGGGACACCTAGGTGGGAATAAAGCCTAATCACACTCCATCCTGCTTTAGGTTTTTTAGATTCACTTTTTGCTGAAAAAGAGGTAATGTACAATTAAAAGATAATGTACAATCATATATAAAGGCTTTTCCACTACCATCTCAGGTGAATGGAAAAATAAAAAAAAACAGAGAAAGAAAATAAAAAGATGTAGCTGCAAGTCAGTCTTTAAAATAATTTAACTATATAAACATAGAAGCAACTTAAAAATTCTGTTTCTGGAATAATATTCAATTATGAAATAACTGTAATATGGCACAAAAATAAATTGCTTCCATTGTGGAATGACAAGTTAACAGTCACGTTCAGTGAAATTCTTCTATTTTTCCTGAGAGATGATGTCTTGAGAGCCTTCAAAGTAATTTCAACAGAAATCTAAGATTTTACAGTCTCTAAGTGCATATGTCTTCTTCTTTTTTGTCCATTTGGCCACAATATTAAAAAACACAACACACTAGTATAAAAATCCCAGATGCACTAAATGGTTTCCATCGATTTTCTTAACTGCTTATCCAGATCCATGTTGTGGCCATCACTGGGTGAGAAATGGGGTACGTTGTGGACAGGTCTCCCATCTATGTTATGAGTGGCTTCACCTGAATTTATTTATAATACAACAAAATAAAATATTCTTTTTTCTTTTTAAAATATTTTATTTTTTATTGTCCCCAAATGTTTTAAATGCACACAGGTATCAGACAACAGGAGAAAGAAAAAAAATGGGAGAACTGATGGAAATAGCAGATCTATAAATAGCCCTACATGTTCTGATATAAGTCGGGCATTGATATTTGGACTGATTATTAAAACAACACAAGAAATTACAAACAGTTACAACAATCAGACAACTTTTAGGGTCTAAGGTTTTGCAGACTGCGAGAGTAAGGAGAACTGAAACGTCTCTGGCATTCAGAGCAATAGAGTATGAATAATATATTCCTTTGTTTCCCAATACAACCATTCATCAAATACAATGATAAAATAATTTATCAAAAATATTGTTTTTCATTAATTCTCTACTATCAATCGACTTAACCTAAATTTGGGCCAAAGTTACACAGGACAACGCTGAATATGGAAATGTAGAAAAATAGTGATGACATATACGACCCACTAAAAGGTAAAGAGTCCTCCATATTTACATACAGATCATTAAATGTCCTGACGCCTGGAAGCTTAAATACTTACAGTATTTTTCATCGCTTTGATAAACAGATTCATATTTTGGTTTAATTTCAAAGAGTCAAACTCTCCAAAAACAAAAGTTATATTTGAACAATAGATTCCACAATGATGAATATGAGCATCATTACAGTACTTTATATTTAAGTAGCTCCAGTTAACACTTAAATGTGTTGACCACAGGTGGATCTTAAAGGATAAGGCAGGTGATATCCCATCCATTTAATAATTCAACAAATCTCCCAAAAAGATCAAAACCAAAAGTCACATTACTTTTAAAACTCCTCCAGAGCATGGCTGTCAGCTCATAAACTTACGCCAGTGGGTTTTGCAGTTTTTAGCAAGTAATTATTCATAAATAATTAATACTTGTGGTTTTATCTGTATCAGCATGACTGCATACGTGAGCTGTTGTTCTCATGGTAATGAAACGTCACACCTGAGGGGTGTAGTACAAACAAATTTCCCCATAGCCAGGCTTTCTTTGCCTCAGCTGGCTCAACAAAACCTAAAACCACAATTGGAGATAACAGATATGACAACAGTGGTTCTTATCGTTCTCTGTTAGCCGAGGTTTTCTGAGTGCTAACAAAGAGGGCATTTCACAGGTCACGTGACTCTTCTTCTTCTGCACAAAAGGTTCCCTATGTCTGTCGCCTAGTCGATCAGAGATGTTATCAGATGATAAATTGGTGATGCATGAAGATAACATAAATGACAAGAGATTAATGCTGCAGAAAATGATTAATCTTGGGATTTATCCCACAGAGCCATAAAATAAACATTTTAATTCAAGTTAATTATTTTAGTGCTGAGTGAGCCCTCTGAAACTTTCAGCTGCTCGACACAGCACTTTAAACCATTAATCTGACTTCGTAGTACACCCCTCTGGCTGGATACACACCTCACTGTCAATCGATTCATTACTGATTCTAGTCTTTTGATGGGATTTAACGATAATGGAAACACATAATACCATAGGACTTATCCTTTAAAACGCCCTTAATCATGCAGAAACAGAGCCTTCCCTTGTGTCAAAACAAGCAGCATGTTCACCATATCAACAGGACATGGCAGTTTGCACACAACAGTTAGGCAAGACCTAAGATCTTAAAGAGGAGAGGCACAAAGCACGCACAACTAAAACCCACAACACTGTAGACGATGTAACGATACGGAAGCTCCACTTTCATTTGCTGCCTCGCCTGTCTTACATCATCCATGGGCAGCCCAAATAGTCGGCATAAGAAAGGAATAGTCACTGCTTTCATAATCATCCTCGTGACGAGGAGCACGGCGACTCCGATGAAGAAGCGTAGCATGGAGCGCAACACCAAGCTAACGCCGAGTGATGGCAATGTTAGAGGAAGCGATGACAGTGGAGGATCCAGCTGGAGGCCCAGCTGATAGTTTATGTGGGAAGCTAAAGCAGCTCCTGCCCCAGTGCCCAGAGCTTGAGCTGTATCGCCCCGAGAGGTGCTCCACGAATCCAGAGAGAAAGCCACAAGTCCGAAGCCCACATGTGATACGACAATCATAAGTGGAGCGTAGCTGCCCATCATGTAGTAGTTGTCAATCTTCCCCAGAATTGGTTGGAAGAAGGCGAGAATAAGGAGGGTGTACAGGAAGCCAGTGATTACCTCCTGAAACACAGGGACATAAATCATTGTAAAGCAGCAAGACAGTTTTGGTAGCATTTAAGGAAAGACAGAGTGCTGACAAAGCATATTTAGGGCTGATGATATATGTTTAATATCAATTTAACTTCTTTTTTTTTTTTTTTAAGTAACAGTAGTACACACATCCAATAAACAACCAAATAAAAAATGCTTTGCTGCTACCTGTCCTGTAGGAGGTGCTACAATTACACTTTCCTCCATGAAACATGTCCTTTAAGTTGCAGATTACTCCACAGTCATAAAAAAGTCCAGTTAGGATCAGGTGAGGTGCTGACAGATGAGCAGGTGTTACCATTGGAGGAAGCAGTATCTCCACAGAGCTGCTGCCAGGTCACAGGTTTGCAGGTCACAGTATCTAATCTAATCTCAGCGCGTTAATTTGTTTATTGGCCCTGTTAACATCATGTTCCATGAATTATAAATTTCAAGTTCATACTTATGTTAAAAACCTGTTAATGGGCTTAGCATTGTGTTTTAGTGACAATACAGAAATGCTAAAATACTGCATCTTCAAATTATATTTAAATAAATCCAGGGAAAAGTAATAAAAATTATTACTACTTATTATTACTTGCCAGGATTATCTCTATTTATCTACACCATTTCCAAATTCCCGAGGTTTCCCTAAATACAATAAATTTTCCCTTTTCCCTAAACAGCCAGCCTGAAAGACCATTAACCAAAGGCCAAGAGATGTTTTTATCAGAGGTTTCCAAAACCCAGCAGTATGGTACGCAGATTAAAAAGAAAAAAAGAAGAAAAAAAATCACTTCCTTCCTCTATCTGCTTAAGCTAAACACAACAGGAAATGTATTAAGTAATCAGAAAAAACTGAATTTGATACTAACAATTGGAAAAATGTTTTGTTTTCAACTAAAAGTCATCTGACAGCTCCTCTCACTGCAACAGTTGGACTGAAAGTAATTTTAAGTATGCATGCAAGTGATTTCTGAGATATGCACGCCACTCGCAGCAGGTATTGTGACAGTGGAAGTTCTCAGAAATGCATTTTGCCTTACCAAAGTTTCATATTGAGGCTACACTAAGACTATAGTGTAAGAAGGCAAAGGCCTGCAGGCTATAATGGAAGTTAAAAATGCTGAATGAGGATCACCACTGAGAACATTTAATTTCAGGTTAAAAACTGCAGTTGCTTACCAGAACAGAGTGCATCCCCATGTAGACTCGGCTTACACAGACCAGGACACTCCAGCTGAGAGCCACACAGAAGCCCAAGAGGAAAGGATACTATAAGAGAAAACAGAGAATGCATTAAAAAACCGAGAGAAACTTGAGAAGATGTCTTAATTGGAACAAAGCCAAACTACCCAGGATGTTCACTATCAGTGGAAATCATGGCTTTAAAAACTGCTGTGATCAGCAACCTAAAGCATATTGTATTTGAAACTGATGCAAAGGTCACTGAAAACGTGTTGTGAAAACAACTCTGAGTCTCCATTAGTCTGCCCTTTGTCACAGTAGTGCATCAAAAGCTGAACGCTAACATCAGCATGCTCACAATTGCAGCAATGTTGAGACATCTGTTTACCATGATTAGCACCTTACTCAGCGTTTCCTGAGTAACATGACATAACTATCAGCTGAGAATGGCATTCAATTCAATTCAATTCAATTTTATTTATATAGCGCCAAATCACAACAAATGTCGCCTCAAGGCGCTTCATAGATACAGAGAAAAGCCCAACAATCATATGACCCCCTATGAGCAAGCACTTTGGCGACAGTGGGAAGGAAAAACTCCCTTTTAACAGGAAGAAACCTCCGGCAGAACCAGGCTCAGGGAGGGGCGGCCATCTGCTGCGACCGGTTGGGGTGAGAGAAGGAAGACAGGATAAAAGACATGCTGTGGAAGAGAGACAGAGATTAATAACAGATATGATTCAATACAGAGAGGTCTGTTAATACATAGTGAGTGAGAAAGGTGACTGGAAAGGAAAAACTCAATGCATCATGGGAATCCCCCGGCAGCCTACATCTATTGCAGCATAACTAAGGGAGGATTCAGGGTCACCTGGTCCAGCCCTAACTATATGCTTTAGCAAAAAGGAAAGTTTTAAGCCTAATCTTAAAAGTAGAGATAGTGTCTGTCTCCCGAATCCAAATTGGAAGCTGGTTCCACAGAAGAGGGGCCTGAAAACTGAAGGCTCTCCCTCCCATTCTACTTTTAAATACTCTAGGAACAACAAGTAGGCCTGCAGAGTGGGAGCGAAGTGCTCTAATAGGGTAATATGGTACTACAAGGTCATTAAGATAAGATGGGGCCTGATTATTTAAGACCTTGTATGTGAGGAGCAGGATTTTGAATTCAATTCTGGATTTAACAGGAAGCCAAGGCATCACTTGTGTAAACTAAATGCAAACTGAACTATTGGTAGAGTAAACTGCGACCTGATTTTATCTGTCGAGTTAAGCAAGTTTGATCAATATTTATCGTGGGTGGACATGAAAGAGTTTCCTGGAAAAAGTTGTTGAGATATTTAATTCAGAACCACAAATGTCAGCTTCACCGTGGTGCGAGATGAAAAAAAAAATTAGCTGCTTCATCCTCTGAACCAATCAGTTGGACTGACTGAAAAACCAACAAATTCTAGCAAATATTGGCCTTGGAGATGGCTCTCAGCCTATCAGCAAATAAGAAGCCATTTACCAATGGCAGTGGCCAATGATTATCTCTTGTTCCATATTAGCTTTGGCTAAAGATTCAAAAATAGCGCAAAGAAAAGCTGGAAGTCTTTACACCAGCTGGGTTATTTTCATAAAACCTCTGGCACAAAACAGAGAATAAATAACACCAAAAAACAAAAATTAAAACCAAATAGCCGCACTGGCTATCAGCCAAATTGTCATCTATATATTTAGATAACCCTCCCGCCACACTATGACAGCTTTTTTATGGCGTATATCTTATCTTTTGAAACCTTTTGTAACCTTCTTCTCTGAAATGTTTCACCTCTTCCTCTGAAGTCCTGACACTGCAGCAACTTAATAACACGGAAGAAGGTTCATGCAGTTCAGAGAGCTACATTTATTCAGTTCAAGGCCTGGTTCCAGGTGTACCATCAACAACACACACTTAATCAGGTACTGAGCGTTTCCTCCCTGGTGCTGACCTTCCTTTCTCTCTCTTTCCATCCTTTTTATCTCTCGGCACAAACCCCCCTTTTATATCCTCTCCCTCTCTGTTCCTTACTTTTGTCTCTGCCGTTGCTCAAAGAAACGACACAGGCCAAATTCTTAGGCAGCTCCTGTTTTTGTCTCTGCTGTGTCCACAAAATAGAAATAACAGTTTAAGAAGAGACATATAATGGACCCCTGTTATCTTTGTTTCGTGTACTTAGGCTTGTTTTACTGTACCACTGTGAAGGAAAACATAGTGAGGCAAATGAAAGACGGGTATGAAAAAAATGAGGTCTTTCAAATCAAAAAAAAAAAAAGATTAGGTAAGCATTAACTGTAGTTTTATGATGAATTCACTACTCAAAGTTGCATTTAAGAGTTGTAGCCACCTCTATTTTGGGACAGAGTCCATTTCTTTTTTTTGGTCATTTATTGATTAAATGTTCTCACCACTCAATATAACCCATTCACAGCTTTAGACACATGTTTATCTGTATTCATTGATGCATTTTAAGTTCAAACCATTTTAACTGACTATGCAGGCAGTGGATCACTTTTGTTTGGAGCATGAAGGCTGGAAAAAAAATGTTTTGAGTTCTTCGATCGTTTTCAGGCCCCTCTTCTGTGGAACCAGCTTCCAGTTTGGATTCGGGAGACAGACACTATCTCTACTTTTAAGATTAGGCTTAAAACTTTCCGTTTTGCTAAAGCATATAGTTAGGGCTGGACCAGGTGACCCTGAATCCTCCCTTAGTTATGCTGCAATAGACGTAGGCTGCCGGGGGATTCCCATGATGCACTGAGTTTTTCCTTTCCAGTCACCTTTCTCACTCACTATGTATTAATAGACTTCTCTGCATTGAATCATATCTGTTATTAACACAGCATGTCTTTTATCCTGTCTTCCTTCTCTCACCCCAACCGGTCGCAGCAGATGGCCGCCCCTCCCTGAGCCTGGTTCTGCCGGAGGTTTCTTCCTGTTAAAAGGGAGTTTTTCTTTCCCACTGTCACCAAAGTGCTTGCTCATAGGGGGTCATATGATTGTTGGGTTTTTCTCTGTATCTATGAAGCGCCTTGGGGCGACTTTTGTTGTGATTTGGCGCTATATAAATAAAATTGAATTGAATTCGATCTGGTCGAACTGGACTTCCCCGCCAACTTTCCTAGAAAAACAACTCAATCACAGGATACCTTTGACACGTTCTCCTCCCAAAGCGCATTCATTGCTTCCTGCTCTTGCTCTGATATTGTGATATTGTTCATTTAAATAAAAACAAAACACAGCTTGGTTCTTTCTCCTTATGCGAACCTCTGTAATCCAGCTGCCAGTCCACTTCTTTAATGTCTTGTTCGGGGCACAAATCAAAGCATAAGCTTGATATATTACAGCTTTTGTTACGATTCGATCTAAGCTGTGCTGTTCTTCATTAAAGACTGGTCACTGAAGACTAACTGGGATTTAAATGGCAGTCCTTCAGTCGGATTGGCTGGCTCTTTGACACCGAGGGGCCCTGCACAAAATAGTGTATGCTGGGCTTTCTGTTGGTTTGCGCTTTTCAATGTCAAGTTAACATGAAAAGAAAAAACTAAACAAAAAAGAAAACATTTGGACCCCATCTGGGAACTTGGCACCTCTGCCCACCTGTGCCGTGAGTTATCAAAGTGTCCTCATATCCTGTGTTAAAGCTAGACCTTTGAAATCTAAGGCAACATGAATTAGAAAAGTATTTACAATGGTGTTCAAAGAGCATGCCTTGACCTGGAATTTCACATTTACAAATCATTTCTGAAGATAGCATGTTTCACTGAGTAGCATAACAATTGGAAAAGCTTTGTATTGAGATCGCAGTAAAAGTAAAGCAAGCTAGTATTTGACAGATGCTCTGAAAATATTCCAAAATGAGCCTCTGCAACCTTTAGAAATCATATTTATGGCTGAAATATTACAAAATAAAAAGTTTACCAAGTGTCACTCTGACACGAAAAGAACTGAAACTGCTAAAAGGCATGCTTACGCAGCATTTCTCCTGCATATCCAGCATGTTATATATTTTAGCAACCAAAAATAAAAATGTTGCCTTTGCAAAGTAGAATCATTAAGAGTGCAATTTTCAACAAGGTTTTCATAAGTGGCCTGTACTGGATTAAAAAAAAATTTTGTTTATCAAATGGCCAAATAAAATAACAGGAAAATATATTAACTTTTTTTTCTTAAGTCAACACAGACTCATGTCCTTGAATATATGCAGATTAAACAAGCAGTCACCTGTGTGCAGTCATATCACAAAAGTCTATTCTAAGCCAAAACGTTCTGCTATACAGCTGAAAGTAACATCTAGTGCTCCTGCAAATGCAAACGTCCTTTTGTACAGTCCTCCAAAATCACAACTGCACAGTGATCAGTGTTGATGACCCTGTGCTTCAGAGTTCATTGGGAATGGGAAAAGTGTGAAAAAAGCATCAAAGAAAACAAAAATACAGTATAAAACATACAGGCAGTGGCTGCAGTGGACATTTTTAAAATTGTTTTTAACATGTAGTTTCACTTCAGCTCTTTGTATGTTATAGCTTCAATCTTCTCCACGGCTGGCTAGTACACCGACAACAACACAAACATGATTGGCCCACAGACCAGTTGCACCACATATTTTTTATACTGCCCAGTCTGACAAGAAACGCTCTTCAGCAGAGAGACAGGCAGTCCAAAAAACTGCCAATGGACTATTTACAGGCTGCCATAGCTGAACAATAATTTCCCCCTTAACAGAATACAGACTTATGTGTTGGTCTTAAATGATAAATTCTGATAAGCTATAGAAATATCTCTTACCATTTCAGTTTTCTGAAATAGTAAGAGATAATTTTAAAGGATGATCCACTTTGCAGGACCAGCAGATGTGTCAAATAGCACTTTGTAGTAAAAACATAAAGCAACACTGAGGATTCAAACCCCAGGGGTGTAACAGTGTGCATACAAAGCATATGCATCCTGTTCAGGCCTGTTCCTGTCCAGAGGAAAGCCATTGTGTGGATTGTGCCTTGAACACTCGGCTATGAAACTGGGACAAGTGGGATCTCTGTTTTTCACGGACAGTCGGAAAGTACTGGAGTCTCTCTTCAACTTTAACTACAGTAATCATAGTTTTATGTGGATTGATCATGCTGACCACCATGCACAAGGAAACATTCAACTCCCTAATTGTCCATTCTGGGACAGAAAATACCCCCGCTGGAGACAAAGATCCCCTTTGGGGTTGTGTCCACTGTCAAACTCTAACAAATCAAACAAAAAGCTTTTTTTTAAAAAAAAATATAAAACTGCTGCTACAGACAAACTGAGCCAGTGAAGCTCTGATCTAATCGCCTAGAGGTCAGTGGGGAAAAACTTCTACTGGACACTGTAATTTAGTTGGGGTTTTTTTTCTTCTGGGGTCTGTCTAGCTATATATGTATTACACCTTTTTAATCCGATTAAAGCACCTGGACTGTGTACATATGCTCACCTGCCACCGTCCGTAGGTCAGCATGAAGAGACAGAAAGGCAGGGCCGTGCCCGTCATGGCGTGCGTGGATGGCATGCTGTACTCGGAATTGTAGAAGACCTCCACCTTTACCACAGGAGGAGAGGCCGGTCGGGACCAGCGGATCATGTCCTTGGTGGACTGTCCCACGAACAGGTTCCAGGCCCAGACCACGATGAGTCTCCGGCTGACCAGGGCGTCGATGTTCCATAAGACGAAGGGGAAGAAGATGATGAAGAACATCTCGTTGCCCAGCTCAGTGCCAAACGTGAACAGGTAGAACAGAAACTTGTTGTGGATCAGGAACTCCTGACCGGTATCTCCAGTCAGTGAGTTCCTCCGGAGGGGTTTTGCTATGGTGGTTTCTGAGTCTGCTGCTGCTGCTGATGGTGAGCCATCGGGCCCGGTGGTGTCGTCACCCAGCATCCCGTTAACTTGCGGCGTGGGACCATCTCCGGCTGCTCCATTTCCAACACCTGCATCTGAGCTCTGTGCACCTTGCTGGACCCGCTTCCTCAGCCCAGGACGGTCCGGCTCAGACACCCCGCTGTCCGGTGCGTTCGGTGCATCCGGAAATGTTCCTTCAACGCCGCAGAAATGTTGAAACCTTGCTACAAGTTCGGGGTCCTGTAGATAATTACATATCTGCACAAACGTCTTTACAAAGTTCGCCATATTTTAAAATAATTTATATCAGTTGGCAAACAGGAGGTAACTCTATTTAGTCATAAAAAGCGGAGTTCATTATCCAGGAAGCTAGACAGAAGTGCAGCTCGGCGGCCGTTGCATTCCTCTCAAACAAAATACCACAAACCGAGCTAGCACAGCGGCTAGGAACGCCTCTATCTGCTACCTGCAACCAAAGCACCGACCTTGAATAACAGCATGGAAACTCTGGCCCCGAGCATACAAAGTCCGTGACAGTTAACCATTACTTCGCAGCGTATGTAACGCGAACTCATACAAACAACAACTAACTGCGTCAGGCCGTTATTCCTCGTTTTGCTAGGATTCTTCTTCGTCTGATTTAATGTTGTCAGGCCAATGCACATGTTCAGCTAGCACCCCCTGCTGAACATGTTGCACATTACACATGATCTAATTACTGCAAGACGATGATGATGTGAGGCATCCCGTCTGATGATGACTGATTAAAGAGATACATTAAGACACTTCTTCTGTAGTTTGGTTAGGTTAGATCACACTACTACATGTTGTTTTTTGTGTTCTTTGCATAGCACTAGCTTATATCAAATATTTATTGACACACAACTGTCAGAGATTCATTGTAGGTATGAATAGATTTGAATAGCTTAAGAAACTGATACACAAAAAAGAAACATTCATTTATTGAAACATGTGCAAATACCGTGTATAAGGCAAAAATAGAGTTCTAATGAGCTCTAAAATAATTTTTTGGTATGACCACATTTATTCATCAACAGCCTGAACTCTTGCAAGTTTTAAGTTGTCTTCGGGAATAGTTCTCCAGGCTTCTTGAGGGACTATTAAAGCTCTTCTTTGGATGTTAACTGCCTTTTGTTTTGTTGTCTGTCAAGATGATCCCACATTGCTTTAATAAGTTGAGGTTCAGGCTTTGGGAAGGCCAATCCATGACTGATGGTGATCCATTAAATGTTTTTTTCTCTCCAGCTATGCCATTATTGTACTGTCAGTGTTTTGGGGTTCATTGTCATGTTGAAAAAGGGTCTTGCCAGTCAGGTGCTGTCCACATAGTATTGGGATTTGGATCATAATATGAAATTATTTTTCTGCATTCATAATTCCATTAATTTTGATAAAATCTGCTGGATGAAATGCTGCTCCCACTCATGACAAAGCCGTCACCGTGTTTTAAAGATGACTGTAGACACTCACTGTTGTGTCTCTGTCCTAACTTTTATACATACTGTCAATGATTAGAGCCAATAATTTCACATTTGGATTAATTACTATTCTATTTTAAAGCCTGGAGAAATATTGCTTTTGACTAAAAATAAAACAAAAAAAAGCCTGGCTCCTTGGAAGCAAAATGTAAAGAAATGAAGACTTTTGCACATTCATGTATCGATATAACTGTATTTTCCTCCAGCTTCCTAAAAACCCATGAAAGGATGACCTGTTTGAATTATACTTGAACAAATTCCTGATATCAGATGTTTCATCATCATGCACGTTTTCTAAGTATTAAAAAGAAAAAATATAAAACCCCATTAACACGTATTTTAAATACAAATACGCGTCCAACCCCAGCATTTAAATTAATGCGGAAAGAAATCAGACATTTCAGGCCAGCTCGTGCGTCTGGACGGAGTTATGTATAAAGTGGAAACCTGAGACAATAATACCAGCAATACTCTAGAAAAGACCTTAAAAATAAAAGTTTGTTTTATCAAGAACTAACAGTTAGTCCAGTGTTGGGCCAGTGTAGATTAGTGTGGCTACAGTGTAAGCATCGATGGATATTAATTACAATTGACTTTGTGCACCCAACCAGCTGGCCACAAATCTGGACCAGCTCCATATGATTACAAAGAGGCTTTTATTTTTGAAGCCTCAGTCCGGATACACAGAGCTCCATCGTGGCGATCTTGACTCCGTTGGACCAGGCTCCCGCCGGGCAGACAACGGAGAAGGGTCAGTTAGTACCAGCACGACCACCGAGCAGCACCGAGTCTCTGACCTGAAACCTCCATAATGCATGGGGGCAAGAGAGGGTTGGTGGCTCCGCAGAACACTTTCCTGGAGAATATAGTCCGGCGGTCCAGCGGTGAGTTTGACTCTGCAATGGAAACAGAAATGAGTGATGCTTTCGATTTTATTTCTCAGCCAGGGAACCACACAGGACTGGGATGCTGAAGTATACCGACGTGTGTTCTTCTTGTGCCATTTGCTGGGAAGCAGAATCAGCAATCGCTGATTTTTTTCTTTTAAGTAGCAATTTTTTTTTTTTTTACCTGAAAGTTGACTGACACATTTCTTCTGATATAGAAAACAAAAACAGCCACATTATCCGAATTATGTGGATAAATAATGAAAAATATAAATTATAGTTTGCTCTTATGGGAGGCTTTTTAAATTAGCTCTAGAAAAAAATTAGGAAAACACTAATTATTTGTTTTACTGATCAAGTAAGAGTAAAGATTATTCTTTATGTGATGAGTGCAATTTTACACCACCATATATTATGATTATCACAATATGATATTTTAAAGCATTTGTTTGAGGATTTGTGAGGTTGTTCCTTATTTATGCGCATTGTTACAGAAGCTAAAGTTCATAAACGAATGAAGCTCCAGATTTGATGCATGGTGTTTGTTCAGTGGTATTTAGGAGTAAAGTTCTGTTAATGTGAGAACATATAGTCTCATTTTTACAAGAACTGGATTTGCAGCCAATCCTAAAGGTCTTAATGTTCTTTTCGGGGATGTATAATTTGATTTATGGCACTTTATCTCTTAGCTACAAATACCAGAGAGTAGAGCGCAGTTTTGCTGTATACCTTTTTTATGTTTCAGAAAGAAAATGCATGTCAGCAAAACAGCCAGTAACTGTACTACTGGCGTAAATATTTAAAGTACTATGTGCACAGCAGGCAATCAGACATTATTCTCATGAGACTCAGAGGCTTTTCTTACAAACGTAGATGGAGGGGTGCAACATTGATTCAGTGTCTGTAAACTTTACTCTTCACCTCAGTAATGTGGTGGTTATCTGAAATTCAGTCTCTATTGTCTGAATGTCTGACCACAAAAGCCCGCAGAATGAACAACATGTACAGTAAGTTCAAGTGTGCAATTTAATTTGGAAGAACTTCAGTCACCCTTTTGTCTGAAGACTGCAGACTGCTCTGAAACTGCAGTACAGTGGAAGAAGTTTTCAGCTCTTCATCAATATTTGATTCGCATTATGAGTGGAACCTAAACAGCTTTTATTTTCTCTCCATCTCATCTGGTAGCCAAATGTGGACAACTTTTACATCTTGTTTCCATTATATGCAGTAGTAAATATAAACTTGCATTATGGTGATTTAATAATGTATGGCGATTTGATAAATAATAAAAGGCATATGTTTTATTACGTATGTTTTCTTTATTTGTAATTTGGTTTCCTGTATTTTGTCTCAGAAACGAGCTTCCTGTTGGGAAATGCACAGGTCCTGGAGTGGCCAGTCGTTTACAGCAATGATGGATTCTGCAAGCTGTCTGGATACCACAGAGCAGAGGTGATGCACAAGAGCAGCACATGCAAGTAAGATGCTCTTCAAGCACCCAGCACCTTTCTTTCTTATGCTTGACTGGAAGCTTTAATCCACAATTTTAGTGTGGTTTTTTTATGTTGTTTTTTTTTTTTAATATATTGAATCTCCACTTTTTATTTATCAAAAGGGGAACTAATCTAAATACCTGGAAGTAGTCAAACCTGAAGTATAAAAAAACATATATATAAACCTTACATTATGGAAACTCATAATCTGTTATTCACATTTCATTATGTTTTCTTCCCTCTTTGTCTTATTTTGCAGTTTCATGTATGGTGATCTGACTGATAGAAATACGATAGACAAAATCAAACAAACATTTGACAGCTATGAGTCTAATTTCTATGAGGTGCTGCTGTATACAAAGAATAGTAAGTACTGTAAATTTGAATCGCAAGATTTTAACAAAAAACAAAAATAAAATGAATTAAGGAATAAATGTTAAAAAAGAAAAAGAAACGCATGATTAGAAGTAATACCTGGTCATTTACTTTTTGTTTTTTGATTGCTTCCCACAGAAACACCAATATGGCTTTACATGCAGATAGCCCCAATCAGAAATGAAAATGACAAGGTGGTGCTTTTCCTCTGCACCTTCAGAGACATCACCCTGTTCAAACAGCCAATTGACGATGAGTCCACAAGAGGTGAGAGACTTTATGTTACTGTACCAATAATTTCCACCTGATAGTATTCTGTATTTCATTGTATTTCTGGGATTTTCACATTGAAAGCTTTCGAGTTATCGCTAAAGGTCCAGCCATTACAATTAAAGACAAAGGATTTTGATTGCACATGAGTGGCTTTGACTTATAAGACATTAGTTTCCTGGTGTGTAACGTACAACTGTCCAGGTGTTGTGTGTCCAGGTCAGTGAACAGTGGTCTCTGTGAGTCTATGCAGTGCCATATCCCTGGGGATTAATTGTGCCACAGAGACTTTTTGCATACATCAAGCAGAATTAAATGACAGTGAGGGCACAAGGAGAAGGTAGTTGTATGAATAATCCTGTTTCACAGAGGTAAAAAAAAAAAAGTGTGTGACAGGTTTCTGAAGATTGATTTTATATACTATTATATTATTATTCATATATTAATAGTTTAATATTTTTCAAGTCAGGATTTATTTATATCATGAATCTGCAGTGGTGCAATATGCATGGTGGATTTAAGGAGTAGACCCAAATGCAGTTGCTGGAGACTGACGTAATTAACCGTTTATTAGGATTGTTATCAAAACCACTGAATTCAAAGTCCATTAATGAAGTCACCAAAAATCTGAAGAAAGGAGCCAGTAGAAATAATAATTTAAAAAAAAACTAACAGGGAGCATTCAAGGGAGATAACATAGAGACTTAGACAATGACTGAGGGGAAAGCAAAGGCAGGACTATTTATACACATCAGGGTAATCAGAGAAAGTGGAAACAAAGGGGTAACAAGGCACAGCCGAATCAATTCAAGACAACAAGACAAGAGGACAAAAGTTAAGCTAGTAACAAGACTTAGGAGACAGATAACTGCCAAACTAAAACAGGAAGTGAGAAGCTATAACTAAACAGGGACACATAGACACAAGAAAGTAGGAGGAACAAATAAAACAAATAGACCATAATATACAGAAACTGTAACAAAGAACTAAAAGACAAAAAATAAGAAACTAAGGAAGTACATGAAAATTCAAAACATAGAGAGAATGTGAAAAGAGACGGATCATAACAATTGCAAAAATGCAGGAAAAAATGTAAAAAAACAAACAAACAAAAACAAATTTTTGTAGTAAGATAATCCCCAACATCTCTGAGATGTAATTGATCAGACATGATGTCACAGCACTGAATTGTGCATTCTGTCAATACCAACATAATGGTGATACTAATCAACAGGCACGAGAGCCTAAACCTGTTTATTTCCATTCATTGGCTAACAAAACACTGTGGGAAAAATTACAAAAAGAAAATGAGACCGCCCCTCATGCAAATGACTTCAAATATGGCGCCACACTTGTTTTTGTATGTAACAGGATACCTTCAAAGTTTGACTCTTTGTCAAAACAGATGAAAAACAGACAAGCGCATAGAGATTCTTTGATTTAGTAGATGCAAGTACACGGGACTTGTTTATTATAAATCTTGTAGAAATAATGTCAATTGAAATTGGGATCACTTTTATTTTTCCTTCAGTTTCTGTCACTTGTCTTTTCCTTCTGCGCTTCCTCTGGGAGTGGACCAGGTTTTCTTTTGCTGGGTAAAGTTTCCAAGTGTTGAAGTGTTGTGAACATTCCTAATTTCATATAGCAGGAAACCAATGCTCTCTCCTCTTCCTGTTTTGGCTGAGCAGTCGTGCTTGTGGCAGGTAGCAGACAGCAGTGCACAGTTAAAGCAAGGCTAGTAGGCAACCAGTCTAAACACAGATGGTGTTATTATCCAACTGCAAAAATTCAGTTCAAGTCAAAAGATATCTATTGCCCATTTAACAAAGAAAATTGACATCACCTAATACTCCCATAAACTCCAGTAAAACGTAAACATCTTAACATTAAATGCTCTTAAATGTTTCTTAATTCTTAAATAATGCCAGATGCCGTGTTGTTTTCCTGTGCATTCTGTGTTGCTGTCTGTGAATAGGGTGGACAAAGTTTGCCAGGCTCACACGAGCACTGGCCAACAATCGAAACCTGGTGCAGCAGTTAACACCACTCAATAAGTCAGAGGTCAGCCACAAGCCCTCCAGACTGGCTGAGGTGAGCAAGACCCAAAATTTTCTTTCTAGAATCTGTATCTTTTAAATATGGCTTAGATCTTCTTGTATCATGACGGCAAATGTTTCCTCTCAATGAAAGGCTCTCCAGCTGGGATCAGACATTCTCCCTCAGTACAAGCAGGAGGCCCCTAAGACCCCTCCACACATCATCCTCCACTACTGCACTTTCAAGACCACTTGGGACTGGATCATCCTCATCCTCACCTTCTACACTGCCATCATGGTACCCTATAATGTTTCCTTCAGGACCAAGCAGAACAACTTGGCCTGGCTGGTTGTGGACAGTGTTGTCGATGTCATCTTTTTGATTGACATTGTGCTCAACTTCCACACCACCTTTGTGGGTCCATCTGGAGAGGTGATTTCAGATGCCAAGCTCATAAGAATGAATTACCTAAAGACGTGGTTTGTCATCGACCTGCTGTCCTGCCTGCCCTATGATATCATCAACGCCTTTGAAAACGTTGATGATGTGAGTAAACTTTAATAAAGATCATTCTTTTAATGTGGGATTAATTGCTCAGACAATGGTATGTCTTTCCATGTATACATTAAAACGTTTCTGCTTTACTGTTCTTTTTTTAATGTAGGATAATCTCACACATGCCTCTTCCACGGGTCATCTTCGTGAGTCACATTTCCACAGAAATAGCACACGGATTGAAGACTCCGTTCTCCCAGTAAGTAAATTTCTGTATTTCTTTAAATATGCTGTGATAAATATGGTTTGTACCATGCCTCTTGCTCTATGACAGTTTGGATAGGCTCCAGCCCCCCCGCCCCGCGACCTTGAATTGGATAAGCGGAAGAAATTGGATGGATGAATGGATGGAAATCAGGTCATATTATTGATCCCTTATGGTAACAAAACCACACTGAATAATCACATTGCAGAGTCTTTGAGCTGTTTGTTTTGAGTTTTTCACCCAGAACATTAGTATTGTCAACAATGATATCTACAAAATTCAGTGTTTACCGTGACCTAACGGCAAGAAGGCCCTGGGTTTGAATCCAGGAGAAGGCTGGGGCTTCCTCCCACTATCCAAAGACATGCATGGGTTAGGTTTATTGATGATTCTAAAATGGTCTTAGGTGTAAAAGCGAGTGACCAACCACACACAACCAGTAAGGGAATACTAATTTTTCCCTTCACCAACAGTGGTTCCCATATGGTTTTTGACCAGTATCTACGCTTGTGTTACTGTGGCCTTCTTCACTTGATTCTACATCATCACCATGACTGTCACTTGCCCACATGTTGTGGGCAAGTTAATGTCACGTGGTTATTGGTCACCTGACTGCAAAACCTCCACATGGCCCTTGTTTTTTTTGTACCTACCCCTTATGATCACATTAAAGTTTTTAAAGAACAAGGTGGAGTCAGCTAAACTGGTAAACTCAAGGCTTCAAAACATCAGTCCACTAACCGGTAGGTGATATCATGATGAGTTCATTCATTCATCTTATATACATGATCTTTATTTACATTAGGAGAGAGCCAAAATAAGACTCATTCTAATTTAAATAACTGTATGTAATTGTAACTGTATTCAACTGTATGTAAATAATTTATTTTACAATATCAGTGTTGTAATAATATGTAAAAGCAGCCCAAAAAAATCATGACTCCCGAGAACAAAACCAAGCAGTAACATGATTTTTCAATTTTAGCAATGAAAAATATTCACCCTTTAAGGAGATATAGTTCTTTTTTTTTTTTTGCATATGTACAAATGTAACATCTCTGTGTACAACAAAATGTAACAACTCCAGTCGCACTCCGTTCTTTCAACTCAAAAATGTTAAATTTCACTGGCATCCCACAGGGATCTGTCCTGGAGCCTTTTTTTATTTATCATCTGTCTACTTCCTCTTGGCCATGTCTTTCATAGATTTAATATCAGTTTCCAATGTTATGCTGATGACATGCAGCTCTGCCTGTGCACCAAATGTCCCACCACTTTTCGTACCACTGCTCTCTGTCTTTGCCTCCAGGAAATCAAATCCTGGTACTCTTGTAAACTTTATCAAATCGAATAGTGATAAAACCAAGGTTCTCCTCACTGACACCAGTCCACCTTGTGTAAATGTAAGTGTTTCCCTCCCTATTGACGACTCTTCTCAGGTCTTCTCTCTTCCTGGTGCTCGGATCATTACCAGAACTGCCTCCATTAGTCACAACATACAGGCCCATCAGCAGCTTCTTTGGCTAATGTCATATCATATTGATATCAACATTCTGCTCATCACCTTTGAGACCACAACATCGCTCTGCAGTACCACTCTTAACTTCTGCACATCAACACACCCATTCGCACTCTTCTTCCTTCCATTTCACTGTCCCTTCCCCTCAACTGAATACAATGTGAGCTTTCAGATGCTCTGCTCCTAAACTCTGGAGTTCCCTCTCAAAGCGCACCTCTTTACGTTGCCATACTCTCTCGGATTGTCTTCCACCAGTCACATGAATCCTCTGTTCTTAATGATTTAACACATTCTAAACTTGTTTTATTGACTTGACAGATATTTTCTTCTCTTAAGGTCAAATCATTTTAATCATGAAAACCAGTGTAAATTTTTAACATAAGATAATAATGCAGCTTTCATCTGATGTACAATGTATTTGCCACTGTGTTAAGCAGTTCCAAAAAGTAGCTTAAATATATCACAAATGTATCTGTTATTCTGGATATCTGGTTCACATTTTCACTTTCTTTCTCTGTAGGGTCTCAGCAGCCTCTTCAGTTCCCTTAAAGTCATCCGCCTGCTCCGTCTGGGCCGCGTAGCCCGAAAACTGGACCACTACCTGGAGTATGGAGCTGCGGTCCTGGTCCTGCTGGTGTGTGTCTTCGGCCTGGTGGCTCACTGGCTTGCCTGCATTTGGTACAGCATTGGTGACCACGAGGTCATTGATGAGACCACCAACACCATTAAGACAGACAGCTGGCTCTACCAGTTGGCACTGAGTATTGGAACTCCTTACCGCTACAACACTAGCGGTAATGGCCGGTGGGAAGGAGGTCCTACCAAAGACACGCTGTACATTTCTTCTCTCTACTTCACCATGACTAGCCTGACCACCATTGGATTTGGTAACATTGCTCCAACAACAGATGGCGAGAAGATTTTCTCCGTGGCTATGATGATGGTGGGCTGTGAGTACCCAGTCACCACACACTGCATTTCCAACATGCATCACATTTAACAGTTTCTCCAAAGGTTTCACAAAACCTTTGAAAATGGCACAGGAAACATTTAACTAGCAGCCACAATGTGATAGAGTAATACAGCCATATAATGGAACGATCCATGAGTTTCAAACTGTACTTGGAGCTGGGAAAGGATGTTTTAACCATATTCAGTAGCATCATTTGTGGGTGAAGTTTACCAGAACAACAGCTCTGTAACAACAAAAACAGCCCTGTCTCCCCATCACTCCACACTAAACAAAGCATACATACTTTGATGTCATTCGTGCATTCATCCATTCATAATATGCTAGTTTAACCTCGCAGGAGATGAAACAGTCTGGCTACACTTACTTGCACGCTAGTCAAGATAACGTGCTCTCCACAGTCCTGCTGGCTATTTACCAGCTGCCAGTAAAGCAACATATGGTACGTAATTACTGATGTATTTAGAGATGACTTTGCTTAGACACTAATATATTTATGTACCCACTATTGAAACATTTCATGGCAGAGTTGACTTTGCTGTCTCTTTTTACATTTTCAACAAAGTGAAAGTAAAACGTTGCAAATCAGTTGAATTTCTAGTTTTCACAAAATATTTTTGAACCATTTACCTTTATTTATTGCAACTTCCTCCTAATCTTTTAATGTGCATATCCTCACTGGACACTATTAAGGAATACTTTGTTAGGACTGAGCTGGGCCCCTGTTTTCCTTCAGAACTGCTTTAATTTTTCAAGGAATAGATTCAACAAACCGCTGGAAACATTCCTCTGAGATTTTGGTCCATACTGACGTGATAGCATCACACAGTTGCTGCAGATTTGACACCTGAACATCCCATTACACCATATAACAAAGGATCTATAGTGGATTGAGATATGGTGGCTATGAGTACAGTGAACTCATTGTCATGTTCAAGAAATCAGTTTGAGATGATTTGTGACAGGATGTGTTATCCTACTGGAAGCAGCCATCAGAAGACGGGTGCACTGTGTTCCTAAAGGGATGGACATGGTCAGCAACAATACTCATGTAGACTGAGCGGCTCAAAAATTTTCATTTTCACCCAGAGAACTGTCACTCATTGGATTTCTTCTCTTTTTCAGACCATTCTCTGTAAACTCTAGAGATGTTTGAACGAGAAAATCCCACTATATCAGCAGTTTCTAGAAAACTCAGACCAGCTCGTCTGGCACCAATAACCACACCACATTCACTTAAATCGCCTCTCTTCCCCATCATGATGCTCAGTTTGAACTTCAGCACATCAAATTGACCATGACTACATGCCTAAATGCACTGAGCTGGTGTCATGTGATTGCCTGGTGTGTGTATTAGCGTCACAGAGACATCAACTAGACATCCATTTAAAACATTAAAAAACATTTTCAGTAGAAAATCTCTTCCTAAAGGCCTGGAAGCATGCTCTAAATCAGGGATTTAAATAGATTGTCTATCTGTACCTGCCACCCTAATTGACCAAACTGACAGTTAATTATTATTTAAAATCACATTTCGATAATGACAGAATTCAATATTCAGAAAGTGAAGTAGGTATTTATTCCTTATAGAGCTAAATGATCCACAGACAACGTTTTCCTCTTTTCATTCTAGTCATGGTTTCACGTTTAGCTGCAGCCTCGGTGCTTGAACCACTCTGAGTTTCGGCTTTGTCAATAATCAAAAGTGACATGTTCAGCGCCCATCACAGCCTGCTCTGTGAATGTCTGTCTGAGGGCCGGTCGTCACATCAGAAAAGTATTGCATGTTAATTCAGTCAGTCGTTTTTTCAATGCAGGGAATAAATATCATTGCATTCTTCTGTATTTCTCATGGTCAGTAGAAACGTCATGAAGAAAGTCAAAGTTGAAGACTTCATTTATTCCCAAATTACCCTTAAAAATTTCAGCAAATACAGATATTTTTTTCTTTACATTCCCTGTGTTGCGTGACTTTCAGTATTTAATGGGACACGACTGTCAAATTGATGAGGATGAAGCTTATAGAGAGTCTTGTGTAACATGAACTTAGAAATGATCCATTATGTTATATAAGTCTACGTATAAGTCACGCCATATTCCTTAGCTAACTTCAAAACTATCTAGAACTTAGTACTGTAACTACATTAGTGGCTCCTAAGTTATGTCTTTGGTGTCTTAGTAATCTTTTGTGGTTCCAATTCACCAAAATAGAAAGGCCTATTTTTTACTCCAGCCTGTTTGCTGCTTTCATCACACACTGCAGACAGAGTAATAGCTTCACCTTTGATCTCAGTGCCTCTACAGTACCTTGGTCATCACTCACCTTTGTGCACTAACCTTTGGCCCATCCCTCTAAAACAGCATGTATAGTGATGCAATAAAACCAGTGAGAACTCAGAAAGTAACAGCCACGCTTCAAGCTTCGTACAGTCGAAAGTAAACACCCATTATTCTGATGGCGCCTGGATCACGATGATCATTCAGTCACACTGCAGTGTCGGCTTCAATTATGAGGCATAAATCTCCTGCTATAGATACGGTAATTATTTGAGTGGAGAAGGAATCGAAGAGAGGGCCAGTTTGCCTGCAGGCTCGGGTGTAGTAAGTGGACAATGAGCCATCACGTTAGATATGTATCCTAACCTCTGTGATCCTGCTGTGGTGACCGGAGATGAAGCTTTCCCGTTGAGTGGATAAAACCCCACAGTAAGAGATGCTGAGTGACTCTTTGAGGTCACTGCAGCACGGCACTCCTACCCAGGAACTGTGGATTAGAAATTATATCATAAAGAGTTAGCCCATCCCTCGTTGTGTATATCAGGCTATGCATGCATGTATTTAAGAAAACTGCACTGTCAGCAGTGCTGTTTTGTGTACATTTACTTTTCAGTAAATTACAAAACAAAACAAACAAAATTATCAAAACCAAATAAATAAAATTCACTAAAGAGTTTATCCAAAATGTAAAATACAAACAGTACTATATTATTGTAGAACCAAGATATAATGATTATATGCTTGTAGTGCTTATACAGCATCACGTCAGATGGACATCCACACTGTTTTTAAGGTTTTCGTTTTTCTATCACTGTAAAATCTTTGAAATCTTAAAATTACTCTCATTTGTGCACCGGCGATTATGTAATTACAGCATCATTGATCAAGTGTTAGTCATGTATGAATCAGGGGATTGTAATAAAGAGAGGCAAGCAAAGGTTTGAGCAATCATAATCAAATGGCATAATTTGGTGATTATCAAAAGAAAAAGAAAAAAGAAGAGTCTTTAATGGTGCTGTACTCTTACTCCAGCCTTCATACGACTGCAGATGAGCGCTAACAAGATTTCCCTCAGAGTGGCCTGGAGGAGCAACTGTTCTGCATGAACAGGGTCTACAGGTTAACTCCTCATCAGGTGGAAAAATGACCTTTGACCTTATGACAAGTCACAAAAGTCCCCGAAGGTCTAGAAAGGCAAGTAGATGAGCTGGTTTGTTCCTAGAATGTCATTTGGAGGGAAAAAGTCTTCACGTGGTTGTGTGGAAGCCGGTAGCATGGAAAACACTTAAAGGACAGTTAAATATCAGCATGCTCCGGTTTTTTCCCGTCATAAACTAGTAACCGCTCCAAGGTATACCTGAAATTTTGCTCTATAACAGCTGGGACACTAACCCTTAATTGGACAAGTGGAAAAAGTTAAGGTAATAAAGTTTTGGATTAGATCTCAATTAATTATTTAATCTTTAATCCAAATATAATTTTTTTTTCGTGTTAAATACTCCATTAATCACACATATATTCCACTGAAACGTTTTGTCATAGGCAGTTTCCTCAACAATATTTAACTCTAAATTTGAGGTATGAAAGTTGGATACCGTGATCCCATAAATATGATTATTTGTTATTTAAAAGCATTTATCTCTCGCAGGAGAGATTAGTTCTATATCTCGGCTAGCTTGAGAATGACTTGTCCCCCCAGATGAGCTGGAAGAGATAATCATGTCTCGGATAAGCGGAAGAAGACGGATGAATGAAAACGTTAGATTCGAATAAATAAGATGAACTCTTGCTCTTCCGTCTTTTAGCGCTGCTATATGCCACAATCTTTGGAAACGTCACCACCATCTTCCAGCAGATGTACACCAACACAAATCGCTACCACGAGATGCTCAACAATGTGCGTGACTTCCTTAAGCTTTACCAGGTTCCCAAAGGTCTGAGCGAGAGGGTCATGGACTTCATTGTCTCCACCTGGGCCATGTCGAAGGGCATTGACACAGACAAGGTACAAATCTGTGCAAACGTTTCAGGGGGTGCTTTCAAAAACTGATGTGCAATTACTTGTCAGATACATACCAATGCAGTTTGCCAGGGTACTTGTTGGAGATCTTAGGATAGTCCCATGAAGTTAGGCTCCTCAGCTATTTCTGTTTGTCCCTTTAATGCCAGACTGACACTACAATGTGGAGATCTCACCTCTTTATCTTTTATCTTTTGGATTTCATGTTTTCATTTATTGTCTTTCCCAACAACCTAATTAAAGTTTATGCCCTTGGTTAAATCTTGCCTGCCTCCCATATCTGCCTTTTAGGTCCTGAACTTCTACAGTCCATGCAGTCAGTAACAACATTACCATTGTTGTTCTCATGAAGTAAATCAGATCACATGGTCCAACATCTGGAGTTTAAAGATTATTTAAAGAAGCAGCTTTCATGTCTCTGCGGTTCTATTTTTAAAACGTTTAGTAATACATCTGCTTAATGAGCAGCGGAAATGTGCTACATATTTAATGTCCTCCAGCGATGATGCATTAAGTGTTTGCTGCACAAATCTCATCATGTCTTTCAGGTTCTCTCCATCTGTCCTAAAGACATGCGTGCAGACATCTGCGTCCACCTCAACAGACAGGTGTTCAATGACCATCCAGCTTTTCGCCTGGCAAGTGACGGCTGTTTGCGCTCTCTCGCCGTGGAGTTTCAGACTACACACTGCGCACCTGGAGACCTCATCTTCCACATCGGGGAGAGCGTTGATACGCTCTGTTTTGTAGTCTCGGGTTCACTCGAAGTCATCCAAGATGATGAGGTCATCGCAATACTAGGTAATCCAGGGCAATATTGTTAAAATAGACCAAGCCAAGTTGTACCTGCTGCTCTCAGTTGAAGTTAGAGCAAAGTTTGTTTCAGAGTTTTCTGAAGTTTTTATGCTTTACAACCTATATGTGTTCGACTTTATCCCATTTTATTTATATTTATCTGAGCCAACAGATGTTTATGTGATATCTGGCCCTGTTCAGGTAAAGGTGACGTGTTTGGAGATGCATTCTGGAAAGAGACCACGCTGGCTCGAGCCTGTGCGAATGTGCGCGCTCTGACGTACTGCGATCTGCACGTCATCCGGAGAGAGGCCCTGATGCGGGTGCTGGAGTTTTACACCGCGTTCGCCAACTCTTTCTCCCGCAACCTCATCCTCACCTGTAATTTGCGAAAACGGGTAAAACTTTCACTGTCCTGTCTTTTAGTAAAGGGTGTTAGTGTCATCTTAAAGCAAGGGATTACTGATTGCATTTGTTATCATAGGCAAAAGAGATAACAGGGTGCACAGCTCCCACCCAGCTGGACTTCAACATTGTACATTACACTACTAAAATTACCAAGGTGTAATAGACTGCAAGTGAATCAGTCTTTACAATTTACAACAAATGCAATACAACCAAACCTGCTTCTTTACAACATAAACTCTCCATCTACAAACTCCTACATCATCAAGAGCTGAGCAACCAAACCCAGTACACAGGAACATCTATAACCATAACTTTTCACCAACTGACAGTAGGAATAAAAACACTTTTTCTTATTTTGTTTGTTTTGCAAAGCATTTTTGCAACGTCTTGCCGTGCATATGCTAAACACACATATCTATATGTGTATCTAGTACTTAAATGATCATTAAATTAAAAATAAAAGGAGAAATAGAGAAAGAAAAGGTGTTTGTTCCAGCAGTAAATCATAGACAAAAATTAGAATCAAATCCCTTCTTTGCAGATCAGACTTCATTCATACAACATGTGCTGTGGCCTTGAGCTAGGCAGCATGGAATACCTGAGTGCGCTGCAGAGTTGTATACAGTTTTCCATAAAGTGTGTAATGGTAAATGGATTGTATATATATATATATAGCACATTGTCTTTGTATCGACCGCTCAGAAAGCCTTTTTATCAAATTACAAACTGAGAGTGAACAGCTCAAACGTGAAGAGGATAAATGTAAATAAATGTAAATAAATAAATCATAAATTTCCCCAATCTGTAAAAAGGACAGTGACAAAAAATTAGTTCAAAGCCGAACAATTAGCCGGTCCAAACTAAGGCTCTAATATTTCATAAAGGTTCTCCTGGCTACACATATTGATCCCACTACAGCACGGAGATGCTTTGCTTTCCAGCCACAAGAGTAGGTTTCTTATACATTCTGCTGTAATACTATCTTTTAAGTTCTTAATGGATGTTCATATCGCGTCAAGTCGTGCCAGGGCACGTAGTCTGTTGTGTTCTTTGTTCAGGACTGAGATGTATGAAATACTTTTGAGGATGTAGGTTTAAAAACTGTGGCTGTAACAAAGCAAACTGGCCTTTTAAGAATGTTTGAGCGTTTTGTTGGATGTGCTGTGTAGTAAATATTAATTGGCACAGTTTTGTGGCAGGTATTTGGACTTTGCAAAAGTCTCAAGCTCTCTTCATTTCTTTATATTTTGTTAGGAAAATGGGAAATAGGTGCAGTGGTTTATTGAAACCTGCGCAAACATACATGGACAGTATACAGTATATGAGGCAAAAACAGAGTGTGTACAATTCCTAATGAGCTTTAAAAACAGTATTTGATATGACCACCTTTATTCTTCAACACGGCCTCTCTCAGAGGCAAGCTTTCTTGTTATTTCTTAAGTAGTCTTCAGTCTCCAAGCTTCTTGAAGGAAAAATTCAAAGCTCTTCTTTGGATTTTGGCTGCCTTTTGTTCAGTTTTCTGTCAAAATGATCCTACACTGCTTCAATAATGTTGAAGTGCGGGCCTCTGGGGAGGCCAATCCGTGCTGATAGTGTTTGATGGTGTGTTTTGTCTATCCAGGTATGTTTTTACGGCATCGGCAGTGTGTTTGGGACCATTGCCACTGACTTTCAGCACAGTCCTTGTGTAATTTGGCATAAATCAGCCTCAGTTTTGCTTCCTTGAGAATGGCTCCTTGACAAACACACTTCCACTGAGGCCACTTCTGAGGAGGCTTCAGTCAACATTGAAGGGCCAGATGCAGCTTTCAGGTCCTGTGTCAGGTCTTAACATAAATGATTCATAGGACATTGTTAAAGTGGCTTAACATCCTGTGTACAAGTACTGGACTGAAAATGAGTTAACAAGCAGGCAAGCCTGGAGAGACACTGCTCAAGACCACTTTAAAAAAATAATAATAAGGCAGTCTGACTTATTAAAGCAAAATATAAAGACATAAGCAGTGACTTAAGACTTCTTTGCATGTTTAATAACATAACAGGTCGTAGACATTTTGTAGATTACTTATGGGCAGCCGAGCCCATTAGTAGCTGTCTTCTACATTGGTTTTCTAATCTATCTATTTCTAATCATCTAAACTAGTCAGTTTCAGATTAATCCAAAAATGATATTAAAGAAGTTGATGCTAACTATTACACTATTAATATATCAGTTGAAATAATTGAGTGGGAGCTTTGTACACAGTGGGCTTTAACCTGGGATTCATGGGGGTAAGTGTTTCACAGATTAACTTCTCAGGTACACCAGCACTGAAAGTTTCTACCAGAGTGGTATCGGAAGGTAGTGAGACGCTTGGAGTTTATTGACATTTCTTTTCTTTGTCTTCAGAAGGAATTCAGGAAAGACTCAGAGCCTAAATTGTCCTCCATTATTGACTTGTTGCTCCATTAACGGCTTCCCTTGTGCATTGCTGCTTTCAGCTCATAAATATTTCAGCATTCAGAACAGCTGCAGGCAGCTGTCCTTGCTTTGAAGCTGCATTATACGGACATTGTACAACTTGCTTCGTCCAGGTCGAGCACTAGAGCATGCACACTGTAAGTTACAATTTACAGTGTGTCCTGTATCAGTGTCCTCATGCACGCACTCTCCCTCTTGCAGGTCATCTTCAGGAAGATTGCCGATGTGAAGAGGGAGCAGGCGCATCAGAGTGACGTGACTCTGTCGATTCCCGAAGACCACCCGGTTCGCAAGCTGTTCCAGAAGTTCAGACAGCACAGAGACGCTCAAACAGAAGAGTCCAACACTTACTTAGATCACAACTGCGTGCAGGTGGAGATGCAGCAGCACCCCCAGCACCACACTGACTCAAACTCTTACACTCAGCCCAGTCACTCAGCATGGCAGGAGAACACCTCAGCAGGAGGGGGGAACAGTTGCAACAAGCCTGAAAAGTCAGAGCAAAGGCGCACAATGGATGCGGTGGGGTCTGCATCAAAGCCTTGTCCAGAGAGCCGGTTTGGCCAGAGCAGTGGTGCAGGTGGAGAGGGTAACGCAGGGAGCGGCAGAGGTGTGAGAGGCTGGGCAAAGTTTAGAAACGCCACATCTGCTGAGCCAGCACGTCCTCCTGTCGAGCAGGAGAAGCAGACTCAGAAAGCAGACGAGTGGCCGAAAGGATCGCAGTCCTCAGAACAGATCGCAGCCCCCAAAACAAACCACGAATCAGGGGGAGGCGGAGAGAGGGGAAGCACAGAGGGCAGCAACAGCGCAGGTGAGGAAACAAGCGCCCTGCACAAAACCGACTCCTGCGACAGTGGTATCACAAAGAGCGATCCACGCATCGACCGAGCAGGAGATTCGAGAAGCTCCTTCGAGCGAAGCCCGATGGAAAGGAGCCCCATGGAGAGAAATCCATTCGAGCACAGCCTCGGGGTTTACGCCGAGGTCTCCCTCAGACACTCATTCGTGCAGCCGCTGTCTGAGCAAGCGCTGCTTCAAGCGACGCTCCACGCGGCCAAGCTGGAGCTGAAAGCAGACATTCAGATACTGAGCGGGAGACTGTCGCTGCTCGAGGCTCAGGTGAGCGAGATCCTCAGGCTGCTGTCGGTAAAAAGACTCTCACTGCCGCCAGCGTCCTCTCCAAAAGCAAGACGGAAAAGTCAAGACTCGGTCACCGCCTCCAGGCCGGCTTCACCCAAAACAGACGACGAGGATCTTTAAATTTTCTCACTCAATAAAAAAAATAAAGGATTAGATAAGCATCGTGCATGTCCTGCTGGACTACAAGTTTTAATACTTGATTGCATGCAGAAATGTTACCTTAGCACCACAAGAATCCAGGGATTTATCTTATACTGTAGCTTTTAACTTATGAGACACTTGTGTGTGAGAGGAAGCAGGGACAAATAATTAACAACAAGCACAAAAAGGAAATGATGCTTGATGAAGTAGTTGGAGTAGTTCTTTACGTTTCTGGAAGTCAGTTTACAGTTTTGAGGGGTTTTTTTTGTTTGTTTTCTTGGTAGAAAATCTTGAAGTTCACATTTCTATTTTGTGGACAAGCTGAAGCTCAGTGAGCATTTCAACATGCACAGTGTATTATAAATACACAGCTTTATCTTATTTAGGAGGGAAATTCAGAGTTTTTGTTGCTCATCCTCAGTGGAGCGACAACTTTCAGAGTTAATTATCAGGTAATTAAATGTGCCTTACAATAGCAAAGCCTCACTGCGAGCTGTTTTGATGAAATCTAATGTTATATATACATATAAATCTATATGCATTGTCTTATTTAAAAACTCATTTCCTGTGCATGTAAAAATAAAGGACAGCAATGCAATAATGCCACTTTTACATTTTTGTTAAAGGTTTCTTTTCCTTCAGGATGCGAACATGTCACCAGGTTTTTGCAGCAGACTCATTGTGCATTTTTCTTCACGTAGCTTTGCATCTTGCTCAGGTATCTTTGTTCTCAGACTGAATTTGAACGATTTCTATTTATTAGTCATTTTGTAAGATAAATGGTACTGCATATCCTGTTTTAATCGTTTAAATGATGGTTCACTATGCATATCTAAAGGGAAGGTGCACTAAACTCAGTTTGTTCATATTTTTTTGGTGGTTTATGAAACCACTGGGGAAATGCTGTGTGAACTGTAAGGGTCCAAGCATGTGACTGTTAAGTATGTCTGTTCTATGTTACGTTCAGAGACGACCTTGCATGCATCCGAGGGAGCCTGTCAACTGTGAAATGAGTAATGAAAAGTAATGCCTGCTCACCATCTGTTGTTTAGTTTCTTCTCTTATGTAACACAAAAGTCTGCCTTTAAACTGGAAAGTGCAACACGCAAGCGGGTTTCATGTAACAATGTTTTGTTTAATCCAGGTGAGTCACAGGAGGATACCGATTACAGTGGATTTACACTTTCTCCTTTCTCATATTTCTCCTTTAAATATGATTTTTATTTAGCAGTTGACAAACAAAGCAACACTTTTGCACTGACTTCTGAATTATCTTTAAACATCAGTGCTAATAAGGAGGGAAATAGTAGGAGGGAAATAGTAGGATGGATGGATGGATGGATGGATGGATGGATAGATAGATAGATAGATCACAAATACTTAATTGTAGGTCCCCACATGGAGATAAAAAGTCAAGGAGACACAAATTATGCTGCGTAATTTTTTGATAATTTGGCATAAAAACAAACAGTATTTCCCGATCTTACATTATAAGAACACTGGACTTTTCAAGGTGCAGGTCATGCTGTGGATTGACATAAACTTGCCTAACCTCCAGCTATTTTAGAGGAAAGGAGATGCTCTTATCCTACCTACCTAAAGTATTTGTAGCTAAAATTAATTACAATGTAATTTCAAATAACATACGAAGAAACTGCATTTAATTTCAGGGGAATTACACCTTTATAAACTGGTCGTATTATAAAGTATTACAACTGCTGTGCAGAACATAAATACACATGTAAGAATTTTCGCTTTTTTAAATTTTATTTTAAAAATAAATTCATTTATTATTATTTGGGGGGGGGGGGGGGGGATTTCTCCTGGATACGATCTTTAATCAGAAACACTGAATCGGTTTCAGCCTATTTTTGAAGGGTTATATAGCATATAGACAGTGTTGGGAAGGTTACTTTTAAAATGTATTCCATTACAGAATACAGAATACATGCCCCAAAATGTATTCTGTAACGTATTCCGTTACGTTACTCAATGAGAGTAACGTATTCTGAATACTTTGGATTACTTAATATATTATCATGCTGTTTACAACTACATGAATGTACTATTGTTGTGATTTATTACTGTTACTGAAGGTCCGCGGCTCCGAACCGTAGTAAAGGGACCTCTGGCTAATACGGTGGGTTCTGTGTCAGGCTCATAGCCGAAAACTAGCTTTACTTTGTTGTCTGGGTCAACTTTGCTAGCGAGAGACAGAGAGAGGCGTTGAAAGGCTGCTCCAACGGAGCTTATTGTTTCGGAGGAAAACACGAACACGGTGTACAGTCGAGTCTTAATAGCTTACTTACAACTGGGCTCGTCAGGCTCTCTTCTTGGCTGCAGTGGTTATTATTATATTTACATGCTTCCAGCTCCCGTTTTTGCTCGATGACAGCTCGTACTTTTCCTTTTTCTCCCTCCCTCGCTCACAGACACATAACGGGTATGGCAGTCCATTCTCCCTGCAGCACGGACTACACTGCCTATGATGCTACATTCTTTAGAGCTATACCTGTAGCATTGTGCCTATTAGCTTAGCACAACAACAACAAAAAGGCCTCTCTCACCCAGGAAACACGCAGAGAGAGAGCGTCACCCTGTAACCATGGCAACCCTAACGCTGCCGCCTGGAACTACAGAACGTAGCAGTCAAACAAAACCCAAACAGTCCTGACCCGCCACAGTATGAAACAGGGAAGTACCACCGTGTAATCCATTTATTTCAACAAAGTAACTGTATTCTAAATACCACCTTTTTAAACGGTAACTGTAACGGAATACAGTTACTCATATTTTGTATTTTAAATACGTAACGGCGGTACATGTATTCCGTTACTCCCCAACACTGCATATAGAGAAACACATGTCTGCATCTCTGTGTGAATATAAAACTGTGTACTGGGCTGTTTAAAGACTAACTTCGTGCAGCCCTCCAGAACAGCGGGTGGCACTAATGCTTCATTTTAGTGTCTTTGTGTAACTGAAACACACAGAGAGAAAAGAAAAGAAAAAAGTAGGAGGGCTGCACAAGATTGAGATCTGAGCACAGAGAAAAGTTACAGCAGGTAAGTAAACTTACCAGAGCTTTAGTTCTTTTCCTCTTTGCAGTTGTGTGAGTCAACGCTGGGTTTTTGCTGCCTTTTACTGGAGAGTTGCGCTGCATGCACTCCGTTATACCTACTGCAGGCATCCAAACGTTTAACTGGGAGAGTTTGTATTGTGGCGGAATATAATAACACGGCACAGCATGTATTGAGAAAAACAACAATAAAGTCCCCACTATAAACCCGTTTGCTTTCAAAAACGAATATAAGCAAAACTGTTGCTCATAAATCATTTTTTACGATGACCTCAGATCAGCCTGCACAACATTCGCCTTTTGGTGCCTGTTTTGTCAAATTTAATGCGAATTCATGTTCAATATTTGCTGTTTACTGCATCTACCCTCACATTTCTTAATGTTAACGAATGTTTTGATCTAAAGTATGAATAAACGCATAATTTACAGGAGTTAGATGCTCAACAGCTTCCACACTGATCATAGAAGACACAGCAAAGTCTTGAACCCCTCCTCATTCTTCATATTATGCTTCCAAAGAGTTATTCTTGTACTTTTTTAGAAGTTCTCTTGAGCAATAGTTCTTTGGACATTGGCTGCTTTTTTCTTTACTCGTTTTTATGAGGAATGTTTTTGTTTGTCAAGCCACTTAACGTGAATCACTCAAGCATAAAAAGGACACTACTACTACAACTGTACTAATACTTTGTTACTACTGGTTCATCTTTTGATGAACCAGTAGTAACAAAAAGCCAACTTTAAATAGTATCTTTATCCACTTTGTTACTGACAGACTGTCACAAAAAAAACACAATTTGTCCCCGTTTGTTTAGCTGAATCTACAAAAAGATAACACAGTTTAATAGCTACAAAATAGAATAGTATTTTTACAGAGCTACTAGCCAAAAACTTGGCATAGCTCACCATGGTGTACGGTATTTTCTTTTTTTCTTTTTTTTAAATTGTAAAAACTGGACAAGTGGACAGACTTTTAGGTCTGTCACATTATCTGTTTACAGCAGAGGAATGATATCTGGAAGTCATGTCTTAAGTAATATGGAAAAAATCCAACATGACCTGACACATTACCTGAGTGCTGGATCTGGCCTTTTAGCTGATCCATTTACTGTTCATTGAACCCTCATCAGAAATGGTCTCAGTGGGAAGGGTGGGTGTAATTTATTTTCATGCCAATGATCCCAAATACACTGCAAATGCATTAAAAGAATACCTGGATAGAAAAACATAAAATGGAACACTGTCAGTCATGGATTGGCCTCTCCAGAGCCCGGACTTCAACATTATTGAAGCAGTGCATGGTCATCTTGACAGAGAATGGGACAGAAGGCAGCCAATGTCCAAAGAAGAGCTTTTTTTTTTCTTTCCCACCTGTCCCATTTGGCTCTCTTGCCATCAGAATTATTGTCTAAAGGCAAAGAAAGATGCCCAACGGATTTATTTTACCAAATGGACCATCCCGGCCTTGCCGTATTGGTCTATTTGATTCACCTTTGCTTTTATTGATTATTTTATTTTATTTTATTTTCGCTTGCTACACACAGGACAGACTTGACTGGGGGAAAGAAAAGGGGGAAAGAAAGAGGGAAAGAAAAACAGCGGGGAAGAGGAACGGTGATAAAGGGCAAAAACAAAAACTAACAAAACAAACAAACAAAAAATACATTCATCAATCACCTGGATCACCTGTTGAGAAAGAAAAAAGAGAAAAGAAGCAAAAAAAGAGAGCAATATAATAAACAACATCATCGCGATGACCTATGTGAATATAACAGTGAAAACTAATTATTGAATATTATTGTGCCGCACGTTGGATCGACAGCGCACAGTGTGCTTTGAGGTAGGAGCCAAAAAGGGTGTAGTTTATGTGTGTGAGCACCCGTTTGTACACCTGTGAGCATGAGCGCACTTGTATTTAAAAGGTTCCTTCATGTAATGATCTGCTAGAGGGTGTGGGGAGCCACAGCCCCTTCCTCCAGGGCATGAAGCAGGTATGGAGGAGATTAAGGCTCCAGACATCCAGAGACCCCCAGAGCACAAGAGACCAAGGAAGACCAACAGAGGGGCAACCGCGCCACTCTCCCAGAAAGAGCTGAGGAGAGCCCCAGATGAGGGGTCACTCAGCAGCCGCGGAGCAGAAGCCAGGGGGGGTTGCAGTGACGTGCCCGTGAGCTCCGCCGGCAGCCAGCTGTGCCAGAGTGACTGAGCTCCAGGCCGAGAGGCCCCAGGCCCCAGGCTCCAGGCCCCGACAAGCAGCCTGGACACCCATCCCCGGACACAAAGAACGAAAGAAGAGCTTTGAATGTCCTTCAAGAAGCCTGGAGAACTATTCCTGAAGTCTACCTAAAGAAATGACAAGAAAGGTTGTTTAAGAGAATTCAGGATGTGTTGAAGAATAAAGACGGTCATACCAAATATTAACTTTCAAGCTCATTTTCAAGCTGGTATCAACTGACAAAGGTCCTACTTTTTTAGCTGATCTTGTGGCCTCAATGTTACAGATGAATTATCACTCAGCAAATTTGGCTTCAAGCAGAATTTAGCATTCATAAACTAAACACGCGACCCAGACACCGAGCTATAAATCCAGCTATAAATCGCTTTAAATGTATTTGTTACCCATACTCCATATGTATGTTTTGATTTGAGGGATAATTTTCAAACAAAGCTTGCAGGCAGACTCAAAAGTTTTCCCATGCAAGTGTTTACATTTAAAAAAAAAAGGTGTATTAAAAATATAAACGAGTTTATAACCCAAAGGATTGTTTTGATTTCTGAGATCAGCGCTGAGATGGAAATGCAGCTTCCACCTCACGAGGGAGGCGAGCTGTCTGTGGTCGACATGCACACGGGTGGAGAGCCTTTGCGGATCATCCTCAGTGGCTACCCAGAGGTCAAAGGCGACAGCGTGCTTTCCAAACGTCGCTACGTCCGGGAACATCTGGACCACCTCAGGAGGGTGCTGATGTATGAACCGCGAGGACACTACGACATGTACGGGGCCCTGATCGTGGACAGCGAGTTACCCGAGGCCGACCTGGCGGTGCTGTTCATGCACAACGAGGGCTACAGCACCATGTGCGGCCACGCCGTCATCGCACTGGGACGCTTCGCTGTGGACTACAAACTAGTGAAAGAGCCGAAGTCACCAGAGACACAAGTGAACATCCACTGTCCCTGTGGCCTGGTGAAGGCCTTTGTTGAGTACTCTGAGGGGAAAACGGGAGGAGTGAGGTTTCTCAGCGTGCCAGCGTTTGCATTTGCTACAGGTAGCACAAAGGACTGTAATAGTTCTCAGGTATTTGAATGTTCTCCAGGACTAATTCAATATTTTTTACCAGATGTGACAGTGTTGGTGGTGGGGTTTGGTGAAGTAACGGTTGACATCAGCTACGGAGGAGCCTTTTACGCCTTTGTGAATGCCCAGAAGTTTGGTCTGGATGTGTTCAAGTCCAGGACTCGGGATCTTATCGACGCAGCCACAGCTGTGACCAGAGCTGTCAAATCTCAGGTGATCAGCTGACAGGAAATTAAAAAAACCCTCAGCATTATTACACAGACAGTGAGAATATCACTTACTAAATTTCTAGTAATCTAAAAGTCTAAATAATCCATACTTTAATTTAAAAAGGGGAAAAAGTAGGCCTGATCTTATATAGAGCTGCTTTGAATTGGCAGCTTCTTTTTTGATTCATTACATCTGCTTTTAGGGTGTTGTCGAATTATGGCTCAAATGTATGCACAGGATATTTTTAGAGGCCACAAGAAACATCTGGTAGTACTTATATGGGATGCAGTGCATGCCTGTAGAGCTTATAGCAAAAAATCTGAGCATTACATGACCTCTCAGCTTGATGTCACCCAAAAGTATCTGGACATGATGCTCCCAACCATATTCCACAGTGTGAACTGATTTCTTTTTCTACCTTATTTTTATTATCCTTTAGGTGAAGTTGCATCATCCAGCCAGCGATGATCTGGCCTTCCTGTATGGCACCATACTAACAGACGGGAAAGACGATTACTCCCCTGAACCCACCGCCAATATCTGTGTGTTTGCTGAAGCTCAGGTATGTTAGTTCCTGCTGGTGGAAGGATAAACCGTTGTCATGAAACCTGAGTGTGGGTAACGCTATAGTGAGAGGCGTGTACTACGTTTTATTGATTAGAATTTTAAAAAAAACTAAATAAACAAGAAAGACTTCAAACTACTGATTGAAATCCTAAGCTTTTTAGAAATATGTTTAAAGAGATCATAAGAGAGAAGAAAGCAGTAGTTTGATGGAAAATAAGGAAAGTCCCCCTGCTGGTCATTAAAAATAATGCAGATTTAAGGCACTTCTTATCACCTTTTTTTGTTTGTTTTGTTTAGGCCCTGAATCCACATCCAACTTTAAATACAGTCTTTAGTCCTGTCTAACCCTGAAGTAGCTCTAAGTGTACACTTAAGCACATTTGTCTTAGAAGGGCTGCAGCTTCTAGGAAGTGCTACAGCTGGTCAATTTAACAAGTCACATTACAATTTGGAACAGCTGTATTAGCTGAAGCTAAGGAAGAGCAGTTGTGACTGTGCTCACAGCCAGCAGTTTGACAGTGCCGGAGATCGGCCTTTTACAATGAATAATGAGCATTATGTAAAGTGGTCACATTGTCTTTTATTTGTGCAGTCTGCAGAGTTTATCATGAATGAAATGGACAAACACAGCAACTGTTCAGATGAAATATGAAAGAAAAACAAGACATATTGCAAGAAAACACGTTTGGGGACATTTTTTATTTGTTGTCACTTTTTAAGTCTTTGTCCTTACTTCCATTATTTGAATCCTCTTTAAGTGCTCAAGTGTTGGAATCATACAAAAGACAATAAAAAGGTCTGTGTTTTGTTCATTGGTGTCACCTTAACTTCATGCAATAGGAGGTTTAAATTGTGCTTCTCAGGTAGACCGAAGCCCGACTGGTTCTGGTGTCACGGCTCGAGTAGCTCTTCAGTATCACAAAGGTCTCATCCAGCTGAACCAGACCAGGACGTTCCAGAGCGGAGCCACTGGGTCCCAGTTCACAGGAAAGGCTGTTGAGGTATCGCAATTTCTGTTCTCTTGTGGAATGAGGGTGATTGCCTCTTGTTCAAAGAGTGAGAAACGAAAGAAGTGCATTTTGTAAAAAGACCAAAAGAATAAGTAAATATTTAGACGTTATGGCGCAGTGGATTTACGATGTATTGAAATGTGCAGGATTAATCCAAGTTAAAAAGAACACGTTTTGTGTGTTTTGTTTCTAAACAGTAATACAGTTAATAATACTTAATCCTAAGTGTAGGATTTTGGTGCAATTTAATATAGCATCGCTTTGTTTGGCTCCTCAGGTTGACAGTTTCTAAAATACTGATTTGAAATCCTGTATTTAAATGTCTTAGAGTGAAGTCACCATGAAGCAGATGCTCCGGGTTTCTCTTACATCAAAACGCAGCACGCTGATGTGTGGACTGACAGCAAACAAATCACTACTTGCTGTCAGAATTACTCATCTTACACATTGCATATATCATCTGCAGAGGAATAGTTTATTCTAGTTTCAGTCAGGTTTCAGACCTCATCACAGCACAGAGCCAGCTTTAGTGAAGGTTACAAATGATCTTATGGCTTCTGACAATGGACCACAAGATTTTATTACAGTAATTAGAGGATGCTGCAGGTATTAAAGGTACTGCACTGCAGCGGTTTGAATCACATTTCCAGTTTGTTTTGAGACTACAGTTTCTTCATGTAAATGGAGATTAATCTTCACACAAGTGTTAAATTAATTCAAGGCATAGCATGCATTTTCACTGCTATGCAGATGATACCTAACTTTATCTGTTCAGGAAGCCAGAGAACATACCAATTAATAAAACTGCAGGTCCTGGATGACCTCTAATTTCCTACTTCTACAACATGGTTATTATCAGGATGTCTTGAAAAGCCTTCAGTTGATCTAAAATGCTGCAGCGAGAGTAACTACAGAGAAAACATATTTCTCCCAGACTGTTTTCTCTAGATTGGCTCCCTGTTAATCTAAAATCAAATTTAAAATCCAAGATGTTGTATTAATGTAGGGTCTTTAGCTTACAATATAAAGTGCCTTGAGGTGACTGTTGTTGTGATTTGGTGCTATATAAATAAATATGAATTGAATTATTCTTTTGAATCAGCTCATCATAGAATGATCTGAAGCATTTATTGTGTTTCTGTCTTAATGCTCAGGAGACCAAGTGTGGAGACTTCAAAGCTGTAGTGGTGGAAGTTGCTGGCAGAGCTTTTTACACCGGAGTTTCACGCTTTGTGCAGGAGGCAGATGACAAGCTGACACATGGTTTCCTGCTGAAGTAAGCAAGACGTATAGGTTTTCTATACAAAAACAAATTAAAACAAAGGTTATAATGGTAGTTTTTAATAAGACAAAAACACATTTTATGAATAGAAAACCGTTTAGGTGGCCAAGACTTGGATCTGTAATGAAGAAAATAAGACCTTGGTGGCCTGGTTTACCTGAGTAGTAAATGAAGAAATAGTTTTCCTTACCTGTTTTAAGAAAAACAAAAACTATTATACATCTTGTGAATCTTTAAATTGTCCTAAATCATATTTAATAGATTAACAAAGTACATAACTAACTCTTAGATACTGCAAGGAGCTCAGTCACTGGTACTCTTCCACATCCATTGAGTTGATTCAAGCATCTGACCAAGATCCCTCCTGGGTTCCTCCTAGGTGAGGTGTTTCAGCCACGTCAAACTTCTGGGGCGGACTTGGGACATGCTGAGTGTCTCATCTGGCTTGGAAAACCTCAGCATCCCCCCAAGAGAGCTGGAAGAAGGGTTAGAGAGAGGAAGGTCTGGGTTTCTTTGCTTTGCTTAGACCCTGCCCCAGATAAGCAGTAGAAAATGAATGGATGGTTATAACTAAAGATAAAATCTGAAGAACAGCTAAAAGGAAGTGTACTGCCATTCAGATATCTACTAAAATATTCTTGATAGTGAACTTTGATTGTATATGTTAATAAACATAAATAACTATGTTATCGTGTATGACTGAATGTAAAAAGGGATTTTTGCTTTGATGATTTGAAGTGTACATTAAATGAAGTGCACATTAAATGTTGTTGCATTTACTGACCACTAGATGGAGCCACAATGCTGGTTACCTTTAGAGTTTAAAATTCAGCCACATAAAAAAGATGCTTCCACTTCCTGTTCAAGGTTTTTAGTAGCAATAAACAACTTTATAAAACCAGAGTCAATGCTGCGTGAAAGTGCATGTGTTGAAAAACAATATAATCAAACTCATCAGTAGTTTTCTCCCATTTATTATCTTTAGGTCATTGTACAATGGAAGGCAGTTTAAATTATAAAAGTTCGGTGGAGGTGTCGGCTGGATGGAGTCACAAGGCTGAAGGGGGAACGTCGCACGTCCACATGTCATGTTTTCTACAAGAATGAAAACATCACATGTGGAGCAGATTTTTTTCTGCCCTTTCATTTGATGCAGTGTAAATCCAGCCAGCATGGAGCAAACATTTCATCTATTCAAATAATAAAAAACATTTAAGGAGGGCACTCTCTTCAAAGGGGAAAGACAAGTGTATTGCATTAATTTCAATGGTATTTAGCATTATGAATTCCTATGTGCATGTGTAACAAGCACACACGCTTGTATACTATAGATGTATGTAATGTATGACACGAGTGTCCACACACCTGTTAAGAATTGCAGATCAGGCCAAGGCCTTTGAGAGTACCCACTTAACAAAGAAACGAAACAAAATCAAATCAGAGTTAAGGCCAGCTCGTAACAGGAAAATGTTCAAATAAAAACATACAGTGATCAGATTTATATATATATATATATATGTGATGCACGTCAAAAAAAGGTAAATACAAAAAAAAAAAAAAGACCCTCAGCTGTGTCACTTGCAATTAAAACCACATCCGTCTATACAACACAGTCTCTCAGTCCTGTGATGGCTGTGACTGCAAGAGAGCGGCAGCATCAAGAGGAAGCTTAGGTCTAGTCTTTCTCCAGAAATGATCTCTCGGAAAATCCAGGCAGGTGAAAGCAGCACACCTCAGTCTGTACAAAATGGCCCCATTTAGAGGAATAGTCCTCTTGCTTTGATCGAGCTTCCAGCCTCGGAAACACTCGACCCGATGCACATTTCACTCTGTGCATAGATTCACGTACAAAAACGGCACCGAACGGATCCTGTCAAAACACCCGTGAAAACCTTTCTCCAGCATGACTTAAAACATTTCTTTTCCTCCCTCTTGTTTGGTCCAAGAGTATCAACCTTTGGCTTCTGCTCTATTTCTTATCAAAATCTTAGAGGATGAGAGGTCTAATCATGTTGTGCTGTGTGTGGCCCTGCTGCGATGACGCAATGCTGTGGTTCACCCGAGCCGAGGTGGGTGGGAGTGGAGGAGGGTGAAGAGGAATGTGGATGTCAGTTCGCCCCAGAGGGAGGCTGATGATGATGAGCAGGGGGTTGCGAGTGATCGAGCCCATTTAGAAGTTCAGCTTTGTGACTGGTCGCTCCCTGCCCGAGTCTGTGCTCTGGTTGTTGATCCGCTTGCGGTTACGTTTCATCTTGGACAAGTCCTTGTCGAAGACCTCGCCCGACCGCAGCGCTGACACGAGGTCATCAAACTCACCGCCATCCTCCTCTCCGTTCGCTTTTGCTTTCCGGGCCTTTCGCTCCTTCTCCCTCTGCTCACGTAGCTGGGGACACAAATGAAAACTGGCATTTAAATATCTGAAGAGCATTATTAGCTTTGCTTGGATACGGGAATCTGAGCCCTCCTGGTTTTTATTTATTTATGACTCAGAGAAGCAGTCCCGTAATAACATCCAATTTGACTATATAATATCAATGCACTGTATAATGCAATGAGCTGTAGAGGAGTTTAGTGGGCAGATGCTGGAACCTTTGATCTAAGGTTAGGAAGCCATTTTCAGCTCTAATCTAATCAGACCTAATGAGATGCACAGATGTGAGTCATACTATCTTCTCACGTGGGACAGAAAACAGATCAAATATATTTCCTATGACTGTGTAACGTTTGCTAAATGAAGGCATTGTAGTATTTAATAAATTAAAGGTGCTAAATAAGTGTTTAATAGCAGCTATAGCTCTACTGAGAATCTCAGGGAATGAAAAGAGAGATCAGTCGCATACCTGAGCTTCTACTTTGGCCCTGCGTTCCTCCTCTTCCTTTCGTTTTCGTATGTTCTCGTTCTCCTGCTGAGCCTCTGTGAACGATTGCAGGAACTGGTCGAAGATGCCAAAGAACTCATCTGGCTGCATCTTACTGGCATCCTCACCAAAGTGCTTTACTGCCCTCAGGAACTGCAGGACCAAAGAGAAGAGGAGGGGGCACACGAGATTAGATTTACAGCAGGACGCAGCAGAACCGCGTTTTATTCCATCTTTGACTGCTTTACAGGAGAGTCATTAGGCCCCAGCTCTTTGAAACCAGAGCAGGGCAGGAGTGGTCGGGCTTTGAAGCCCGTGTTCATCCAGATCTCACCGGCTACTGATTGCAGCTGAGGTCAGAGACTGGAGCCAGAGCTCAAATTAAGGCAATGTGCTTGTTGGGTGTTTTTCACAATAAATTAAAAAAGAAAAAAAAGAACATCCAGATGCAAGATCATGCTGGGAAGATACAGCTTCAAAAAATGTGACTGCTAACAGCAGTTATGGCATAGACAGGGAAACTATGAGCTGAAAAGATGCTGAAGTTTTGTTTTTTTTTTCTCTAATGGGGGAAAAACAAAGAATACATTTCTTTTCCTCACAGCAACAATCAAACACTATTTCACAGTCACCTTTTTCTGCTTTCATTTTGTTTATATGCACAGAGCTGATGCAGTGACCCTCTTAGAGGGTCACCAGGTTATCTGGCTCCCAGTCGTGAGTACAGAGGGCCACTGCAAACATTCAAATATTTAACCGTGGCATACTGTAAATGATTAACAGCAACTAATGGTTCCCATGTTACCAGCTGAGTCCTCATGTCAATGTGGCACACACTGTGGGACATATAAAAATAATAAAGAAAAAACACCTCTTCCTGCCATTCAGGAAGACAGACACATAAATCCCATGTTAGCGTGTCAAACTGCCCTTTGAAATGTGAACATGTTCAGGTTTCTGCTGGTAGTCAAGTTTAGTCCCCATAAAATCCACATTTGCTTCGTCTTCGTTTGCTTCGATGCTGTGATTCTTTTTGCACAACATAAAGTGACATGTTAAAGTTGGCAGGTGTAATCTGATGTCCACAGTGTGAAATAATATTAAAGCCTATGTTCCTGTTTGCACTCTTGGCCCTCACACATGGCAACAAGCAGGCCGCACAATAAAGTGTCGGTGGCACTTCAGCAGGAAGCCGAAACGCTTCTCCTGCTGGTCGCTTTCCTAGAAAGGTCCCTGGCGGGGTCAGTAAGGCTTGTAGAAACAGCTGCATGGAGAGGAAATGGGATGCAAGCTTTCAGCGCCTGTGTCTGCAGGCGACTGCGACGCTGTCCGGTCTGCTCAAACGCACGTGCACACCCTCGGGTTTTCTAGAGAAACCACACAGGCAGGCCGAATGACTCACCAGTTCTTTGGCCTCGATGAGAGAGTCCTCGACATCAGTGAAGCTGAAGCTGGCCACGGTGATGAACTGGCTCACCACCGACACAAACTTGTCACCCGGCTCCTGCGGCCCTTTCTTCTGGTATTCCAGTTCCTGCAAGTGGAAATCAAAAGGAGCAATTAGAAAGAGAACATAAAGAAGAGCTCTGCTGAGTTTGCAAATAAATATCCATGACTTACGCTCTCTACACTTTTTAATCCACTGCGCAGGTTGCCGATATCTTTTTCCAGCTCCGTCATACTGCGTGGAAGAAAGAAAGGTCATCACCATTCACTTAAAAAGGAAGTAGCTGAAAATTAGGTTCCCCATGCAGATGATTCACTCTTTACAGAAAACTCTTTTTATATGCCAACAATTGAACCACAATTGTTGGCATATTTTACAAACAAAAATTAGGAAAACACTTGGGAATCACTGCTCCCGGCCTTTACATACTTGACTTTGGCTGCCTCTGAGATACTCTGCAGGTCCTCCTGGAACTTCAGGACTTTGGGATATTTCTTCTCCAGGATGGTGATCAGATAGTGCAGCAGAGTAATGTTTCTGCAAACACACAGCAAAATGTGTCAAATGTGCAATATAGGGCTTTCATGATGGACTTTCAGATATGAACATCCACATGAAATTTCATCACTATAATATTCCCAGATGTGACTTTTATACACCGCATGCCATTCTTGCTACTGCTGCCTGCAAAGTTTTAATACCACTGTTGAAAAATGTTCTTACTTGTCGATACTGGATTTAGTATCCGCGATCTTGTTGAGTGAAGACACCTTGAAGCCATAAGCATTGCCCCTTTGACCTTTGTTCATATAGTTTCCAAATGCCAGCACCACCTCCAACAGCTGCTTCAGGTTTCTGCTGTTTAAAACCTCCTTAGATGCCTTACCCAGTGCTAAAGCAGCAGGAAAATGGACAAAGTTGGAGATATAAATATGTTTGCTTTGGATAAATCATAGCAATCATATTTGAGATATTTTTATTGAATAAAGCACATATTTCCCACCTTCAACTTTGGGTTTGATCTCAGCTATCCTCTCTGCAAACTTCTTCTTAAAGTACAAAGACTGCAGCCTCTGCTGGTAATGGTTTATTCTGGACCGAGGATGGAAATAATGTGTCAGAGAAGAAGGAGAAAAAGATACAAATAATAAATTATAAACAGGGAAATCCACAAATGTAGACAAAAGCCACAATCATGAACATTGCACTTAAATCGCCACACTATATAAGTTTTATATAAGCATATAAAAGTTTTAGTTGTGGTACTGAAGCTTATTTTTGGCTGTGTTTATGATTTAAGCCTATAAAGCACAGACTGTGCACTTAATGAATACCACAGTGGCATCTGTCTTCCAGTCCAGCCTGTAAGACGACAAACTGGAAACTACAGCGGCACAAAACGGACTGTGTGATTCTTCCTTTACATACATTTCTACTGTTGCTATGCTGCAGGATCTCACCCACCAGCGTCCTGACCTTTGCTGGTGACCACACTCCTTTCTTTTTGTCTTACATGACTTTATTTGCAAAACTGCAATAAAAGTTATTAAATTATCGGCTCACTTTCTCCAAAACAGTGTTTCACACAGACGGCTATTGTTCCCATTAAGTAGAAAACCATGTGTCACTGGGTTTATCTACTCAGACGAAGAGGAAACAAAGACTATTGTTTGTCAGCAGATCTGAGCTGCTCTGCCCTGATGCCGTCAGCTCTGTGGTTATCAGCTGGTAAACAGTGAAATAATACGCTGCACATAAAGAGAACTCACCTGCTCATCTCGTAAAGGAAGCGGTCGGGTTTGGCCATTCGATCGAGCTCATGTTTATGCTCCTCGAGGAGATCCACATCACTCTTCTCTGGGACAAACTTCAGCAACTAAAGGACAAGGAAAAGACTTTTCAATATATCGAATACTCAGACACCTCTGCTTTTTGTCGTCAGTGAACATGCCTGAATTTCTGCTTCCACTGTCTCTCGCTCCAAGGCGCATGATGTTTTCCGCTCACTTCTTAACTATTTGTGATTTAAACTGACGTGCATTAATGAAAGCACAGCTGTTTTATGTTTGCATGAAAGCCGTACCTGCTCCAGCATGTCTTTGGGAAGGTCCTCCTGTTCGTCCATGGTTAGGATGGCTCTCTTAATCTCATCATTTGAAAGCTTCAGTCTGCAGTGCACAACAGATAGAATATAATAACATCTGCTGTGTCTGTTTTTTTTGTTTTGTTTTTTAAAATCCTGAACTGAACTTACCGTGAGAGCAGGATGTTACAGTTTTGAGCTCGACGGCCATCAATCACTGACAGCTCCTTGACTTTTTTGGAGCCCAGCGTGTCGTCTTCTGCCTCTTTCTGTTAGCACAGTGATTAAGGGGTTAGAAAGCATGAAGCTCACATTTTGTTTCAGTTACTGCCACAGACAAACGCATAACAATTAGGACTGGATTACACATGTGCCAGCATCCCGAAGGAGAGCTGAAAACACATTTGAAAGGAGACAGAGTGGCTGTAGAATTCACGAGAACACACAAACACGACAAGTAAAGACAGCTGACGCCAAATATATGAACAAAGAGTGACTGTAGAAACTACTGTACTGTAAGTGCACTCACCTGTTTGCTGTTATTGATCATTAAGAAGTCCTAAAATGCAGGCAAGAAGCAGGGAAGATGTAAGCACTCATTAGAATAAGTAAAGCAGTTATGTGATTGCAGCCCATAAGAACAAATGAATCATTCAGCACTTCAATGACAATGGATCAGCAATGACGTGAGCATAGTAAGACATACTGTAAGTTCAGATTATCACTACATGCTTATTCTTCACATGCTGTGCACATAACTAATCATTAAACTGATCAGGCTGATGCTGAGTATCTAAAATGCACATTTTTGTTTTGTTTTTTTAATGTGTGTGGATTCAACATGCGTTAGATCACATTTCATATACTGGGCTGCAGTTTCATCTTTAAAAAGACATGCCCTTCTAATCCAGAAACTACCGATTATGAATTTCTAGAAACTACATCAGTTGCAAACTGAAAGAAAAAAGGAACAGCTGATTGTGAGCAGCGCACTCATGCATTTTCAATCACATATGGCAGAATGATCTAAACCATTAAAAAAAAAAGAAAAAAAGAAGAAGCGTTCCATTCGAAATGTGAGGAGTTTAAAATCATTCAAGCATGAAAGTCTGGAATCTAATTAACTGCCAAATGTATCTCAAATTATCTCCTTTCTCCTGTTTTTATTGATCTGACCTCTTCCCCATGACCAAACTGTGCTTAGGAAAGAAAAGTTGTACAACAGTAAAAAAAAAAATTGTAAAAAAAATCCAAGGAACTGAACAGCAGCCAAGTCTAAATCCCAAAAAACTGCAAGCAAACTGAACCCTCTGCCCACCCATCTACCCTTGGCCTTATCTAATGTTAGACAGCAACATGTGGTGAGACTGAAAAGTGAACTACATCATTCTCAGTACCTGCTGCCTCTGATAGGCTGAGAAGGTTCTTTCAATGTCATCTAAATCCAGCACTTTGAAAACCTTGGCATCGTCCACCTCCATCCAGACCGTACCCTCCAGCTTATTCTGAGAGGAAAAAAAGACATCTTATATTTAAAATTTTAACAAAGAGCAGGAATATCTGGAGGCCTCCTGTGCCTCTGCTCTTCATACCTCAGCTAACTTGGACCAGTTGAAGGACTTGAGAGGGTTGGATGGCTGAGGAATGTTCTTCCTCTTCAGCGATGATCCCAGGGGCGCTCCTGGTGGTGGAGGGATACCTCCAATGGGCGGGAGCCCAGGGGGAGGTGGAGGGCCACCTGGCGGAGGCGGCGGGGGTGGCGGAGGAGGCATCATACCACCAGGAGGTGGTGGAGGAGGTGGGGCTATTCCTGCAAAGCCTGGTTGAGGCACTGGGCCACCAGGGGGGCCGGGGGCAACAGGAGGGCCGCCAGGAACAACAGCTGCCTGCCTCTGCAGAGACACATGGGAACACGAGAGGGGTTCAATTCTCATGGAAAGAGTATTGCTGCACATTCAATGGAATTGTAACTACAAAAAAAAAAATGTGCTTTTTTTCAACACAAACCATACCACACTGATTCATAATTAAAACAATACCAGTCTAAAAGTCTAATTTTTGTTATCATAAAGCAAAAGGTTTTCCTATTTTCATGAGTTTCTTTCTCAAGTAAGGTAGCTGTGTATTATTAGTTTCTTAAACCTACATTTGGCCTTCAACAACACAGTTTTTATGAGAGTTTTGTGCCATTTCAGTAGACTTGTAGTCACTATAGACAGGAAACAAAATTCCTGGTCTTGGGAACTTTCTGGATTCTGATTATAGTCCAGCAGAAAAGGGGTACATTAGCTGAAATGGATTCTCAAAACCATCAGCTGTCATCTTCTTTTATCTGCATTCTATGTTGGCCCTGAGAGGTTACACACACTTGGACTTATGAAAATGCCAGCAAATAGAAAAACACTGCAAAAGCACACAAAATACAGAGGACATGTTTTTAGGGAGACAACAATGTGACATAAAAACTGTGGAAATGACAGGAAGCTCTGTTTTTTTTCTTAACAGTTTTCATCGCTGTTGTGAGGAACAAAAAGATGCGGGTAATGTGCATTTTAATCGCACGACTCATGCATAGATAGGTGTTTGCTATTAGTCATTCAGTAGCTTGTCACTTCGGCAGCTGTTCTGTTACATTGTTGTCACCCCGAAAACACTTTTTTGTGAACATTTTCTATTTCTTTTATGTTTTACTCAATTTCCATTGTAATTTGTGGGCTTGCATGTGTTTGAACTCAGGGCCACAGTAACAGTATATATGAAATATATGAAAATAAACAGAAGTGACCTTTAATGAGACAGAAGTTAAAAATGGTTCATTTTTTCATTTCTGCTTTTCATCTAGAAAAAAAAAAACAACTTAAACTGCTTCATTTTGAGGTTTTAATAAATTTAGATCACATTGTGATATCTAAAGGACTACTCCTAACATCTTAGATTAGGTCATATGATTATTCTGGACCACCGCTGGCTGTCAGAGTCCATCATCCTACTCATTAAGGTTTTCATTTGAAGGTAATTGTAATTGCAAAGTACTTTAAAGGGAAACATACGGTGCTGAGCTCATGCAGTCGTGCGGTGAGTTCAGCCACTTGCTGTTTGACATTTTTGTGCTCGTTGCTCTCCTTTTCCAGCTTCTCTTTCATCTTGTTGAGGGTCTGCATCATGTCCTCTTTCTCCTGGGTCTTGGCGTCACATTCACGCTCCTTCTTCTCAAACTTCTGTTGCAGCTCATGGTGCTCTGTGATGGGGAAATTAAAGCAAGATTTTATTCAAACGTGATTTTCATTGGTAAGAAAATTGTCCCATTCCATTTATAATCGCACACACCTTTTCTCATTTTCTCTGCCTGCTCCTTCCACTGTTTGACCTCATTTTCATTGACCAGCCTGCAGAGAGAATGACACACGTAATTACTTACAGCGTCTCTGCGAACGACTTCACTGATTGTTTTTCTGAACATAAAAGGGGAGCTATTTTTGAACCAACGCTGTCAAACACATGGATTTCTACTTCAGCCCTGTTCTACATTCTTCAATCTGTTCCATGTTTACGTGTCCGTCTGTTCAGAGGAAAATCGGTGCACTCACATCCGGACAACATTCTTCACGTTAAAATTCTCCAGTGGTGTGACGTCAGGGTCATGACCTTTATCATTCTGCAAGACCATCTGCTGGACGATGCGGTCCAATAGCAGCCAGTACTGTACAGTGTTTCCACTTCTCTTGTCTGGACACGAAAAGAAAGAGAGCAAAGAAAGCAAATTTCTCATTACTCATGTTTCTTCCATTCAGTGTTATTGGAGAAAATACTGATTACACTTGGATCCACAGTGGTTAGATAGCCTAAAGGAGGCAAAATAATTAAAGGCTACAACAAGATGACAAATGTATTTCCTACTGATTAGTGAAATTGCATCAGTCATATGGGGACAAGATGTTAACTAGTGCCTTATAAACTCACAGTGCACAACATGCGGTACTGCTGTTATACTTTACTGTGGAAATTTAAAGTGCACTGCATCAAATTTAATATATAATTGTTTTATTTTTCCTTCCTAAGTTTGCAGATTATTGCTAACACTGGGGTGAAACCACATCACTGGTTGCGGCTCACTCCCATTTTTATTTCTTCAAAAAAAATGCCTGAAAAACACAGAATAGAAGAGTGAGAGTTAAAGCAAAAAGCCTCGTGCAGTCGTGTCTTCAGTGGCTCTTTCACTTCAAATCCATTGAAACTGAGAGGTAGGGAAAATAGTTACAGAACTAAATATTAGCGTCTGAATGAATACAGCTTTAGTTTGGCTGGGAATGTGCTAATCCACCTTCTGGACTGACTAATCAGGACTAAGTCAACATTCTTATTATATAATATTTATCAAGCCTGTTTGTCCAGTCACAAACAACTAAACTTACGTGGCATGAGCAGACAGTGATGCAGGACAGACATAAAGTGCGGATATGCATCAGTGTGGCTCATCTTCTTCCGGATAAGATCAAAAACTTGCGTGGCACTTTTGGTGTCTACATGTACCTGGATAAGAAGCAGAAAAAACCCCAAATAAATAAACATTTGTTCCTCACATGATGAGTAAGGGAGAGATGTTTCTTTTCCTTACCGACTCGAAACGTTTTGACACAGCCAGCTCATCATCGTTCCGCAGCATCTCAAAGTAGTCTAAATGCCTGAAAGTGTCACAGAGAATTAAGTGATGAACTCGCACACTTAGAAAGATCAGAGTGTTAATGTTGACACACATTAGTTGGAAAGACTCTGAAATCTACTGTGTTGTTGTTGTTGGGGGGGTTCCAGGATAATGTGCAGAGTTTAAAGACGAGGTTTTGACTCACAGTATGTGTGCTTGTGTACTTCTTTAGCTGTTCGACTGATCTGTAAATGTTTACAGACACCACTTTGGAAGAGATTATGTCTTGGAGCGAAGTTGCACCTCACCTGTCTAACGTGGCGTTTTCATGAGAGCGTAGCTTATCGATCACAGGTTGGATCCCCAGCATAAGAAATTCATATCGGAGGTGAATACGGAATTCCAAACTAGTCTAAAACGGGGGGGGAAAAACAGCAGTAAGATACTGATGCAAGCAGTGCTTTAAAGAGCCTCTTGAATAAGTGACTCCTGTGTGAAAAGATGCATGAAAACAGTATATATTACCTCTCCAGCTCCTTGACTCAGCACAGCATTAATAAAGGACATGATGGCTGTTTTCAAGCTGACCTCATCTCTGTACCGCCCCGTACTCCGGTCCAGATCATTTACAAGTGTCTGAGAGATGAAAATCCATTACAGATGATTAATACTTTCAAGCAATGTTGCTTTTAAATTGCTTTACGTCTCTGTGAAAGATTTAAAATCAGAGCACTGCCCTCAACTGCTCCCACCCACCTGGAAGCGCGTCCTCTCGCAGGCGAAACGCTGGTAGTGCAGCATTGACTCCAGGATTTTTTTGTGCCCGCCAGGCACCAGACATACAGCACCCATGATCTCCAAGACTGCCACCTTTGTCTTAATGTTTTCTGTGGCCAGGCTCTGGGCGATGATGTTGATGCTCTCGGAGTGAGCGAGGACGTGGGCGCGGCCCTGCGAGTTGTTCATCAGAGCTTTGATGCAGCCGATGAGAGACGTGTGGATCTGGGATTCTGTGGTGTCATAGTCCATGCTTTTCAGGAAGTTCAGGATACACGTCAGGCCATCCAGATCAATAAATCGAGTCACAAACCTGAACAGAGACGTCATTGCGGTTTACAGAGATGATCTTAGCGCTTAAGGAAATACTAATTATACCATAGAAGTATAGTGCATCGATAATACCCAAGTTTTTGGGTTAAAACTGCAGTGAATGTTCCTTGTGTCCTTGTGTATTCTTGCAGTACAATGAATTCATATTCAGTAAGTGTTGAAAATGAGATGGTCTTCTTTAATGTTCTTTTATATCAATGAAAAACCTTTACGGGTGTTCAATTTTTAAAGGGTGCATTTCCATACGAGTATGAGGAGCTGAAAAGAGCGACAGACGCAGCGATGCGGGTTAATAATAGGAGATATGATGACAGGTGACATTTAAAAAGGGGGGGGGGACTGAGTTTAGATACATAAACTATCTGGGCACATGAAAAAGAAAAATATATCAACAGCTATCAGCTTGCACGCTACAGACCTCCAGTTTATTTACTGCGTCTTGGTAGTGTGCAACATCAGATACTTACCTGATAGTCATGTAGCCTTAAAACTGAATTTAATGTGTTCATTTGTTTTTCATCCTTAGGATCTGCCATAGTTTTTAATGTGGATGTGAGTGTATTTATTTGCTGTTCTAAACTTTTTGGTCACCTCATAGGTTGGGTCCTCAGAGCCGTCTTCAAGTTCTCTATAGTTTTGTTCCTCTCCTCCTCATCCTCTTTCTCCAGAGCGAGGAGCGTCTTTCTCTGTTCAACAAAAGATTGAACATCATAAAGATCTGAGGCCAAAATAAAGTTAATTTTCTTAATGACAAACAGGTTACAAAAAACAAAACAAATGTCAATAAGGGAAAAAAAATCAAAAAAAAAAAGTGTAAAAATCTGGTTGTAATATTTCAGCACCACAAACGTGCAAAATGTTTAAAAGTCATCATATCTCATCACTACATTACATAAAAGAAAAGACCATTTAGTAAATTCAAAAAAAGACATCTCGCTCATGTTACTACTTACAGCTGCCATTGAATTGAGCTGATCAATGTAATATTCTGGCCAGCTAGTTGCACTTTTGTTTTCTTCTTGTTCCTGAAAAAACAGAAAAATGAAATACATTTCACTGTCATTAAAGTAGACCAGAAAATTAAAATGAAGGAAAACACGCGGCATTAGATCATAAATATTAACTGGGTATGATTTTCATTTTTCAAAGTTACATAAGAATGTGGTTTGGAAGGACATATTTCACATGAGAAGAAAAGTTATTTGGTTCATGTCACATGTTTGAATACTCTGAAGTCTAACTTCAAAGCAAATTATTTTTTTCTCCTCTTTCCGTCACTTTTCAGATTGATTGGCTTTGAAAGACACAAACACAGACAAATGGACAGGGAACAGACGGACTGGAGCTTAAATAGCCACCAGCCAAAAACGAATCGAGAGCTCAAAGTAGGGCGACACAGATATTCAAGCTATTTTATCCTCCAGAGCTTCACTAAGTTTCAGGAGGTGGTGAAAAATGCCAAAATACGAGTGCACAGCTGCTTGAGAAAATCGTGAGATTAGCAAACGCATGTTTAAACCGTGGATTAAGGACATGGCCTGACTTATGGTGAGATTAATCTTGCTCACGGGCACGTTTGCATTGCAAGTTTAAAGGAGGGGGGGAAACACAAAACAAAAAAACTTGCTAGGCACTTCTGAGATGATTTCATATTTGACTTAAAAAGACTACTAAAACACTGAGGTTAAAGTGACTTGAAGCTAACCTTGGCATGTACATAAAAGCTTTCTTGGCTTTCAGTTTAACTCATGCTCCATTAGGCACAAGTGAACTGTGACCATCAGAAACTAATTGGGCGTCAGTTAATACAGCAAGCCTGTAGAGATTTGGCCGCTCTTGGTCGAAACTGTGGGCCTTGGCTGGTCTGCAAGGTTTGTGCTGTGACAGGAAGGACTGATCCTGCTGTTCCACTCAAGACCAGTGCCAGCTTGACCAGATGGGTCCTGGAAAATGTCCAGTCAGTTTGAAGAGGCGAAGGAGACGCAGAGGTGGGACCATTTTTACATTTTAAAGAGTTACTCCTTTAACTTCTAAGTCAGCGGTCAGTTTATTTAGAGTTATGATGACAGGCTAGGAGTGTATTTTGAGGGGTTTTTTTTTTCACATTTGAAAAAAATAAAGGTCAGAGACACATTACGAAATCTTAAACTGTGCATTTAATAGTTAGCCCGTTTCAGAACTTAAGAAGTTAGAAGTTAAACTTTTCTTTTTTCCTCACGTTAAAATCTGAAACCCAACAAAAAAAATCTTTGCTGACAACCAGATCAGTAAATCTTCTTCTTGGCAGATGATGTAGCCTTGAAGAAAATGGACAAAAGACAAGAGACAGGAAGCAGATTGATTCTCAACAGCATGATTTCATCAGCTCAGGTGTCTGGCCAAACTAAACAGCTAAAGCTTTGAATGACTTATCTCCTCCACATCCAGCTTGACTTCTGAAGCCAAGAAACAACTGGTGGAAAAAGAGCACCCTCATCACTTGGGCTTTGAGTGCCCCGACAATGACCCATCTTCCTCCTTATCACCCCCTCACTCACCCACCCGCTGCTCACATACAAAAGAAGCACCTGTGGAAGTGAAGCCTTCCTGTTTGCTTTGGACAACTAAGTGCTTCCTCTTTTCTCTGCACGCACGCACGCACGCACGCACGTGCACACACACACACCCTTCCCCTCTGAATCTCTGATGGTGAGTTTTTATCTGTCCGAGTTGGAGCCAAAGTTTTCTGCAGAGTCAGCAATATTGATGTCTATTCTGTCTCTCCTCCCTCACCCTTATTCTGTAGGTCCACACTGCATTTAAAAAGGTCTGACGCACCTAAATCCTCCCCCAACTTCCCTTTAACACAAAAGAAGTGAAGCAACGATTCTGAGGTTTACTTTTAAGGTGCACTGAGATGCTACTGAAATAAGGCCACTAACTGGGGCACAGTAGATGCAGGAGCATGCAGCACTCTCCATCACCTGCCTTGTTGTGACTGACTAGTTGATGCTGTCTGCAGCTAAAGTAAGCCATAAGTGTACCTATACTTAAAGTATGTGTCCAGCGAAAGAGGAAAATTTGACGTGGCTCCTCGAGCTTCTCGTCATATCCAATAACTTAACTGTGCTGGAAACGTACCATTTCTGCAAAGAAATTATCCATCAACATGAATACACACTTTTGGCTCAAACACAAATCTTTACAAGGAGTAATTTGACATTTTGGGAAACACACCTATTCAATTCATTGCCAAGAGCTACATTTGTTTCATGCATATTTAAACTCTCTGCGCTGGCTAAAGCAAAAGCAGGAAGAAAACTGACATTTCAAACAATGGTGATTTTTTTTTTTTTGCTCTGCTGTTCTGGCCTAATAACATCTATGCCTTTCTGCAGCTGTTTTATCTGGGGATTTACATAGTGCACACACATAATCTAAATATCCAATCCATCTGGCTAAGTCCCAGTACTCCTCACCATCCAGTTTGTTACCAGATGTAGGAAAAGATTAATAAATCTGCATGGCCCGTCTGCATACTAGTCAGGACAGGATATCCTACACCCTCATACCTTTGGCCTTGAAACACTGCTGTAAAAATGTGTGGGCACATTAAGAGGTAGCTGAACTTGCACTGAGCTAAACCAGAACAGGCGTCTGCATTTTGCTGCATACTGAGGATGCATTGTTATGTGGAGAAACAGCTGACGTTCCTTTTATCCGGAAGGCCATAATGAAACACGACACTGTCACAGAGTAGTAGAGTATATGTTGTGTCTACATGAATGCTTTGATGGGATAGGTGTGTTACCTAAAAGAGAATTAAAAAAAATAATTGGGATAAAAAATATGCCAAGTTTTCTTCATTTTTGAATCAGGCAGGAAGAGAAGAAGAGAAAAACCACACTGTGTAGGAGGAAATGTGCTGTCAAAATTTAAAGGGAAAAAATAGGAACTTTGAAATCTTCAGAACTTCATCATTTCTGACAGTACCTTCCCTGTTAGTGGATTATCTAATGTAGGAGGCCAGATTTAGCTTTCGCTTTACTCCCTCTACGCACTATTTTTATATGCACCTCATGTAGCATCCGCTCAAGGAAGTTATTCACAAAGGAGCTCTTTTAAGTAGAAAAGATTTACTTTGTAGCGAGGGAGAAAGTGACTGTAACTCAAGAGATGTATAACAGAACAAGGGATTAATGCAGGGATATTACAAGCACTTTGTGGAATGGGAATGATGTGTTTTGTTGAAATGTTTAGCTGTTTATCTGTTTGACTGATAATGGCTTGCATAAGCAATACATTAATTGCCTATACAAACAGTAGGCAGATGCAATGAAAATGAGACCAAGTTTGAAATGTAAGTTACTTATTTCTTAAAGCAAAATATTGGGGATACCAGAACTACTTCGGTGGGGAAGGTATAGTACCGAAGCCTCTACATTACAGGAATGGTTTGATAATTTAGATGAGAACACTGCAGACTAACCGGTTTCTGGCAGAAGCCTTAAATATACTGCACTGGCGTAGTATCAAACTTCCCTCATGTCATTTAGCCACTTCCCTCTTTTGTGAGAGATTAAAACCAGTACAGACGTACGTCAACTTTAACTTCTAGTTTCCATCAACACACCCTTTCAGCTACCCTTTGTATTTTAATTATCTGTCAAGTTGAATTCCTAAGGAGGCACACTATTAAATTAGCAAAAGGTGGTTCACAATGCTATGTCCTGAATATTACTGTAAGCAGTGACATATTCACTACATCAAAATAAAATAGTCTGCGGTAAGCATAGGGATCCAGCGATAAAAGACTCAGAAAACACACAGCTCAAGGGATCAACAAATCAATGAGGGAGGAGATTACATAAAATTGGCTACTGGGTTATTTGTAGCCCCCCCCCCCCCAAAAAAAAAAAAAAAGGCAGACAGCAGCGAGTCTATGAAGGCTGATACGGTGTAATGTGCTATGCAACCAACAGAGATCTGTTTACCTTCTTTTTGCTGCAGTAGATTTGCCATTTCTTCTCTGCAGGCAGTGCGAACATGGCTTCCCTGTGTTTCTCTGTAAGATCAAGCTCATCCTGCAAAATGAAGATGAAAAAGGAGAAAAAAGGTTAAGAAATGTTGGTGCTGAGGACTCACAGTAACAAATCTGTGAATGTTAGATTATGAAACCCGTATTGATAACTTGAGTGTTAAAATATCGAGCATCATTCTCAAAACAGTCATCCTGCAAATTTACAAACAACTGACATCAAACCAAACAAAACATAGCTCTGCTAGCCATTTTTGGCTCAATCTCTTCATAGTATCACTGGATGGTCTCATCATATATTCAGTGCGATTTTGAAACAAATCAGATGTCTTCCCAGCTTTAGATGTGTGAGTAATGGGGAAACGATAAGGTGTGGTTTGCCTGCTCAACATGTGGTAACAAACATCTGGAAACAACATGTGTCACAACGTATAAAAGACATTTCACAGAGGCGCGTAAAGGGTGCTTTTGGGAAGCGTCTGACTAAATACCAGGGAAAAAAACTGACTGAGACATTATCAGCAAGATCTGTAACTTATCTGAGGAATTTATGGGTTTTTTGTGCTGAACTGTAGCTGAATGACTATATGTGAAAGAGGCAGTGGAAATTATGGGAAGGCTGTTGAGCAATTTACCTCCAGGAGAAATGGTATAGCAGGCAGTTTTAAATATGTGTAAACACAAGATGATTGTTTTCTAGTTGACATTTAAGCAACAAATGGAGATTATGTTAACGCAGTTTACCCAACAGAATAATTGCAAAATATTTTAATGACAAGTAGTCATCATGGGACGTGCCTTTGGGGGGTTTCATTTGCTAAAGAATGTAGGCCTGGTGAATCAATATGTGCAATGATCAAGTCCCTATTGATGTCTTCAGTAAAAGGGCCACGTGTGTTTGGGGAAATGACTCAATTACTCCCTAAATCATAAAAAGCATGTATGTGTTTTATGTTGGGTATGAACGCATGATAGGAAAAGTAGCTTCACCTGACTGTCTGAGTAAATTTCAAATTCAAAGGTCGAGTTTAACTGATCGTAACAGAGCAGATGTTCAAAATCTGTTTCCCCAACATGAGCCTTTTTTCCCCCCAGCAAACCCATTCTGATTATACAAGCACATGGTGGCTCATACTGGGTGAAAAGAAAAGCACGTGGCTGTTTTCTTCTAGTAAACAGAGCAACTGAAAGCCTCTTTGTCGTTACACTCAACGTACTCAATTATGTCTTCATAAAGAGTGGTAGACAAAAACAAGCAATTAGCAGATGGAGGAGGCAGAGGCATTAAGAGCTCCTGAATAAGGCCTATTGATGTGCAAAAATGTCATGCTTAGATTACTGTGGCAACCATGAGAGAGGAAACGGGGCCAGAAGAGAGAGCGAGAGAGGAGGGCACGACAAATTAGAAGTGACAATAAGACGGGGGAAAAAAAGCAGTCTGGCCCTGTTATTCACAAGTTAGTGTAAGTTTAAACTGGGAGGAAGTGGCAGTTTATTTGGGAATGTCTTAAAATGTAACAGACAGGGTAAACAATGTAGTAAGAATATATTTTAAAGCCAATTTAAAACATCCACTGAAGTCAGTTTGGAAAATATTTCAAGTATTTCACTGTAAATTGTCTTGATTTGTATGGTAGGGTGGTTTTTAAAGATCATAATTATCCCATGGTGGCCCAGTGGTACAGTGCTAAGTACAGGCCTTTTATTTTAAAGAAGTGCTGGAATTCAAACTTGCTGGAAACCTTTATTTATTTTTAATACTTTCATGACAATAAAAGTTCCAGTAAGTAATCCTGAATAAGACACATCAGGATTACCTACTGATTTCTGTAAGTGTTTAGATGTGCAAAAAACAAAAAACAAAATGGAACAGTGTCTTACCACCAACTCGGCGAACATGCTATCCAGCTCATCATTTCCCGGCATGGGCAGTGATGGCTCCATGGACTGCAGAGCAAAGTCATCCCGCAGTTTGTAGGTGATCTCTGGATGGTCTCTGTTGTTAAAACAACAGAAGATGGCAGAGAAGCCGCCGCGACCGCCGCTGCCGCCACCACCGCTACCCCCACCACGCTTCCGAGGAGGCATGGCGATCCAATGTCTAACTGGTCAGGCAGGGAGGGTGGGAGGCTCCTTCAGGACCTCTTTACAGCCTCCTCCACCTCAGAGTTTGGCCTCCGTCAGAGAGCACTGTAGACACAAAGAGAGGACAGTGAGTCTTGACCAAATTAGAGTGACATATTGACCACATTAGTTAAACTGTCCATCCATCCATTCTCTTCCACTTATCCTTATCCTATCCCAGCTATCATTGGACAGATCGCCAATCTGATGCAGGGATAACACAGAGAGGCAAACAACCATTTCCACTCACATTCAAATCAATTTTTTGTGGGCAATTTACAATCACCAATTAACCTAACCCAACTAACTGCATAAAAGTGGCTTACTGTTTTTGGACTGAAGGAGGAAGCCAGAGTACCCAGTTAGAGTGCCACAGAGAAAGATCTTGGCCAGATGGTGGAGTCAAACTCAGTATAACTTAGGAAACTCAGGACCGTCTTACTGTGAGGCAACAGAGCTAGCCACAACCCCACTGTGCTGCGTAGTTAAACTGGCTTTTCAAAAAGAATAAAACACAATTAAGACAACTTGAAAAGTGCTAAAAACAAAGACTGATAATTTCTGTTCTCTTCAATTAAACCACAGCAAGCTTCCAGCCACAATTGTACTGTACTACAACATGAACCTCTGATTCTGCTAATGTTTAATGAGGTAGGGTCATGATTTTTGAAAGGCAAGTACAATGTCCTCTGCCCCCAAAAGACTCGGTTATATCATTTACTCAATAGAGCCCTGCAATGAGAGTGTGACACTTGAAAGGGGGAAGATAATTTGACTGGATTAGAAAATTCAGGTCTTCTCATGTCCACTCCCTCCTATTCAGGATTTTCTTTGCTCTGAAGATCTAACGAGTAGTAATTAGAAGGGAGTGTTTACAATGACCGTGGCGAGCAGTGTGTGATACCTTCTGGTCTTTAGAGACTGGTTTGGTCAGTGAGGGGGGAAAAGCTAAAGCAGGCCTTTTACTAATCCCCGAGCTGCTGTACAAATCACTCTGCATACTGACCTAATGATGGGGGAGATTTAAAACATTTAGAGACTATGTCAAACTGGAATATACAATGGTTCAATCTTCCTGATGATCCAATCACGTGACTCTCCTTTCTGGCTGCTGCAGTACAAGCTACACATTTGGTTTGGTCTGTAGCAGCTGTAAGTTTCCACAGTAACGTAGGAAATGTGCACAATCCTGCTCAACTATCTGGCCTGCCCGTCTATCACAGATAAAAATACACAGTTCAGCTGTCCCAAACGAGCAGCATTGCTGATGACCGTCTCAATGAAAGTTTTACAAGAGGAAGATTATTAAAAAATGAATGAATAAATAAATACAAATCTGGGATCATTTAAGTAACCCCTCCCCCCAAATACTAGAGACAGTATATTTTAGGTTCCTGTTTTAGGTCCTACTTTTGTTCTGACAAAAATATCCAACTACCAGATTTGTCAAAATTTTAATAATCATGACAAGATAAAACCTGATGACTTTGGAAATTCCCCCAACACTTCCTCAAGTGCCATTGTGATGTTAAAATGCTGGCTCTGAGGGACAATCTGTAACAGCTAAACTTTCAAAGTTTAAATCTTTAGTCTTGTTTAACCTCCTAGGACCTGGTGTCCACATTTTGGGTTGCCTGGACCAAAATACATTGCTTTATAAAGGCCTGATATCCACTTACAAGGACATTATACTGACACTGTTCTATCAAAAATTCAAATGAATGTCTTCATATGTGGATCTCATTTTTCTCAGGAGCAAAAATCAGGTAAAAACAGAAAAATAATAAAAAATAAAAATAAAATCAGGTAATTCTTTGTTTTTACATTCATCAGGTCCCAGTCAGCCCCAATACCAAAGAGAAATTAAAAATGCATGCCATGAAAGAGTTCGGGTCTTAGGAGGTTAAGACCAGAGCCCTTCAGTCATCTCACTCAGACTGTACTTTGACCTGTGACCAGACTGAACTGTGCTTGAAACATTTGCCTCTCTGCTTTCAGCCAAGGGTGACAGATGCTAAGGTTGTTGCTAAAGCCTCAAAGTAAAACATAAGGGAAGATTTTAAAAGAAAAACAAACATCAAAACTCACTAGGAACACCCCCCCCGAAAAAAAACAAAACAACCTGGAACACATGTACAAGTATAGTAATCTTGTTAAACATGACAAAGAGAGAAGAAAGTTGCAGAGTGTGCTCGCCAACCCGATGGTTTATCTTCAACAAGGAAATCAAGTGCACAAAGGACATATCTGCTGTCTGGGAAATAAAGATGAGATGTCCAGATATCCACAAGTATGCTGTCGTGAGCATACCACAAAAATATCTCTACACTGTCCCTACACTGTGGTGTGAGGCTCAGCATCATAAACCACAGAGGTTGTGCTGAACTGCAGAAATGTCTGGACATCTTGTCGTGGTGACGAATAGCCCAGCAGATTATAACCCTGTTCACTTGACCTTTTCCAGTGATTTCCTATAAGTCAAATGCTCCACACAGACTGAATGCATCAAGTTCAGTGTGAAGCATTTTTAAATTTAGTCTGGTCAGGTCACGTCCTTAGCGGTAATCGAAGATTGTGGGTCGCTATTCTCAGCGAGCCGAGGAAACAAACTAGTTATTTCTTCCAAAGGAGAAAGTGAGGGCATTTCCTATGGCAATATCTTTGGTCAACCTAAATAGGGCCCGATAGCATCACTGTCCCATTTTTGTCACTTTTTGGTTCATATGGGTTTCCTCTATGCAGCAGCTGTATTTTTTTTTTTTAAATGAAGGATGTCAGCAACTTTTTCCAACCACCAGAAAAATTTGTCGCCTTCTATTATTTTTATTCTTAAGCACCAAATAACTCCTTTAAGATGTGCCGATTCTAACAACAACAACAAAAGGAGCAAACCTCTAAAAGAGATATAATTAACACAAGCAGTCACATAAGATATAATTTAACTTTTAAACAAATTGTTTTTTAAAACTTTGTCTCAAGGCAGACTGTGTTTATAACGAACTGCTACTCTGACAAATCCAAAGCACTAGATACTTGTCCACATCACTGCTTTTTGCTCTTGAAAGCCAACAAACTACAATTAACTAGACAAACTGTCAAACAATACTAGTCATAACATGTATTCCACTTTAACAATAATCACTCTTTTCTAAAGAAAAAAAGCAAACGTACCGAAATATACAACAGAGTGAATGAAAAGCATACAGTACCACTAGAAATACACGGTGCCTGAGGCCAAATGGCCACACGTGGGATAAAGTACACAGCAGCTCTCTTTTATTAACACGCTGAATAGTATATTTATTTTGACACATCCTTGACTTTTCTAAATTGACTACTGGAGGCCTCGGCAGCAGCTGCTTGGCTTCACACTCACCATCTATTCTAGCATGAAGGGAAGAAGCCTTTCAAAGGCTTCTTTGACCATATTAGTACACAAAGCTGCCCATTTTTTCCATTAGCTAAACTTTGTTTAAACTTGTGAGCCAGAGTGGGACAAAGCTGATCCCCCATCCAGCTACAGTAGCCAGAGGATATGCCACGACTCACCCATGCGAAGAAGGTCACCGGGAGTGTTTGAACATGGAGACCATCTGATGTCTGTGAAGACTTTGTGCTGGAATTGTTTACCCTCTGAGACCTGAGTGCGCTCACATTAGTCCCCGGAGGCTGTCTGTCAGACGGTCAAGGTGTCGAACCTAACAGAGGCTTGTTGCAACAGGACAACATTCCTCTCATAGCCAGGTGAGTCTTGTGACCCTGAACAACACCCACACTACAACACGTTCCACTGTCACCTGCTCTAACTGAGAGGGAGCAACAGATTATCTTTAATTACAGGTCACGTACAGCCTAGCCAGCTGAACTGATCTTAACTGTCCAAGAAGTAACAGCCAAATTAGTGGTCATATCCAGTAATTATCCATGTAGTATGTCTGAAATGTTAAGAGTCTGAAAGTTGATGGTGGTGCCATGTAGCAGTCCCATTGTTCATATGATCAAGAAGAATGCTATTCATCCTGAAATAAATCAAGTCGTGGACTTTAACAGAGAAACATCATGCCTTTTGTAGGCAGATGCATACAGATTAACCCAGATTGTTCTGTACTCCTTCATTCATACACATCCAATAATTAGACCCGCCCACCCATTTCCTAACAAACACTTCTCTCTTTGTGTAAAGGAGATTTCTGTCTGTGGATAGTCTCGTTGTTTTCTTGACCATGTGGTTTGGCGGGTGACCTGGCATGAGTCCAAACTGTAAAAACAATCCCAGTGTTTGCGAAGTGAGTGTGAGCCCGCCCATGGTGCCTGCCCAAGACCTCTCCATTAAAACCTGCACAACTGTCAGGTCCACTGGAGAAAAGGCAGAAGTAAGAAGAGCATCTTAAGCTAAACACAAAGAGGCTCACGTTACTAAACATGTGCAGGGAAAACTAAAGAATTTAAGGATGACCTGACACTTCATCCAGCTGTCACATCTTTCTTTGTTGATTTTGTTCTGTCAGTTTATTAACCTCTTTAGGATTCTCTGCCGTTAACCGTAAAAGGCTCAGTGTGCCAGATTTTCCTGATGCTACATGAGTGACAGGTACAGAAGTCGATCCAAAATTAATTGTTATAAATCAGTAGCCTTATTTAATTTTCACACAATAAGAGGTCAACTTTAAGCTGATGCTAATAACCCAGATTGTGCTTGACTTGGAGAAGGAATTCAACCTTGGAAAGAGAACACAGTGGACAGCAGTGTATTGAAAACAGATGTGTGAAATACCTTCTTCTGCAACAGCTGGCATCTCTCAGGAGTTTCTAGCTTTGAGATGTAGTTTTAATTTTTTGATTTCTACAGTGAATAATATTCACCTAAAATCACAGGCTGCATTCATGCTGAAAGAGATGAGAATCTCTCCTGTGTTTCTTTAGTAAGGCCAAGGAAACCTTGAACAACATATGTATTAAGGCTCTACTCAGAATCAATACACAGAATATATTTGGCAGCACTGTACATCGTCTACCTTGATTTAGTTGAGGAGATTTGGCAACAGGATAACAATATGTAATATAATTATAATCTACCCTTCTGTCCTTCAGAGAAACATCGAATCTCTCCTTGCATCAGGGACATCCATCAAACAGTGTTCTTGAACTCCTTAGAGTGTGTACAGGGTGTTAATCAAAATAGTATTTCTCCTAGAAAAATTGCATCAGTATAATGCTGTTCTTACACAATGTCTTTCCACTAACCCACAAACATCTGTTGCATCAACATCTAAAGAGAGCCCAAGTAATTTCATCAGATGTTTGTGGAAAAAAAAAAAAAAAATGGCACAGCTGGTAGAAGCACGGTTGGTTATACAGGGTATAGCTGTAGCAGTGTTATGGGCGGAGCAGAAAGGTATTTGGTGCACAGAAGTTTAATCTTCTTTACTGATTTAGGATTTGGGATGGATCAGACTTACGATTTGATGATCATCTTGCCAAAGTATTTTCAATGCAAAGCAACTCCAGGTCATGGACACAGCTATAAGATGCTGCTGCACACAGCAACATTTCTTTTGAAAACTATATCTGCTCCACTGATACTGGAGGCACAGTTCATGGTTTGCCAAGTGCACTCTCTGCAACATGCTTAACTAAAAGCCCAAGGATTATTGTGCCCTGCACTGACAAAAATGTTTTGGATTTGTATGGACAGCTGCAAATGAAGCTGAGGACATAGAATAAGGTTGGAGGAAGTCATTTTGCCGAAAAACAACCTTAGCCCAGAGCTGCTGAGCTAGAAACCAGCAATCAAACCAGTATTTCAACACTTTGCCCAACTTGTGCAAATGAAAAATGATTCAACGTCAGAGACACATTTGGTCATAGTCACAACATTAACAGCATTAAGAGTGGCATTAATAACATAATAACATTTTGTAATGTAGCTTTAGTGTGTGTGTTGCTAAGGTTTTTCTCCTAGCAAGAAGGAAATGTTAAATGGTGTGTGACTAATTTTCCCTGGTTTAGATGTGGTACAAATGGCATAGTGGTATCTTGCACAGTTGGATACCATACATAGCTATCATTGTGCCAATTACTTAATGGCACCCCGAGCACACAATGACTAAACAGATGATAACTTGGACACTTATCAGAAAATAACTAGGCCGTGAGAGAAATGTTGACTGGCAGGTTTAATGGAGATTAAAATCAATCGGTGTCCATTGGCTGCCAGTCAATGGAAAGCCATCAGAAAGTCGGTGTCAAAGCTGCAGTGTTACAGCAGCAGAGCTATTCTGCTCTGATGTGTTTGTGCTCATGTGCATTTAAATTACACGACTGCATGTCGAGATATGACAAAGGCATTGCCTCTGGAGCATTAATGTCACATGGCTGAGGGAGCAGTGCTGAAGTGGCTCTCAGATTACAGGATTAACATAGAGAGATGCAAAGCGAAGAGAAAGGGATAACACAGAGACAAAGGAAGCGATTCTTCCATCGGGTGATACACTTTACAGTCATTTTACAGGGCTGTGGGTTATAAAAGCTCTTGTAGCACTTTGAAGTAGTGAAAGTTAATGTTTCAAAGTTAGTCAGGACTGTGACCATAAGGAATGTAATGTGATTCTATTGCTGCGGTAGTTTTTCCTGTTTTATGATGACATGCTTATGTGCATAAATAAAACAGTTTAAAAAAAAAAAAAATCTGTCAGTGGACTCTTTAAGGCAAATTAGATCCATATGAATGCTATAACCCTGGATATAACAACTAATGGTAAACAATACAAGTAAATGCTATTCTGTACTCCGAGACAGCAAATTCAATTACCTATGTTACATAAAGGTAATCTAATTGTTTTGTTTGTTTGTTTTCAGTACACAGGCTCATGATCTTCACACACTTCTGGAGACAGTACTCTAGTCATAGTCTATGATGCATCTGAAGCCACAACTACTTTCAAATATAGAAAGAGAAAGATATATACACTCACATTGAGGCTGACTAACATAAAGTGTGAACAATAAACTCTGTAAGTGAATATCTGATTAGAAGACTGTGATAACCCGACCTGTTTTGTCTAGCATTATTTTATGAACAAAGCGTTGTGCACACCCAGTGATGATAAGCAGCTGTTTATCACCGAGTTATTCTGTTGTCTTGGAAAGATTCAAATCACTGGTGAATCTAACATGTGGTACCCTCTAGTTATATACAAGCTTGTATTCCTTTATAGAAACTCCAACAGGGAAACTGACTGGATGCTCACCAAACCATATTTTGACACTTTAATAGTTGCAAAAACTACAATAATATTAACCAAATAGGCTTTAGTCTCAGTTTATTACTGTTACAAATATACATATATTCCAAGCTCTTCCACAGCTCTTAAAAAAAATTCCTGTGATTCTTACATGTATGAGCACAAAGCAAAAAATATACTTTGAGAAACTGGGAGTGTGCAGATAATGCTGGGAGGACAGAGATTAAAAAGCAGGTTAAAAGGCTACTGCACTTTCCACCAGCAAGGTTGCCAAACTTGTTCTGCAGACAGAGTCTTCAACCCCCCACTCTTAAGATCTTAGCATTTTTGAACAGGTCAGGCTTTCATGGAGGTTAGACTCAGGACAAAGATGGAAAATACTTGAACATGCGACAGTATCCATGCCAGAGTTTCATTGCTGTCATCTTGAATTCTATTTATCGACTACATTCAAGATAAAAGGAAAAAGAACCGCGCAGTTTAAAAATAGCATATAAAACAAGCCGCTCATTACACCCACTTCATGCCCTTATTAATGCACCAGTGTGATTTGTATCCACAGTATTGATGTAATAAATCAAAGCAATGCACTAAGGTGGGGTTACACTGTGTCTCATCACTGACATCATTATAACACATTATATATATATTTTTTTTTTAAAAAGTGTGAGTTATCAGCTTTCAGTCGTAAATTGTTATTTTAAATGTTGGTGACAGCTCAGAAGTTGGAAATTACAGCATTCCCAGAAATGATTTTATTGTGAAAAGAACTGATTGGCCAATGGATGAAGGAGTACTTTAGCTCTTTTGTATGTAGGCATGCAGAGGTCGAGAGCTTGAGAATCATTAAACTGGAGGATCAATATGCCCTCAATTTTGAGCAGCAAGGGCAGACAATCAGTGCCATCTCTGAAACAGTTCCCATGTGTGCATTAGTATCATAAACAACTGCATCACTGTAAATAAGCAGTGAGATCGAAGAGAGAACAGCAAGTAATAAACAACTGGTGAGTACAAATATAAATCCCCCAGTCTGAAAGACAGCTAGCGGTCCTTATAAGGCACCGCTAGCTGTCATCGTGATCTTTCTGTGTACTGAAAAAAGAAAGATTCATGTGTGCCACAGCTAGGCACAGTCCAACACCAATCACATATTTATTCCTGAGTAATGAAATGTACAACCTCACAGATCATCAATAACAGGGTGGGGACTGCGCTGTAATATTTTCCAGGATACCCTGAGCTGCAGTCGTTTAAAAATCCCTACCTCTTCCTCAGTTGCCATGGCAACCAGAGTGGTGGGTGACCGGTGCAAGCTGGGTGGGAGGGTGATTTAATGTAAGCCCCTTCCAGTGCACATTACCCTCCTTTTTAATCTGTTCTGGATGCTTATAAGGGAGAAAATAGGATTGTCGCTCTAATTCATCAGACAAAAACAAATAACAAAACCATTACGGATTACAGGGTAAAAATCTAGCTTGCTATCACCCAGACGCACTGTAAAATCCACACAAAATTACAACTACTCTTTTGTAATCCATGAGTCTATATAGTATTTATGTGATGTGTAGTGTGTAGCCTCTCAAGAGAGGCTGTGGAAGTGAGACTGGAATCTGAGAAGGATGGGCAGTGGCAGGAAACGAGCGAGGAGAATCAGCGGACCCCTCCACGCTCAAGGTGACATTGCTTTCATTGACCTGATTATCTGCACTCCACTCCCATCATGGAAAAAGTATGCCATCCTCTCCCTCTCTCACTCACTTGATACTGATAATGGGCAGCAAACCAGGGAGAGAAGCTGGTGGGAGGTAGCACCCTGTAGCCACTGTGTCTGTGTGTGTGTGTTTGTGTGTGTAAGCACATATTTCTACCAGCACCTCACCCTATCTCCAGAGCAGCCTTGTCATTATGGGGCATTCCCCGCATACACAGGACAACTCTCCCACCGTGAAATCAGCCGTGGGGCCCGGCAGGAGCGACCTGTCATCCTCCCCCTTCCCCCTCGGTTACTACGGCAACACTGTTTTTCTGCACCAACACCTCTTAATTAGACAGACGTGACACATGCACCTACGTATTGGTGAGAGGAATCCAATCCAGCTTGTGTTCTGGGGAATGATAAAGCACACCAGCAGCCCCGACTCCCCTCACTCACACGCTGATAGCCTCCAACTATCTCCCGGTCACATGCAGTCCACACTCAAACATTTCAGCCAGCAGATAGCCGGCTTCGGCTCCTCACTCCTTTTCCTTGCATTCGTTTAATTATACGGTAGAATTGGAAGATGCATTTTGCTTGTCTTACCCTGTCCAGGAGAGAGCTTGCCTCTGTTGTGCTCTTGGCATTCCCTTTATATCCTCAATTCACTGCAGTATCCAGCTTTCTGCACTGTCGACAGAAAAAACTATGCCTGTACACAGCATGCAGTGGAGCATTTCCTGCACAAGGTATGTAGTCCACGCAGGTTCAAAGTCATCTGGATGGGGTTTAAGTGGCTAATAAGTACCTTCACAGAGGCTGTCAAAGGAAAATCCCAGTTGGGTTGAGGATGTGTTTCTGTGACGGCTGCAGGGCAAACAAGGGATAAACTCGCCGTACATGGAACGAGCTGCTGCTTGAGATCATGCACACAGCCAGCTGGCTGGCGAGTACTTCTTTCGTATTCTCTCCCTCCCTAGCCTCCTTCTCTCTGCCTTTCTCTGCAGAATGCCGTGGGGGCAGAGGGAGAGGCACAGATGTTACTGGCTCCAGGCCACACCCCTTTTCAACACTCCTAGTCCTAATAGGATACAGGCGGGCCGTGGCCACCGCCCAGCTCGCTTCCCCACCCCCCCACCGATACCGGCTGTGAACAACTTCTTGAAGGGTTTGCTTGAAGAGGGCTTGTTTGAAGAGCTGTAGGAAGAAAAGAAGGCTATGTGTGGTGGAAATGTGTGACAGGGAGAGAAGAAGGATGCTATTCATGTGTGCCAGGGATGCTGGAGGAATGAAGCAATGTCCGAAGCAATGTCCAAACGAAAGAAAGCAGAAGAGCTGAACTGCTTCTCATCATTATTCTGAAGTCCTGTGTTTAATAAAACACCTTCAGTATATGCAACACTGCAGTCTCGAAATGGTGATAACATGCCAAAGAATTTTAATCTAAACAATGTCAGACACTCCCACATGATTTACTGCACATGTATCATGAGTGCATCTCAGCTAATTACTGCCTAACAAAATCCAGCATCCATAAACATTCCTGAATTGCAACACTGACTTTTTTTGTTCAGACACCAAAGTAATAAAATTGCATATGGAATTCTCTGAGAATGACTTTCATGAAATTACAATCAATTGCACATACAGTCAGAACACCGTGTGACAGGAATTTACCTTCACTAACGTAAAAAAGTAATAGTGAGCCATCAGTGAGGTCAGAAAAATTTGAAGTCTTAAAAGAAATTTGTCAGTCACTTTGTAATAGAGCTTTCTGTTAAGTATTAAAAAAAAAAGAAGACTTTTGTCATGTAGAACAGCATCATCTTGATTGTTTTGACATTTTAATGACGATTCAGTTAATTATTTAATTTACTGTTAAATTCAAAGACTATTGATAAAACAGACCTTATATAAAATATGGATGTAGCTTCTGTATTTGAAAAGTGAAAACAATGAAGAAGCGCTTTAAAAATGCATTGTTTCTAATGGCCTGTGGGGGGTTACTCCTCTGCTTGCAAAAAGAAGTCTGATTGTACAAATTTAAAATAACCGTACAGCTCACTTATTATGCGAAGAAACACTTATTCACTTATGAAATTTATGCTCCAAATCACTAGTTTCAAACTTCATGTAAATGAAATTCCATTTAGAACAACAGACAATAAACCTACGTATGCGCTAGGGTGTGGCTCCCTACTGATTGACACTTCTACCTTATGGGTGTGTAGTGTTCTTGATTACTCAGTACGATCCAACCTGTGCTTGTGACATCTGGTTTTAACAAAAAAAAGATGGCTTCAGCCAAATTGCGCAACTCGAGGCTTCAGAATGGTAGTCCACAAACCGAATCACAGTGACCACGTCTATTTTTATACACAGTCTTTGGATCAAAGACATAAAATGATCTCAGATAAAATAACACTGCTTTTTTTTCTCCCCGCATAAGGGACACTCACTCTAAGCTTTGTTTAAATAGAATCAAATGTTCCAAACCAACAGCAATAAGCATATGATGTCGCAATATGAAAATTTACTGTGGCGTGTTGATTCACCTCTGACGTAATGTTTGAAAACATGTCATCTGTACTAATGACTATTTTGTCCATCTGTTTTCTTCAATGGAGAAGGTGACAAAATCAGACATGTTCTCATAAGAGAAAATTATCTACCTGATTTAGACACCTGGTTCCATGCAGGTGTAGACAAATTAAGTGTCATCAGTCAGTAACATCTATCCATTCATCCATTTATTTTCTCCTTATCCAATTCAGGGTCACAGGGTGCTTGAGCCTATCCTAGTTCTCACATTCACACCTAAAGCCAGTTTAGATTTGTCAATGAATCCAATCGCATGCATGTCTCTACAATGTGGAAGGAAGCTAGAGTACTTTGGGAGAACCCACACAAGCACACCGAGAACACGCAAACTCTACGCAGAAAGAACCCACCAAACAATGGAATCAAGGCAACCACCACACCAGCACGCTCTCCCCTACTTATTAACTTTTGTTCGTTACAAAACAAAAAACAAAACAGGTGAGTGAAGCATTACCAAGCCGTTTCATGAGAGTGAAATCTCTCAGTGCTTTTGTTGTATATTATGTTATTCAACACCATTTTGAATCTCCATAAGTAGAAATATGGCAGAAACACAGTAGGAGTATTATATGCTTTGTAAGTGAAACTATAACCGAGACTATGAATTTACTCTGCTTGCCAAGAAAACTAATTCTAAACACACCCCTGCCAAAAGGAAGTCACACATCAAACCTAAAAGCAACATTTAAACCTTGACAGCTGCAAGCAAGCTTTAAAAATGTTGCCCGTCTTCGTCAGAGTTTAGTAATGTCACTTTCCCTGATTTCAGGGTTTTCAAAAGTTCAGCTTTCCAGCAGCTGCTTTTCCCTCTCATCTGGACATGCCAGCATGTAAAGCCGTCTGCAGCTTTTAGATCTCTGATCCAGTCACATGTTATGGCTAGATGATAGAATACTTTATCTTTTGAAGCTCTTCAACCTTCTCACTGCGGACTTTATAGTTCCACATCTGAGTTTGCATTGTTGGGCTTACATAGCTGGGCTTGTGTGAAACAGTTTATCTCTACAGGGCTGGGGTAACAGACATCAGTGGCAGGCCGCGCCGGTGCAGTCATGAATGGATAACAGTGGAAGCTGTACAGTGCTGGGTAGCTGCCTCTGAAAAGAATGTCGTGCAGCTGGAACAACAGACAGGTCCGGTTCCCATGGACGGCTCCTGTTCTGATGGGATGGATCTGCTGTGTCAATAAAAAGCCAGGACCGATGTTTTGTTGACCTTGTGTGCACCAGGTGTAACGGCCAATGTTTGGTGTACTGAGGATGGCAATGTTTTTAGTAACATTCGGTATTACTGTCCTGCATTTCTGTCAAACTAGAATCTATGAAGAAAGACCGTGTAGCTTTCTTTCATGTGTAGCATTTTTATTAACTCCTGATTAAAAAGGAAATCCAGAAAGGTTTATAAAATAAAGATTTTTATGTCCTACCATCCTTACTTCTACCTGCAATCTGAACATTTAGGATAATGAGACAACAATAGAATAATGCGGATGAGGAGAGTCTGGAAAAATGAGCTTAAACTATCATGGATAAAACAGCGATCAGTAACATGTCACTAACAAGTAGTTTCTCTCTTTGGCAGACTGCTCATCTTGCAGCATGTGTATGCTTGAATGACAATCTATGACAGCACTAGCTTGAGGGTTTTGCATCATCACATCTGCAGGTTAAGAATTATCAGGAACAGCCATGCTCTGGCAGCAACTCCACTGAACCTTTCTGTTAATCATTAATCATTTAAGCACAGAGTTAAACTTTACCCTGTTTTATGACTTCCAACAAACAAAAGTACATATTATGGCTACTTTGGCATTAATTTTGTGGCATATTTTTTTCCAATAAGCACACGTTAAATAAAAATAAATGATAATGCAAGGAAGCAAAGCACAATGAAAACAATCAGAATCCAAATTAATTAGAGCACACCATCGGCTCCAATGATTCTGCAAACAGTGCAGACAAGGAGCTAAAAGCTGCTGAAGCTTGAATATCAATGTGCAACACATCAGCTGTGAAACAAGAAATCTGATTGGCTGCAGAAAAGTACAGCTGTGATTACAAGAAATCACCTCTGTTAATGTAGAAAATAACTTAATTGCTTATTGTTCAGATAACAATGTGAATCATTGGGCCAGTCAAAAGCACACACAAATTAAGATATAGAGATATAGATATATATCCATATATATCTATCTATATCCATATATCCATCTATCCATCTATCTCCTCAGAAAGGCACATATCCGTACGTGCAAAAAAATAAACCCAAGGTTCAGCTGCACAGTAATAATAAGGATAGTCTGAGCTGAATCATGACTGACAGCCGCTAAATAAAAAACACTTTCTCCAACTACTGCAAAGGAATGTGTGAAGGAGGAACGTAATATTATGGCTCGTATCATGTGGTGGAAGGCTACAGCGCTTCACCGTGTGCATGTGTTTCATTCAGGGTGGAGCTATATCTATAAATTCCAACCATGCAGCCCTTCCCTTGCAGGAGACCCTCCTAACATTCACAAAATTAAATGCCAGGATTAAAAAGGGTCTTACTGGTCCCTTCCACCCTTTGGAAAGCTTGTAATTACTCCCTCAACCAGGTCCATCTCAGAAGGCCCGCATAACCTTCTACATCTACTAATCTGCAGAACGCAGCCAAGCAGCTGGAAACATAAAAAGGAAGTCCAAACAAGGAAACAACACTTTTGACATGAAGAATGGAGTTGTATTTCTGAAATAAGACAAAAAAAATGTGAAAGTGCATCTAAAAGAGGATACATGTAGCAAACTGGAAAAAGCATAGAGATTGGTATTTTTCCATTTATACATCATGACGTACTTGTTAAGACAGAGCTTTTATTTCCTGTAGCCTTTCACGGCCCATTCAACTCAATTCCAAAGTTTCTCTCTGTGGAGTTTGTTGAGATAAGTGAATTGAAATGTAAGTTCTGGAAAAAGCCAGTAAGAGGACCAGGAGTTCAAGATGTTCTCACTCATATTAAAGCTTCAATGGACTTTTGACAAAGTACTTGTTATCTTCAAGTTGTTTCCTTGCTCATTTATCTAATAAAAAACAAAGCTATCTTTCAGCCATGAAACAGTCACTAATCTTATATTTAGTGTGGATTTGTATCAAAACTAAACTACACGTAGGGTACTTTCTGAACCTTTTTATCTCTACTGCCCTCAAACTGTAAAATAACATCTTTATTTAGGCAAACCTGGAGAATTTATGTCTACAGCAAAGCAACAAACAAAAAATGTCTTCCAGGAAGAAGTGGAAGACACTGCTGCAAAAATATTATGACGTGAAACGGTGCAGCTGCAGTGATCGTGCTTGTAATGGATTGACTGAACTTGAGGGTTAAAAGGCCATGGCTTAACTTGCTGATCCCTCCAGATGTTGGCACAGCACTGAGAAATCAGTGGTTAAGTTTTCGTGCAGAGAGATAAGGCAGCGGAGGCAGTACAGTGCACTGAACATTACTGTAGAGGTAACATATAAACAAACAAATCAAATCAAACAAAGTAATGATAATCCAGCATAATCTAATCAGTATCCAGTCTGCTCCGTGGGTGAAGACAGCTTCAAAGCACGTGGGTCCATTGGTGTGTGTCACACATGACCAGGCGAAAATCCATGAGAAACGGTTCAAAGTCTGAGTCTCCTCTATGGCCATTAACACGGATGTGAGACTGGCTTAATGCCAGCAGGACGCATGACTAATTCACTGGCACAGAGGCAAAGTCTGAAGTAAAACTAAGCCACCATATTGTAGATGGCCATCTTGCACGACAGGATGGCTAAGTTACAAAGCTGCTTACCTTAAAGTGTGCCATGATATCAGTAGGGGGAAAACAACCAGAGAACTAGATGCTACAACAATAAACTAAAACTAGGAAATGTTTTGAAGAAGCTTCTCCTCAGAGCTGGGCCTTATAATGAAAAAAAAAAATGAAGCCAAAATATAAACAGCAGAAAAAAAAAAAGATGTTTGTGGACATTAACAAGGCCACCTGCTGTTTAACAGGACTGACCTGACAGCCTTTGCCCTGTGGCGTCACAGCTATCAGCTGCACAACGCAAACTCCTGGAAAACAACACTGTGCTCAGGGAAGCAGTACAGCTGAATGATTGTTGAGTAGATATATATGCTATGCTAACACTACTGCAATTTTGCTTAGAGAAAAAAAAAGAAGAAAAAAGAAAAAGGAGATTTAAAAGCCTTGAATTACTAGCCAGATTTGTGGCTACACCACTGAAACAAGCAGCTGTAAAACTATCACTGTTCAAGAACATTTTTAACCGTTAATGCAGATGGTTTCATCTGACTACATGGCTGTTTTCATGACTTCTTTACACTGCTGTTATCACACAGATGCGTTAGACTTTGGGGATCCTGCTTGTTGGAGCAGCAGCCTGAAATCTTTTTCAAGGAAAATCAGGATGTCTTCCTTTCTCAGAAGTAAGAAAGAAGCTCCTCTGATTATCTTTTTTATAGAAAGACGTGTCATATTAGTGTGCATGTACTTTTGTGTGTAGCGACTCGGTGCTATAAGCTCTTTAGTGGTTTGTGTGTATTTTGTTAGTTAGTTCTGACCATAAATACAAGAACCCCCAGACTGAGGTGGTTCACATACCTGTGAACTCTATACAAAAACATACACACCTCACGCTTTAAAAGACTAAACTTCACAACTCATAATACAGTACTTCCGTTTAAACATTTCTCTATTGTATATAGCATTTCCCTGTTGTGTATATTGAACTACTGCACAGAATTTCGTTAAGTGACTATCTAGTAACAACAAAGAATCTTTGAATGCTGTTTCTGGAAATATGTTATGAATCTATGACCATGCTCTGACTAATTTAAGATCATATGAATGTAATTTGTCAAAAGTCTTAATATGCATCACAACAAAGAAACAAAGGCGCTTTTAAAAATAAAACAATTGCAAATACTTCTAATTCAATAAGAATGTGCATGACTAACATTACTGGCCAACTCAATTAACTGGAAATTACATTATGTCAAATATACCAACAACATCTCAGCTTAAGAGGCATTAATGCAACAAAGGAGACATTTTTTTCCATCACATAAATTATTATGAGGATTATCCTGAATCGAGGCAGTGATAGTTTGCAGATCATGTGAAGTCCATCCATGATCAGGCCAAAAGAAGCTAACAACGGCAGAGTCTTAATCCTTTCCTGAGTTTAAACGTCTAAACTGATAAAGTTACATCATCCAGCATAACAGAAAGATAAATGGCATAGCCCAAACATTCTTCTCCCGTTGTTCTCTTGCTTGATAACTTGTTCAAACTTGAGTGTTGCTTTCTGGAGGGGTAGGGCAGTATTTTAAGAGCAGGATAAAGCATGCCATGCTCTGGCACAGTCTGGGGCTGAATCTGATATCCGTCTGCTGTTTCAAAGCCTGTCACACATGCTTTGGTTTGTGTCTGGGGAAGATTTAAACAAGTTGGCATCTGACCTCATCCATTGAAGAAATGAAAACAGGAAAAACAGCATAATGTGCAAATCCACGTCGTTTATAAATTGGGAAACTGAATATGTATCCCAAAGGCTTGAAATTCAGTTTTATGAGGTAACAGCATTGTTGCTGGGGTTTGTCTAAGACAAATATAAAAACAAGCCTAATATTTTGCTACTTTTAGATAGAGTCCACACCCTGAGAAATTCCAGGACCTACATCAATCACCTTTTCCAGCTGTAGACATTCATCATTTACAATGATTTATAAGTTATAACATTAAAGAAATGCTGTGAGTATTAATACTTGATGGTGAAATGCTAGAGAACAACCTGTTTGTGCAAGAAACAAAGCTGCATCATAGTGTGTGATATGATTCACTTTGATATGCTAAATGCACGTCAGCTTTCAGGGACTGAACAACTATTAGCAGAACTTCAAGCTGCAACCTGAACTAATTGAATTTGCTGTCAGACAAAATGCTGGCATCCAACTGGCTGCTTACTCTCTGACAAAACTGCACACTCATACAGAATTCTAATTTTAACACATCTCTGCTTTTGGGAGTTAGCATTATTAACGTGACCTAGACAAAAGAGAGAGGTGAGCATGGGCTGAAACATGAATCCCTCCTGGCCTATAAAATCCACCCTACCCTCCCAACCAACATTTTGCTTATAAAGGACTCCCCCACAGACACACACATATACAGAGAACAGGACTGCATGCTGCCTTTGTTTGAACTCGACCGTGGATACACTCTTTCCACATCTTGTGGCTGAGACACACATTTGATTAATTTTGAAGCTCATTGTCATGATAATCTGAGGTTTGACTTATTTCTTTCAGCCTGGCAAGAGAACAGTCATTTTCTAACTTAACTACAACTGAACTCCAAAAGCAAAGCAGCACTATTATATAATTAGAAAAATACACAAGATGAAAAGTTTAAGTGATTCTGAGACTTCAGCATGAACCAAAAAAAGCTAATTTAGTCTCCATCATGTGACATACCATACACCCCAAGACAATTATTTCAAATTACAGACCCTTTACCCAGAAAAACTACATCACAAATGTTAATTTTAGCCATAGAACAGTTTGTTATATACTGTTAAAGTTGGTGTGATCTCCTTGTTGTGGATGAAATTTGCAGTACAGAACTTATGGCAACCTCACTTTTAAAACAAATGTTTCCACATTCCTCTGGTCAGACTGCAATAAGGAGGTTGCATCCATCAGCGTGTAAACATCAGCATTGCAGGTATCATAATCATAAAGTCTTTATCTCTTTAAGTCTCAAAAAGGAAGCCAGAAGTAGCACAGCTTGTACTGTGTTCTCCAGGGCATAACTGCAACACATTCAGATCAGCCCAAAATATAATTTCATAGGTCACCCAGTTCTAGTTATAGAAGCACAAAACTCTAGATCAAGGCTGGTTTCTCTGAGGGAAGCTGCTCTTTGGAGATGATTTGTGCTGCAAAATCAGTGTCTATAATGGGCTTTGGAAGAACTCACCATGCCCAATATTTACATTGCGTTCAGCAGATGGAGGCTAATAATCTTCAGAATTTATATTCTTATTCCAAATGTAATAACAGCAAGTAAAACAAGACAGTTTAAGACACCTGCAGTGACTGCTGTTATTGATCCACCTTACATTATGTAGCTGTGATGCATTTTTCATTGCTAATAAAACTGAATGACTTTCCATGAGGGATCCATTACTTACCATGAAGTCCAAAGCGTGTCAGCCTGAAACACATTAACGAAAAATCTGCTGCAGCTGAGAGGCTGAGCTGGAAACACGGTGTACTGCCCTTTCAACTATGGACAATCTCAAAGGTCAAGTGTCAATGAGGTCGTGGAAAAAACACAATCAGTGCTCACTCATTGTGTGACGATCTCAACTCATCTACTAATATAAATGTTAACCATATGTAATGAAGAGCTCATGGTACAAAAATGCACCGATTACTAATAGAACTATAGTTTCTTTCAGTTTTGCTTAATGTGAATTAAACTGCAAAGCAGAGGCCAGAAAAAGAGAAGTTAACAAAGCATTCGGCCTCCGGGTCATGAAATGCGTGCGTTTCTGCACTAAAAGGATGATGGCAGGTTTCACATTCTTTCTTTCTAGTTAAAACAAAAAGACAAATCACACATCAGTAGCTGTAATCCTGGATTTCCTTCTGTAAATTGTTTAGCTGAGGTAGTAATCCAGCCAGGTTCTGACACGCCTCATCTTGTGATCAATTTGGCTGATGTCCGAAAAAGCAGATATACTATATGTGATGTCTGTTCTTCAGCTTAGCTCTTTCCCACTGAGTTTATATTTTGTTTCACAAAGATGTGAATGTTTTTAGTAAGAGCTGTAACAATATCAGATTTTTTACTGCCAACTTTAATAGACAAAATAATTCACTATCACAATATTATTGCAATATCTGTAGAAACTTAAAAGAATAAATATAACTAGCTATGCAACACCATGATCAACTCTGCTAAAGTGCCAACTAGAAAGTAAGAGGCAAAAACTTTATATAGATATTATTTTTAAACGTCACAGTTATACTGCAACACCACAATCCTTGTTGGCAGAGGTGATCTTTGTTTTCTAACCTCTAGCATAAAGCATTGCAGGAAACCCTTCAATCATAGATTTATTTCTGTGTTTGATTTTCTTTGTTAGATGATTTTAACAGGTCTACATCAACCTTGAGGGCAGCCTTAGTTTATATTCTCAAGTTCAAAAACTATAGCAAGCTGTGAACACATGGCCACAGAGCAACAATCCTGAAAACGTGAGGTTGGGTCTCGGGTGTGGCCAACAATGGCTGTCTAAGCCCAGCTGTCCTAAGAGAGAAAACAAGTGCAAAGCTAAACCAGACTGGGGGCAGGGTGTGGCATGGCAGGGGTGTCATGGTGACAGAGCAGGCCTCAAAAAGAGAAGGGATGCTAAATGAAGCCATTGTCTGGCCCAAGTGAAGCACACCACACAAAGAATGGCACATTCAAACAGTCATACAGGCCTATTGTTGTGATGGGAGAGCAGAGTGCTGCAGGTCCACATATATCCCACAGGATCCACGACATGTCAAACAGAGAGAGCTTGATCTAAGGGCATGATGCACTAGCACCAACAGGAAGAGCAGGAACCATAATTACCCAGAGGAATAAAGACTTTTAGGTCACTTCGTCAATAAAAATCCGTCAAATATTAAACCAGAAACTTGGCTTCTTCATTCATGCTCCACCCAGTTGACGGAACTGATTAGACTAGTGGAGATCAGCAAAAAGCAAAAATACAACATACAATTACTATTCCAGTTTTCAACAATGCAATTTTAAAAACCAAAAAACCAGAGATCAACTTAAAATTCAAATTTTCCCCTATGAAGTAGGTGTGGTAATAAAATCACCATGATGAGTGAGGGTGGTGGGGTGGAGCCTATTCCAGCAACCATAGGGTACACCCTGGACAGATCGCCAGTCTGTCACAGGGCTGACACAAAGAGACAGACAACCATTCACACTCACATTAATACCTATAAGCAATTTAGAATCACCAATTAACCTAACCCCACCAATTCACTAATCCCATGAAGTAATGACAGCGGAATTCACTGAAAGCAGATGGATTTCTGTTTTCTCACAGTTGCAGTCAGACTGCCCAACCCTTGTGGAAACAGTACAGGGAGGGAATTAAGATGTGAAACATTTAGCATGAGTCAAACAAAGTCAACTATCTATGGTATGTGCTAACTGGATTTGCTACTTTCTACCTTGCTTGCAGTAACTGTGAGAGTCACTTTGACTATTCCAGTAAATAATTGTCTTTTAAAAGCTTAACTAAGGCTATCAAACATTACAGTACATTTAATGTAGTGTATGGGAAAAAGTTAAACCAGTTCCCAGATGCCATGATTTATAGTAACTACTTCACAGAATATCATTAATATCCTTCCTTAAAGGATGCACATGCACTTTCACGCACACATATGGTGGCCTCAGGTGCTCAGCTGTGCCAGAGCCACTCCTGAATGACACCCAGCATTGAAGAAAATGATTAGTCTACACTTCCCCCATCCTTGTTGTCGTGACTGTCAGTTACTCTTCCACCCTTAGTACTTAATGTGAGCTTCCCAGGGAGGTCCCCCCACCCAGCTGCTATGTAGATGGTCTTGTGAAACGTAACACTCAGTTCATTAGCCTAGTTCTCCATCCGTCTGTCCGTGTGTGTGTGTGTGTGTGTGTGTGTGTGTGTGGTGACAGACAGAAAAGCAGATAAAATACGCCACTGAAGTTTGTGGGTTGGCACACTCAATGTTGATCATTTGCTCTGTAGAGCACAAACTGAAGCTTTCCCAGTTTTTAATACAGCATGACAAAACTGTCACCCTTCCATTTCATACATTATTAGATACTTGTGCTATTCACATCTCTATTAATGCTGTACTTTTACATCCAGTTGGTGAAAATTAGAGGCATATCTGGGCTGAGACAAGCATGATTTTATTCATTTACTTGCACATTGATATTGCTCTGCTGGTCTCAGAGCACCAATGAGGAAATTTAAGGACAGAGAACATAAGTCCGATTGCTGCCAACTATAACCGACGTTCACAATGTCACAGTCGATTTCACCAGGGACAGCTTTTGTCAAAGTCTGTTTCCAACAGCACGGCAGTGTGTTTGCGTCTGTGACAACAGGAGGATGACATGAAACATCAACATTTGACCACTGCCAACAAAAACAGCACAACCGCAATTGCAGTGACTGAATTCTGCGCACGTCTGGAGAAGGCGTAACTCTCAAGGTATTTCATAAAGTAGACACATCTTTTAGTCTACTGAATCATCATTATGGATACAATTTTCCTACTTTTATTTTCTTGTGAAACTCAAATTAAAACAGTTACAAAATAAGTTCACTTGCTCTGTGATTTAATTCAAAAAGATAAACATTCATATGAACAGGTGTTAGCATGATTCTTCCCCATGATTGTGGTTCTGAGTAATGAACTAATTTTAGTTTCAACTGTAATTTACTCAAACTTAAAATACAGATCATACGTAATGATTTGCATGTATAGATTTCTGTATTTCTAAATTTCCATAACCTGCCAGTCTTAATAATCAAAATTAAAACAGAAAAGCTTGAAATATATCACAAAAGGGGTCACAGCCCTATTATTCAGGGATTAAAAGTAACTTACTTAGTGTAGGTATAAGATATAAAACCTAATGGGTTAGACTTAGACAGCGATTATGGCTGCCCTTTGTTATGAAGCTTTGTTTCCTTCGTATCCATAGAGATGTGTTCCTGTTGATGATTCTGGACAGCATAAGTGCTGCAGAAATGAAACGTACTTCCTATTGAAATGAGTTGTACCAAATGTCATTAAGACTGTGACAATTTATGTCCACGAACATGATCAAATAGATTACTTTTGTGTGACTATTTCACATTTTTGCTATGAGACCGGGATGGATCACAACATGTCATAATGCACCACTCGGTGTGCTTTTGATCACCAAAAGCTGACCTGACATAGCTGCTAACAGCAACTGATAAACTGAACTAACACAGAGCAGCAAGGCTTGTAAAGGTACATGCATCACTGTTGTGTTTGCTCATCAGTCAGGGAAGAGGACCCAACAAGCACATTAGGTAAACACAGTCTAAGGTGGCCAGGTGAGATGATTCACCACAAGAAACAGTTGAATCAAAAAGCCTCAAAGTGATTTGAGTTAGACACTATTTGCAAATCTGTATAGTTACACAAATACCGATATATCTGTGCTTGTTAATACTACCCAATTATATCATAGCCACTGGATAAACATTCCCACTTGGGAAAGCATGTGCTTACAACACAGACTAATCACTTGCAAAGTGCCCCCTTAAAAAAAAAAAAAAACCTTGTAATTTGAATGTCAGGGCCTGTTGATGCTCATCTGTATCCAGCCGACTCCCTGTCTGCACATTAATGCTGTCGACAAAATAACAGCATGGTACATCATGTAAGGCTTCTCCAGTGTTTACAGTGAAAACACGTCTGCTGATCACACCACAGCAGTAAGCCGTCTCACAAGACAGCAGCGGCCCGTTACAAGCACACACAGCCCCCCCTAAATGATTCAGAGCATTTTCATTCTTGGGAATGTAAGTCCTTTCTGATAAACATCCAACAGATAATAAGCTTACCACCGTGGTGATTTGTGCTAATCTCTGTGTTGTGACCTATGACTTCATGACTTTGCAAAAGAGTGATTTTACTTGATAAAAGTGAATATTAACTCAGGAGAGGCAAAGTCTTAGAGCTGGGCAGTAAGAGGGAAGAAACGTTCTGAAGGATATTTGTACTTTACTCACATGTCTCTGCACTCAAATCAAAACATAATGTACATGAAAGAGAGTTAAACGTTAACATGCACGGACCTTTGTGCCTAAAGACTCTGACAGGCTTAGTTTCCAGCTCTGTACACATTGGCCAAAGTTCACAATAAAGATCTGCTTATTAAACTTAATTTGTGATTCATTTGTCCAAATAGCAAAGCTGGCCTTCTTGTAATCAATTTTCCAAAAATCTAAATAACATTAGTCAAAATGACCATTTAGATTCTTAAACATGGATATGTGAGTTGGTGTAAGTTTAGTTTTGGTCACACAGGTTCAGTAGTTAATTATGAGCACAAGTTAGGGTTCAGACATTAACCTTTATTTTCCTTAATAGATTATAACACCACTGTCCTGTCCAAAAAATAAGTTACACTATAAGAGATATTATAAAAACGTGGCCAAAACCACTAAGGAAATTGCCAAGGTCCTCTTTAGACCTACTTTTTCCAAACTTTAGTGGGGTTTATTTAGCCTACACAGCCCCCCCTTTTTCTTTTTCTTTTTTTATAAACTCCACAAACAGGTAGAGGCGACACAACAAAAAGCAATTTGCAAAACACATGCAAATAGTACCGGACTCTCACCTTGTCCGGGCGAGGTTTTTGGATACTCGCGTGCTCCAGAGTAAATAGCTGCATGAATATCAGTGAAAATTCAACAAAGACAGCTCGAGTAAATTCACCGCAGTCATGTCAACGACGGCTGTAGCACTGACCGGCCACACCGGTACGGAGGTCACAACCACCACCAACAACAACGCAGCCCAACCGGCGGTGTGGGTTCTCGGGCGGTTTAATGGTTTAGCCGTTAACGGTAAAGTTCTGTCTGAGGACAGTCCGCTTACCTCGTTACGGTGAACATTTTTTCTGGTAAGCGCTTCATGTGCTCGGAAAGGTAATGCGCAGGAAAAACATTCAGCGCAGACGGCAGGCAGATAATTCAACCGACTGGTTGGTCCGGACTGCTCATGAGGTCATCGATTTACTCGAGCAGGTAACGCGCATGCGCTCTATTATTCCAAACCTGTAGTCCACTGCTTCATGGAAGTTGTAGTGTAGAAAGATACGAGCGCTGTTCACCATGACCTTTTAATTAGTAGCCTAAATATCGTTGTCATTTGAAGGTTGAGGTCAAAGCTAAGTTTTACATGCTCTGGGGGTGTAGATCTTTTGTTGTTTTTACTTTACTTTTATTTATTTTCTATTCGATTTGTATTTTTGTGTTATAAAAAAAGAAAAAAAATCAATTAATTTAGACACAATTACCATGTTCCAGTTTATTAATTGTGAAGATTTCATCCTGTCTTTGAAAAATAGCCAATGGAACAATCAAGAAGAAAAATTAAGGTGCTCAAACTCTAAGCCTTAAATATTTTAAATAAGTGGGTTTTTTTCTTACAGTTGGGAAATTACTGCAGCAATTATATTAATATGTATTTTTTGTGGCGGTTGCTGATTTATTCATCAGATTCTGAAGGACCAGCTACTGTTTTCATAAACTGTGTTTTACACACACAAAGGTTTGGTAAGTAATAATAAAGTAATTTTGAATATTTCAGAGCCAGCCGCCCCACACACACACACACCCCATGCATTTTAGAAAACATCTCCCAGTTTAGCTACAGTTAACTGTCTAAACTCTCCATCAGCAGTTTCTTTATAATGTACTTCACACCACAATGAGATTATCTGTCCTGTTTGACTTGTGCCTTTTTTCTCATACTTCTCACCCTCCTCCTACTATTCCCAGCAGTCAGTTCCAAACTTTAGAAAAATCCAGAGCTGCCACGGCCACTCTGGCCTCAGAAAACCCTCTCTTCTCCATCTCATCACCTACAAACAGTGAACAAAGGCAAGCTTAGGACGCATTTCATCAAACTGGTGATCAAGCTGGGCCTCTACAGAAGCAGCTGTGTTGCTCAGCACGATATCTGGACTATAGCCAGGTCTCCATAGGAACTACAGGAGAAGGTTGCTGGTTTTTGTGACCTTATAAACCAGTCCGGCACCAGCTCACAGGCTGGATAGTGCACTTGGTCTCGGCAAAGGCACCTTTTAAGAAAGTTTGATCTGTTTTTAAGTAGCTCTCTCTGTGGGATAGTGTTGTCCTTTGCAGTGGATTTAAAACATGGCTATTAATTAGTTAATGCACACTTTCCTGTAAGCCTTTTCCAATAGAACCTGGCATAACAGTCCTTGTAACAGCTGTAAACTGAGTACTGTGTGATAGTAGTAACAGGGAAATAGTTTTATTAAGTTAATTTTAATTTCATGTAAATGAAAAACCCTTTAGTACTAGATTGGAGCTAGAAGACAAGTCATCTGAGATGGTTTATTGCCCTCTGGTGGAAACAAAGTTAAACTGCATAATGTAAGTCTCAGTTGATACGCAGCATGAAGTTATTTTTTTGAGATGAGGATATCTCATTGCCTTTGCTTTGAAGGAACTGCAGACTCGATCTAGCACCACGCTGCTGCTAAGCAGACCTCTTCCTTGCCACTAATGAAACAGCTGCTGTAGGCATCATGGAGTTGATTGACAACTGTCACATCTTATGCACGTGCACATCTGGAGTGTACTACTGCAGATGCCTGCAGATGTTTTATTGCAATTCACAACTGAATTTTATAAGACAAACTGTTTTAAATGCTTATTAACCAAAGGCAATTAGTTAAGCATAATTCATCCATGGTGATATAGCAATTTTACAAAGAAAGACTACTTTCTACTCTCTCTGGATATGGTTTTTGAATTTTAACCTCCTAAAACCTGAACTCTTTCATGGCATGCATTTTGAATTTCTCTTTACTATTTGGGCTGATTGGGACCTGATGAACGTAAAAACAAAGAATTACCAGATTTTTATTTTTTTTTACCTGATTTTTGTTTTTGACAAAAATGAGATCCACATATGAGGACATTTGTTTTAAATAGACAGGACATTATACTATCCACTTACGAGGACAGTATAATGTCCTCGTAAGTGGACATCAGGCCCTTGTAGAGCAAAATTAGTATTTTGGTCTGGACAACCCAAAATGTGATGTCCACATATGCGGATGCCAGGTCCTATGAGGTCACGGTTGGTGAATAGTGAATGGCATGGAAGATGTTTACATCGCTGCTTCATCTGAGAACAGAAAGGTGTTCGGAGAGATGTTTCCGTCTTTGTAAAATTACACAAGAACAAAAATAAAATTTCCCATCAGCAGCATTTTAAACCCTGAGGTTTAGGCTATCGTCACATATAATCCTGTTTAAAAGAACCTAACTCAGTGATCTTTTCAGTAGGGGGTTTCTAATTAAATGACTGAATATAGATTATTAATATAGTTTATTAAAATCACTTAAAACTCCACTTCCTTAAGAAGGGTAAACAAAGAAAGATGGTTTGGCAGATTGTTTTTGAGGTGCAGCTCTTTTTCAAAATGGCAATTTCATATTGACCTTGGAGGCTAGATTAAACTTTTAATGAAAGCTGTCAATAAAAACCCACCCTATGCTATGAATCTTTTATAACTAAATATGAGAAGTTGATTCTGGCCTGGCTCATTATTTTTGTTATATCAGATCTTTAAAAGGGACCTGTTATGCTTTTTTTTCTTAAAAATACTGTTACAATTGTGGATGCTCACAATAGACATAACCTGACCTCATTATTTGACACGTTGGCTATGTGCAGGTTATGTTCCCCCAACAATCCCCACCAACAGCTGAACCCTCACACCCCAGTGTTTCCAATCAATCAATAATAATAATAAAAAAAAGGACCAGTTCTGAATTTTATCTTAACAAAGCTAAACACAAAAGAAGCTTCAGTAAAACTATTATTTCCTCTTCCAAAATCATTCCAAGTCACTTTAGGTTCACTTTATATTGCACACATAGTTGCCAATATTTGACCATCCGTAGCTCCACAGTTTGAGAACCAACAGCTAAAAGAGTAGAATGATATATAGATATAGATGTAACTTTGGTTCACACAGAATGACGCACACCAGCTCACAGGGGTTATTGTTCAAAGGCTCACTTATAATTTATTAATGTTCTCGCCACACGTCCGCAACAATCCTGCATCCACATTCTGAACAGATGACACTAACGGAAGAAAAATAAATAAAGAAATCACATCTTGCAACGATGTTTGTGAAATGCAATTCATGGCAATGTGCGAACTGTCAAATCTATATTCATCTTTTCTTGAATACACTGGAATTTGACTGGCCTGTCTGACAAAAATACTCAGGATTTACAGCATAGTCTCGAAGGACTCTAAAGTCTGAGAACTTATAATCCTTTCTGATAGCAGCAAATCAATTGATTATCTCACTCCTCAACAATTCTGCAAGATCACAGGGAGTAATAGATTTAAAGTTGATGCATTTTCATCTTTGGTGGTTAGGCCTTCATTAAAGTACATATTTTCTGCATTAGTGTTTTAGTCACAGGGATCAAATTAGCCTTAAAAAAATACTTCATGTCCAATAACTCTAATTACATTACATTGACAAATAAAATAAAATGGGGGGAAAAAAATCAGCAACTTCTCCCAATCTTAAAGATGAACTTCCAGTTATCAATATAGTGTCGTGTAAACCATTGCCACCACAGACCTCAGTAGGGAGATGGCTAAACAAGTGTGAACACTGCAAGAAATACTGAGACAAGGATTAGTGTTTGATTCTTCAAATTGATGTCAGTTACAGAGCTGGCACTGAAACGGGATCAAATCCAAGTCGGGACAATATCAGAGCGACAGGCTGAAGAGAGGTGGGGGTGGGGTAGGGCTGTGGGTGGGATGAAGTCATTTAATAAACATCGGAGTGCTTGTGTTTCATTGTGTTTGTGTGTGCAGCTGTAAGCATATGTGTCACGAGTTCTGTGCCCACTGCTTCATAGAAGGAAAGAAAGAAAGAAAGAAAAAAAAAAAGGATTTTTGTGAGAAGCACAAGGCTCAGGGGGGAGGTTATGGCCACAGGGAGAAGAGAGAGCACCAGGCTCTTTTGTTGTTTTCTGCTCTTGGTCGTGTCAGTAGTCCAGCTGTTAGCCACAGGTCAGTGGAGTGAGACACTATGCCAGGGAGCGCTGGCGAGGTTTGATTCTAGGATAGAGCTGCAAAAAAAAACAACAGTTTACATATTTAGTCACTGAAATCTTTGATGAATTCTTGTTTTGCAATGGTACATGTAAGTGGCATCTAACTAAAAAGTCAAAGAGTCAATCAGCTCGAGGGTAAATTTTCATTTTTGCTTAAACTTAAATTTGGATAACAAAGCTGAAATTCGATTGAAAAAAATTGAAATGGGTGTGGGAGGAGTGACGTTTACCCCCAGCAGGTTGCGGGGAACATAGCCCTCATTGTCCTCGAGTCGTGCCCACCACCACTCCGTTTCGCTGTCGTCTTGTCGTCGCAGGATGGTGATGGCGTCCCCCTCACTGAACGACAGCTCGTCCGGATTTTGGGCTTCATAATTCCACAGAGCGTACACCGTCCCCTTGTTCATTACGCCCAGCTTCTCCTGAACACCTGCATGTAAGAGAATCCAAACAAACAGTTAGTATAATTTACAGTTCAGGATACAATCAGGATATTTAAGTATAATTGCTACATTATTTTTATTACAGCCTCAGCGATTGGACTCAAAGGATTGGAAGTCTTTCTAGAATTTGTACACACCAATTGGTGTGATGTTTCTCACCGTATAGAAACTGGGAACACTGGAGGTAGCCCTCTTCCATTTCCTCGCATTTATCCGCAGCAGTCTCCACATCGCTAATGGTGCTAGCAAAGATGGCGGCCCCTGACTCGACCAACAACTTACAGAGATGAACACTGTTGCAGGAGGCTGCACAGTGAAGAGGAGTCCTGTTGAAGCACACACAAACACGAAATATGATACAACAGGTCACGTAAACCTTCGCATTCTGCGTCATCATCCAGTTTTCCTGCGTATGAGGACTCACCATCCATCACTGTCAGCAGCATTGACGTTCACTCCAAAATCCAGCAGGAACTTGACTATGTGGTGATGTCCCGCGCACACTGCGTTGTGCAGGGGTGTGATGCCTTCGTCATTGGCAGTGCTGGGATTCTCCACCTGGAAAAAGGAAGGACCGGGACAAAAAAAGATGAGTGCTTAAACTACATTCACATATAAAACAAATTAAAGTCTATAAATAGAATCAGAGCACACCTCATAAATGATCCTCTGGACCAGGTCAAATTCTCCCTCCAACGAGGCATCCAGCAGGAGAGCCAGAGGGTTAAACTTCACTCTGAAGCCATGACCAATGCGGTCAGAGTTTGGTTTTTTTAGGTTTGTTCGCTTCTCCTGTAATAATAGAGAGGAGGGATTAGCCTTTGAAGCACTTTTATTTCCTTAGATAAAAGTCTGTGTATGTGTGTCTCTCACCAGTGGTTGTGAGACCCCTGTGCCGCTCTCCTCTGGAGTGGTGACCTCCGGCACAGGGCTGGGCAGCGCCGCTTCAGAGCCTCCCACGTTGTTGTTGCTGTTGTCCTCCGATCCCTCAGCTTCAGCGGGATCCATGTGTCCTTCTTTTGGTGAGGCCACTGGCTCGTTGTCATTAGCATCAGTAGTGGCAGGGGGAGCGTCAGAGCCCGGCTCCTCTTCGCCTGGTGTTGGCGCTAGCGGAGTTTCTGAGAGGAGATTCCCATTGTCTGTATCAGCCAGAGGGTCACCTCCTAGGTATCCAGGAGGATTACTTGGTTGATAAAATGGTGTTCCATTACCTGCACCACTCCCACCTCCAGATCCACCAACTCCATTTCCCTCTATGCCTCCTGCAAGAGTGTTGAATCTCTGGTAGAGCAGTTTCTGGATGTTGGGTCCGCTGGGACCCTCTGGTTCTGTGATGGAGCTCCGCTTCTTCAGTGGTCTCGGAGCGTTGGCCAGCTTTTTACGGAGCACTTCGAGGTCAGCGTCGCTTTGGTAGCGCAGCGGGGAATGTACCATTGGCGTCAGCTTGGTTGGGCTGAGTGGCCGTGGTATGTTCTCCACACTGGGAGGAGGTGCTGACGGCTCAAGATGCTGGAAGCTCTCATGATCGTCATATTCGCCGTCTAATATGTCCTCACCACTGGGTTGGCCTTGGAGCAATGGGAAGGCCCCTCCTGACTGACCAAAAGACAGAGGCGAGGGAGGCGTCGAGCTGGAGGGGAGAACAGGCTTCCCGTATACTAAGAGAGAGCAGACATGGTAGAGTTAAGGTTGAGGGCATTGATGCCATCATTACTTTCATTATGAATTCACTTTTCCATTTTGCTTATAATAAACAAGAATTGGCAGTCTGAAATGGCAAAGTTAAAATTGTCTATCATATGTCCTCAGAGCTTGCGTCGCCCCTAAAATTCCTTTTTTTTCACACTTGAAAACTTAAAAGAATTTGATTTATATGATATAAGTATATCATCACATTTCAGACTGCAACTAACTAAATATTCTCAATTTCTGGGCAAAAGATTCATAAAAAACTGTCCCAAAATCTCAGTTCTTACCTGCTTTAATAGCAGGCTTTAGTGGCTGGCTCTTTGGCGCCAACTGCTGGAGGTACATGTGATAGATGGAGCTAGAGTTCACGGTAGGTGGGCCCTTTCGGGGAGACTGAGGCCGTGATCCTCTGTCTGGGATGAAGGGACGCACTGCCACAGCTGGCGGAGGATCCAGTCGTTCACTCATTCCAGAAGGAAAGAGCGGTGCATTAGGCTGGAAGGTGGGGCTCGGTGGCACTGAAATACGCTGCTGGATCTGCTGGGAGGACGAGCCTGTGGCGGGGGGGACGCGGGGCCAAGCGGGAGCTGGTGGGTTTGGGAGTGGGCGAGGTGGGGGAGGTGCATCTTTACGGCGCTCCAAAGAGCTGGCTGAGTTTGCGGAGGTGAGGTGGGATCCGTATGGTGGTGGCTGCGGCTTGTTGATGGCTGGGGAGGACACAGCCATTTTGGAGTCTAGCACCTGTGAAGAAGCATACAGGAATTTATCATTAAAACAGCTGTTATATGCACAAAAAAATGAAAGATTCACTCCTTCCCACTGAATAAAAATCCATCTTCAGCAGCCAATTTACCATATGTGCAACTGGTATCATACAGGCCTAGGAGGTTGCCGTGGTTACCCATAATTTGCATGAAACATGCCGACCTGTTTCAAAAATTAGCCATTTTGCTCTCCAAGCTGTATAGAAACTCAGTAAAGTGCAATGCAGATGAAAAGCAGAGCACATTCGCTTTAAAAGTGAAGGTTGTGCCTTATAACTGAAGCTAACATGTTTCAAAAAATGTTTTTTTTATTTTAAAGACAAATGCTCTCCATTTTCGGTTCCATTTCCTTTCAATGAAAGGAGTTTAGGAGGACGTACCTTTTCTGCACTTGGAGCACCGGGGGAGCCTGAGGGAGCACTTTTGCCCTGGGTATCAGTCCCTGAGTCTCTTCTCTCAGGAGGTTTTAGAGTTGCACTGGGCTTGCCTAGAGTAGGCCAACCAGTTTCATTAGCTATGGCATAAACAGGACACAGTTAGTAGAGAGCAAAAGAAAGAAAAGATCACACAAGTGACTTGAAAAAGCATGTCCATCAGCACTAGTCTTAAACGGCAGCTTTTTCTTATGACTAAGTGCACTGTGTGGAATATTAGTGATGACATTTCAAGACCACTAGTAAATATAATGTTGTAAACACATAAAACAACTATACTGTTTTGACCGGTATCAACTGGAGAGGTCAGGATTTTTTTTTTAGATGCCCATCCTATTAACCAGACACAATAAAGAAACCAAGAGCTCGCTTTATGTTACATTTATGGCCATCACTGATAACAAATAGACATCGATCCAAGGAGAAGATCTTTCCCATGAGCTCCCCCACTCTCACACATCAGAAGGGAGATTTTCTTTATTTCTTTTAAAAGTACAAACTGCATCAAATTAAATGTTTCAAGAGGCGCCGCTGATCAATAGGATCAAAATCCCGAGCCTTCACATTAGGTAGAGGAAGGAATTTATGCATATTAGTATGTTGCTGATTTTAGTCACGTAGTGTTTAACTTAGTAACTATTATTGGTAACTACAATGAAAGTTAAGATGACTTGGCTAATAACAGATAATAATAACTGCAGAAAATGTGAAACTAAAAAGAAAATATTTAAAATTAAAAATAAAAAAAAATAGTAATTTCAAACAGAAAGGACAGCGTGAAAGGAAAGAAAAAGATGACAAAAAACAACAGAAATAAGTGCTGCACACACAGAAATTATAATAACCGTCACAATCTGTCACACAGCAATAATGCTGGTGAGTGATGTGTTAAAGATGTACATAAGTGCTATCATATATTAGTAGACCAGAGATTTTGACTTGTTATAGTAGGAAAGAACAGGTAGAAGAAACTTTGTCAAAAATCATTCCATCAGCTGTGATTGTAATCCACGAGAGTGTGTAATGCATGCATAACGATAAAGCCATTGAACTGGCACACCTAAAACAAATGCACTACTTATAATGTTATAAATCACAGCTGTGCTTTTCCTGCTATAACAAACCAAAATGTTTTACAATGAAAAAAAAGTCTAAACAGTTAATTCAATTCAATTCAATTCAATTCAATTTTATTTATATAGCGCCAAATCACAACAAATGTCGCCTCAAGGCAACACTATCCAGAGTCTAAAAGGGAAAAATCTGGGTCTGGTTCTTCTCAGATTATCAGGAGTGACACTTAAAGAGTGAATCCTATGATATTTTAACATGCATGGGTTAAATTCCTCGTGCATGTAAAGCGTTTGACAGCTAAAAGTGATTCTCACAGCTCAGCTGTTGTGAGAGTTTGGCGCGAAGGTTAAGGTGGCCGCAGGCCTGGGAATGAGGTGAAGTTAGAACAAAGCCACGATATTATGGACTGCTTTACATGTTAAACTGACGAGGCACTCAACTCAGCGAACCTTCTCAGAAGTGTATGAGAACACACAGGACCAGCAGCGCTTTGCCATCAGTCATGTGAGGCATGATATCAGCTACAATCAACAGCACCGACTTCGTGCAGCTTATGCTTTTAAACAGCACCCCAGTACTTTCAAGTCACTGGCAAATCCACAGAGGAATCTTAATGACCAGTCAGTGATTTATGGATTCAGCCTGAGACAGTTGGAGCAATTTACCCATCACAGCAGTGAGTGATTAGAGTGTAGGTGGCTCATGGTGTTACTGGGGAGAGTTCTTAAATACTCAATTAGTCCACGCAATAAGAAACTCGATTAGATGGAATCAAAATTGTATGATGGATTACATTGTTGTAATATGGGGGGAGAAAAAATGAAATCTGGGGCATGCTGTGGATCCTGTGCTACAATCAAGACAAGGTTCTGCAGGTGCCATCCTTTTGCTTATGCAGCGCTGTGCACTCACGGGACATGCCGTCAGAGCCAGTGGAGGCTCCAGGGCCCGGGTGTGATTCTGGAAGGGACGGGGGAACCGGGTCCACAACGATGTCTAAATCAGACACTTTCCAAGGGCCGGGAGGCTTTCGCACACCGTCTGCCCCAAGAAGAGTCATCCCCCACCCATCCCCCACACCCAGTGAGACAGACATCACAAAGACAAGACAGGATAGACATGAAAGAGAGACGGAGAGACAAGGAAGGGAAACACAGGTTACACAACACAGGAGAAGAGTGAGGTTAGAGAGGAAGGGAGGAAAGAAAAGCAATCACAGAAATCAAGCCCAGGTGGAGAATCAACTGAGATGTCAGGTAGGAAGGAATCAGTTCAGGCAGAGGAAGGAACTTCAGCAGCATGCAGAAAGTGTTCAATGTGTAGCTGGAAATGCTGGATTTATGATCTATCTGAACAGAACCCTGGATGATTGGAGGTTTCTGATACTGTCCAAAGTCTGAAATGAGTGATCTCACTTTCAGACATTCATGCCTTCGTTGACCAGCTGGCTCTACAGCAGCGGTCCCCAACCTTTTCTGTGCCACGGACCGGTTTATGCCCGACAATATTTTCACGGCCCGGCTCTTAAGGTGCCGTGGATAAATACAACAAAATAAAACCAGTACCGGTACCAAAAGAGAAGATTTATTTATAACACATGCAAAAAAACCAGGGAAACTAAGTTGACAATAAAAATGATTTTTAAAAAAATGATGCTAAAAAACAATAAAAACCCTGAAAAGCATTAATTTCACACCCGAGCCTCAACTCTCGAGGCCCAGTACCAAACGTCTCATGGACCTGTACCGGTGCGCGCTCCAGGGGTTGGGGACCGCTCTTCTATAGGACCTGCACTCTCAGACTACATGTACTAAACTTGTCAGTGTTTTTTAAACATTTCTGCATTTTGTAAAAAAAAAAAATTTAAAAAAATTTAAAAAAATTAGAAAATCTCCATGTGTAAAATGTTTGGGTTTAAACAAACCTGATTTAGTGCGGCCATGGTTGGCTTGGTTATTAACACCCAGAGTCTGTGGCTTCAGTGGATCTGGTGGTATGGTGTAGCCGCCTTCCTGTCGAGCCGGTACTGGAACCTGGATATATGGCCCGACCGCAGCAACCCGACCCAGAGTGCCGGGAGCTGGCTGGGGAGACGGAGGCCCATTGGCTCTATTCAGCTATAATAACAGAGAATGAGAAATGTTTGAGATGTCAAAAGAGCTGAAAAGCGAAAACTGTATAAAACTTTCACTACTCCAAGGGCTTTACAGCTCCTCTAAGAAGACAAATGAAAACTATTCTTTGAGTATCTATAAAAAATTTAAAACAGCATTTAAATGTTTGATTTTAAATAATAAAAAAAACCCGCAGTGTATAAGCTGATGTCTTACAGAGAGATAGAGGGGAAAAAAACAAAACAATAAAACTTTCAGAACTTTCCCGCCCCCAAAAATATGTAAACAGGAGATGTTAAGGGCTCCTAGTCTTACAGGGAGGTTCTCTTTTTGACGTGCCTCAGCTTTTTTCTTGTAGAGACGCTCCCTCAGCTCACTGATGCGCTTGTCCATAAGCGTCACTTCCATATTGCGCTTGTTCAGAAGCTCCTTCTGTTGCTGCAGCTTGCTGTTTTGCTCCTGATTCAACTTGTTTCGAATCTGATAATGATGAGCGAAGACATAAACAAATGCATAGAAAGACTGGACCAAGATAATCTGCTATCACTGTAAACGTAGCGGAACTTGTACGAGTATGCACGACATGATGCACTAATTTCAACTCTACATTACCTGAAGCTCCTGGTACAGTTTGCGGAGCTCCAGCGCTGCAGCACCGGTTACTTGGCCACCCAGGGATGTCTGTATGCCATTCAGCTTTCCCCTCCGCAAGTCCTCTAGCTGCAGGCTAAGCTGCTCCACCCTCAGCACAGCTGCCTGCAACTCCGCCTGCTTCTCCTGGAACAGGCTGCTAACCTGCTCGATCTCAGCCGCTGCATTTAGGAGGGGGAAAAAAAGGAAAAGGATCTGGATCAGCACCAACAGACAGCTTCTTTGTTTTGGGGGGAAAAAAAATACTCCAAACCATTCATCAAAAATCAAATGCTATTCTTTTATTAAAGAAACAAAAAGATCCTCAAGACCCAGACGTTTCAGAACTCTTAATTATCCAAAGTCAAGAATTCTAAATATAAAGTATGCACTGATATGAGATATAAATCATCTTTCAGTGTCTGATAGACTGTGAAATAGCTCGAGCCGAGCGCAGACAACCTTTCTGTGAAACAGCTAGCTATCTGATACTCAAATATAACCGTCTCTAAAGAGTGGTGGTAAAGTAATGCACATATTTTAAGTATACGTACACAGGTTGCCATTGATGACCTTGCTGTAGTCCACCTGGCCTCTCATTGCGCGAATCTTCTTAAGCTTGGCCTCCTGGCTCTCTACACGTTCCTTCAGCCTCTGCAGCTTCTCGCTCTCTGAAACGCTTTGCTGCTGACGTCGCTCCTGCTGCTTCAGGTAACGCAGACGTTGCTCCTTTGGAAAGCAAAGCAAAGAGTGATTGATTCACAGGGGAAACCTTCATAAAACGGTGGTTTTAAACTGTACAATTTGTATATCTTTATAGGTTAAAACATAAAATCCCAACACACGAATCAAAAAATCAGCAGGGCACCACCCAAAGCTTAAAGGAAATCTAAAACTAGGCTAAATCGTTCTACTGAGTACATTAAGTGAATTTCTGTGCCGTGTCAAGACGGTCTGAAGGCTGAAGAAAGGGTCAGATGACTTCATCTCCGCCCAACTGAGAATTGCTCCAGTTAAATTCCTAAAATAGGAAATGACAGGGCCAGGTTTCCAAATGACTGCAGGGCTTCAAGTGGGCCTACTTTTCAGACACCACAACAAAGGCAATAAATAGTCTTTCTATCAGTGAGTCTACAGCGGGCTTTATTTTGCATGACTGATCAGCATACCACAAGCACGGTGGTCAGAGTGAGTTAGTGCAATGAAAAGTCACAGAGTGACAAGGTAGGCTGTTTGTGCGACATTCAGCTCCTCCTCCTCCATTGAAGGAGAAATCCTGATAATAGACAGTAGGAGGGTAGCCACTGCGTCTTTACCCATTGGTTTGTGAGGTCCTTTTCCAAAGCCTTGATTTTTAGCAGCATATTTAGAAGCACACTGCTTTTGGAGTATAAAGTGACTCTATAGTGCTTTGTTCATTAGCAAGATGTAACCATAGATGCACAGACGCAGATACTTGGCATTGATTAGCCAATTTTCTTTTAAATAATCCTTAGAAATAGTTCTCCAGGCTTGTTGAAGAACATTAAAATCTCTTCGTTGGATGTTGGCTGCCTTTTGTTCTGTTCTGTCCCACACTGCTTCAATAATGTTGAGGTCCTGGGAGACCAATCCATGGAAAATTAAATGAAATAATGACAAATTAAAATTTGGATTCATCATTCCATAAGCCACTCATTTCCAGTCCTGTTTTTTTTTTGTAATTTGGCAATTCCTCTTTTCCTTCCTTAAGAGTGGCTTCTTGACGGCCACCAAGCACAGCACTATGGACTGAAAGCACTGTGAACTAAGACCATTTCTGATGAGGCTTCAGTGAATCATGATGGATAAACTGAGGATCCAGTTGCATTTCTCGGGTCCTCCACTTGTCCAGTTTCTTCAAAGAAAGCACACTGGGCACTGAACAGGATATATAACATTTTCTTCTAATAGTTCTTTGTGAATTATGTTTGTGCAAAAGTGCTTTTTTATCACTGTCAAATTGTGTAATATTTGGCATTTTTGATGGATTTACCTAAAGAAACTGGAGCAAATTTGTTTTTGTAGGCTGTTAGTAACCAAGTGCCTAAAGATACAATTTAAAATTGGTTCTTTCCTAAGTTGTCTGTTATGTGTAGACACAGCCCTGGCTCATCCCTTGAATTAGGTGGCTTTTTCTGTTTAAATGATTCACAAGTTGGTGTTAAGTGGTTCAAACAAAACAAACATTGTGAAAATGGTCAGGTACAAGAATGGACTGAAAACATTGAAAGCCCTTCAGAAAGCCTAGAACACTAATGTGCAAGACCACTTTATAATTATAAATATTAAGAAATAATGGGCGACTCAAGACTTGCACAGTACTGTAATTTGTCAAATAGCTGGACTATAAAGTAAATGCCAAAAATTACCAACACCTCACAAATGGGTACTGACATAAACACCTGTAGTCCTTATTAGTCTGCTGCATGTTACTTCGGGTCACTGACCTGGGCCTCTTAACTTGTGTTTGTTATACTGGTATCTTTTTAATGACAATGTCACAACATTATATGGCTCACATTGTGGTTAATTACAGGCCTAGCTAGCTGCCCCTGTGTGATGCACCCATATAATGTATGGTTACAGCTTACTATCCAAGCTTTCTTGCATTAGCTAATAACTTGACTCCACCCTATGGACTTTCAGCTAAGCACTCGACCTGCTTGTCTGAAAGTCAAGCAGGTCTTTATTGATAATTATTCACAAGGATGCTTTTCACAACTCCAGATAAAATCCTGATGATGTGGAGCTGCAGCTGGTTAGTGAATAGCGCTAATTCCTGTAAAGACTTGAGTATCATTTCTGACCGACTGGACAATCCTGGCACCGTGACTCACACTGCATCCAATCTCATTCGTTACATAATGGTTTGCCCCCATTTCAGGTCACGACAGACTCTTTGGATGAGACGAGTGCAACAACATTCCACTTTCTCTCCGACAGAGCGGTCCAAGGCTGCTTTGTGTCCCGAACTTGATTGAACTAATGCCCAGGCTGCGTCTGTGGCATCGGACTAAATGACACACCATCCGGCCAAACCCTGGCCAAGGCTATGATTTGTCAGGCCTGCTATGTTACTCAGTTAAGTTACTGCAACAATTTTTCAGTAACACATCCCAGCATAAGAACATTTACCGACTTGTTTTAAGCACAATTTTACAGAAACAAACACATAATATGAACAGCAAAAAGACGAGAAATATGGACTCACTTGTGCTTCCAATTAACACATTTTGTTAGCATAAAACAAACTTTGCATAAAAGACCATGACTGTATTTGGAGGAAGGATTCGTGGTAAGAGAATGAAGCTGCTGATACCTTTGCAACGAGCATCTGCTGCTGAGCCTCGATTTGCTGCTGCTGCCGTGTGGCCATCTCCTGCAGCTCCGACAGCGTGAGCTCCACACGCTGGCTGCCCACCTACACACCAACACAGGAACTGGTCAATACTCTGAAATTTTGCCAACTACTCTTGATGTTGAACCCCTGAGACTGATGATTAATAATGAGTTTAATGAAGGTGTTTTTCCCTCATAAAAACTCACATATGACAATATTTTAATCAGGAAAAAAAGGCTAATTTGACAAAAAATTTGACTTATAATTCCTGTACTTAAAGGTGACTGATTCAGACTCAAAATTACATTACATTATGCTCGCCTCTCAGCCAAAACATTAACATTTAACAGCAGAGTTGTTCAACATCTATAAGCAATACCTTTGTGCTTTTTTACACCAGTATTCAGGTAAATGTTTGATAGCACTTTGCTATGATAACACAGAGGTCAAGTCAATAAATGCAGAATAATACAGGCCTGCAACATTACATAAGCCAAAAATATTATATAAGAAAAAGAAGCTGAAAAACTAAGCACAAAGAAATAGGTTACGAAGAGAAAAAAAAAGCCATTTGCAGAAATGATTTTAAAAGATGTCTGGATTCAGTAGCCAGAGGGTCAAACTGCTGTAGACTGCACAGTACTGAGAGCTGGGGACTCTTTCTCCAAAACAGCATCTTTATGGGACCTTAATTATGATGGAGAATCAGTTAGTGGGCAGTAGGCCCGAGCCTCTGAGGGGCAACATGTCATTTGCTGTTTATACACACAGCATAAGCTTCATATCGTATGGAGGCATTACTGAAGTAAAAGAGTGGAGCTGTGACCAGACACGAGGCTGCTGCGTTACTCAAGCACACAAAATTACCAGAAGTCAGTTTTGTTACAGCAAAACAAAAACATGAATCAGTTTATTACATTTAGCTCTGGTTGTCCAGAACATAGAGTTCTAGAGTTTTAGCTAGAGGAAGCTGTGTTTCCACACACAAAATGACCTGTTGTTGATGGCCAGTAACACTGGAGAGCTTTACTCTTTGATGACTAGGTGGACTGTAAATGTGCACAAGCTCTTATTTTGCTGTTATATTAATACACTGATCATGTTCATCGTTAAACAGAGCTCGGTAACTGACGTCACTGTGGCATCACCGCACAATGAATTGTTTGGCAGACAAACAAACAACTTCATTCATTGCTACTTCATTGCTTTACAAAGTTTAAAAGAAAATGAAGTGTACGAAACTGAAGCTCTAAGGGGAAAAAGTGAAATTCAATCAGCGTCAGTGCAGATCCTTACAATGCGTCAAAAAAACGAAAAGATTAGAGACCACAATGCCTCACGCACCCCCTGCATTCCCCAATATGTTTACCCATCTTGCGTGTGGTGCAAATAGCAACACCACAACACAATTTTATCATTTTAATTCCCACAAAGCACAAGTTCAGTTTAGCAGTGGCAAATTTGGAAATGTTAAATTTATATTTAAGATGAATATGAATGAAGAACATCAATTAACTGTGTTTGCCCCACTGTTTTCAGCCAGAGGTAAAATTGTAGATCTCGGTCGTTTACTTTCCTTTAGATGTGTATGTTTATACATTTGAAACTGCTCTAAATTAGTGTCCAATAGTTAATAATCAAATTCCTTAACAAATAAATAAATACATACAACTTTGCCCTCTGTTTAGTAACTCAGACTTCTGTTTACTACCACCACAAGTTTGTAAGCTCAGAGCTGAAAACCTTCTTGAAACTTCGAGTCAGCTGTCAGCCCAAAGCTTTGTAATGAGCGGCGACACAAGCCTGTACTATTGATCATTTTTATTGACTGATCAGCGTGTGTCTGTCCATTACATTTTACATGCATAGCACAATTGAATGAGCTGAAGTCTGCAATTCACTTGTGTGTTTGTGTTGTTTTCTTATTGCTCATGTTTGTTGTCAATGTTTGTCACTCTCAAATAATCGCCGCCACATAAGATGTAAAAGAGCAATGTGGTGTGTTAAGTATTTTTTTTTATTATTATAAAAAGTAACGAATCATAGCTTACTATTCAACCAAGTGTTACAGCTGTAAAAGATAAGTGAAAGAGAGCCCTGCACAACCAAACGCTACTGCAGCCAAACCCGAGACACAGACCCATGCAGCAAACTGTCGACTACTTACGGAGAGCCTGAACAGAAATTTAAATGAGAGGAAAAAAAGAAAAGAAAAAAGGTTTCATCTCCAAGAACAGTTTTCATGAAGTTGAAATTTTGGCACCCATGTGTTCTTCAAGAGCTCACAGAATAAAGGCAGGCTGGCTTTTCCCTACAGAGTTTCGAATTTCTAGATTCAAAACACTGACGACTACCTTTAAACAGAATACTGAGCGAACACGCTCCACCAAACTACAAGCGATATTGAAATGCTCCCAGCCTTTGCCTTTGGAAAGAGCACTGAGAGGGAGGAGACGATGCAGGAAATGTCATGGTGCCTTTTTTCCTTCAACAACAGACTGAAAAATGTAGAATACTGGCTCGAGTAGAGCTTAGTAAGAGGCATATCGTGTATCAAGTGCATGGACGCTGGATCCAACACATATTTAAAGTAGTGGGGAGAACAATAATACCAACAACAATACCTGTAACTACTGCTCTGTTTGGTTAGAGGAGACGTGAAAAAAAATGCATCTTGCTGGGAGTAAATTCAACTTTTACTTTACTCAAACAATGCAACAGTAGTGCACCCACATAGACAATCTTTTGCTCCTTGGCATTTGTTAAGACTTTTAGTTATAAGGATGTCTAGAAAGCCTCATAAAGGCTGGAAGGGCAGCATGATGACTCAATCGAGATAGAGATGGGCAGAGTGGGGGAAGCCACTGGCACATGAACACGGCCATGCTCAAATGCACTCAAGCAACACTGCATCAGTGACAGTTCCTCTGAGGGAGAAATCGACTCTCTCGTGTGGCGAAGAGAGAGAAACGCCCAACTGAGCAGACAGCAGGAAGAGAGGACGAAAGCAGCCAAGTGCACACCGATGAGGGACGCCGTTCTGCAGGATTTCATAAACCCATCTGCAAATTGTATACTTTTGCCCAAAACGACTGTAATTGCTTGCAAATGTAAAGTCTTATCAGGGTAACACTGGGGATGTGTGCGACTAGTTGTCTGGACGTTTAAACATTGCTGTCTTTGCTAGTCGATCCCAGAAATACTAGTCTGTTAATAAAATAAGAACAATATGTTTAACAGCCAACAGCAACGGGACACCACCCGGGGATAAGGCTCTCTCTCTCTCAGACCCACTCTGCCTCCTGAGCTAGAACCTACAAATCCTAAGCTATTAATTATAAAAGATTTCAAAGGAAAAACAGCAACTGAGAAAGTGGCGTCACAGGCAGTTTGATATTGTTGCCTGGGAGAAAAAATAAATAAAATCACTGAAATTATTAGTAATTTTACTAGTCTTGACTAATTCAATTAAATTTCTGGGTAGTGCCAATGAGCTGTCAGTATCATTTATGGCAGCTAAAATGGTGATATAAAAAAATGAATTGTAATCGTAGTATTCCCCACAGGGATCGCTGTTCTTTAAGATGATGATGATCAGCTCTGCTGGGCTGACTGAAAGCCTCTGGGGTTTGGGCAGCAGCAAGTGGAAAAGCTAAAGCACTGATCCTCTTAACAACCATTATATCATCCAGAGAGCCGACTAATATAATCCTCTAAATCAGATATTAAGAAGAAACTTGGACACAAGTTAGTCTCAGTACTTTGAATGGGAGGAGCCATTCAGTGTCTCTTTCGGTCAGTAGTGACACTAATGATACAGACTGTGTCATTTGGTGCCGATCAATAGCCAATTTCTATATCCACACTCTAAAGTATTACACTGTTCATTTCTGAGGCTCTCTCCTTAAGCACATTACTCGTGAAATAAAATAAATCACAGTAGATTAAAGCGCCAAGTTTAGGTTTATTTATTATACAAAGAGCTGTGGAGGAAATACACGCCTTTTAAACACAGAGTGCTCAAAGTTTTAAAAGTAATATCTGCAACCATCCACAAACACCCCCTTCACCTCGTGACCATGAAAGGTCCTTCATTACTCAGATGTTTGGGCTGTTTGAAGATTTTAATTTACCTGCTGAATGTTTACATTTTGTCCAAAGAGATAATCTGAAAGCTTCGGTACACATCTGCGTTCGCCCTGTTCCCTCTATCAGCAGGGAAATCATCAATAAACGCCACCATGCCACTTTCATTAGCAGCCTCATCACAACAGAAGCAAAACCGCCATATTTGACAGATGAGGTGATGCTTCAGAGCTCGAGTTGTTCCTTTCTTCTATCCATCATTTTCAAAGAAGCTTTTTTTTAAATGCTTTTTTGAAAACTGTACCCGCCTTACTATTATTTAAGGCTCACCCAGGGTTTCTATCTTAAGACGAATCCTCTCAGCTTCTGTCATGATATTACTCCATCTTGGTGCATTCTTGACGTAATTAATTCACCATTAATTCTGGCTAATCAAATCACTTTGATTTATCTGCTTCTTTACACATACTGACATCCATTCAAACCCATCTAGGTCTAACTGGAAACACATCTAAGAAAAAAAAGCAGGCCTTTTGTGCATAAAACAACATGCAGGAAACATTTAGTCACCCAGTGTCCAGTTACTTTTAAATACTTGAATACTGGTTGTGTAAAAAGGACTATACCTCACACGGTTCTTTTAATCCTGACAAAAAACTTCAAATTAAATCTGAGAAATGATATTTCACTGTAGAATTTATTTTTAAGTACAATGGGCTATGTACATGTAGTCTATGGATGACAAAACAGAACTTCTCAACAAAAACAAAGTTAAAAGTTGCAGATTTTCTAGGAGAATATACAGAAGATAGCTTCTGGGTGCTTTTATGCTCTTGAAAACAAAAAAAACAAAGCCTTCTTTCAACCCTGAAGGTTGAATTAGTTACAATTTCTTGACCGCAACACTTTCTTGTTGAGAAATCTGGGACAGATGGTCAGAGAGAGAAAGCTGTTCCCAGAGGCTGCTCTTATCGAAGTCATTCACATCTCTTAGTACACACATCCTTAAGCCAAAGAGTACATCAATGGGTACACCTGACAGGAAAACACCAACAGTGTGTGGAAAAGGAACAGTCCTGCCACACCAGAGCAGAGATGATCCTCTGAGTTTGGAGTTAAAATCATATTATTACGGTGAAGCATGACCAAAACCCCCAAAACAAAGACACATATACTCCTGTTTCATTTCTAGTGTGTTTTATACGTCTATCTTGTACTGTGAACTATAGGGCAAATGTTAAAGAATACTACACAGAGACAGATATTTCAACATTAATTCTCACCCCATTCTCATTGTGCTTGTCTCCAGTATTTCCACCTCTGCGACTCATTTGCTCCTGAGACTGCTGACTCCCTGCAAAAAAAGGGGGAAAAAAAAGAAGCAGTCACCATAAATAAATAAAACCCGAAAAACCCAATACAGACATGCAGTGTACTAGTGCGACACTCAAGAGTGCAGGAGTGCAAAGATGAACGTACCGCACGCAAGTGAAGATTCAGAGACAACCACCATTGTCTGAAATCGTCTTAAAGTTCACTGGTATGATTGCACATGACAGGGGGCTTTAAGAACTGGGACAAGCACTGCTAACTAAAGCCACCTACCTCATACTTTTAATAAGTGTATAAAAATTCACAGCAGAGGTCAGAAAACTGCCCTCTTTTCTGTAATAAAAAAAACAAAAACAAAAAAAAAACAAGAAAGAATGACCTCAGCTTTTATTTGGTAGTTTATAGCCAATGTAAACATGATCGGGAAGACCACCAGGTAACTTGTATTTAAAACATTACAGACTCAGGCTGATAATACTTAAAAGTGGATGCTACACATAGCTGTTTATGTGGCTCTGCTCTATCCAGACAGAAAGACAATGTAATTAATGTGCGTGGGATAGCTGGCAAACCAGTTATTCCACTGATATTCCCCTGTGAACAACATTTGCTTTTTTAATTCTACAAAGCTTTTAAGAACATAACGACACTTCACCTATTTTAAGAAAGGCTAAACTAATATTTACAAAGCTCCAAAAAAGGAGAAAACAGAAACAGAGAGAAATCTGGGCTTTTTTGATGTGTAAAGTCTGCAAACGGCTTGGCTAGACTAGACGTGGCAGAAGAAAACAGAAAGAAAAAACACCAAGTGACACCAGTCTTCATTACAAGGAAGGCAGAACAGATGCCAAGAATTTCCCGACAGCTATCGACTCCACCCTCTACTGTTCAGGCTTCTGTGTGAAAAACAAGCACACAGAGCAGAGAAAGCAGCAGACAGCACACACCTTGATCGCTGCTCTCAGTTGGTGAATCTTCGTGCCGGAGGAAGAATTTGACTTCTTGCTTCCGAGGTCCCCATTTCTGCATGTGTTCATACATCATGTGCTCAAAGGGGATTGCTCGCTCTGAAAAGTTAAGGAAAAGTCCAGGTTCAGTCATTTACAATAGGTACACTGATTTTCAGCTAGCCTGGTACTTAAATGAACAAAAAACACTTAACTCTAAAGCTCGGTGATTAACTTGTTATACAGTCAGTCGGCACTTCATTAGTTACACTCTGCTAGTACTAGGTTGGACCCTCTTTTGTCTTCAGAGCTGCCTTAAATGTTCAGGGGTCAGATCCAACAAGGTGCGGGAAACATGCCTCACAGTTTTTGCTCCATATTGATATGACTGCATCACACAGTTCCTGCAGATTTGTCGGCTGCGTGTCCATCATATAAATCTCCCATTCAAGCTCAGCCCAATGGGGCTCTATTGGATTAACATTGAGACCTTGTTTATAACAAGTGTTTACTTGTGTTATTGTTGCCTTCCTATCAGCTCAAAGCAGTCTGGCCATTCTGCTTTGACCTCTGGCATCAACGAGGCACTTTCATCCAGACAACTGCTGCTCACTGGATATTTTACTTGCAGGGTATGTGGTAAATAATTTCTTGGATATGCATGCTGTTTCCCACTTTCCCAATACTAAGTATTACTTTACACACTTTTAAATTCAGAAAAAAAGCATTTTTTCCAAGTTGTGAAATTATTTCTTGAAGCACATATAAAAATATCACCACAGCCATTCAAAAAAACCCTTTCTAGTCTCTCCTACTTCAAAGATTTTCTTTCTCCCAGACTCCTCATTTTTAGTTGGGCTTCTTAATCACGCTTGTCTCTGAGTGTGATGCCACCTTCCATACATTTGCAGGGATTATGTGTGTGAATAATTCACTTTATGCTAATTCTGTTTACATCGTAGACATACAGACAATCTCAGAATTAAAATGATGATACCCCAAGGAAGAGTCCACTGATAAAGGCTGAGACCGAGACAGTAGGTAGAGACAGAGACTGAGAGGTTTTAGGAGGGTTTTGGGGCAGCCAGTTGCATTGTCAGGCCTCACATGACTGCATAACGTGAGGTCAATAAAGCGTTTTACTGGAATGCTGTTTTCAACTGAGCAGTAGGCCTTTAAAAACCGCTGATAACAAAGGGTGTGTCAGCACAGCGATGGTGATGGGACCGAGTGGAATCTGTTGTGACAGGGGCGTGAAGTACACTGGCACATAACCCTTTTCTCATATTAAAATTTGCTATGTGAATTATTTTATTCCATTCAGGTAAGTATGCACGGCCTCATTCAACACCTCAACTCATTTTTTTTCAAGTGCTTGTTTTAACATTAATCAAGAAAGCTAAAGGCTACTGTTTGAGAAAATGAAATTCTTGTGCATGCAAATGAAGTGTCTGGCTCAGCAATAATGGGGTTTCAGATTACTTCACCTTCAGGCATTTACAAGAGACAACCGCTGTTCTTTCTCTTTAACATGGCAGCGAACTGGATGCTGCTTCCTATAAGAAATGCAGCGCTCCCTGTTCTGAATATTAAGCACTTCAGCAGGTCTGTGAGAAAGCTTCAAACGGGTCTTACCGTTGCCTCTCCACACCTCGGCCAGATGGCAGCCGCTCTCGCCGGGCTCTTTACAGAACTCGACGACATCGCGGCACGTTGTTTCAGGGGTGATGGGCACCTCAGTCACGGCCTGCTCCCCGTCGCTGAGGTACACCGTCAATATCATCTGAAAGGAGAAGGAAGACAGTGAGAGGAAAACTGAATACAAGTGCTCAACAGTGAAATATGAATGACACAGATTACAATAAAAACAATGGAGTGTTCAAGGATGAATCTTTACCCTCTCTATTGCTACAAAGCCTGCTCTGCTGACACTACATTTCCCTGTTGACCAGCCCAGACTGTGAGTTGGAGCTAGCATTGGACTCGTGTCTGTGCCTGCCAAATTTCTGTTTACTATGATTAGTGTCTGACATAGCACTGAACACATAAAGTATGAGCTGAAAGGTAAAACATATCAATACATGCCTTCACATGTCTGTGTCGGCTCTCAGCTTCCACCAGTTTTTGAACAACCAGCAGTTAAATCACATCGACTTGATGGGTGTATGATCTAAATGATAGCCCAAACTCTTAACTCTTAAGGACTAGTTAAAAAAACTCTAAATCTGATAAGACTGAATGAGAAACAAAACATAGCTGATTTATCATCTTTACGCTTTATAATAAGCTATGAGTAAACTTCAAGCTGCTTCAAGTTCTCCTGCATTAATCAGACATCACAATGTCTGCAATGTGCATGTCACCTTCTGACTAAGCTATTAAGAATGAAACTGAGCAGCTCAGCAGTTGAGTATTCAACTAGTCAAGTTTAAGTTTCACATTTACACAGTAAACTGAATATGTTGTTGTTGCTTGTTTTTTAAAAAAAACATGTCATATTACTTTTCGTTTTATTACTACACGAAAGCATGAAAATAATAAGAAAATATATCTTGGGCAGTGATGTTTTTTTTTTTTTTTAATCTGATCTGGCTTCACACAGTCTACCTAAATCATAACCCATTCACAGGTATATGATCACCCCCTTTGGACTTTCTTGTAGTTAAGATTTAGTTATTTTTCCCTCATGCAAATCAACAGACAATCCATTTATTCAGAAAGAAAAAGCCTTGGTCACAGTCACACAAACACTCAGTGCTACCCCTCAAGGATAAGGGCATGGAAAGCAGCCAATGCATAAATAAATAAATAAATCCCAAAATCTACGATGTTAAATCATTTCTAAGACGATTCCGGTCACTGCAAAGTACTGAATCACCAGGTTAAATACATTTGTAGGGCATGTTAATCTATGAATTTAGGTTGCTAACTATGGGCAACATTTTTTTCTTCCAGAAATTGACAAAATGTTTCTAGGCAAGCAGGTTTTGGATCCTATAATAAGATTATTCAGTATCTATGTAGAATAAAACTAACAGCAGGATAAGAGGCGCAATAGGTTTGAATATTTTACTTGACAAAAACATTTATATACCTTGTTTAAACCAACAGACTTTTTTTGCCCTGCGGGAGGTGACACATGTCTGCACTGATTATGGCAATCTCCTCTATATTCATCGCTACTGCACATCACCACAATATGGGTTTTTTTCCCCCTCCTGAAGCGTCAGGCAGGTTTCCACTGTTTCCTGTGGGACAAAGCACTCTCGAGTGTTGAGGAGTGCCTTCCTGTTTCATGTGACAGGCCTCACTCGCCCCTCGCCTTCTGTGGCATGTAACAGAAAAGCGACACTGAGAGGAGTTTCGCGAACAAAAACAGCCCAAAGAAAAACTTCTGTAACAAAGAATGTTTTGCAGGGATGCTCAAAATGACGTAAACGTGTTTGAAAGGATTGCTTGGTGCATGCTAGACTCAATTTCAACTCTTTCTCAGTAAACAAAGAAGAAAAGCATTTGCTTCCAAGCCGTCCCACTTCGGCAATTTTTATACATGTTTCACTGCTTTAAAAAAAACCACCAAAACAGGGACAGCCTAAGCCTAGAAACTTTTGAAGTGTGATAAAGAAAAAAAAGAAAGGAAAAAAGGAAAAACCTACACTATGGCTTAGTTGTAACTCCTAGAGTTTCCAAGAGTACAATGGGAGGCAGAGTCTTCAGTTATCAGATTCCACCTCCCACTTTATTTCTTTTTTAAACAGACCTTTTTAATCTTTCATTCTTGATTTAAAAAAAAAACTAAAATGATTACGGCTGGGGTTGGCTCAGGTTGCACTAAACCACATTTTAATTATATTGCTAGAGGTCTAGGCTGACGGGGGACCTCCCATAATGCACTGAGGACCTCTATTCGCCTCTCTTTCATTTCCGACACATTTTTTGACACTCGCTCTGTCTTTTATTTCGCCCCTGCAAGTTAAGCTTTTACATTTCCATCCTTATTCTGCAGCCACCTCTTCTTGTCAGTTATGGGGCCATCTAACATGCTCAGTGTTTATGCTATGACTGACGTTATATAAACACTGTTATCCTCCGGCTGACTTCTAGACAAAAAGCCTTTTCATTTACATGCAATAAGGTTCAAAATGCCAATTTAAAGCCCTCAGTGTCAAAAAGAGGTAGAAAAAGAAAAAAACTCTAAAGTGAAACAACTAATACATCACTGGAAAAGTGAAGAGATCATAAATTTTTCAACACTGATTTTGCTGACTGGCTTTGACTTTGCTGAAATACAAATAAGTATAAGATGAAATGTTCCGTGTACATACTTTGTGTACACATGGCTTCATGGTGCATTTTCAATTTCACAGTAATTGCCAGCAAGCACTATTGTCATATATAATCTAGCTTTAGTCACTGAACCTACCTACAGATAATTACTCCAAGAGTTTCTCCGAGACAAAGTGACTCATCCTTTGTAATGATGCAACTGCATGATTCACTGACATTTTCTGCAGCAGCCAAAATTAAAAATTTTTTTAAAAAATTAAAAATTATTGATATGATCTCTTGTCCTAGAGATCCACTCAGTGACTATGAGAATCAACAGCCTGCATTTTCAGACAAGGATGGTAAAAACATAGAGCTAATACTGAGACACCGGGAAATCCCTTTGTGGCTCTGCGCTGTTTCTTACAGTGTTAATATGAGCTAATGGATGACCTTTTTGGGACTGCATATGCAACAGCGTTACTGGGGGAAAGAAATTAAATCTGAAAGATCTGAATGAAACCTCAAATGGGTAAGTGGTTAAGATGGATGGATGGCAGAAAGAAAGAAAATCTTTTCTAAAAGTGTGGCAGGAGGTGCTACAAGCTGCATAATGACATACAACACAATACAGTAAAAACAAAACAAAAATATTGAGGCTACTAGGCTGCTAGAGAGAACAACAGCTTGAATATAAAGAAGACTAAGGCATTCTTATTTGTATTTGTTATACAACAGCTTCTAATATCCCTTATAGATTAAACTAAAAGGAGAAAAATACTATAAAATCCATCAAAATCTGCAGTTCTTCTTTTTTTTAAATGACAACACCATAGGCCTGCATTCTGAATATTCTTGGCAGCATACCAAAACAAGCCTTTAATGATTAAAAACACATAATTAATCAATCAGACAAGATGAGGTGAAAATTTAAACTAATCACAGCACCTGCAGACTAAACTACACAGAAATCTAGAAACTACTAGATATATCCAAAACAAAATAGAAACTCTGATCCAGCTGAGTGATCACTGGGGATACGAACCACCCTCACTAAGTTGCGTCTGCCCATACTCTTGGCTCTCTTGGCCGCCCTCCGTTTCCTCTTGATCTCCCTCTTTGGTGGCCGGTGATGTTCCTTTGCCCAGATGGGGTTCTCCTTGGAAAGGCTAACGAGGCCACGTAACACTATAGTCACAAATCTCTTCATTGTGGCACTGCCGCTTTTGCGGGCACGAGACTTAGATGTTATGCCATCCCGAACAGACCTCTAAACCCGACAGTGACGCGTGCATTAGAAAAGTGCTGCAGAGGAGACTTGAGAGGAAAAAAACACAAGCTGCATGTGCAGTTCGGGCAGGGAGGGGGGAAGAGAGAGAGAGCTAGTGTGAAACAAACAGCCAGCGAAAGAAGGAGAGAGCAAGGGAACAAGAGAGTGTCACAGGGTGGTGGGTATGGATGGAGGAGGGTGATGGGAAGTAATTTTACTGAAAAAGTGTCCCTGGGATGTGCCTGTGGCTGCAGCACCAACAACTCCCTGCTAATGAGAATAGTTTGGCCACAGCTGTGACTGGCAGGCAGGTCAACACCATCATGCAGAGCCAAGAAAGAGATTATGCTTATACTGGGCTGTGCATGACTCAAAGGAGTCAATGCATTATGCTACAGTGGGCACCATTTGGAGATCATTTAACTTCTGAGAGGGAAAAGGCATCATTTAGTGCCCTGATCTCCAGCACACATCAAACATTTCCTCACATAAATCCAGTTACTTACTTATTCTTAAAGATGGGCCCTGAGTGAAGGGAAAAAAGTTTAAGTACATTACTGTTTTTTGTCTATAAACTTGAACCATTCAAACAATCCTTAAATGTCATAAATGTAAGACACTGGGATACAACACTACTTACATACTCCAGCTGTAACCAAAAACACAAGTAACTGTAACCCAGCAGAAGCCCAAATGTGTGGCAAACAACACACTATGATAAGTATTGGTCATGAGTCTGTATGGTAATCTGGTCAGACACAAACACACAGCTTAATCACAGCTAAACCCAAGGAGGCTGTCAAAGTTGTCTCTGACATTCTGGACTAATAGTCCATCTCATGCTGCCCAAACTTGCCAAAAACCACTCGTCAACCGTACGGAGGAAAGACGAGACAAATGATGTGAAACAAACTGAAACATCTGAGTAACCGTGATTCCTGCAAACTACAAAATTATCAAGTTTTTTTTTTTTTTTAAACGTTCCTTTAGTCGGACTTCAGCACTCACCTAGTGTTTCATGTTTAACAAATTTTATCTGGCTTTGCTTTTACAGACTTATGTAGATGTCTCTTACATGTCTAATACTTACGAAGTGCGCCTTCCCTGTTAAATTTTATTTTAAACTGTGATAATGCATACTAATATTATTATTATTATTTTCCTTTTACTTAGAGTCGTTTTTAAAGTGTCTTTTTTTAAATGAATAAAATAGATCTATCAGTCCCACACGGGGGGAACTTGTTAAATAAATCAATATTGATATAGTCATACCCAATTGAACTTGATATTTTTACTTTTTAATGATAATTGTTTTATTATTTCAAACAAGTATATCTACAAAAATGTGAATGCAGCAATAATATGCATTGTTTACTTTTTCCTGTAAGTCAGGCTCTGCCTGGTTCCACCGCCTGAGATTAATGCCACTTGACAATCTACTCGGCTCAAAAGTTCCCCTTAACAACAGAGCATTAGTCGACGCAGCCACACAGACCTAGATCTGCCAACGTCTCATTGGCTGCTGGATTCACGCGAGAACCAAGCGGCTCGCTGCCTCTCTGCTCGACTGGCTCTCTGACTCTGATAGCCTGTTGGTGCCACAGGGTACAGCTGTCCACCGAGGCAATGGTAGTAACTGAACCTGAGAACTGCCGCAAATATGGACTTGCTTCTGTTATACTTGGTACTTCTGGAAATGTACGAGCGTCTCTGGAATGGTGATCAAGAACTATACAAATTTACAGCCAACTTCAAACCAATAGTCGTTTGGAAAGACATAATAAGAGTGAATCACCTCCCCCCGCTTTTTTTTTTTAAATGACAAGATTTCACTGAACTGACTGTAAATTTATCCCTTGCATGAGTTCATGTTCCGCTCCCGATTCCCACAGTCGCTGCCTTCTCAGCACTAAAGACAACAAAAGAGGTCCCAACAATGCGCTACTCCAATAGGGTTGCCAGTCAGGTATTCTTTTCCTTGCAACACAGAGCTTCTTGAACAATAACACCAAGGTAAAAAACAAAAACAAACACACACACACACAAAAAAAAAAACAATAGAATGAAAATATTTCTTGGCTTAGCACACCTACTATACTCACAGCTTTAAATACATCATCCATTGTGTAAGAGCATTTTTTGTAACACGAATGAATTACAGTACGATTATCACAGAGATAGTCAATCATACTAATCTGACCTGCCCTATTGAGACACACAGCGTTATAAATCTACCTGCTAACACTTGATAAGATGTGTCACATTCTGATAGAATTCAAAAACTGATCACATTGTGTTTATAATTTAGGATCCTTTATAAGGTTTGCGTCACTCTTTTATTCTCACGAAAAAACTGCTGTGAAATCATAAAAGCCATAGTAGATCATTTAAAAAAAGAAAAGACTTTTATGACTAGGAGCTGATCTGCCTTGAGATTATCTAAGCAGCAGTGGGAAAAGCAAACAAACTCATATCAGTCAGTTAGAACTTGAAACGTGTGTGTATGGGCGGTTAGTGAACCATATTTCTGTTTTTATAATAACATATTTAGGAAAAGCCCCACTCTTACATGTTCATGAAGTCCCCTAAATGCTAAATGATACACTACATGTGCACTTACCGGCATCATATTGGTAACTCTGCGGGATCACAATCAGCGGGCATCGGCAAGCTGACTTTTGACTTCCTCGCTTATCTTCTATGGCACCAACGGAGAGTCAGCAAAGATCCACCTTGCTAGTTATGGGCTCCGATTAACTCCAATGTTACAACCAAATGGGCCTCAGTCCTCGCTGTAGACCAAAAACAGAGAATTACTTGAAGTACTACAAAGCCAAACACTTTAAGACATCTGACTCATACTACAAAAATAATATGTAATGTCACCAGCCGCAGGCATCAACTTAAATGGCCCAGGCGTGGCTCTGTGCAGCGGCTGCTGCTACAAACAAGCTAGCTCGCAAAGCAACGCCGAGGCAAACGACAAGGCAATTACATGATATTACTACGCAGTGTCTGCAGATATACTCACCAATGTCAGAGACGAGTCATTGTTTCAGTGAAAAAAATCTCAGCTCTGCTACAGTGAAAGGCACGCAGCTAACCCAACCAGCTGTCAGCCAGCCAGCTAGCGTTATCTCCCCGGTAAGGTGGTAGCTGTGTTAGCTGGAATCAGAGATGGCTAGAGGACGGTATGCACGTCGATGTCTCCGCTCTCGTCGGCCCTTTAGCTTGCATTGGCCGAACATCGGCACGAGCTGTCGACAGAGAGGTTGGTTTTTTTTCAAAGGAACAAAAATAAAGGTTTAGTTAGTTTTTTTTCTACGAAGGCAGCGAATCATCACAAGCAGGTTAGCAGTGCTAGTTCACGAAAATACACATAGCTGGAATCCAGTTGTTGACGGTAGGAGGGGCAACGTAGGGGCAACGTAGAAAGTCAGGAATCTGACGTCACCACCAGCCATGTCAACTGCAAGCATACAGTGCTAAGAAAAAGTATTTGCGTCCTTTCCGAATTCTTACTTTTCTGCATATTTCTGCATATTTTCCACACTTACGTGTTTCAGATCATTACATATGTTTTTTTTTATTTAAATTAGACAAACATAACCCGAGTAAATACAAAATTGAGTTTTTAAATGATGATTTCATTTATTAAGGAAAAAAAATCTATCTAAACTTATATGGCTCTATGTGAAAAAGTAGTTCCCTCTTGTTAAACTAACTTTGGAATTAACTGTGATTAACCATTTGCTCTGGAACACTAAGTTCAGTTTCACTAACCCAATTACCGCCAAATCACTAAACATGTTTAAGTGAACCTGACAAAGTGAAGTAGGCTAAAAGATATCAAAAACACATCATGCCACAAGCTAAAGAAAATAAAGAATGAAAATCGAAGTCTTTGACATCATCAGCCTGGGACTGGGTACAAAACAATTTATACATGTTTGGGAACCAGATTGAAAGCATAAAAAGAACATCATACCAAAAGACAAACGTGGTGGTGGTAGTGTGAAGGTTTTTGCTGCTTCAGGATCTGAACAACTTGTAGTAATTGATGGAACCATGAATTGTGCTCTGTAGCAGAAAATTCTGAAGGAGAATGTCTGGTAATTACCCAACCTTATAAACAGTACATTTGCATAATGACTGAAATCCCACAAATACGGAAGAAGTCACTTGGATGAGCGACAAAATGTTTTTTCCACTGAAAACGCAATGTCCAGATGAATAGAATAATTTTTGAGGGATTTTCTTACCTGGATGATTGAGCACGCATCAAAACATGGAAAAAATATGCAGAAAAAAAAGCAAAGCAAAGAAAAAAGAAAAGAGAAGAAAAGCAAAGAAAGAAAGAAACGAGGAAGGGATCAAATTTTTTTCACAGCACTGTACCAGTATATTTAAAGGATTTTAACACACCAGGAAGTTGTGTTGTTGTAGTTTTTTTGGGTTTTTTTTTGATAAGTCACATAAAAACAAGAGCATTTGGTCTGAGAAATGATGTCATTTGGTATGTATGATGCATGAGAGTCCCTTCCTGACTCTGACATGAGCTGCTGATGACAGATGTTGTAGTTTTGGGCGCTTTCTTTATTGTTATAGTAAATTTAAGATGGCCTGAAGACCTTAAATAGAGTTTCTTTTTTTACTTTCCTGTATTTCTCAGTAGAGACACATAAAACATATACACATTTCCATATATAACATTTTAATGGTAATTTGAATACAGTTAGATCCATAAGTATATTTAAACTGATACATTTTTTTGTAATTTTGCCTCTGTATATGACCACAGTGGATATGCAGGCAGTCTCTAACTGCAAAGGATTAACAAAATGTTCAATTTCAAATAAAGTTAATGTATCCAGTTACTTTTGAACCTCTGAAAATGAGGGACTATGTATAAAAATTTCTGTAATCCTGAAACAGTTAACACAATGTTTTTGTAAAACACCTTTAACTAAAGCTCTGAGTCTGTACTTCACTCAAATCCTGAGTGATTTAAAATTAACTGTGGCGGTGGCAAAAATCACACACACACAAAAAAAAGTGTAATTGTCCAAAAACTTATGGCTCTAACTGTTTCCATATTGCCATTAAAATATTATTTATGAAATTGTTTTGCATTGTCTTTATATGTTGCTGGTGAGAAATGTAGGAAACTAAACACCAAGGAAATCTATTCAAGGTCTTCATGACATCATAAATCATGCCCCTAGCTGTAAATGCATACGTAAATGCATCTCTGTGTGTATCACAGTATCAATATGTTCAAAGAGGAACAAATTCTATGAAGCATGCGTTATATAATATCTTTCTCAAACGACATCACTGTTGAATCATATAACATATTCAATAGCCAGCACAATAAGGTAGTTGAGCTCAGGAACCCAATACTCCTTACATCATGTCTTCTCTTACATCAGTCCTTAGATGGAAAGTTACAGTCCCTACATGTATTCAGACAGATGTGCCAACACTATCATAATATAAACCAAGAAACACACGAGAAATGTATGTGAGAAACAATGACGACGATACACAATAATACACAGTAAAAATGACTCATAGCAGTTAAAAGTTTGGAGATGCGAAAGACATACAAGGGAGTGTTGCAGATCTCGGAATTCTGCAAGTGCTCCTGTTCCTCCTCACCAGCAGATAGTTTTGACTCTTAGACACTGCTGAATATTTGCCTCGGAGTCATGTCAGTGTCCTGTGTGAACAGTTTTGAAAATGCATGGACTGAAGTGACTCGCCAGTTTACAGGAATGGAGCCCTTGGCAAATGATGTCATGTGAACACTTTTTGATGGTTCCTACTTTATCATTTTAAATAAGTAAAAAACAGGCTGTGAGTCACCATATGAGGCCTGTTGATGCACGTGGACCCTCCATATAATCTGCCATTGTGAGAGTTCCTATTGCATTACTGACATCAAGTGGCTCAGAGAAAGAACTGATCCGGTTAGAAAATGTTCTATTAATGAATGATATTTTTGAGTTAGAGATATAATGTATTAATAAACAAAATAGTAGCTAAACTGAAACTGTTTGCATTCATTTTTGAGTTTGAATTCTTGTGTTGCTTGTTAGATGCTTATCGTTCCTTTCTGCTTCTCCGTTCACTGAGTTTTTTTGTTTGTTATTTAGTTAAGCTATTTGTTATTTTCCTGTTTTAATATGAAAGTTGTCTTCTGTTCCTGCTTTGAGTTTTACTTCCTGCCTAGTTTGCACCTGTGTATTTTTCCCCCAGCTGTTTCCAGTTCCTTTATTAATCCTATGTGTATAAATAGTCCTGTCCTTTCCCCGAGTCTTTGTCATAATATCTACACATCTTTCCCTGTGCTTCCTGTTTTTTGGACTTGGCATACAGCCTGATACAGGTTTATATAACCCTGCATTTTGATCTGTGACAAAAAGTTTGCGATGTGCACCACAAATGAAACAGATGAATAGTCATGAGGATTACTCTCTGGGGATAATGTCCTCACCACATCAAAAGGAGTCACTTGAGGTGAATCAGGCAACCTGCTAGAACGTCTCCTAGATGCCTCCTAGGTACAGTGTTTCTGGCATGTCCAACTGGGAGGAGGACCAAGACTTGCTGGAGAAATTGTATCTCTTTGCTGGCTTTGGAAAAACTTGATGTACCCCAGGATGAGCTGGAAGAGGTGGCTGGGGAGGGCTTCTCTGCTTGGACTGGTGCCCCGACCACTTGAACCCAGATGTGTGGGAGAAAAATGAATGAATGAACAGATGGGGTCTCTGTCATAGAAAGCTGTCAAGTGCTTCTGGCTCATCTAGTGTGGAAGATTGTCCAACCACATTGCTGGAGTCATGCAGTTAGCATTGCTAAAATCCTGTTAAAACACTCATGAAAGCATTTATATTGGCATGCTCGGCTCTTCCAAAAAAGATCCTAGCATGCCAATCAATAACTGGCTTTCTACTGTGACTAAAGAGTTAGTTCACTGAATTCTTTTCAGTGAAAGACACAGATGCGTTACTGAGTGGTCAAGTTTACAGATTTGAAGAGGAACTAACCAACAAACCCTTCATATTCTGCTAATTAACATGATCGTGAAAGCACTAATGGAAAGTTGAGCAGTAACAGTATAGGATACTGAAGGGCTGAATGTGTTGTACCCATGTTTGTAATAGGAGAGATTTGGAAGAGCAACCTTTAAGACAGAAATGATCTCCATTATTTGAAGCCTTTCAAGATTTTTTTAATTAATATTCATGAATTCTATACCATTTATAAAAATGAAAAAAAAAAAAAAGAAGTAAAAAAATTTAATACAAAGAACTCTTCTCTATAACTAAGTCAGCATGCGGCATGGAGGAAAATATTCAAATGTTTTAGCACCAGAATGCCAAACAGGCTGGAGAAGTCATGTAAAGTGCACTCAGTGCGGTGGATGCTAATTAAATAACCTGTAAGCAGCAAACAAGGTTGCTACACCTGCATCTGTTCATTTCACTTTGCCATGAGTCTTCAGCTGTGAAAGCACTTTGTCTACCTGCAACAGAACAAAACTGGAAGTTAAGAGTATTCACATGTTGTAAATTCACTAATTTTAAAAGCTCTTCACTTTAAAAGAAGGTAACACTTAAATGTGTACACAACACACATAAAAGACCTAACATGGGAGAGAAGATGTGGCTCGTTTCTCATTTTGACATCAGAGAATGGCGTCAGTGATAATCTCCAATAATCTCTGATCTGATTTTTATTGAATTCCTTTAAAGCACCGTGATAACAAATGAGAAACAAATGTTACTATGCCTCATGTCTGTCTAGCGATATTATAAATAAACAGTCCCAATTGAATTATTTTCCTTGGCTCAATCCAGCCCTGACTTACTGTAATAAACCAGTAAGACTGCTGCCCGTAGCGAAGCTGAGACTTCAAGTTCATCTTACTGGCTGGAGCCAGAGCATGGAGGTGGAGGTGGGGGACTGATGAGAATGGAGGGAGATGAAACCCCAGCCTACAAAATAAAATTAACAAAAAGATATTACAACATGAAAAAAAAAACTGTTTAATTTTAAAGCATAATAAAATTCTAAGTGGTAAAGAGTCGCAGCTCATCACAGGGATTGTTTTACCTGACGTCATCGAGGCTGCAGACTTTGTTCTTCTCTAGTATACTTCTTCCCATTTGTTCCATCCGCTCCACTGTCAACAAATAAAACTTATCAGCGAACAGAAAGTCAAGAGTCAAGATTACACATATGTACATATACTCCCTAGCCACTTTATTAATCACACCTGAACATTAACACAAATATCTAATCAGCCAATCACATAGCAGCAGCTCAGTGTATGTAGACATGGTTCAAACAGAACGTTAGAATGAGGAAGAAAGGTGACTGACGTGACATTGAATGTGGCATGGTTGCTGCTATCAAACGGGCTGTTGTAGGGATTTCAAAAACTGAGCTACTGGGATTTTTTCCCCCATAAAACATTCATTAGAGTTTACAGAGAATGGTCCAAAAATGAGAAAATATCCAGTGAGTAGCAGTTCTCGGGGTGAAAATGGCTTGTTGATAACAGAGGTCAGAGGAGAAAAAAAAATGGTTTGTGAACAGGCACCAGATCTCAGTCCAGTAGAGCTCATTTGGTGCGTAGTGGAACAGAAAATTTGTATCATGGGTGTGCAGCTGATTTCTGAAGACACAATTAATCATTTCATGGTCATGGTGCCGCTTTTAAATCTGTCTTTATTGACACAAACTACAAAGCTAAGCGCACTGAGGTCATACTGGTGACTCAACAAAACAATTTACTCATTAACCTGAATTTACTATAAACTATTAATAAAATAGTTTGCACTGATTAACCAGATGGCTGCTCCTCCCTGTGCAATGTTCCTTCTGTTGAAAGGGAGTTTTTCCTTTCCACTGTCGCCAAGTACTTGCTCATAGGGGGTCATCTACGTGCTATGTATGACCTTACAATATGAAGTGTCTTGAAGCAACTATTGTGATTTGGTGCTATATAAATAATCAGTTGCTTGGAAACATGTTGCTTTAAAGGGTGGGGTGCTTTTGTGTAATCAGTCATAACTACCGACTCATATTTTCCCATTGACCAAGACTTGTCAGCAGAAGTTGCTACCAGGAAAACAAACAAGCAAACAGACTGATTAAGTTCATGTTTCCTCACCTAGAGGTATGTTGTCCATCTTAAGGGTTTTACAGCTGCTGATATGCATCCTGGGAATAACCAGGTAGTGATGGGTGGCTCCAGGCTTCATGTCACGAAAGCAAACCAGCTCATCGTCCTGTACACACACACACGTGCGCGCGCACACACAGTAAGACAGGAATTTCCAGTGGCTAATTTTTTTTCTCCTTGAACATGAATGAATGCTGTTATTGTTTTTTTACTCACGCTTAGCAGGATCTCTGTGTCAGTTTTGTTGTTTGCTATTTGACAGAACTTACAGTCATCAATCCCAGAAGCCTCCAGCGTCCCCATTCGTGAGTTTTAAAGCGTCTTTTATACAGAGCGCAGTAAACGCTGCAATATAATTTCTGGGTGTGCCCAGAGACAAAGGCAGGACAATCGGCCGAAGACAGAGCTAGTCGAGCCCAGAGTGAATCGTCAAATTATTTGTCTTAGGGGGAAAAAAAAGTGTTTTTTTAATTATTTTTTTTATTTATTTTTTTTACGAGAGCTGAACAGGTTCAGTCTGAACCCCAAGTCAGAGATAATTTTTTTGATAATGGAGTGTTTGTTGAACTTTTAGACAAAATATATAGAAATATATCAAATTTTAATCTGCATAGGCTATATGAGTTTTAATTTGTATCACATTTGCTACATAGGCCATACTTTTGCACTTAAGTCATTGAAAATGTGTCATGCAATTTATATCATTTTGTGAGGGTAAAAAAAGTAACGCTGATGATGTTGAAGTCTCAAAAACTCACAAAAATTCATGTATCAAATATGATACGCTTGACTTTAAAGGAGTAGAGGATGTCTAACGTTTGCCCTTCTGTCACCATAGCAACAGATTACTCGCCAATTAAAATCCGTGTCGCTACGTTTTTAAAGTTTTTAAAGAAGCTAAGCGCATGTCTATAGATGGGAGAATAACACTCAGTATTGCAGCTTTATTAGCCTTAAAACTGGATAATCTTAGAAACATTTATTTTCCGTTGCCTGGACTTTGTTAACGGCAGATCATGGTAAGTCTATATGTTACAGTGAGCACTGACAAGCCACTTTCCATATTGCCTTAGATGCTAGATCCTATTTTTTTAAATGCAAAAGATACTAATCTATAAAGTCCGTATTTAACGGTAGAAAAAGTCCCTGTATATTCGTCCACTGTTGTTTTCAATCCCAGCAGAGACATCCGTCCAGTTCCAGAGCTAGCTCTTTTAGCAGCTGCTACCGCCCACTGAGCCCAAGCTCTCAGGTGGATGATGACGAGATCCTCTTTGGGAGCCCAGACCCGGTGAGTGTTACTCTCACAGAGTGAAATGTCACATCTTAACTACACTCACCGGCCAATTTATTAGGTGCAGTTTATTAGCACCGCTTTTTGCCCTCTGAATTACCTTAAATTTTCAACAAGGCGCTGGAAACATTACTCAGATTTTTGCTCCATATTGGCATAATAGCATTACATAGTCACTGCAGATTTATTGACTGTACATTCACCATAAGAATCTTCAGTTTCACCACATCCCAAAGGTGAGATTTCGTGACTGTGGAGGCATTGGAGTAGAGTGAACTCACTGTCATATTCAAGAAACCAGCCTGAGATGATGTGAGTTTTGTGACACGGTGTGTTATCCTGTTGGAAGCAGCGATTAGAAGATGGTTACACTGTTGTCAATAAGGGGTTGGAGATGGTCAGCAGAACTACTCAGGTGGGCTGTGGCATTTAATTGATGTCCAGACAGTATTAAGGAGACCGAAGTGTACCAAGTGTCCGAGTTGCTGCCAAGTGACTGGCTGATAAGATATTTGGATTAATGAGCAAATGAACCTAATGAAGTGGCCAGTGAGTGGATATCACAAGTAAGAAAAAAAGAAAACCCAAAAACAAAACTGAAAACACTTGTGTGTTGAGTTCACTAATTATGGTGCTATTTTGCGTGTTTTTATCAACTAACAACTGCTCAGATATCTACACAGCTTTGTGAAGACAATCCTTGTGAGGAAGCTCCGTCAAAGATCAAAAAAGACAAAGACACCATTCAAATCATCTCTAAAGACCTCATCCGCAATCTCAGGTATTCCCAAAGCTGTTGAGTTTCTCTGCTGGTTTAAAAAGCATAATGCACATTTTTAAAACATGGAAAAGGAAGCAATTTGATTACATTTAATATGAATTAAAAAAAACAAAACAATGGTGCACCTAACAGTTATCCATTAATGTATGACCTGGTATTGTTTCAAGTGATTTAGAGAGACGATTAGATTTTTTAAAACAAATGTCATGATGATAATGATGTTTTAACCCAAAATGGACATCCTCACCACAACATAATTCCTCCTGTCATTATGCCAGAATCCCACTTAGCAGTCCTTTGGGAAAGTCAGTCTTTCTCCCGTCAGCTAAGTATAAACGCATCATTTTAGCATCCCAGGCTAACCTCAAGGAGGAGAGAGAGGCTTTTCACCAGGCTTATCAGAGAAAGGCGGAAGAGGAAACGGTAGGATTCATGGCTCTGATGAGGTTTTCTTGGACATTAACACAAGAGGCTCGTTCCTGTGATTTTGCAATATGATATCTATATGATGGCTCCCCAGAAAGCCGCAGAGGAAAGGAAGCAGCAGATCCAGGCAGCAGATTTGTCCCGTAAGAACAACAAGGCCCTGACTGAGCTCGAGCAAGAGGCCCGGAAACGTTCACAGGCCTTGCTGGAGCAGTCTAACGCTTTAAGGATGGAGCAAGAAGAGGAAATCAAAAGGCTGAACAGGGTAGGAATTGGCTGGGAGTATGTGGATGACGAAAACAAAGGCGGTGTCAATTCACACACATATAAATGCTTTTGTTTTTGTCACTCCCTCAGCTTATTCTGAATGCTCAATGTCAAGCCACAATCAATGCTCAGCTGGAGGAGAAGAAGCAGATCCAGGCAGAGATGGAAGAGGAGGAGAGGCGCCTGAATGCGATGATAGAGGCAGAGCGCCACAAGGGTCTGGAGACTGAAAGGAAGATCGACGAGCTGAGGAAACAGCGCAGGGTCGAGTAAAGAGAGCACCTTTTTTTTTCTTCACCAAATGCTTTATATATTCTTAAAATAACTCCAAGGATGGGAAGACGTTAAATTATGCACTTTATCTGATCCAAAAAGGAGGCCATTAGGAGATCTGTCACTCTGTTTGTGTGTGTTACATTTCAGAGGAGGAGCGCAACTTTTAGAACAAATTCAGAAACATCTAGAGGAAAAGGAAAATGAGAGAAAGATGAGAGAGCAAGAGAAACAGCAAATGAAGGAGAACCACAAGAAGATGGAAAAAGATGACCTCAAGGTGCACACACGGCCCATGTGCAGACTTAAACGCACTAACGTGAACACAGTGCAGTGTACAGGAGTCAGTTTCATCTCTGACCGGCTGCTTTGTTCCAGGCTAAAGAGAAGAATAGGATGGAGCAGCAGTGTATGCAGGAGGAGATCATGCGCATCAATGCTGAGACCCTCCGAGTCAAGGAGCAGAGGATGAAGGAGGAGAAGCTGGCGGACATTAAAGCCATGGAATACATTGAAAAGAAACAGGTCAGCTGGAAAAGCAACTGAACTCTGTAGATCGGCCACAGATGTTTGTTCTCTGCTGATATTTTATTGTTTGTGCAGGCGAGGGACGCGGAACGTGAAGCAGAGCAAAAGCGGATAAGGAAAGAGAAGGAGATGGAGATTGCTAAGCTGAGGGCCAAGCAAGAAAAAGATCGAGACTATAAGGCAGAGCAGGTCAGAAATTGTTTTCGAAGCTTTAACCTTATTACAGGTGGATTAATATGACTTTTAACTGTTCTCGGCCACTTGTGCTGGTCTTTCTGCGGATTTTAAAAAGGATGAACTCTGTGCCCATCGGCATCAAGAAGAGTTACAAAAACAATGGAGGGAGAAAAACAGAGAGCAGGCCGTGAGGAAAGCACAGCAGGCGATGCTGGGGGCTGCTCGGCTGGAGCAAGTTCACAGCAAACAGCACTACCAGACAGTGCAGGCCACCATAAAGAAGGAAGAGTTTGATCGGATGCTGAAGTAAGAAAGTTGGGGGGCTTTTGTTTGTTTTTCCCACCTCAGTGCGCATTTTCTGCACGTTTTTGCATGAAATTGCTATTTTTCCTCCACACAGGGCTCAGAAGGAAGCAGAGGCCAAAGAAAAGGAGCAGCAGGAGAGGCAGCGTCAGAAAGTGCTGCGCCACACTGAGGCCGTCAGGCAGCAGGTGAATGAGCGCAAGAAGCTTGCCAAAGCTGAGCGTGGAGAGAGGTTCAGGGAGGCTGACAAAATGCTGGAGGAAGCCCAGCAGCGACAGATGCGCCTGAATGAGATAAAGGAAAAGAAACTAAAGGAGCTCAGGTAAGCATGAGCAGGTTACTGTAGTAATATTCAGGCATGATTGTCATATATCAGGTTTACTGGATATAATGAATGAACCTAATGTGCATGTCTGTGTGCAGGGTTATAGGGCTTGGTGAAAAATACTGTTGTGAAGTGGAGAGAAAGGCCCAGAAGACTCATTTTGTATAGCTCCATAATTGAAACAGTAGTTTCAATTACTACTCTAAGTTAAAATATCTAGGATTAAAGTCATATTTCACGCTCAGAGGTGTATGATCATTGGTCTATGCCCTCCGACTCTGGCTCACTGATACAGTTTGTAAGTTTTATTTTTGTGTAATATCTGCATTTGAGTCGTGTCCTGTTCATTCACTGGGAGGTTTTGGGATGGGGGGACGTTCGCATGATGGGTGTACAGCCGACACATCTGCATCAACTGTGTGACGCTATCGTGCCAATATTAACCAAGATCTGTGATGTTTCCAGCAACTTGATGAATCTATATTTATCTATACACACATATCTGCCAGTGAGGATTACCAGGATTATGAGACTGTACTAAAATAACTAACATTAGAAAGTCACAACACTGGCCTTAAAACTTAATTACCTTAATTATTAGTTTATTAAAGGGTTCTCCATGAATGATTTTTTTTTTAACTGTTTATTTTTTAATATCATTACAAACAAGCAGACACACATCCAATACAGAGGCAACACTGTCTCCACACATTTTTATTCTTTACAGTGACTGTCAGTAACAGAAAACTCTCAATAATGTTATTTAAATAAATAATTTTATTTAAAAAAATCAGTCTTGTCTCTTCTTATGGTAAAAGTACAATTCATTTCCCACGTGCATTCATTCAAAAACGACACTGTTACAGTGCACGAGTACAAAACACTCTAGATAAAATCTGACCGTTAATTTTCTATATTGCACTGGCCCGTGGAGAGGTCAGCCACTGCTAATGAATATTAAAGTGGTAAATATCAGTCCAAACAATTACAACGCATTTCAAAAGTGTCTCCAGTCTTCATTCTGCCTCAGCGACTCTTCTGAGATTTTTTTGTTCGTTTCCCTGCTCTGATCTAAAGTCCAGTCTGAGCACAATTGATGCACTGAAATAACTTGCAGTTCTCTAAATAATGACACCGGAGTGGTGGGGAGATACTTTTAAGACGCTTGCGTAAAACTTCTTCCTGCAAAGAGGAAATTATGAGTTTATCAGTTCAAATGTGAAGTAACAGAAGTAGCCTGATAAAAACAGTGACTGCATGGAAACCGCTGCAGTGGTTTAGTTATTGTAGTGTAAGAGAACTAATAAAGAAAATCAAAGAAAAAAAAAAAAACAGAATGAGGAAAGAAGTCGCCTGCAGTACTCACAGTAACAAAAGAGTTGGTTTCTGGAGTGAACTTATACAACATGTACTTTGAGATCTGGCTGGCTGGGGCGAGCACGTGGAGGTGGAGGTGACCTACTGAAATGAAGGGCGGCTGGTGGAACCCCAGCCTGTGGAGAAAAACACACCAGCACTGAAATTCAGCCGCCCAGAGCAGGGATGAAACGCTTACAAACAACAGAGCAACTAGACCCCTCACTCCATGTTAAACTATAACTATATAGATTATATTAGCACGAAGATTACTTATGCAGTTACTTAAAGGAAAAGATTCATCCACCCTCCCTTTAATATCATTTTTTAAGATACACTGTAGCTTTTTAAATTTAATGTTAGCTTTAATGTTTAATGGCAGCTACAATGCACTCAGCAGAAACTGCAGGATTTTACTTCACACTCGTATTCAAAACTACGGCCAATTTTGGATCGCCGATTAACCTCATATGAGCGTGAACGTGAATGATCGTCCGTCTCTGTGCTTTAGCCCTGTGACAGACTCGAGACCTGTCCAGTGGGTGGATGTATGCATGGATGAATGTACAGATGGATGGATGAAAAATGGGTGTCCACTGTAAATGATTCCTGAATGCCCATGAGAGAACTTGAGTTTGCAGACTTTGCCTTTTTACTAGTATGAATATTTTTATTACTTCCAAGAACCGTCTCCACCAACCTTATATCCGCCATGTCAGTAATCCCTTGGTCGTGGAGCACATCTTTCCCCAGTTTAGCCATCCTTTCAACTATTGGAGACATGATTTCTTATGGGTTATGTGATATAGTTTTGTTAATCTCAAATAGTTGGAAAAATAAGAGTATCAGAAAGTCTATAGTACCAGCAGTAATAGTCTAGTTTAAAGTATTTAAAGGAAAACTTGCAGCAGTAGTGACGACAGGATAGCCACAGTGTTAGGAGATAGTATGGTAAGTTGACAGAGGACTAACTGACCTAGATCAATGTGTCCTTTGTGCAGTGAGAAGCAGCTGAGTATGTGCTCTCTGGGAACAACCAGGTAGTGGTGAGGCGCACCTGGGAAAATGTCGCTGAAACACACCAGGTCTTTAGTCTGTAGTCGGGGGCAGAAAAATGAAAGAGTCATTCAAGCTGTGAATGCAGCACTATCAAGACTCAGTACAGTCTATTTCCCTGGTGGATCAGAAAGTAGGTAGCGCTACTCCAGCTGTGCACATAAAAGAACCAGGACACCCCATGTCTTGGTTGGATGACCAACCAAGACACAGAAAACTCCCACTCTGCACAGTACATGAAAAGGTGGCAGTGGGACTCATTTTTAAAACGTACAGCATTATTATTATTGTTATTATTTTACTCACTTTTTCTGAGTAGCTACATTATTACACATACCTGATGAATGTCAGACTGACTGAAACACTGAGGCTTAAATGTATTTGCAGTAAGCGAGGCAGCGTGTTCCACCTGTCACTCATTCAGGTCTTTGAACTATTAATTTAGCTGCACATAGATGAAGAGAAATCAACCACTTAAAACCAGCCTTAAAATCTTTTGATGCTTGGCTACTCTCTTTGCCTCAGCATTGTAAGGGGTCTGCAAGTGTCTTGAAAGGTGCATAGAAATAATAAATGTATTATCATTACTTAAGATGTAACCAGTCCTCAACCAAATAAGAAGTCATGCATGGACCTGTGCCTGCATAGGGACCCTTTAACGTTTTGGTGATTTGCAGGTGTTAAAGCATCTGGATTTAAACAAAGTGCATTTTTAGATTTACACACTTTAGAGTGGACCTGTTGTGCTTTTCTTTATTTTCTGTCACATGACAGGTTTTTACCTGTCTGGGCTGGTGGGTGCTCACATTACAAACAGCCAAAAGAGCTCAGACTGCTCTAAATGCCCTGTTTCATACAGTTTTATTTGTTTTGGCTCAGAGTTGCAAAACAGCTCTCAGTACAAGTTCTCCAAATCGTGAAATGCCGATCCTGCGGATTCCCTGCTGTAGTCTGTTTCTTCTATTAAATAGCTGATTTGCCATACGCTTTAAACTTCATCAGCCGTCAAGTGCTAAAATCTCCAACTAACTATGTGTGTGTTTTTTAATAGTATATCAAAACCTCGGATCCGCAACTTCCGGGTCCAGTTTCCTCCTATAACACCTGTATCGCTCTACATGGGATTAAAAAAAAAAGCATCTCACCTCTTTTATTATCTTTGTGTTTTCGTCTTTTTTGTTCGCTATTAAACAGAAAATACACGTTTCAACATCATTTACATCTGAGTTTGACCAGTTGATCGCAGTGTCCTCCATGTTGCCTGAGGACGGTCTCTCTGTTGTGTTTCCTGAACACTTTCCGAAGATCTTCTATGACGTGCAGAGAGGTTACTCAATGCTTTTCTGAGAACTCTGCCCTCCTAATAAACATTGTGGAAATGAAGGCAGGCACTACTGACGTCACTGATTTCTACAGCTGATTCAAGTCTGAGTCACAAGGTCCCGATTCAATTTTATTCCATTTTGAGTCAGTCAGAAATATTATAATTTTGTCCATTTATCTTGGTTATGTACTGTCGAAAAAACCCTCTAAGACTTGTAAATTAAGAATATTTAATTCAACATTATTTTACTATTTCTCTGCAGTTAGCCTACAAACTCAGTGCAAATTGTGTATAAAACAATTAAGCTGCCACTTCGTCAGATGTGTAAGCATCACAGCAGATGCCTTTGTGTCAAAGTAACAGGATAAAACAGAAAAACTTGGAGATTTTGCTGGTCTGGTTTTTTATAGTAGATAACACCCTTAAAAATATTCTGCAGTAGATCAAAAACTTAAAGCCAGGCATCTGTATATGGAGATTACCTGATGTTGCTGCAGTAAAGCAGTGTTATTATCCATCCAACCATGCAAAATAGGATATATTTTTTTTAATTTTCAGGTGGTCTTAAACCTTTGATCGGGACTGTATGTCAACATAATTTTATTTTAATATTCACAATTTTTAAAGAATGTTTAACACAATGTAAATTATGACTGACTTCCAAAAAGCTGCTTCTGACCTACCAAAATAATTGAGAATTCTTAAACTGCAATCCAAAAAGGTACGACTAAAACAATTATGGTTAATATTGTGTTTTAATACATAGTGTGTGATTAGGATGAGAATGAGTCTAAAACATGACACAAACTTGAAAATCTCCAAGTGTTTCATCTTCTTTAATAATCACTGATTGTTGAAGAGGTGGAAGATATAAACCACACACTGCCAATATTTTATTTGTATATATTTAACATTTATTTAATTTTAAATGTAGTTGCAGTGACAACACAATAAATAGATCATGATATCACAGAACACAGCAGTTTTGGATTCACAAGAAATAATACTTCACAGCTACAACACTGAACAGCCGACGACAACCAAGCTCAATTCAACATGAAGCGCTAACCAGCGTTATAGTGACTAGTACGGCAGGGATCGTTGTCAGTGGTGTCAGACGTTTGCAGTATTGCATATTCATGCACTACAAGCCTGTGTCAGATACAGAGGGCGCAAATGGATATTTTCATCCTGTGTTAGTAGATCTGATTGTTTAGTTAGTGGCATATCAATGTGCAAGGAAAAAAAAAGTGTATCCCTTTCCCATCCCTTTTAAGGAGGCTGGATTCCCTCCTGTAGTGACATTCAGTAACAATTTTACATTGTAGAAAAGCTTCAGGGTACAACACAGCACGGGCCGTCAATTTATCCTGCAGTGCAAAGTGACATCATGTTAAACTTCTACAGGCTGCAAGTCTCTGAACAACACAGACCACAAATAAGAGTCTACATTACTCATTTAGAGGCAGGAATTCAATACTGGCAAAAGTCAACAGAGAGAAAAGAAAAAAAAAAAAAGTAAAAATAAAGCAAACATTCTTTGTAAAAACAGAATGCAAAAATATATTTATAAAATAAGACGAGCGCACGACAATTATGAAATTATTTAATTAAACAGAACATATTTGGTCACTGCAAGTGTTTCCTGGCTCCGTCAGCGGTTTTTGGACTGGACACAGGGAATGCCAACATTGTGCGCAGTTGTGAGGAATTCACTCATTTCACATGAAAAAACTCAAAATAAAAAGATAAAGACAGCATTTGCATGACGTCCTTCACAGAAAGTGAACTCTTCCACTGTAAACAATTCCAGCCAAACTGAATTTGATGGCAAGTGATTTGAACATTTGAAAAAAAAAAAAAAAAAAAAAGAAAGAAAAAAAAAAAAGCCACTAAATATTTTCAGTATACACATCTGTACATTCCCCAAAATACAAATTATATTAACAATTATTTATTAACAAAGAGACATGTGGTATTGTTGGACTCCTTTTTCTTTCACACAGACTTAAAAATCAGCTCTTATAGGGATCACCTCAATCAGAATCGTCAGAAGATTGGCTTCTTTAGCCCTCACAGCAACATGGGTCAAAATAAACAAAGAGAAAAAGACAAAAGCAGCTATCCTCACCTTCAATCTCTCCTCACAAGCTTATGGTGGTAAGGCAGTCTGCATGCTGGGGGAAGCTGGAGGCTTTGTCTGATGTCTAAGGCAGCCAATGAACCAAGAGCAAAAAACATTTTCTTACATCTTCACCTCTGAACGGACAGTGACCCAGACAAACTCGCCAGCCTACCTGCTGAATACACCCACTTCAAAAACAGGCTACAGAAGACACAGCGCGGCCGGCGGTCAACATGGCTCCACGAGGGGCTTCTGAACTTCACTCACATAACATTTAGCGTCATTTGTGGGTAGCTAGGTTTGCCTCCAAGTGGTGCATAATAGAAATGGGTGATGTTTTTAGGGAGAGTGAATGTAGTTTGAGAAGATGGGTTTACTCGAAGGTCCAGACCTCCAGACTGTGGATGTTAAAGTCCTGCTGGGAGGACAGTGGCTGGTTGTTAAAGGTGGCACATTTGGTGGTGGTCCCTCGGTACAGCTCGGCGTCCAGCCACAGACCCAGCTGACCACTGCAGAGGAAGGCAGTACTGATTACTGACAACTATCAAACCCTCTACTGTCTCTACTCTTCTGTCCCAAGACAATAGATTATTGAGACAACTTGATGCTTGAATTGAAACTAAGGTAGCGGTACATACCCTCCTCCTCCCATCTGCAGTGAATCGGTATTGCCTTTCACAAAGTAGGAATTCTCCCCTGTCCAGCGGTACACCTGAAAGCAAGAAGCAAAGCAGCACAGCCACTACTGAGATCTTTTTAGTGATTAAGGGTGAAATAACCAGAGTGAGCTTGTGAACTGATTGGACGCAAACCTTGATTTCAGGACAGAAGCTGTAGAGGAAGGTCTCTCCTGTGCCATAGCAGTGCTCGCTCACTCTGAAAGGATGAGTTGAAAATGCCCCAAACATCTGTGACGAGAGTCAGATTAGATGTGAAATCAAGTTTCCTTACGACTAATAATCACATAGATTCCACTCTCTCAGGCCATAGCATAAATCTAATTAGTACATTTTAAATTAGACTTAACCCACAAAATTCAAACGCTTCGAAAAGCAGAGCAGACGAGCTTCATGGAGAAATTTGGTGCATCGCAATAGCACAAGTCATTCACAAGGTACTGCGGTCTGAATGCAGACAGAAAAACCAGCTCCGCCTAGATTTTTCCCATGTGTGCTTCTCATTATTATAACTCCTCAAGCATTTTGGGCAAAAGAGAAAATTCAAATGGTTCCTGAAAGATGAGAGTTATTTTGTAATTTCACACCCAAAGTTATAACATAACTCCAGGTGGCCTGCGTAAAGTGTTAAACCATATAAGAAGACAGGCAAAGTCTGGAAAGTAACAGCGTGATGCAGTAATGCCTTAAACTGCACTCTTTATATTGGCCAGCAGAGGGCCCCTTGTTTCAAAATGAAGTAGAAGTGAAAACTATGACCTCATCAAACACTCTTCTGCTGACTTTATAGACTCAGTAGCTCTAAACCATATGAGCATGCAGTGTCCATTGGTTTGGTTTTAAAATGCTAAGATGATGTGACTGTCACAGTCAGCTTGAGGGTTAACAGATATGAATCTATACAGGCAATAAAACACAAGCCAACAACACTGTGCTTAGGAGTCAAACCATCTGTTTACAACAAGTTATTCACCTCCCGATGTCTCATATTCTGTTCACCTAATGCTGATGTCACGTTCCTAAAGCTCACAGTTATTTAAACACTTCACATCCATGATGACTATGTCTACCTGGTTATCCATGTCTTTGATGACCAGCAGCACAGGACTGTCAACATCTGCAAGGTTCCTATACAGAGTCTTCAGACTGGTCCCATGTTTCTCTGTGCTGTAGGCCAGTCTCCATGGATAGCCCTGCACACGGGCAGGCAAACGACAGGCCAGCTGGGGAAACGTACACACCATTAGCCCTGAAAACTGAATTTCCTGAAATTCCTTTCACCAAGTGAGATGTTAAAGTGTTCAGAAAGCAGCCGCATGTCTGGATATTTGAAGATTACCTTCTCTATGTGTGTATCCTGCAGCAGATCACTTGTATCAATGAGCATGGGCAGTGCATCCATAGAGAAGTCTCCATCGATACTGCCAAAACTCTGCCTACGTTTAGCCTCATCAAGGGTGATGATCTAGCGCACAAGTACACAAACGGAACAGAAATGAGTGCAAGACAAAGGTGCTTTTAAAATGCTGAAAAAGGCAAACACACCACTGTAGTGTTAGCTTGAAAAAGAAAATAGATGAGGTGAGGTGAGCTGGAGGCCCGAGCATACCTCCCAGCTGCAAGATGCAGGGTCGCTGAAGAAATTATCAATCATGTCCAGCTCATCCTTCTCCACCACAACGAAGCCCTGCTCTCGAGCCTCCTTCCCGTACACGTCTGGGGACCACTGAACGAAGAAGGCATACAGATCGTCCACCCTACCGCAGACACACACACACACAGACGAAATCAGGAAACTGCTGACTAGTGTAGCCACAAATTGTCAAAGGAGCTTTCAAAGAAAAGCGTATGGACTTCTTTAAGTTTCTTGAAGATGTTTCACCTCTCATCCGAGAAGCTTCTTCAGTTCAGCCACAAATATACCATTAGTAAACCAATGCCCCTTCAACACAACTTTCATTACAGTTATTTTTGCAGCATTTAACTGGCACCAGGATTATGTAAAACATTTAAATATACCTTTCCTGTGGCACAGCAAACCAATATTCTGGCTGCTTTTCCCAGCACCCGAATGAGTGGGCGGGGCTAGAGGTCATGCAGGTGGCAAAGGACTTGCGCATTGGCTTCCCAACTTTGAAGCAGAGGAACATTGGTGGGTTTTTGCTCTTCTCCTCTGATGAGAAAAGCATGTCTGCAAGGTATAGAGAAAATAAAGAGTTTAGCTAATTCATGCTGAAATTTTATTTTAGTCCCATCGAGGTCAAAAATCTTGTACCTTCTATTGGAGCCTGCATTCTCTTCAGTAGCCAGGATTTCATCTCCAACTCATAGGTTTTCTTCTGCCTCTCCTCCTCACTGAGTTCGTCCTCCTCTGCTGGTCTGTCTGGGCCAGACTTCTCATCAACCTCTGAAGCCTGCTTCAGACTTTGCCTCCTGATTTGGTCCACTGGTGCACTTGTTATTTTATCATCAACACCGTTTAGCAGCTTTTCAGTTCCTTCACAGTTTGCGTCTTTGGTTTCAGTTACCATCTGGTTTGTAGGTTTATTGTGCAAGTCACCCTGTTTTTCAGCCTCTGAGGAGGACAGTATCGACTCTCCATCCTCGATGGAGGTGTTCTGAGCAACACCTTCGTCTTCCTCATCATCCAGCTTCCTTTGAGTTTGGTTCTTATGGTCTCCCTGGCCTGGACTCTGTCCTAGGAGTTCATGTTGGTCTCTGTTGAGTGTTCTGCAGGATGCCCCCTCTGCCTCGTCTGTGCTCCCGTTGACAGTTGGCTCCAGCTCGGTAAAGCCTTCATCTGATGGAGACTTCTCCGTCTGCTCGCCCACTGAACTCACTGTTATCAAAACAGGTTTTGATTCAATTTAGCACATGTCAGAAATTTTAGAAATCAGTGTCAAATGCCCCAATTACAACCCCCCTCCTTATACTTCAACATTAGTAAAGCAGTATGGGTAATAACATCCTTAATTTGCTGATTAGAAAATATCTAAAAAAAACCAATCACATGGTAGAGGCTCAGTTCACATAGGCATATAGACACTCTCTTGGGTTTACGGCGAATGAAAAAAGAAAGTATCCAATGAGCAGCAGTTCTCTGGGTGAAAATGAAAATGTCTTTAGGAGAATGGCCACGCATCTTTGAAGTCAGGAGCTACATGAGCAGAAGACCACACGTGGTGCTACTCCTGTCAGCTAAAAAGAGACAAACAAGCTCAGCAAAAGACTGGAGACTGATCAGACCAGGCAACATTTTTCCAATCTCAATTTCTTTTGCATGGCAGGGTCAGAATTTGGTGTAATCAATACGATACCGTGAGTCCATCCTGCCTTGTGTCAACAGTTTAGGATGGTGCTGGTGGTTTCCCCCCACACTTTGAGCCTTTTAATGTCAACTGAGCATCGTTGAAAATAAATTAATATTTGGTCTCAGGTTTGGATTTCAAGATTCGCAAGCTGCCTTTCATTAATGGGTTAGCTAATGAAAAGTAGCTTGTGTTAACCATAAAAGCAGACAAAAAAAGCAACCACAAGTGGACCACAAACACAAACTTCATATCCTACCAGTTTCAGAAAGGGTTGATTCAATGTCATCCAGAACTATTGGTTGTTTGGGATTCAGAGCTTCATAGCGACTGAAGGGGTTTAGTTCCTGCTCTGATGGCAGCTGTTCCCACTCTCCGGGCCTGTACACAGGACACAGATCCTGGGGTAGGTCTCTGTGAGTTCACGGTGTGGCACCACACACACACACCGCAATCAAGAATGAGGAAAAAACAAACAAACAGAATTGCGGGGAAAGAAAAAAGAAAGAAAAAAAAAAAAAAAAGGGAAAACAAAAGAAAAAAGAAAAATGCCCAAAGGAAATTAATGTGGTATACAACTTAAAAGTAGTAAATGTGATGTGAAACAGCAACTTAAAGCTTAAACAGAACAAAAAAGGTGAAAATGGGAAAGTAAAAAGTCTGATCTTGCACTGGAGAGAGTTTTGATTAACAGCTATGGAGGAAAGAGTGAAACAAAGCTAAGATGACAATCTCAGGAGCATGTTAGGAAACATGTAGAAAAGCTTGAAGGGCTCGTAATATCTTAGTTTGCAGTTTATTTCTCATAAAACAGAAACGGGAAGGAGGAACAAAAAAGGAGGAATAAGAATCGAGTTGAGAGGAACGGTTAGCGAAGGAGGAAATGTGGCAAGAGACACGGAGAGAGGTCTTACGATGGCAGAGCGTCCTTGAGCTTCATGCGCGACACGTCGTCGTACAGCGCTACAGAGACGACCTCCCCCATCGGGCAGATGAGGCCGTATTCCTCACAGCCGTGCTCGATCACCAGGGGGTCCGACTTGTGCGGATCAAACATGATGTTGTTGGGCGTCACAATTAACACGCCTCCAACAACACCCTGGAAAATCAAAATGCACAAAGAAGCAGCGAGATGGTGACAATTTGATCAAAGACAAAACTAAATATTGATGTTTCCAATTGCATTTTACTTTATATAGTAACCATCTGTATATAGTGTAGTATTTTGTACACCATTGTTTTCTAGTACATCTTTAATTCCCATTTTCTTACTGTCCCTTGTGCTGCTGTAACAAGGAAATTTCCCCCAGTGTGGAATTATAAAAAATTAAAATAAGTCTTACTTATAACTTCATACATGAGATGCAATAATTCACCAGTTTGGACATTTCTGCTTGTTAATCCAGTATGAATTTTCCTTCTTACCATGCCATCAGTGAAGTACTTGCAGCTCATTTTTATGAATTTGACCGTTAACGGACTCTCATCCTCAGAGCTTGGGGAGAGCTCGCGGCAAAGGGCTGTTGCTGACCTACAGTTTGGAACGCCATACTGAAAGATGTTGAAAGGCAGAGATCAGAGAGATTAATGTTGTGCTTTTATTTAGTACGGCTTGTTTCAAAGGTTTTCACATTTGTTTGACAATAGTTAAACAGCAGCTTTCAGAATAAGGTGGAAATCACTGTGCAGAACATTTGGAACAAAATCTGAGAAAAAACAACAACAAAACAAAACCCAACAACATGTAAAATAAAGACTGGATTCACTCCTGCTGATGAAATCGAGTTCTCAAGCATTCTACCTGACGTTTAAAAAGACCACAAAATAATAATGAAGACATTACTGTGCACAAGTCTTGAACCGCCTCTCATTTCATTATATTTTAAAAGGAAAATGATTAATAGGTGCAGCAAAGTTATTGAAATGTCCAAACATAAGGATACACTGTACATAAGTCAAGAACACAGTTTATACAATTCTAATGAGTCAATATTTGGTGTGACCACCTTTTTTCACCAACCGGCCTCAAATCAGTCTGACTAGGTGACCAGACCCCCAAATGTTACTCAGCACTGGATCCCTGCAGGGCTGTGTTCTCAGCCTCCTACTTTACGCCCAGTACACATAAGACTGCACATCAATCCACCCAACCGACCTCATTGTCAAGTATGCCGATGACGTTGGGCTGATCCCTAAAGGAGATCAGACAGTGTACAGGGCGAAGGTAGAGAACTTGTCCCGCTTGTGTTTAGAAAATAATGTGAAGCTGAGCGTCCTTAAGACAAAAGAATTCATAATGGACTTCTGGAGGAACAGACAGGTCCACTCCCCTCTAATTATAAATGGAGAATAGGTGGGATCTGTCTTCGCCTTCAGGTTTCTCAAGGTTTTCTGGGCACTCACATCTCCACCAACCTCACCTAGACCCACAACACCAACGTCTTGGTAAAGACTGCACTTCCATGTCTTGAGGAAACATAACTTGGACCAGAAGCTGCTGCTGGTCTTCTACCACTCCTCAATAACTCTCGCCCCAAAATTACTGACTTCCCTCTGTCACCTCTGGAAGCCATTGGCAGATCTTCCCGTCTCAGGAAAACCAAGGCCATCACAGGTGACCCATTGTGCCCCACCCACGACCTGTTTGACATGCTGCCCTCCGGTTGATACCTCAGGTCATTCAAGTCTCACACCTCCAGACTCACAAACAGCCCCTTCCCCTCAGACACCAACCCCCCACAGCCCAGCAGAGCCATGGTCTGAGTAACCCCCATCACTCCGGCCACTCACACATGGAGTCTATTCAGACCAAGTCTTCATTTTGCACGACTTCAAAGCACTTTGCAACTTGTTCATCTGCTGTTGATAGTGTTTTAGGCCTGTCACTTTTTGTCCTCCACTTGTCCATTTTCCTCAAATCTCACACTGCACACCATGCTGAGATATGATAAGCTTTCTGCTAACAGGTCTTTGGGAGTCACCTTGTTGTTACAAAGTTACTATCTTTATACCTTTAAAACTGATTCATCCAAGAAAATCAGAACAAATTACATGTTTTTGCACTAGACTGCTAGTAACAAAGTGCCTAAAGATATAACTTTGCTAAGTTCTCTTGTGTGTAGACAACACTGGTTAATCGCTTGAGCTAGGTGCCTTTTTATGCTTGAATGATGTACAGGTCACAGAGTTAAGAGGCTTAAAAAAACAAAACAAAAACATTCATCTGAATGGTCAGGTATAAGTGTCTGAACTGCAATAGGGTGAAAAAGCAGCTTGGAAAAAAAAAAGCAGCTTGAAAACGTCTTGATAACTTGAAAGACTTTAGAAAGGACTTTCTTATTAACAAAGTCTGTATTATAAATTGCTGTATGACAGATGTACTGCAAATACAAATACGCATTCTTGTGCAAAGTTTACTGTGGTGTTGCTTTTCATTGCTGATCTTTACACCTCGCACTACTGCCGACCCAGTGATATTGTCTTTACTGTTATTAATTAAGGGTAACCAGGGTTACACTGACTTCTTGGAAGCAAAATATAAAGAAAAAAAAAGAAAGTGGAGCAGCTCAAGACTTATGCACAAGCCTGTAATTCAAGAATTACCTCAAGTATAACTAATTTAAGCAAATGTAGTTATAAATACACATCTTACAGTGCATTAGCACATGAAGCACATGCTACCAAAACCTTCAAATACCCTTTAACAATCTTTTTGTCCTTAAATGGCCACAATATGGGTAAAGGTTCTGTAATTTGGAATAATTATCTCGGGGTGTATGGTATGTCACATGATAGAGGCTAAATTAGCTTTTTTGGTTCATGCTGAAGTCCTGTGTATGAACACAGTACTCCAAGTAATATAATGAATGTTGTTTGACTTACTTGTGATGACTTCTCTGACACGTTTTTAGCGATGGGATCAGAGGAAGTCGGAGATTTGAGTTCAGTTTCTGACTGAGTCACATCAGGGACAAACAGTTTCTGTAGTAATAACGGATAACCAATAGTTAGATGATCAGTAATGAACAGGGAAAAAAGCAGCATGACATAATAAATGGGCTAAACTTGTATATCTGCTTTTAACCTTCAGTGATAATTTTCATTTCCATCAAACGATGAAGATTCTTTTCATTCCTAGTCCACATCAGTATAGCCGATATCCCCGCCCTACCCCTTTCAAGATATGCGTTTTCAAAGTGTTCCTTTGTGGAAATTAGTGGAAAACCCGCTCTAACACATTATCCAGCTAATGCTTAGTGTCACAGCTTTCTCACCTGCCCGGGGTAGACACTGCGAGAAAACAGCTTGTTCAGCTGGACCAGTTTATTTGGGGTGATGTTGAACTTGAGTGCGATGCTGTTGAGGGAATCATCACGTCCCACCTGTAACACAAATCATCTCCTCCGTAAAATGTGAGACATTTTAAATGCAAACAGCTCAAAATACTACACAACGGAAAATTTCTATCTCTTCCCTTGCAAGTCTACAGCATCTTACTTAAAAAGAAAAAAAGAAAAAAAGATATTACTCACAACGAACTCCACTGTCCCCGGCGGCCTTGTCTTTTCCATCTTTGCCTTGTTGGTAACTTTACAGCCATCATCTGACAGAACAGAACAGAAAGAGGACTGTAGACTAAGGACGACTGTAAAATAACAGTATGATTAGGAAAAAACTTCTTATAAGAGCTATATAAATGGGTTATATAGGTCTTATAAATGGTTTGTGTTAATAAAGAAAAAAAGCAATGTTTCAGGGGTTAGGGTTAAAAAAGGGGGAAAAAAAAGAAAAGAAAAAAAAAAGGGGGGGGGGGACCTTCTAAAAAGCCTTTAGTTGTCTGACTGTGATTCAGTACCAGCTGCTCATCCCCTATCATTATCCAGCCTCAAAACACTACAAACACTGAAGTGGTTATTGTATATACACACACATAATATGACCCCTGTAGCAGAGAAGGTCCACAGTCAGCAGTTTCTTCCTGCCGGGAAAGCACAGGCTATTAGTGCTCCACTCCCTGACTGCCTCATTATACTGCCGCCCCCGCCATGGATACAGAGGGCATGAGTAAGCATTAGCCGGCCAGACTCCAGCTGCGTCTGCTTCTTTTTACTGTACAGAGCATCAAAGAAAAGGCCGCTGTCACTTTATTCACCGAGCCTGTACCAGGCTGTGACTGATATTATACTGTGCAGGACTTTTAGTCAATGGGACATAACAGTGTGTTTGTGTGTATTTCTTGCCCTTTACACTAAAGAATACCACATTTGCACTATGTATTACAATAAAAATGGCTTTTTAGAGCTGGCTGACCCACTGAACTTGTGACAGGAGTTATCATTGCTCTTTCACAGCCAAAGAAACCCAGCAAAAACATGCTACCATGACACGCACTGCCCATAATGGTTGCAATGGTCACTTTTTGTTTTGCAGGTCTTAATGGGTTTCTACACAACACAATGTTGGCCCACAGGATGTCTTTTAATAAAATCTGTAGTGTACAAACAGCCAGACTTCCTATTAGTAGTAGTAATAATTTTTCAGGCTTTCTGAAGGTCTTTCAGTTTTTCTTCAGATACTTCTTGCTTTTTCTATTCGTTTTCACTCCTGTCCTTGCACTTGACCATTTTGAGAGGATTTTTTTTAATCTTTTAAACTTAGCAATGATCTTTGGATTATTTAAGCATAAAACGACACCTAACTCATGGAATGAACCATTGTTGTGCCTACACATAGAAGACAAATTAAAGAACCAGTTTTAAATTTTATCTTAGGCTCTGTTTCTAACAGCCTGTTGCAAAAACAATTTGGTTCAATTTCTTTACTTGAATCTACAGTTGATACATCTACTGTTCACTGAAGCCTCATCAGAGCCTCAGTGCAAGGGTCATTTCTGTACCCGACCGAAAATCAGTGACAGGTCTTACAGAACGACTTATAAATTTAAAATTTTGGGTTTAAAATCTTTTTCAGCATGATACTGATCCTAAACACACTTTTATTGCAGTAAAAGCATACCTGAAAATTAAATCATACAATGGATCACGTCAGTCATGGACTGGCCTCCTGAGAGCCTGGACCTCAAGATTACCCAGCAAAATATAAAGAAATGATGGGTGGCACAATATTGTTTATCAATAATGACATCTTTCCAAGAGTAGCGTCAAATCTTAGTACTAAATGACATTGTGAATACAGAGTACTGAATATCATCTTTAACAGTATACTAGAACAGGATAAAGGTTATGCAACTTCCCGTTGAAAACTGCTGAGGTTGTTTTACCACAGAGGATCCTCACAGAGATTAATCAGTGTATATTGCAAGTGTAAAACAACTGTAGTTAAAAATAAATAAATCTTTTTTTAAAAATAAGTTCTGAAAGCTGTTCAAATTATGATTAGTAAAAGCAAGGGAAAGTTTAACTTCCTCCGTATAAGATTTTGTTATTCAACTGTAAAGCTGACATGCAAGGTTAGTTTTATTTGCATTTTCAATTCTTTACCCTCAAAAGATTACAGCTGTGCCACAAAGCCTTCTGTCAGCCAAAGGGCTACCATTTGTTTTACAGACTCCCATAAATCTGATTTACATGTCACACAACATGTTTTTTTGTTCTTTTTTCCTGTTTGTACAGCACTTAGGTCAACCTGTGTTTTTTTTAAATGCGCTTATAAATAAATTGACACCGATTCTGATGAAGGGCATTAGATGATAAACATTACTGAGAAGGTTGAAGGCCATTATATACCGAGTGCATTGCAAAAAAACAACAAAAAAAACCCCCACACAGAATTACGAATTTTTCAGATTTGCACTTGTAGTGTGATGCACATACACAACGAACATGTTGCGTTTGCACCATAGAAAAAATATAAATAAAATCAATCGAGTTGACATCAAGTCACGATGAGCTGGTCCTGATGTCTCTAAAGAAAGGGAAGAAACTGAAATTTTAGGTTTATCTAATTGTCCCGGCAGGGCACAGCTGAGTTAAAGCAGTGTCACGGCTGCTTTCGTACATATTTCAGGATGTCAGTGGGGCAGTTTGCCGTTGCTGGCAGAGTTGGGAACACATCTGAGGAGGCAGAGAAATCATTTCAGAGAGCCGACTGACCTGGAGCAGTGTCTAGCTGTGTGCCTGAGGTAAAACAGTATTATTTTATCATTTCCATATCACTGTATAATCATTCTCCGTGTGCGTTTTGAGCCATGAGTGCACTTGCTGTCAGATGCATCTGTCTGGTCAGATCTGTTTGGTATAATTTGTGCTTGGTTTAAAAAACATAAAACAAAACAAAAAGCGCTGGGAATTCCTCCAGCGAAATGACGTGGCCCTCATGAACAGCTGCAAGAGAGTCCGAAAAATATTTTTAACGCATGAAATATTCACACAGATTGTACGTGTTCAGTGCGTAAAGGGCTTAAGATCAGCAATCTTATTCTCCCAACACAACTATCCCAAGCAGAGATGTGCACACAGCCTGCACAGTCTTTATGTTAAATTATTCAGTCTTTATGTTATCAGAGGGTAACTAAAATGCCATGTTCCAACTCCATATTTGTATTCTTGGACTCCTCATCTTTTACTGTGTATCGGTGCCATCTGAGCCCATTCATATTCCGAAACTATTAACTCTTCTCCCTTCAAGCCAACTTTCATCTGATTGGCCAGGGTTTGGCCAGCAGGTGGGTGAGGCTTCTGCGTTCACAAGATGCCGATATTAAGGATGCCTCTTTAGAGCTTTGGCGTTAGATGGATTACTTGCGTATACAATGACCTTCTCATTTGAAATGTTTGCCTTGTTTGACATGACCATCCACCATTTTCAACAGGAAAAGCAGCCACTTAGATTTAGGGTATATTCCAACATTCAGAGAAGCAACTTGTGTTGTCACCATCTTACCTGGCTTTCCTGTTGCTCTCTGTAGCTCTGCCTTTTTGTTGGCGTCACTGTCATTTGGAATGTCGGCACAGGAGATGATTTCCGGATTCTGTTCATTCACAGTCTTCTCTGATTGGCTCCCCCTGAGCTGTTTCCGCCTCTTCAGCCTGATGAGATGCCCCGGGGGGTAGATCAAGTGGAAACATGGTGAATTTAAATCATACAGTTAAAACCATGTCCAGAACTTAAAGTATTCTGCTAGCTTGCAGAGGAAATAACAAATTAAACCCTTCAGAACTTCTGTTTCAGATATCAGGTTTACTGAATAATCTAGAAGAATAGCTCCAGAATAATGTGTAATGACCAGGGAGCCCACACTTCTTTTCTAGAATCGACAATGCAGCAGACTTTAACTGTTAATTCCTTCTGTCAGGGGTACTGCAATAAGTTTTTAAATAATGAGCAGCAACTTTTCTCTCCATTTACTTTGCTGCTTCAGCTGTTTTGTGACACTGCCTTTTCTCCCTCTTTAATCATTAATAGGCAAGGGAATCAAGTACACCACCTCCAGATTGTGTTGGGGTGCGTTAAAGGGGCCCACTGCAGTGCAGTGAAATCACAGGTTAGCTGTACACTTAAGGATTATGCTGGCTCTCAGAAGCGTGCTGAGAGCTTAAGTACTTTAAGAAAAGACAGCACCAAACTGATTCGTCACAGGCATTGAGGGAGAGTGGTTAGGCTGCTCTGCACAATCTGGGCAAACGAGAAAAAGCAAAAGGCTCGACTTAAGTGTTCAAGTGCTTTAATGGAAAGGAAAGATTGGGTCGATAAGTCAGCAGCCAGACAGAGCTCAGGCGCACATCTGCTCGCGGACTCAAGAATCTGCTGATGCATTTCTCAACAGCACGCCATCTGTTTCACTCAGGGGCATTTCTCAGTGCTCTCCATCACAGCCTTCATCTTTACATTATCTTCATCTCCTCTTTAACCCTTCTTATCTCCCTCTTGAGTTTCTAAACAGTGACTGCTTCCTACCATAATAAAAAGAAAATTAAACACAAAACAGACCCCAGGATGTTTTAAAGTTATTAATGAGAATGGACAAATTATGGTTTATTGTATAGTAGAAGCAATGAAGATAATGAGCATTCAAACAAATGCAAAATGATTTAAAGCAGCAATGTGAAACATAAGGCCCGACTGAGGGCCAGAATTGGCACAGCAAAGACTCCAATCCGGCTCACTCAAACACATGAAAGAGGGCATGAACAACAACAACAACAACAAAAACCCTTGCATAACACAGACACACAATTACTAATAATATTAATTCTCATATCCCTCAAACATGCGGCAAATACGGCTTCAGTCTATGGATCTGGCCCAGTGTGGACACAGCCAGTCTATGTTAGCTTGTTAAAAACCTTGAGCTCTGCTCTACTTTTTATTTTTTAAGGGCATTCAGGAATTATTTTGTTTTGTATCTAGAGCAGCAATGAAACCTTCCAGACAGCAGAAGGCCTCCTTCTATTGATCAAACTTCATAACACTTTTTGTATAGGTTAATGCAAATTAAATGCTTCAAGTGAGACAATCTGAAACAAAGATGCATGAGGAAAAACTACTACTAGTGCAAATACACCACCTTTTTTATAAAAAAAAAATAAAAAAAAATAAAAATAAAAAAAAGAAAGAAAGAAAGAAAGAAAGAAAGAAAAAAAGCCACAAAGCAGTTTATAGTGTAAAGGAAAATATGGTCATCAGTGTGTGGATTTTCTCAAAAAGCAATTAAAGTCTGACTGGTAAGAATAAAGTAACAGTTACTTTTGTAACATAAGTTGATATGAGCCTCTTTGTATGACTATTTATGCACAGTTGTGCCATATTGTTTCATATATCTATACCAGACCTTGTGATATTTAACAAGACTAATAATAACTTTGATGGAATTTTTGCCAATATTAAAGTTATCCCACCTTCATATCCTCATAATGCCTCAATTCAATTTGTTTTGGATTGCTTGGAAACAAAACTGTGAAGTGCCACATTATGAAGGCAGGCCTGGATTTACGTTCCATTCCACCAGCATTTTAATTTACTGATCTTCGTTTCCAATCTGACATTTGTACCGTGGCTGGTTAATACTGTCCCTGTGCACCTCACATCGACCTTTGCTCTATTTGTCAGGAAGCAAGGCCGCCGAAGAGATACGCATTACAGGAGTGGCTGTGTTAGATGATAACGCTTATTTTTGTTCTACTTTCTGTACAAACAGGCAACAGTGCTACTGCACAGTGTCTCTGCAGGAGCAGTTTGAAGCCTGCAACCCCCATTAACATCTAATATGCTGTCTACCTAATAATTAGAGGCTGCCTGGATTGTGATGACAGTCATTTTTCTCCATAATATAATATTTCCAACATAACCTAATCATATGGGGGAAAAAAAAGAAAAAGAAATACACACATGACAAATGGCTGGATCGCATTAGACTGTCTGTGTAGTCTTAGTGAGTAACGTGAGCCATAAGAAGGAATTAAGCTCACTAAGCTATAAAGCATGACCTCATATACACAAGATTAAACAGTTTTTATATTTTACTGTATATCCAATGACAGAAGCATTTAATTGTTTTACCTTCCATATGCATTAGTTTACATGTTTGTAAGGGTTTTTAAAAAAGAAAAGAAAATACAAGGTTTATGTTTTCTACACTATAATAAGACCGTTTTGTAGAACAGGTTAGACAAGGCAGAATAAGAGCAGTATTGTGCAGCGTGGGTTTTCCAGCAGCAAGTGAGCCTCAGTGCACAGCAGTACACCCGCAAAATAATGTTTACCCATCTTAAATCAGCCATGCAGTTCGATGACACACCTCATCTGTTCCGACGTCCGCGAAAGCAGGTGTTGACAACCTGCAGATTTCTTGTCACTTTATACACCGCAACTGCGGTAAGCCTCTTTCCACACATTTCCTCATATCATGTTTCACACGGTGTCAAAAATCTGTTACTAAAGTTGACACTACGTCAGCAGGCTACAGGCCCACGTGTGATGCACGACTGCCATTTATATTAAATAATAAATAAATTCTAAAAGAAATAAATCAGTAGCTGCTTCAGATCAACTTATATCCTTGTAAAGTTTGAGAACCACTAGTTTATCCTCACAAGAGAAAAAAAAAGCATCACATGATAGCTTGTATAGCTAAATCCACAACATAATATAAAATGCCTTTCATTGCTGTGTTTACACTGAAATAGAGGAGCACAGTGACTTGTAGTGATAGATGGCATCCTGTTAGAGAGACGGCTGGGCTGTAGGAGTGCATCATAGCAAAAAACCATTTATCTTTTAAAAATATTGTTTGACTCAGATACTCTGCGATATCAAGGAACACATACAATACCCTAACATGATCACCTCTGGGGTGCATTTCTGGCTATGAGCAGCTGCTTCTCAAACTTTCCATTTCCGTGGAACAACCAATCATGCAAAAGCCGGCTTTAAAGGAGGGTGGTCTCAAAGAGAGTAGTAACTGCACCAAAGCCCAGTATGAGATAAATAAGGGCTATATTGACATATGAATCATGCAGAGCTACCCTGGGAGAATCTTAGAATAAAAACCGTGCAGCAGGAAATCAGACTAAGAGTTACATTATCTTTATTCGATTGCTATGACTCAACTGAACCATTAAAAATTTCCAAGAGCACCAGCTTGTGCCTTCTTCACAGCACAGTACATACCAGCTGAGCAAGGCTCATTACTCCAGCAAGGGCACAGGTGTCTACAATCAACCAACCATGCTAAGCCACAGCTTTAAACCCAGGCCACAGAGTGGACCATGGCACTAGTATATTCAGTGTGTGAAGGGACATCTTACTATCACATGCCTTCCAAAAGACAAACTCGACAATAAAACAAAGAGGAAAAATAAAGATATTAGTTAAGTTACATTAAATGCACAAAGAGGGGATAAAGAAACTATTTTCTCATTAAGATTTTTCACAGATTTGAAAGTTTCCAACACCTTCAACCTATCAGTCTCACGTAAAGATTTTCATAGCTTCTGTTCCCTGAGCCTTTAAACACAAAGGGATGGGTGTGCTTCTTTGTATTGATTAACTATGGGTAAATCATTATTGTTCAGCAAAAAACATTACATCAACATTACATAATTACATCGACTCATTGAGCACCAAACATGGTGATTCACAACAAATGAGAGGCCGATTTTAGGAGGTAAAAAAATAAATGCAAATCTTAAGATGACAGCTGCATAAAAACTAAAGTCCCTTACCTGGCAAAATATCCAGGCTTCCTGTCTCTCTTTTCCATCAGGCCAGGGTCCTAAATCTGCATGTATTTACGTGCATCCATACAAACAACCACCTTCTTACATCCGTACGCAGTGTGTGTATCCAAGCGCGGAGACACAAGGCTGGGAAGATCACCTCTCACACGTCTTTCTTGTCCTGCAGAGTGAAGAAGAAACCGGATTAATCTCTTCATTCAGCAACGCTCAGTGCACTGCAAGAGCCCAATAACTGATCGCGAAGCCCCATCAGCTTAAGTGGATGGCGATGAAAGCATCCCATAATAGGCATGTCAGCTCAGTCAGCTGACAATAACGCGAAGAGGGTGGAAAATGGAGCGCTCGGCTACAAAACACAATCACACCTGCATCTGGTTAACGGAAACACTGTAAACGGTTGTTTTACTACTTAATATAAAGTCTGTTCTCAGCAGCTGATGTAAAGAGTCAAAGCATTATGGTTGTATCAAGTTACCGGCTAGCTTCAACGCCGTGGAGTTAAATAAAAGCGAAACTAATATTTGTAGTATGTAGCACAGTTTAGAGGGTTTACGTATAGCAGTTCATCCACGTGTAGCCTAAAGGCGTTACATAACAGGTGAGACGCTAACCACTGAGGGAAAGCTCAATCCGAAGCAACGTTACGATCCCATTTAGCCACATTCTCAGTTTTTAGCAGCCTGCATGATTTGAAATCCTCCATAAATGGTTCCGCTCGACAGCTTTCGGCCTCTTTTTACAGTGCAACAACGAGAAAAGATATCCCTGATGTGCTTAAACCAAACAAACAAACGCGGGAGAAGTGAAAGGTGCTCCAGCTGACAAGACAGCTGATGCTAATGATGCTAGTTAGCCACTTTGTTTACAAGACAATAGCGACCTGGTGGTGAGAATAAGAATATATTTGTCGTTCATTAAGCAAATTCGCTTTCTTAAAATAGCGCATACCTGTTCATGCATCCAGATAAACCTCTCATGCCAAGCACGGATTTGCAACGACGCCTCGAAACGCTTATATTTGACATAAAAACAGGTACCTAAAATTTCCCACATACCTTGTATGCATCCTCCAACATGGAAACGCCTCCTCCCACTTACAACGCCCTCTTGTGTCGCGTGCGCGGTAAAGCTTAGACTTAGATTTAGAGAGACTTGGAGCTTTTTATTGTCATTGTGCGTTTTCTTGCACAGCGAAATTGGGTAGCTGGACCACAAAGGTGCAAAAGTAAAGAAAAGAAAACAATATACAACGAGGGGAAAAAATAAAATAATAAAAAGCAATATATATGAATACATATAGCACAGACAGCTCACCTCCAATTGGCTCTTGGTAAGTTGTGTTAGCAATATTTAACTAGGCCGGAGACTAGGTTGTCTGTGCGTATATTATCATAGCTTCACCTCGAATCATGATACCGTGTTGACGACAAAACGTACAGACCTTCAGAGCTTACTATCTCTCCCTGGTGGTCTAGTGGTTAGGATTCGGCGCTCTCACCGCCGCGGCCCGGGTTCGATTCCCGGTCAGGGAACAGATACTTTTCGTTTTCTCTGAAGAAAACTTAACGTTCCAGTATAATTTATTTCGTGTATTGGTTACACAGATAATTGATCTTGATTTATAATATACATGTAAAGGGGAGCCTTCTCTTGTTAGAGCAAAAAATACTTTCACAGACGTCTCTAATGCCTGTGATTGCACGAGATGTACATTTTATTTTGCCACCCACCAGAAACTGTGCCACTAGGTGGCGACACTTCGCAATAAATGGCACAAGTCTTCAAAAGTAGGAAAATGGCAGCTATATAGTATCATATTATAAAAATTATTACAGACTAAAACAATGTCTTCCCTAAGGTTGAATTTGTCTTCATTTTACATCAGAGTCACTATCAATGTTCAAAGTGTCTTCAACCTATATTAATTTCTCAGACATATTGGTATTTGACTCGACGTACATTTGGTTTTAAACTTAATGGCTTTGTTTCCTGCCATTCCCACAATAAAGCTTTTGCCAAGTTAAATCCAACCTGTCTGAGTTATTAGTGAGCAATGAGACAGAGATAACGTTTGCTTGTGGTCCCAGAGAGCCCTCTAAGGTGGGACCCCAGCGAGAAGGCCCTCGTGATTGGACGGCCTGCGAGTTAACCAGTTCCTGCCTGGCTGTGTATCTTGGCAGTTATTTTGACAGGCGCTATCATTGTGAGAGACGAGATAAGTTGTCTTAGGGATCGCCATGGCGCCTGTGTGTCCCTCCTCCGGCCTGTTCAGCCTCTCATCAACCCACTCATCTACTTCCACCCCCTCCTCTTCTCAGAAGCAAAGGATTGTGGGGGGTGGAGGGGAGCAGGATTTGTGTTGGCAGGGACCCTGTGGCTCTGGGTATCATCGTCCCCTCGCAGGGCCATCAAAAGCTTCTTGTGACTCAGATATAGTACAGCTCAAAATATTGCCCACCATCTGCGTATACACTGTCTATGAATGAGGCTTTCTGATTGGAATCTTTCTCTTAATTTTCCTACTTTTTAAATGATGGATTAACATCTATGTCTCTTGTTTTCTCTCTTTTTCTTTCCTGATGTCGAATCAAAAGAGAGAAAGAAAGCAAAATAGAAGAAGACTCACAAGCATACTGTCAGAATTTTAAGCACTAAAAAAGCCAAGGATGTCCAGAAGTAAAGTTTTGACTCTTTACAGAGTAATGTTTTCAAGATGTGCTTCACAGACAGAGCTATAATACGAGTCTAATTCTGTCCATACAGTCATATAAGATCTGTACAGTAGACAGGTAGTTTCATTTCAGCCTCTGATATTAGAATTTTTACGGTACTCTTACATCAGAGTCAGCAAACAGCTTGGTATTATTACAGTGTGTGCTTTCTTAAAGTTAAAATTACTTTAAAGTTACACACACATACATACAGAAATACACAATCTCTGAGGATGGGCACATTGTTAGGGCATGGTATATGTTAAGGTTCATGTGTGTGGGGTTAAAATGAAACAGATTTGTTGTGCACTGTTTTACAAAGTCAGAGAAAACAAAGATAATATCTTGTTTCTATCTTTTCAAACAGTTGTAGGCACAAAGGTCGGAACCAGCACAGGCCTTGGAGCGATTTTGAATCATTTTGCTTGGACGTCACACTTCTAGCTTAGACTACAGCCGCTGATAATGTCAAGTACGGCATGGCATCAAGAAGACACAAAACCTAAACACTGGGAAAAGGATATGTCACACAAATGATAACTGATGGAGATGTGTGTGGCGTGTAATATAATGATCTTAAGTGTGTAAAAAAATGTGAATTTTTATCTTGAAGTTTATGGGAAGATGTAAGAATCCTGACATTGTTGTACCATAAACCAATTAGCTGTTAGTTAGGAAGCTAAAAAAAAAAAAGCTGTGTAAGTATAATTTAGGGTCCCCTATACAAGCAGCTAACAGCTTTGACAGATTTACATGAGGCCGACACAAAAAATACTCAGAATGAGGAAGATATCATGACTTTTCTTTCAAGAGTCTGCTGAAACAAAGCTCACGAATGTGACAGTTTTTGCTTTATTCAAAAATTTGAGTTAGCTATTTCAAAACTTTCAGTTACTGACTTAGTATCCACTTACAGCTGAAGAAGTTACAAATTTAAGATCCACATCTAAAAAATGTAACTTAGTTTCTACTGAGTAAGTTTAAATTTTGGAATGTGCAATTTTGAGTTATTTCGAGGTACATAACTTGAAATTCTGACTTCTTGGCTGAGTATCTTGGAATTTCCTGTTACTTCTAACTCTAAATTTAGAGATATGCAATTTAAAAATTTTTGAGTTATTATATTGAAATTTTTAAATATATTTTATGTAGATTAATTAATATTTTGTCCCATTATCTGCTAAGTTTAAAAGTTACCTAGCCAAATTATTAATGAAGCTAATGTTTGCCAGACCTGTTAGCAGTGAGGATGTTTGATTTAAAGGCTAGCAAACAGCAGCAAACACATGTTACCAACAGCCTAGTGGTTAAAAAAGTACTAAAGCCACCTTTTAAATGAAATTATTCTGTTTGTAATTGTAATTATGAAGCTAGTGCCTATGTGGCTTGTTAGCTTAGCTTAGCATAATTACTCATTTTTCCAGCTAGCTATACAAGCTCAGGTTTAAGCACAGCAGGATACACAGACAAACTGCTTATTTTACAATTAGTCTTTAAGATAGTTTAAGTTTTACTGCAACAATTAATAGACTTTAGCAGATACTTTTGTATTTTGACTTGGTTATCTCTAGGAAGTGGTAACACATTGGTAATGGATTTATAATTAATGGTACAAGCCAGTGTTAGGCGGGGTAATCTATAGACCGATAGAGCTGAACTATTATAATTAAAATAATAATGATAATATTGTATGAGTCATTGCAAGTTGTTTAGATGTAATTGAGGCACTCACCACTCCTTTGGTGGTCTAGGACAGTCCAGAGTGATTGAAAGACCACCTATAGGCTACTATGAGGTTAATGACCCCTCAGACAGACAAACACACACATGCAGCCTCTGCTTACACACATACTAGCCACCAACAAAGTCCAGTAAGCAAAGACAGAGAGGAGAATGTGGGTGATGGAGATATGGCTTAAAACCGCACTATACTGTATACCATCCAGTGCCACTACACCTACTGTCAATCTGCCAAGTCAGCTGAGGCTCTGCAGCCATGACCTTCGACCCGGGAACTGAACAGCAGGGGAAAGGCTATCAAAGCTGGGGTCTTGGTTCTTAAAGCTAGCCATCCAGACAGCACGGGAGCCACACCTTTAATACGGTGCAGACAGTGCCTGAAACTTTAAGGAAAGATGGGGGCAAAAAAGAATATTACCCCTTCCAGTCACACATACACACTCTCTCTATCATCAGAGTTCTCGATCATGTGACCGTGGCAGGGGAGCAAACAGTGCATGGTTGTTTACTCTGCTTATCAGTGGTGTTGTAACAACTAGAGGAACACACAGGTTGACCTCAGCACTTGCGCACACACGCACACAAATGCAAGAAACCTTACCTTGGGCAAATGAAAAAACAAACAAAAAAAGCTCTGAAAACTGAAATTGTGAATTTTACAAATTATTTAGGATTTTTAATAACCTTCCTTGACATACTGTTAGTTGTGGGAGCAGCTGCCTGTGTTCTAACACATAGTGAAACCACAATAATGAGCAGAGATCATGAACTATTAGCTAGCATTACTAATAAATCTCCTTAACTCTCCTCTGATCTCATCTGCCATAAAAAGAGGCTCGTCCTGCACAGTAACGATCAGTATCTGGAAGAAAAATTGCTGTCTCTGCTCAGCTTATAGGTATAAAACTATGAGCCCCAGTAAACACTGGCCAATAAATAACAGCTATAAATTCCTATATGAGTTATGACCAAGTCTGCCCATTTGTGAGTGTGCGATAAGTCAAGTTTTCATGTATGGCAAAGGTAATATTCTTTTGAGAGGCAAAAAAAGATATAAGGTAACATGAGCTATGCGTAGCCTTTTGATGTGTGTGTTCTCCTGTGTGTGTATGTCATACATGCACTCCCACTCTCACACTCAGACTCTGGTTAGTCCGAGCCAGCGCCACATCAGTCCATCATCGCAGATATGGCCTGTGGTTAGATAGCAGGTCTGGCGGCGCACAAGACATTTTGTCCACTCTGTCATGTTTACTTATAATGATAAGCTTTGATGGATTTCTCAAAAACTATAGACGCCTCGACGCACATGCACAAACCGTCTAATTCACACATGCAGGCCTGAGAACGCGCTGACCAAAAAGTAAAAGCTGCATTTGACAAGTCACTCTCAAGGCATCAGTGTAAAACTCCAAGTATTAATGAGAAAAGCAAATAAATAAAAAAAATGCTTTGTAGGCAACAAAAACAAGACAAACACAGTGAATCATAAAGATTGCAAAAACTTTGTAATTGCTCTCTTTTTCACATCAGTCTGGGATTAAAAAGATTTGTTTGAATAGCTAATGAATAAGTGTTTTTTAAATGATTTAACACTGAGGAGACAGTTAAAGTTTTGTGGGCATAAGGCCATCAAGCTGTCAAACGGAGGGAGTAGATGTGTTTAAAGAAGGATTCCTGGGGTAACTTTTTTTAAAAGATGTAAATTTATACAGAGAGCAAGTCTAAGAATAGTCAGACAGGAGATTTTTAAACTGAAGGAGTAGTTTTGCCAAAATTATACCGTAAATTCTGATTAATTTCCCATCAAATAGAGTCTTTGCACTCTGTGATCTGTTGGTCAGCCTGTACAGTGTTTCCACTGGGTTAGTTTACTTTAGCCTGGCATGTAGCCAGCCCACAGACCGGCCCAGTGCAACTGTGCTGGACCAGTTAAAAAGGCTAATGAGGCCTGCGCTTATCATGTCACCCAAAGGCCAGAGAGGTTTGCAGTGGAGAGAGTGCAGGTGGTGATAACTTGCCATACAAATACTTCATACATACAGTGTACTGTAAAAACCTTTCGTGCTACCAAAAGCTTCCCACAGAGGTTTTAAGCGGTCAACCTTTTCTGGAGTCTTTAAATTTTTCTCAGGATAGATAAAACTAATTATGGGGAGAAAAAAAAACAAACAAACATGTCTAACAGCTGAATCACTTCACAAAATATGGCCACTTCATTAGGTACAACTGTTAAAACGCATATATTTAGCTAGCAACTCGCTAGATTTACATTTGAAGCTCAAACTGAGCATCAGAATGGGATAGAAAGATGAGTTTAATAATTTTGAACTTGGCATGGTTGTTGGTGCTGGTCTGAGTATTTCAGAAACTGCTGATCGACTGTGATTTTCTCCACAAAAACATCTCAGAGGGTTTACAGAATATGATGAGCTTCTCTGAATGCACAACAAAGTGAATATTGAAGAAAAATGGGCTACAACAGCAGAAGACCACATAAGGTGCCACAGAGCCATATTAGTAATTGTCTCTTCATATCATGAAATACATCAAAATTTCATGTATGGGTCAGTTGCAGTGGGCCGTAGTCTTGTTATTTATGTATGCGCCAAACTAAATCAGCTCCTTAGGACAGACTGCTTAATTATCTGAGTCTTGTGGCAAAGCTTATCAAACATGGGCTCCATTAAGAACTTACTGCCGATTTGAAATAAAGTTTGCTAACTCCTAAAATGAAGGGAAAAGCTATTAGCACATATTAATGGATAACTAGGGATGCAGTTTTCCAAAGCTTGACACTCTGAATCTATGAAGAGCAAACTTTTCAATAAAACTGAACATTTGCTGGGCTGAAAATCCTCACAAGTGCACAGGAGCTGCAGGAGTGGAGTGGTGGTTGTCCACTCTGCAGCATTAGTGCACAAAACGTTGGAACATGGCACAGTCATAGAAGCCAGCTTAGCTTTATCTGGAGGCTAATCATAAATGTGAAAGTAGTATCTTCAGTTGTTTGAACAAGTGCTTTAGGTTTAAGTTCAAACTGAGCACTCTCTTTTTTTCCCTTCTTTCAGTTGCAAATAGTTTTTCTTCTTTTGAAGAAAAAGGAGCAGATGATAATATCTTTTTTTGAGGAAGCCAGACGCACAGAAAACGCAGATAGAAGGAAATAAAAGAGCCCATAAGCAAGTTCGGGATACAAATATCAAGCATTGAGTCAAGACAGAGAAACTGAAAAGACCCTGACTTGTACAACGGGTGGCACTGATCCAAAGCAGACCTCTAACTCATAAGCAGTTCAAGAAACACAAGCTGAAGAGTTTGGAGTGACCCTCGCCATTGTCTAAAAATATCCCAGAACTTGAAGTGATCTGCAAGGAAAAGGATGAAAATAGCCAAAAATTGTCTGGGAGCTACAACATATGCCAAAGGTAGTGGTGGTGTTTTCCTGTTAATAATTGCCCACAGCAGCATTCACTGCTCTTGCACACCTACTTGGTGTTTTGGCGCAAGCGTGTGTGCAACCACATCTGCAGGCTGTGCTACAATGGCTATATATAGCTGATGCTAGTTCAGGGTTCACCACTTGCATCTTGCCCAGTGACAGCCGGGATAGGTTCCAGCTCCCTCTACGACCCTGAATTGGATAAGCAGAACTCAAACAAAGGCACACTGCACCACTTGTTAACGAGGGACAAAGATATTAATTGGGGGGAAAACGATAACACAAATATCCTCAAAAGTTAAAGACTAGATCCGATTTCGTCAGTGATTTCTGCTGGAAGATAGCTAAACTTTTAAACCCTCCAAACTACATCAAACTATATTAATAGCATGCTTTACGATATGATGAAAAAAATTGCTATAACCATAAAAAAACGACTTGCGCTGAATACACAGTCCAGGTTATATTATCTTATTCTTTTCCTAATGCATCATTTCATTTTACAGTAAGAGTGCACCCTAAGTTCACCACTTTTCTTCGCCCCCTTTTTTTCCTAACCCTACTCTCTCTCTAGTCTTACTGTACAGTTATTTACACCCAAGGGCACGCAGGCCATTGGTGAGATTTAGGGAGTAGGTGTCCGACAAAGAGAGTGAGAGAAAATGACAGCAAGGGGTGGAGGAGAAGAAATAAGCAGGCGAGAAACAACGCTTTCCTTCTTCTTAGTTCTTCTGATTCTACATCTCACCCCTCCTCTCACACTGTCAAGGCCATTCTTTTCTTCCTCCTACTTTACTCGGCCAAGAAGAGGTCAGAGAATAGGAGAGAGAGACACACACACACACACAAACATATGCACACATCCAGGACTGACCGACCGCAACCATTACAAATCTTCCCGGCCTTATCGAGGACAACACACTGATAAGTATGTCTCCACTCCCCATCCGACAGATCCATCTCCGAAAACATCTGTGACACCCCGTAGGAAAATGTGGAAGTATATACACGTAAATGTGCGTAATGGCAGATTGATGATTCAACCGAATCCCGTCGCTCATTAATGAGTCAAATCAGAGCTGAGCAGAGGAAAAGCCGTGGTTTTGGGTGAGCAAGGTTCAGATGACTTGAGATGTGTGGGCGTGTGTGTGAATATGTGTTTTTGCGCATGTTGTGGGAGTGCTGCACCTGCAACTAATGATGTGAAACTTGCCATCCAGGCTGCACTAACTCTCCACAATTTAAACTCACACCTGTGGACCTGCAACACAAACACACACATATTCTCACTCTTTTTTCTCTTTAGCTTTTCTGAAGATTTGGCAAGACAATAACCATCTCAGTACTCTGGGCTAAGTGCCTCCTTAACCTAATCAGAGGAAATTAATTTCTTGATTTTTTTTTCTTTCTTTTTTTCCCCATCCCCGTCTCCAGTGAATTCATGTCTACTGGACTAAAACCAACCCCGACAGGAGAATCTGTCAAATGCAGTGCAGCTGCAGGTCTGCTGTCTTTTATGGAGATGCATGAGCCGACAGATGTCACAAAAAGTAACCTCAGCTTCATCATGAACTTAAATGGCAGCTTGTATCTGCATATACAGCTTTATCAGCCTGAGATGGTGTTTGGGGAACTGTTTTCTTAAGGGTGAGCTTGAAAACGTGCATAAAGCAAATCTTTGGTTTATTTTAAAGAAGCTCTAAAAAGTGTTGCAGAGTAACATTGCCAGGAGTTTAGAAACACTACGCTCATGGGTAAGCTCATATAAAGATCTAAACCATGCTCCACACTACATTGTGAAGAATAAATAGTCCTATGTGACTGTTTTTACAGTAGTGGTGTAAAAACTCTCCTCAGGTTGCTAAACATGCCACAATTCATAAAAAATGTGCATGTGTGTGCTTTCGTGAAATACCCGTACGTCCTCACCTCCGTGTGTTTTTGTGGCGGACGTGCGGGGCCACTGGGTCGAGGTGGGCTGGGTCCGTGGTTCCCACAGGCTGTGTGGAGGCTGCCTCTGCCGCGCTATCAGCCTCCGTCTCCGGCCCCCCAGCACCAGCGGGCCCCCTGACGTCAGCCCTGACCTGATAACGAGGTCCACAGCTAGCAGTACAGAGTTGTGGGGGGGGGGGGGGGGGGGGGGGGGGGGGGGGGCTGAAGCTGGAGATGGAGGGATGAGCGGCAAGGAGGGGAGGGGAGGGAATGGGGTTACACTAACAGAGCCAGCGGTGGATAAGCCCCTCAGACAGATAAGACGGAGCAGAGTGTGGAGCCTCTTTTGTTTTCCAGTGCGCCTCCTGTCTGGTGGCATCTCCCTTCTCCTCTCCAACATTCCCACTCTCTTTCTCCATCTATTTTCAACATTTTTTCTTCCTTCTCAGCCTTACCCAATTTGTTAAACCTTTCTCCTCCTCCTCCACCACTGCCACCCCTCCTCTCTTTGTCCAAACAGAAATATTCCTGCTGTTATCAGGCAATATGCACTATGACAGCCTCTGGATTGAGGGACCTTTTTTCCCTCTTGCTTCCTCATTGTGTTTTTATTTTCTCTTACGGTGTTTCCAGAGATTGGGTGGAGGGAGGTGGTTGGGGGACGCCTGCCTTTGACTGACAGGTGCAGCCAGTTTTTAGGCACTGATAAAGACTTTGCCCGCTTATGTTGTGAATATTTCTCCTCTTGATCTCAAGCCTCTTTCAGTGCCATTTTGCCCACACCTTACACCTCTTTAGCCATCTCTCCATGAACTCTGCACGAACCCTTCATCAACACCAAAACAACGCCATTGTTTTGATGATGTCGCTTCACCTTTACCTAACCTTCTTCTTGCCCCTAACTTGCCCCTCGCATTCAAACAAACAGGTTTTCCCTCTGCCTGTAACATCACACTGCAACTAAGCCCCATGTATGAGTGTATTAAACATTGTGTGTGCGTGTGTGTTCCCTATTTGCTCTTTAGGCCTTTGCTAGCCAGCGGACTTTGGCCACTGCTTATCACAGGGAGAGGTCCTGGGATCCCTTGGTCTTCACTGCTAAAAATACACTTGCTAATGCATGCACACACTCTCTCAGTGACACAGGGCACCCCACTATGTTTTTTGTGATGGCTAACAGCAGTTAACTGTCTGTTTTGGATGCGATCGCTTACAGAATTGATCTATAGCTTCAACAGCAGGCTATAACCCCAAGGAGCAGAATTTCAAGTACGTGCATAAGCATCAGAGCAACGATCAAACCTCTGCGGGTGAAGTAGTTTTACAAACAGTGGAAGTCATTGGGACAAAAGAGCGTTTTGATAATTGAATTCTTATCATGCATAACTGAGTGTTGTGCGACGTGTTTGCGCTGCTCTTCAAGCTACGTGAATCGAGAGTCCAATTCAGCACTCGAGTCTGTCACACATATGAGAACCTGCAAGGAGTTAATAATTTATTCCAAAACACACTCCTCATAGATGGTGCGAGAATGTGCATGTGTGTGTGTGTGTGAGAGAGAGAGACGACTGCATTGCTGAAGCCCAGGTGTCCCGCTGGGAAAACTTGTGTCTCCCCAGAGTAACTCTCTGACCTTACCTGTGCAAACACACTTAATCCACAAGAACAACACAGACACCTTAGATTAACACTTGAACACACACACTTGGACATTTACACACTTACAAGAATGACTGCACAAGGAAATTGCACTCGTTCATAAAAATAAGCAGTAAATATGAAAGAAAAATGTTGACTGGGAGTTTGTGTGTGTTTTTATCACATTATACTGTTTTAAAACCCTGACAAAAAGCTTAATTTACTAAAGAAATGAAACATTTTCACTAAAACTGTGATTTGCATGTGGCATTAGACACATATGTGTGAGTTTATTCTACTGGAGGCATCGGTAAAAACACCACAAATATTCCAAAAATCCAGTTTTGATCTTTCAGTGTGACATTGAATCAATCTGAATATGTTTTACTGCCAGGTTTACACCTACAGTGGTGCAAGGGATTTGCCTTACAATGCACATGACAATGACCATAACGGAAAGTAGAAACAAAAGCAAGCGATGTGACGATACCCAGATATGAATTTGAATAAAACACAAAAACGCAAAACATGAAAAACATTTGAATTACGCAAATATCATAAAAAATGTTCTGTTTGCAGATGATGAGCCGTGGGAGGAGGTGGAAGACATTGGAGAGAGCGGAGCTTTCGCGTCAGTTTGGTTGTTTGGTTTGGAGGATTCTGCAGTTACAAAAATTCATAGCCATACCCATAAATAATTGGCAAAAGAAAGAAGGATAATGCCTCCCACATTTTCTGTCCAAACAAAAACGCCACCGGTGAGGATGAGTCCCGATCACAATTAATTACAGGCTACACTGCATTCAAAAAGCCAACGCTGGGAAAAAACGCTGAAATTCTGAATTGTTTTCTTCCTGGAGACACTTGTTAAATTTAAACTTTGGAGACGACATGAGGGTTTCTCAAGTGACAGCAAAGGTAGACCTAAACCTCTATTGATCTGCACTGTCATCATTATTGTTATCTCATTACTGTGCATCAGATAAAACAAGACAAACAGCTGACGTCTTCAGGAACAGATGCTGAACAGATGAAAGCCCTTCTGACAAACAAAAAGAAGAAGACGTTTTCTGCTAACCAAAATGCCCATGAGGAATACCGAGAATTTCAGCTGAGTGACGTCTCTGTGTGTGTTTCACTGGCCTCATATCGTTCCTCCTCCTGTGTTTTCCTGCCTTTCCATTTGAAGTGTTCTTCCTGGAGCCAGAAGTCTACCATACCCTCGGTGTGTGTGTCTGTGTGTGTGTGCGTGTTTGCGTGTGTGAGGAAGAAGGGCCAAAATAAGTCACCGACCCCCGAATGATTGAGTCGTGGCCCCAGCCAAGACGGGGACACTTTTCCTGGTGCCTGGTTCAGACACACACACACGCACTCATACACACACACACACACCTTCCTCAGCAACAGTCTGCTGCTGTCCAACACATACCAGCATCTCTATCTAGTCCCTCACCCAACACCTCTTCATTCATACACACTGACAGCAAACACACACTGGGAAACACACGGTTGCACAGAATCATTGTTATAAACACACACACACAGTTTACACGAGCTCTGGCCTCTGTCACTGTCAGTGCTTCAGCTTGGCATATGCAAACACACCAATCAAAACACACACTGTACTCTCCAATAACAGCAGAAAAAGAATGAACGTCGCTTTTTCTGTATTTTTCTAAACTTTTTACCTCACATTTTGCCTGATTATGCTGCGGCTGGAAGCAACTTTAAAGAAGAACGACACCAACATATTTTTTGCGGTTTTTTTTCCCGCCAACCAACCGTCAGAAATTTTCCACTTTCTTCGCCTCCAGCTCGAAAAACGCGAACGGAGAAATTTTGCGTCACAAAACGAACTTCCACGCTGTGACTGGAGCTGTAAAACTCGAAGCGTCTCTTTCATGAATCAACTTTGGCGCTACTTTATGCTTTCTAAGGTTAACAGACCCACGCCCAGATATTATTAGCCAGCAATTGGTGGCTCTGTTATCAGCCTATGGTTACACATTGATGACAGTTGCCCGTTTCCACTCAAGCAATATTGCACTGTTTGCCTTGACTTTGTTCAAGAAAAAGGGGGGGAATCGATACTAAAGTACGAAGGTTAGAGGTTATTATTCATGCTTTATGCACAGACTGATAGATCGATTATGTTCTCATGAATATTAATAGGGTATTTTCAATTCATTACAGCCAGGCCAATTAATTCTAAGAATAAGCACTGATTTGCATACCAAACGGATAGTTTTATTGGTTCATTCATCATGAATTATTATGAATAACCACAGTTAATAATTGCTTAAACTACACATCATACAGCAGAATCCCTGGTCTCTTTAAACACACACACACACACACACACACACACACACACACACACACACACACACACACACACACTCTGTAGAAGTACATAATTCAGTGAGGGGATGTCAGTGGGAAGTGGCTGCACAATGAAATGGCCTCGTGTGTTTAGGTTTACTGGTGTTGATGACAGGTATAAATCTGTCCTGGAGAGGACAACAGCCGCCGGACACTTCCGACTAAAGTAGCGCAATTCTTCATTTTGTCAAAACAAAAATAATAATAATATGAAAACACATAACAAAGGAAAAATCATTTCTGGCTGTGGAGAAGTGCTGTGACGAAAACACGAATGAATAAATGGCCCGTGGGACCCCTGCAGATCACAGCTCATTTATTTACAGGCAATATCCCTACGCATCTATGTACATATATGCGTCCTCCAACAGGTTATAGCCTGATGCGTGTGCACTTTTAACTGTCGTAAATAACGGATATTAACCTTAAAAAAAGACGCTTCGAATTACCAGAAAAAAAGTTGCTAATCATAATTATAAAACATTATTAGAACAATAACACCAATATCTCTGCCTCCAGTTTTACTTTATTTGTTTTATTTTATTTTATTTTATAGAGAGCGAGAGAGAGAAATTATCAGATGTAAAAAATATTTAATAATAGCCAATAAAATATAAAAATCAAAGCACACAGAATAATTACAGAACAAAAAAGAAGACTAAAATCGAGAATTGAAATCTGATAGATTTAAAAAACATTTAAAAAAAGAAACACAAAGTTTAGATCTTTAGATTCCCGATTCTTCATTTCAGATAAGCGAAAAATAAATAATAAAACAGCAATTAAAAACTCGGCGTTAAATGAGTTCAGCCAGGTTTTATTTTAATAAAAAAAAGTATTTGGATATTTTGTGCTAGCGCTAAAAATGATTTTATAGCGATGTTTTAAAATCGATAAGGACAGAAAAAGAAACCGCTCGACTCCAATAAGATCGACGTGAAGTAGCGAGTCTCCAACTCCCTTGGAGACTTGAAAGTCTTTATTTATATTTATGTTTTATTACATTAAAATGCAACATTTAAAAACAGCAACATTTTTTTAAAATCACCACTAAACAAAAGATAATAGGTCAGAAAGAAAATAGACCCCCCAAAAAAGTGCTCGGCCTTCGCCAAATCCATGTGATAGGCCTATCTTATCTGGAATCCATGAAATAAATACTGTGCAGTTTTGGAAACGTCATTAGCAAAAATGTTTGGATTTGATTTTGGCAAAAAGGTTGAGAGAGAAAGAGAGAGAGAAAGAGAGAGAGAGAGAGAGAGAGAGAGAGAGAGAGATAATGACAGCTGGATCTTGATCACAGGGTCTGTCACTCCTCCTCCTCTCTTGTGTGTCCACTAATGCGTTTATTTTCACTTCTCTGAGTGTTGCGCTGTTTTGCTTGACTTGATCAGATCTGAACAAGTAGCCTGACTTAAGCCAGCTTCGCGAGCTGCTTTAAACCAGATGTTTTGCGGTAACTCGCAGTAGTTCCGTGCGTAACCGCATCCACACAGCCTTTATACCTGCTACCGACGCGGATGTCCAGCTTCAAGGTGAGGATATGTACCAGGGCATAATGACAAGCAACCACGGACCCTCTTCATACGAGGCCGGATTTCTTCATAACACCTCGGCGGGCACCTCTCCGGTTTATGTCCCCACCACCCGGGTCGTCACACCCATGATTCCTGCGCTTCCTTACCTTCAGGCGCCCGGTGCGTCGCAGCAGAGCAGCCCGGCGTCGAGCCACTCTGCGTGGGCACAGCCGGGCGCAGACTCGGTGCCCTCATACAACCACTCCCCGGTGTCTCCGCGCTTCACTTTCTCCACCAGCCCGCCTCTGTCCTCCGGGGTGGCCACGGCTCGGGAGACGGCAGTTTCTTACACAAGCCCGCTGAACATCTCCGCTAACGGTAGGGATCACTACAGCGCTCGCGGTCTGAGCGGGTCGTATCACAACCCTTATTCGGCCTACATGAGCCCTAACGTGGGCGGAACGTGGCCGGCGTCCCCCTTCGACAGTCCGGTTCTCCACGGTCTCCAAACTGGCGCTCCTCCTGGGACAACAAGACACCCTAACATAGGTGAGAAAATAAAATACACTTTTACACAAATACAGTGTTTCAGTATTTTAAGAAGGAAAAACGCACAAATGAAATGGATTACAAAAGGGAGAACACAATTATTTGTTTCATTTAGAGATTAAAAGTTGGAATTAATAAGAGTTAATCGGCGAAACTAAAAAAAATACATCAATTATTAATGGTCAACATCAATTTTGGCTCCATTTTGTTACTTTTACGCGGTTGTAAAGGGGCAGATTGTGATTTTAAAGAAAGGGTAACTGAATTTTAAAACATTAACACCATGAACAAGAATATATGTTTTTACTCATATTTAACGTACAATTTCTGGTAGTTTATAAAGATATACAATTATATAGACTTCGGGAAAATCTTCTAAAAGTTCAAGTTTTTACATTTATGCTGATCACAAATGAACATTTTCACACAACCTAAATTGAGATGCATTTGAGTGCAAATCCACACAGTTATATATCTATAATAATTCAACAAAATTAATAATACGTTTTTATAAGCCGTTTTAAATGTGTGGCACACGTCTCTAAATCCCTATATATATCTATATCTAACTATATACATATATATATGTATATGAGCACTCATCAGGCTCAATTCAAACACCCAAAGTTAGACTTACAATAGTTTAACATAAACAACATATAGAAAACATGCTATCTATTAGTTATGAATGAATCTGAGCAATACTATTGGTAAGATTGAAATGAATATTTAACACAAGTGGAATTGATAACACCATTCGTGGTTTATGAGCTGTGTTTGACTGTGGCCTTTTGGATGTCACATATCATCAATCATTTATTAAATAAGTCTTTCACGATTATATATATATATATATATATATATATATATATATATATATATATATATATATATATATATATATATATATATATATATATATATACACACACACACACACACACACACATATATACATATACCTTTATGTACTGGATGTGATTTTGGCCTGTAGCTGCAGCCTGCAGTGTACTCTGAACCATATGGATGACAGAGATTTCACAACACATTCATTTTGCTTAGGCTGTCAGATTTCGTGTGGCTCACGTTTTGCATAGTCTGCATCACCAATAAGCACCGTGTTTGTTTAAACTGTCTCCCCCCCCCCCCCCCCCCTACATCTAAAGTTTCTGAACTTTTGCAGAATGATGGTGGGCAACATCTTTTAATTCAAACGTGCGCAACTGGCCCCTTTTCCAGTTCAGTATCCTCAGAAGTAACCAGTCGTTATTGCTCATTCTTCACCACATCAGTTATTATTCACAGCTGATTAACAGCTCATTACTTCCTCATTTCTAAATAGCATGTACAGTTTCCATCTGCCACATACCCCCTCCCCACCCCTGACCCTCAACAGTTACATGGAGAAAGAAAAAAAAAAAAGCATCTCTCAAATTATCTCTAAAAAAGAGAGATGACAGCATTGATCCAAACTGAGCTCTTCATCTTATTACAATCACACTCATCACAAAGACCCCTGTGTTCACTCACTGATTTGGTTTACAAGCGTTTTCAGTAACACCTCACTGTTGTGCAATCTCAACAAATTCAATCAAGTCTCTGTGTTTGATTAAAAGGCTTTCAGTCAGCTGCCGAAAGCTCATTGTTCTGGGGAAAGGGAAACTCCCTCATTTGTTCCGTAAAGATGGAAAAGAGGAAATAAAATCTAATCAGAATTCATTCAATAATCAACGCACAGAAATGCTCAGTGACATTTAGCTTGAATGGATGTGAGGGCACTAAACTAAAATCAGTTTTGATCTTCAAATGGAACAACTACATTCACTTTAGTTTTGTCTTTTGAGCAAAGCTATTATGGTCGTGTTAAAATTACAAACCATAAATATGCTGATTGTAGAAAACAACAATATTGGCATTTATTGAGTGTGGGATACAATGCATGGATTTATTTATGCTTAAATTGAACAATCCTTTCAAGTTTAATTAGATTGAGAGGGAGGGATAACTTTTCAACTTAAGGACAGCATAATTAATCGAATTTCAGATTCTAATATCTATGTTATGACTCTGATAAATTCCTGGAAGTCATGAAAGCAGTTTAGATGAAATTTGTATGAACAACATGGAAAAAAAAATACAAAAATTCTATTAAAGTAAAATCTGACAAAGTACCCCTAAAATCAGGTTAAATTGTAATAATTAATATGCATTAATAAAATATTAATATGAATATAATAAAATGTATTTTACTAGGTAAAGCAAGAACAACAAGGTAAAAAAAGAACAAATTGAAGGCTTACATAAGGTATCAAAAATAAACCCTGAAAGAGGTGATATTTTAATACAAATATTTTATTATGTTGCATTCAGGCATGTTTACTCTTTTCATTCTTTCACTCATGGGGCCAATTAAACAGTGTTGTTGGATAATGTGTAACAATGTGTCCTATTTCGCATGCTGGCCCCTTTTTTTTACATTTTAAAAAAAAATCTTTTTTAAAAAAAACTTTAAAATCACAATTTAAATCAGAAAACTTTAGTGGAATACTTAGTACAGTATGTACCCTAGTAAAATTCCTCCATTGCTGAAAATTGAACTGTTAATTTACAGCAGTACATTATTATAATTATTATTGTTTCTTATAGTAGCTAATCACGCTGTGTTTGCCAGCATGTTGAGTTAAATCACTTTTCTTAATTGAGGTTTCATTGAAATTTCAGAAAGATTTATGACTTAAATGATAATCTGATTAATTAATCTGGTTTCCCAAAATGCAAAAGTGTAAAATCCCAGGAAAATACTCATTCTATTAAAGTTAGATCTTTTAATGTTAAAAATAAGTTTACAGATACAATCATTATCTTGCTGACTATAGCCTTTTCCTTGTGACAGCTGACACCATGTACACTCTGTATTTCTATTTTCACTCCTGGCCTCCTAAAGCATTTGTGTCTGGGTTTTTTTAACCGCACTATGATAAACGCTGACATATAAACAGTGGGCATGAAAACTTCCATTTAGATATTTCTTTTGTGTATTGTCTCATGTTGCTGCGTTGTGTTGGCTACAATTGCTGCCTCGCTCAAGGTTAGCTCGCCCTGCCGTGTCTGTTTGGCTCTCAGCCTTGAGGAGGCCTGCACGTGTGCAACTGCCTGTCCGGTTGCACAGCGCGGCGAGGGAGGAACACATGTGGGCCAGATTTACGCTATCTGAAGAAGAGCAATTATGCACGGCGAAGTGTGTGTGATTAAAACACATTAGGATTCGAACGGGACGTCCACAGTTAATACGTTGCTGTTTTCTGCTGTTTATCAAGGTGCTCTAAGACCTGACACGTATTTTAGATTACAGCTCGTGCTGGTGGTGGCATTGCTGAAATATGAAGAAGGACTAGTAGTGTTCCCACCTCTACTCCAAAGATTGATGTCTCCTATCCCAAATAGTTAAGAGGTTCTTGGGAGACACTTTGTTATGTGCCAGATGAGAGAGTGAAGATTACATTTATCACATTTATCAGATGTCACGCTAAGTGAGAAAGTAAAGGAGGAAGAGGTATGATAGACATTTCAGTAGGACTGAGGTCTATTCCATCTTTATTTCCAGCCAGCTTTTATCTCATGGGGGTGGGGGTGAGGGGGTTGCGAGCTAAGGAAGGATTCCAGGTTGCGGTTGTGTGGGCCCCTGAGTGGATCCAGCCTGCACCTCCTGCTGGTGCATGAATGCCACTGCACTGCTTGATCACTGTCAGGGTCTGAATGTACAGGAAAGCAATGGATTTCTGTTTGTGGTATCAGAGCGGCTGGAGGTTAATTTCTCTAAGAAGTATTGTAGCATAACTGTTCCAGTAATGTTTGAGTGTTACTTCAGATCATACAGTACACTCATATTTTGCATTTTACTTACAAAAGGTTAGAAATGACCAGTGGCCCCATCTCAAGAAAAAGAACTTTTTGGCTTATATTTGTCATCTCTTATCAGATTTGTTTGATGACTTCGCTGAGGGCCGAGAGTGCGTGAACTGCGGAGCGATGTCAACCCCCCTCTGGAGGCGAGACGGTACCGGTCACTACCTGTGTAACGCCTGCGGGCTGTACCATAAGATGAACGGCATCAACAGACCCCTTATCAAACCCCAGAGACGGCTGGTTGGTCACCCACGATTTCATCTTCTCCTTTAGCAAGTCCTGTAAAACCGATGCTTTCATCTCTTTGCTAAATGTCACTCCACTGACGACCGACATGTTTTATCTGTGGCAGTCTGCCTCGAGGAGGGTGGGCCTGTCCTGCACCAACTGTCACACCACCACCACCACCCTGTGGCGACGAAACGCAGAGGGAGAGCCGGTCTGCAATGCCTGTGGGCTCTACATGAAACTCCACGGGGTAAGAGAGAGAACAATGGGAGAACTCTTGCACTCTCCTTCTTCTTTCGGGTGCTTCCTTTCGGGGTCGCTCCAGCCGATCATCTGCATCCATCTCAACCTATCCCTGTATCTTCTTCTGTCACACTTCTTCCGTGGTCTTCCTGGCAGCTCCACTATCCCTCCTCTACACATGTCCAAACCATCTCAGCCTTGCCTCTAACTTTGTCTTAAACTTGCACATATGATGCTTTGCAAAATAAAAATTGATGCAGAACATCTAAATGAAAAGACATTAAGAAACTGCATCAAGTCAGTGATCAACTCTTGCCTTAAAAACAGTTTTCCAGCCTTTATGATTGTTAAATGTATATTAATACAGCCTGCGTTTTCTTTAAGGTTCTTTCTTTGTCTTTGTGTCTCGACAGGTCCCTCGACCTTTGGCTATGAAGAAAGAGGGGATCCAGACCCGCAAACGCAAACCTAAGAACCTCAATAAATCCCAAACTGGTGGGCTTCAAAAACACACTTGATTATATTTGTGTTTATATTTAAGAGCAAGCAGGAGCAGAGCCGTAAATGTCGTTTCTCCCCTGTGTTCTACATTAGAGTGATAATTTTCTGCTGTCACCTGTTGTCCTTTGTACTTTCAAACCGAAGAAATAAACGTTTTTAGATTTATCAGTGCAAATGTGATACAGGTTTACGTATCAAGGACGGATCACATGTGTACAACATCTGTAACCTCACCTGTGCTGTACCCTGCAGGGACACCAGGCAATGAGGGGGCTCCGATTACACCCAGCAGCACTCCCCGCGCCTCCACCACCTCCACCACTACCACCACTGCAGAGGAGACTCGCCAGATAAAGACGGAGCCAGAAAATCACAGCTTGTACACACATCACAGCTCACATGCACAGGTGAGACACCTCAATGGCGAAATCTCGAAGGACATTTACGTTCAAGAAATTTACGATAAACTCAGATTTTTGGTAGACATTAGTGTAAAAATCAATGCTTCCCTAACCACGTGTCACTCAGAGGTAGGGAGGTAGTGGGAAGTGAACAGAAAGATGGCAAAAATTCCACTTCTCATCACCTTCTCCATTATATCTCCAGATTTCTGCTTTGCCAGCCTACATGGCAACTCAAGGAGGCCCCATTCCCCTGAAGATGTCCCCTGGGGGGCACAACGGGTCCTCTGGCTCCAAAGCTGAACCCTGGAACAGCCTAATCCTGGCTTAGAAAAACCTACAACTCAACATCTCAAAAACCTACCTAACCACAGAATACCTATTAAACTCTCCTGACCGACTCTGGGTTCAGACCATCTGTTTCCTGCCCGCTGTGCAGCGTTGTCAGTGCAGGAACAGAAATCTGGGAGCTACTACAGAAGAAACGAGGTCTTACAGTGCTGCACACACTGTGTGTGAACTCAGAGCAAACAAGGACTTGAATGGACTTTGTCATAGAAATCTGAAAGAAGAGCAGTGACTAGATTCACTCAGTAACACGACAGAAAACTTTTCGTCACCCTCCTCGACAGATAAATACTGTAACATAATACATGACAATAATAGTTATAGTCATTTTTTTTTAAATTAACATTTTTTTTGATTTGCATATGATTGTGGATATTTTGCCAAAAAGGAAAAAAATTAAAATACACAAAAAAATGTTTTAAAAAAATCACAATTTTTAAACTTAATGTAAAAAGTTGCACCACCAGGTTTACAGAAAGTGTATTTAAAGGCCAGCTCAGATACATGTATATAAAAGAACCAGAAATATAGTAGAGTTGATCACTTTCCACTGGTTGTATCAAGGCAATTCAACAGTAGACTTTCTACACATTTTTCTTCATGGTGCTTAAAGCTTTGATTTTTTTTTTTTAACTGTGTGGGATAAAATCTTCCCTTAGGTTCATTCAAAGAAACTGGCACGCTGTTTTGGGGAAAGTACAGTGCTTTTTAGGGTTTGCAGGTTTAATTAAAGTACTTTAGAGTACTTTTTTGTAGTTCAGTTGTAATGTAATAAGATTGCAGCAGATGCAAACTATTCAGTGTTTCTATGCTGGTTAAATTCAGCAAACTGAAACAATGAGCAATCTGTTATACTCTTTTCGAACTGCAATAGAAGGTAAAGCAAATATAAAACAGGTTATATAGAGTGTCCCAGGGATCCACGACAGTGGGCCATCTTGCACAACAGTATGTTTTGTCATTGGCAGATCGGTATTTCTGCTGGCAAGAATCTGCAGTTAAAAGGCAAGTGTGTAATTAGCCAATCTAACCCTTGAATGACTATTCCCCCCTAAACTTACTTTATGGGATCCATCACTCCCCAGTGCCAGTTATCCGATCGCTACACGATCTACTACTCAGTGCAATAATAACAGCTCCTTATCACTTTCTTCCATTCAAAGTATGAAAAATACACGTCAGTATTGGCATCTCTTACAACACATGATAAACTACCTGCGCAGGAAGAGTGCACGTGATGATTGTGATGTGGAGGCCACATAGCTCCCCCTGCTGACAGATGCACAGGCATGCAACCACTGGACTTTAATTAAAAGGTTTAGCGCTAAACCACATCACTATCATCACCGTCATCATCGGATTACCATCTACTATATAAGGACTGACCAATAAGCTGTATAAAGGATTAACTGTACAGTATGTTAGCATTACTTCAATTTGCTTTCTAAAAGCATGGAGGCAACCATTGTAAATGTAGGATATTGCTACTGCTTCTATGTAAAAACTCCACTCCAGTATGATCTGTGACATATTGTAGACAAAGACACTAATAAAGACACAGCATTTTGACATAATGCAAACGGTATGCAAAGGTGGTGGAATTCATTCTGTTTCTAATGCCAGTGTCTTACAATAACTTCTTCTCAAAAGCAGCGGAGCCTTTGAGTCCTCTTAATTTCCCAATTTGTAAAAATTGCTCTGTGATGTTCAAGGTGTTTTTGATAAAAAGCTGAAGGGCACAGTGGTTAAAGTCCTCTGTCAACTTTTCTCTGATGACCTCTGCAAACTTGTCCTGTACCAAGTCCCTCCAACACTGCTGAAACGCAAGTCTCATTATATCCTCGAGGCCAGCATCACACGCTTGTGAGCTAAATGTGTAACCAAGTGCAAAAACACGCCCTCTTTCTAAAGCTCATAGAAAGCAGAACTTCTGCAGAGTCGATCAGTGCCTTCACCCTCTGAGTCAGGATTTTTTTTTTTCTCATGCGCTGGTTTGCTTTCAAATATAGAACGCATGCTTTTAAAATAAGTCTTCCTGTCCTGCTTCTGCATGGTGGCTGCAAAGTGGATGTTTTCTTGTTGAGGCCCCAGCAAGCGCTTAAGAAGAGAAAACACAGTTTCACACAAAAGATTAAGATCGGTGCTCATTTCAGCTGCTTTAACATAACTCTCGTAGTCCACAGTTTGATTTACGCATTCCACCTGTTTGTAGTTAACACCCTGAAACAGATTTTCTCTGGTTCCTTTAAAGCCCAAGCACTTCATATGGCCAATATGAGTCTTCACTCCAAGTGCATTCCACCACTCCAGAGCCTTATGAACCAGGTTCAGCATGCACGGGTTGGCATATCTTGCCAAACATGGGCTGTTCACAGTGAAGATGTAGACCTTTACATCTTCAAAGAAACTCTCTGACTCCAGAAGTTCCTGGGTTTGGCTGATAACGAGGTCCTCACTATGTTCTCTACTGCTATAGTTAGGATAATAAGGCCCGTACATGATAATCTCCTCCTGTCTTTCAATTACTGCCCAAGAATGCTGTTTGTCGTCTTCACAGCATTCATCAGTGATGTCGTGGTGAAACTGTAAAAAATTACTGTTCACTGAGTCATTGTGTAAAAAATGATTTGTGGCTTGATTCAATTTTAGATACTCCAAAACTTTCATCCCAGATTGCTGTGCGTTAGCCCAGGATGATGTCAGCTCCAAGAGGAGATTGGTCCTTCTAGTTGCACAGGCTTCACGTGTCCAGGGGTGACCACAGCTTGTCCTGTGATGCAAATATATCCATTATTAATAAATTTCACACAAAAGCCGGACAATGACGATGTTAAACCTCGGTTCTTTTAAGGACATTTGTAGTTTTATGGGGGCTGTGTGTGGTACTGATGAAGAGCTAAAACTTGTAAGACACTTGCTGTGATGATTTCTTAGTGAAGCAAGTCCACTTATGACCTAGCCTACATATTTGCCCTAGACAGGGGCTCAATTAAAACAAACAGTTAACTTAAGTTAAATGTCCTAAACTCTAATAAATGAATAAATACCAATAATAACATGATAATAACTAATAATACATAACAATAAAAATAACTTTTCTAACCTAAATGTTGTGTTTAGAAAACTATATTAACAATTATTAATTATGCCACACTAGAAGTAGTTAAAGTACTAAAATCACCGCCACTTCATTAGGTACGCTTGTTAAATACTCCCACCACTAATATCCAGTCAGCCAAGCACATGGCAGCAACTCAGTATTTAGACATGTAGACATGGTTGAGAGAACATGCTGACGTTCAAGCTGAGAATCAGAATGGCAAAGAAAGGTGATTTAAGTGACCTGGTTTAGGAACATGAGATGGTTGTTGGTGCCAAAAGAGCTCAGCTGAATATTTTGGAAACTGCTGCTGGGATTTTCCCACACAAAAATCTCCAATGTTTACAGTGAACAGTCAGAAAAAGAGAAAATAGTTGTGTGAAAAAGTCTTGTTGATGTCAGAGGTCAGAGGAGAACGGCTAGACTGCGCTGAGTTGATAGGAAGGCAACAGTAAATCATATAAGTGTCCTTGAATGCACAGCACCTTGAAACAGATGGGCTTCATCAACAGCATAAGACCACACCAGGTTCCACTCCCGTCAGCTAAGAACAAGAAACCGAGTCCACATTTCACACCTGCTTACCGAAACTGCACGACAGAAGATTGGAAACATGTTGCCTGGTCTGCGGACTCTGATAGTAGGATAAGAATTCCGGACTACACGGACACATGGATCACTCGCACCTTGTATCAATGGTTCAGGGTGGTGCTGATGGTGTGGGCAAATATTTTACTGGCACACTTCGGGCCCCTTAGTACCAATTTAGCAACATTTAAAAGCCACAGACTGCCTGAATTTTGTTGTTAACCATTACCATCCCTTTAAGCCCACAGTGTACTGATCTTGTGATGGCTGCTTCCAGCAGGATAACACACTGGATATATTTATTATCAAACTGTACCAGCTATAGCTGATATTGTTGGATAAACCGACCTGTATTATGTGGTCACATTAAGTAGTTAACTAAACAGACACTACTTGACTCAATAACTCTTCATTTCCCGCAGGTAACATATTATTGAACTACTTGTGTGACTACATTTGGTTCACTATTGCCTAAAACAAAACAAATACACACAACAATTTGTGATCGTCTTATTGCAACACGTGGAAACTATTTCACATTGTGCAGCCAGTGTTAATGCAGCTCTTCTTCAGTCAGTATTGCTTCAGCCTTACAGGCTGTGGAGACTGACCTTTCCCTCTGTTGTCTGTGCCACTGAGTTCTCAGGCAGGCCAAACATTTCTTCTTACAAAACTGCCTAAACCTGGATGAAAGCATGCGATCAGATTCATATTGCCAGAAAGTAGTGCACAAGGACTCTGATGAATACTGTTGAGGAAATCACTGCCCCTCAAACTGAGCATCTGGAAGACTAAAGAACTAAGCAGATATTTCAGTGTAGAGTCTAAAGCCAACCTTAGTCACACGTAATATACCACCATCCTCCCCTTTATGTTTTGTTTCAGTGTTTTTTCAGAGTTTACTTACATGGGAAAATCCATCCAGTCTTCTTACCTCGGCCAAACTTATAACCCTGCTTTGCCAGGCTCTGTCTTAATTTAGGATCTCCAGACAGATAAAGCCTCATAACCTGATCTGTTGCACTACATTTTTTCACCCAGGCTGTCATTTGTCACTACGTAGCTCCTCCTTCCAGTAATACTCAGGTCTTTGCGGCTATGACCTAAACACTGCTGAAGAGCTGCTTCTTTTATTAAACATCAGCCCTCAGGAGTCTTTCCTCATAAAAGGACAGAGTTATTTATGTCATCTGCTCCCATGTATGATATATTTCAGTTAAAACAGCTGTGTGGTGCTTTTCACTCTGTAATTTTAAACAACGCTGACACATTTTGTATTTGTATTTTTAATCTGTCTTCTAGGTGTTTTCCTTCCTGTGGTTTCAGTTGACGGAGGTAAGTGAGTACAGGCAACTTGATTTTTTTTTAGAACTAATTTGCATATGTGCTCTTTTATGTGTGGCGCTTTTCTAACTGTGTTTTAGAAGACTTTTTTTTAAAATATTCAATCAATCAGTCAATCAATCAATTTATTTATAAGCACTTTCAAAAACAACACAGGTTGACCAAAGTGCTGTACATAGTAAAAAAGTAAAAAGTAGATCAAACACACAAAAAGAACAAAACAAAACTCTGTCACAATTAAAAGCTTCAGAGTAAAAATGTGTTTTCAAACTAATTTTAAAAATGTCAAGTGTTGGAGAGATCCTAATTTCAAGAGGCAGACTGTTCCAAAGTTTGGGTGCAGCAATCGCAAAGGCCTGGTCTCCTCTGTTTTTTTTTAGCCTGCTTCTAGGGACAACTAGAAGCAACTTATCAGCTGACATGAGTTCTATTAGGAGTATTTTTAGTTAACAGATCATAAAGGTATGACGGAGCTAATCCATTTAGAGATTCAAAAACAAGCAATAAAATCTTAAAATCAATTCTACAACATATTGGAAGCCAGTGTAAATGAGCCAAGACTGGGGAAATATGGTCATGTTGAGCGCCTGTCAAGATTATTCATTTAATTTTGGGGGGATTTTTTCTTTCTTTTTTTGCTGATAGATTTTGGCCTTTACTCTTTGTACTCAGCTATCAGGCCGCTCATACAACTTGTTAGTTTTAAAGCTTCCGAGTTTAATGGAAGAAAGTATTTTTTGCAAAATCCAAAGCTTAAAAAAATCGAGGAAGAGAGTAAGTAAAGTGAAAAGTCCTTTCCTGGTTCTGTCTTAGATCATCAAGGTCAGTAAACTCATATGGTGCACGTTGCAACAGCCAGAGGTGCCAGACTGCAGCGTTCTCATTCAAGAAATCTGTGTATCTTCATTTGAGACGTAACATTCAAGATCTGACACATTTCAAACTGTCAAAGCAAACTTTATTGTCATCCCAGTTGTATATAAGTATACAGAGAGATGAAATTGTGAAGCTTATGGTCCACAGCGTGCACATACACATTATGCAAGTAGAAGAAGACAAGAACAGTAGTAGTAGCAAGTATGACATACAAAAACTCAAATTACAGGTAACTTGGTAATATGGCTACAAAAGCTGTTTGTCTTGTTGTATATTTTTCACATTAAATTAAATTCCTCTCACACTGACTGCATATCTTGTCTTGTAATATGGTTCTAGATGTAATGAATTGATTGTCATCTTAAGAAATTTTAAGAAAGCAAGAGAAACTGGAGCCATTCCAGTCCATATATAGGCCCCAGTGTTCACCCATACAGGTGACATCTCCCTTAGAAAGTGTTAAACCTACTTATTTTGTGTCCCACTCCAGCAGTTTGGAGCAGTTTTCCAGTTTTGCAAAGAGAAAGTAACCATAAACATCAGCGGTTGCTGCATCTCTTTACACTCTGGAACACAGCAGAGGTAGGGCAGGTGGGATTAATATTGGTAATAACACTCAGACATTTTTGGCTCTCCTGGAGATTTCGCTCCTCCATACATGGTACATTTTGGATAAGTCGGTATTCAGTCGAGTCTACAATTAACTCAGCTGACACCTTTCTACATCATTCTGGTCATGTAGGAGATTTAATTCATACCGCCTGAATTATTCTGTCATAGACAAAGACACTCTGGCCCTTGTGTGAGCACTGCAACATTGAGAAGTTTGTGTGTTCCTCTTGTGGTCTACACAGCGCATAGCCCTCTAATTTTTCTTCCGCTCATTGAGTTCCCCAAACTGCAGACTGATGTGTCGATTTCTCACCTTCCTCCGCGCGGTCCAGCATCGCATTAGTGTTTTCAGTCAAATCACTTCAAACTATTTTGATTTATAAACTATATTTATAAAAACCCCTCCGAGGGTGCCAGGTGCTAGCAGTGAAACTGGCCTTCACTGCCAGCAAGGAGGGTTTAGATCTAATATAGAGTAAACTTTAAAAGTGTTCATACACAGATATCAAATGTAAAGGATTTATTTGAAACTTTGCACAATATAATTACTGAAAATAATAACAGCAATAGGTTTTTGTCCTAATAATTATAAACATTTAATGGTACAGAGGAAATCAGTTAAAGGTTAAGTGTGGGACTGACAGACAAGCTTGTCTGAGCCTTAGTTTTCAAAGCATGTAAAATGTGCAGGAGCAACTTTGAAAACTTGGAATACACCAGTTACAGCTCACACTGATGCAGAGGGATGCACTAACATATAAAACAACCAGGCAGAGCATGTGTTACAGAGTGAACCGGGGATTTTAAAGCATCAGGAAACGACTTCTCACACATACACAAACAAGCTAAGTGAGGTTAGATGGTGTTGTTGTGGTCACTGACTAATACCTGTTAATACCGTCTAGCCACATGATTTTTTTTTTTGGGGGGGGCATGATTCTCTTTGGTTTCATTTTGGCTTTAAAAATTTTTTGGTTAACCCGAAGGCCAGTCGGCAGCTGGCTGTAAATATGCACAACAATATAGTCAAAGGAGCTTGCAAAGAAAAGCGTCTGGACTTCTTTAAGTTACTTGAAGACGTTTCACCTCTCATCCGAGAAGCTTCTTCAGTTCTAAGGTCAAATGGTGGAGAGTCCCAGATATAACCCTAGTGGGAGTGTCCCCCCACAGAGGGACAAAAGGACCCCCTGATGATCCTCTAATCGCCTGAGCCAAGGTGTGGAACTGGGTGTGGGTCCCAATCAGCCAGAGTTTCGGGTGGGTTCATTGTGAAACCTGGCCCCACCTTATCATGCGAATTCCTGAGGTCAGAATTCGCATGATCAGAATTCCCTCTGTGGGGGGACACTCCCACTAGGGTTATATCTGGGACTCTCCACCATTTGACCTTAGAACTGAAGAAGCCTCTCGGATGAGAGGTGAAACGTCTTCAAGTAACTTAAAGAAGTCCAGACGCTTTTCTTTGCAAGCTCCTTTGACTACGATGACCTGGATGACTGAGAACTTTCACAGACGCACAACAATATATATTATATACATACATTGTATATGTCTAGTTTGTAGACAAAGGCTATAAATGAGGGGAGAATGTAAAAATATTAAATTAAAAAAGGAGCAGAGAAACACTTGGCTGTGTGCTCACCGTGTTTTGACTTTGGCCATTAGGTGTCCTCTATTGAACTGTTGATGATCTACTTGGCAATGAATCGGTTCAGATTAGCACGGACTTTGCGGCCTTCGTTAGCTGCAAATGAGCAAATGACCTTACAAGCACGTCGTTTAATTGACAGGGAAATATATTTTCAACACGAATGCAATGTCGGATTTTGATTTTTTTTTTTATCTTCTGACAGCTTCCTTGTCCATTTTTTGTATTCGCAGTAGTTTCAGTATGCTCCAACTTCACAGTGGTGGGATGTATCACCAGCAATGATGAGTCTGACTGCAGGATGGGGGTAAAGCGATTGATGATTTGATGCATGGGATAACAATCTCTGCATCAGTGTCAAGAAAACAGAAAGAGATGATTGTGGATTTCAGGAGGGATGGAAACTCCCAACCAACCTGCACATTGGATGAGCAGCTGTGAGAATGATCTCTAGCTTTAAAAGTACCCGAGAACCTTAACTGGAGCTACAACACTTCCTTCCTGGTTAAAAAGACTCACCAGTGCCTCTGTTTTTATAACATACAAGGTGCTGCTGTGTATAAACAGTCAACAGGTATCAGACCTGGCCGGGATTATCACGATTTCATTGAGCAGACAGTTTCTTTCTTGATTAACTAACGGACCAATCAGCAGCTGGGCTCCACTGACATCCCAGGGCGGGGCGGGGCATCACACCAGTAACTCTGGCCGCTCATTGGACGTTAACCTCTAAGCCCATGACTCGCCAGCCAATCAGACGCTCCGTTGATCTGACGAGGCTCCCGGCCGCAAACCGTGTCCTCGCTCATGTTGGTGGTGCTGCCGCATCTCAGAGACGCGAATATCTGATGGGGCTACATCTTGTCAGTCTGCCAGAGTAACCGCTGAACACCTGAAGTAACATGGACATCCTGAAGTCGCTGGGTCACCCGGAGGAGATATTCAACCTGTTTAAATTTAAGATGGGTGGATGCAGAGCCGTCATGCCAAAGTTGGATTATGTGAGTAAAATCTAGTCGAAAACGCACTCTGAGCTCAAATTTATAGATTCGTTTGAATACTGACACATCAGCCACACGCAGAGAAAGGATGTTGCGCGGATTAAAAAGCAGATAGCCGTTCCTCTTTTCAGAGCATCATCACAGTGAGTCTGCGCAGAGGAAAAAAAACAAACCAAAACAAAAAGCACATAGCCATATCTGGCACTTTACACCTCAAACCTAACTGAGCAACACGGTCCTTAGTTTTGCTCCCAACGATCCGGGTGAAAACAGAGACAGCTAATTGGACTTTGTTAAATTAGATCTGCGCTCACACAGTCTACTCACACAGGCAGAGATGACCATTGACTTGGGATTTACCTTACATAATGAGCTTGGAGGGCGCACCGGTGGGGAGAGATGCTGTGCGCGTGTTTGACGGATAATCCCACTGTTTTAACGCCAATGTGACCCAGAGGCAGGACCCGGAGAGCCTGCAGACTGCATCCTGTCAACGAGGCTTCGTGCTCGGCTTGGCAGCATTACTTAAACAAAACACACACACAGTAAAGATATTCTTCATTTAAGATTTGGATTAAAGCACCCGAGGAACAAACCTGCACAAGATGTCAAATGTTAGAGCTCAAGTCTGTCATCTGATTGTATTAAAAGCCAAATTGTTGTGCAAAAGCAGCACAAGTGCAGTAATGTCTGAGCACAGTCGATGTAAACATTAAAAAGAGAAATAAAGGTTATAATGAGTTGTCCGTTTTTTATAGTATACGTTTCATATATTTGTTTTAAAAATCTTTTTCCTGGAGTATCACAGACTTGCAGGTCACGAATTTTCCCGTCCTTCACGCTGTCTCCCACCAGATGTCAGCAAAATACAGTTTTCTGATTTTTTTCAGGGGGAGGAGTATGCAAACTTGCTAAGGTTTGTTTTTCTATTGCAATGAAGGCACACAGTCGCAGTCGACACCCCACAACTGACTGTTTGCTTATCGCGCACAGCCAACATTATCTAGCTGCATGCGTGCATGGAGATACAACTAAATAGCAGCTAATGCGTGCTTTCTTTAAAAAGAAAACACTGCTGACTTTTAGCGAAAAAAGGCTTTGAGTGCAGCAAAAACCCAAATCGGACTCCCCCCCCATTTTTGGCATTAGGGAAGTAGGTTATGAAAGTGAACTTCAGCTGGCGTTGTTTTGGGGGCAGGGGTGGGAGGAGTGTGCCTGCTCATAACAGGAGATCTACAAACGCTGCGCACTGGCCATGCTCAGTCACGGTTCAAGGTTAAAGTGCTTAAAGATCCGCGGGGCGCTTATTTAACTCCACGCAGCGTCGTCCACACAGCGTTGGTCACCTCTCTTGTCCTCTACATGGACTTCGCTTCCTCAACAGGCGTGGCGTCAACATGGATAGTGTGGTTTCATAGCTGCAGGGTCGTTCTCGCTGTCGGTTTTTCGTATGGCCGGAGCTTGCTGCAAGTGTCCGCTGTCTCTGTCCGTGTTCAAGCGCTCTCTCTCGGTGGCTCCGCGTGGCTGCGGGTCCGCTCCACGCTCCCTCCTGCACGGGTGGAGGCTCGGGGAGAGGGGCCTGCAGGAGGCCGCCCGACCCTCCAGCGCCCTCAGACCTGCAGGCTTCTACCGACAAACAGCTTTCCTCTGTCTCTCCTGTCAGGAGTCCATGACTGAGAGTCTGCGGACCTGCTACCTGTACCTGAACCAAACCAGTCGCAGCTTTGCAGCTGTGATTCAGGCGCTGGACGGAGAGTTGAGGTGAGTAAAACTTTACTGGAGCTGGCTCCAGGTGTGGACACGTGTGTGCGTGCACACGGTTTGTTTTCTTTAGAGCAAAACAAAGGGTGTTGCCCCCCCCCCCCTCTTTTAAAAAAAAAAATCCCACTTTTTAATCCAGAAATAATTTTAATTTTGATTTATCTCATAAGTTTCTCTTTTTTGTCGACTTTTGACATTTTGTTTTTAGTATTATTAATTCCGTTTAGTGTTTATTTCCAGAATGTCTTAGTTTAGTTGTGATTCGTTTGTTTCAGTGTCAGTTTTAGTCTTTATAACTATAGTTGTATGGAGGGCATATGCTGGAGGCAACATTTAGTATGAGTATTACAAAATAATAGAAAGTCTGAGAGCAGTTGACCCACAGTACAGCGCCAAAGCGTCATCAGGCAAGTTATGATGACAAACTTTATAAACAAGTACTCAAACTAAAGATATTTTCTCTATAGTTTTATTCTGCTTTAGGGTTCCAAGTTCTAAAAAAAAAGTTTCTATTATTTGTATGTATTTTTTAATGTTTGGGTGCTAAAATGTTTGGTCACGTTTAGTTTTAGTTAATTCATATACATACACACATACATACATATTCACACTTTTACAACCAATGCCAGGAGCTTGGAACTCCTTGGAGTGGAGCCACATGATTGTTTTCTGTGAACCTACAGTAAAAAGTCACAACAGACCATGCATTCAAAAAGTACATGTTAGGTTTTTGTATGAACGACTTTTTTTGTCCTGGCTGTGTGATGTTGTTACCAGCATCATGTGAAGCGAAATACCATGGCGGATAAAGGAATCACAAATTAATCTAACATGCATTTCTTTGGTCTGTGGGAGGAACCCGGAGAGAACCCATGCAAACACGGCACGGGAAGATCATGGGAATAGACAAACCCAAGCCAGATGGTGGATTTAAACCAAGGACCTTCCCAATTCATTATTTGGGATGAAATATCCCTGTAATCTAAGACAGACTGACAGGCATTGATTCCTTTTATGAACCCTAGTTTAATTCTTTCATTTTGAGCCAGATATTAAACACGAATCTTAAATAAATTTGTGATATCAAACCACGTTTCTATGTACTTGAAAGACTCTCCATAAATAAAATGGGTGTTAATTAAAGTTTCCATTGCAGGCTTTTCAGGGTCACAGAGGTGAAGGCTGCCATGTACCTTTTCTTTTTCTGCATTTAAAGTTTATTGTTAAGTAGTATTAATAGGAATATAAAAAATATCTTTGATGCGGCCATGCAGGAGTTTTTCACATATAGACACTTGACATACCTGCTACCTTTATCATTGTGTAAATCCTCCTTGCTGTGTTTATGATCCAGACATGCAGTTTGCATTTTCTACCTGGTTCTGCGTGCACTGGACACAGTGGAGGATGACATGACCATTCCTCTGGACAAGAAGGTTCCCATGCTCAATGACTTCCACACCTTCCTGTACCAGGATGAGTGGTGCTTCACGGAGAGCCAGGAGAAAGATCGTCAGGTCCTGGAAGACTTCCCAACGGTCAGTGGGTTCTCAAGGGTTATTTAGCAGGTTTGGGCAAATTAAGTCAGTGACTAATTGGTAACTATAACCTTTGTCCTCTAAAACCAGATATCGCTGGAATTCAGAAACCTCGCTCAGGAATACAGAGACGTCATCTCGGATATCTGCCACCGTATGGGAGTGGGAATGGCTGAATTCCTGGAGAAGAAAGTGGGATCTATGAAGGAGTGGGACCAGGTAAATGTTATGCTTCTGTTAGTTGTTCTAGCACCATAATGACTACATAAATGACTGCTTGGAGTTGGGGGGAGTAAGTTCTAAAATTACTGGAGTAACGACCCAAAAGAATTATTACAGGGCAAAATAAAAGCCTTTTATTTTGAAAAAAATGTCATTACTCTGATTAAAAACGGAATGGATGTTATCAGAGGTGTGAAAGCTACAAACTAGCTGTTGACTCACTGGTACAGCTCAGAAGCAGATAGTAAGCTTAAAATTTTATTGAATTAGCTACAGTAGCGTTCAGATTTGCAGCTCCTTACTTCTTAAATCAGCTGCAGAATCAACCAGAACTTAAGGAAGGTGATTTTAAATGTTTCCTTTATTTATGGCAGTAGACAATTTTGCTTTGACTAATTTATTCATTATTTATTGAGACAGCGGTTTTATATATTTCTTTTTTATTGCCTTTACTTAATTACTTTATGGAAGTGTGCGTGCGTGTTCGTGTTACTGTTTTATAAAACTCCTCTGATTGTACTGCTGTCTTTCTTGGCCAGGACACTCTTGTAGAAGAGATTTTTAATCTAAAGAATCTTGTCATGTAGCTATATGATTCAGCTCTGAATATTACATAATATGAATGTTTCATCATAAGCCAGGATTTTGTTTCTCTTAAGTCCTGCGCTGTGATTTGTTTTTCTGTTTTTGTGCAGTATTGTCACTATGTTGCCGGTCTAGTCGGCATTGGCCTGTCCCGGCTGTTCTCTGCGTCTCAGCTGGAGGACCCTGAAGTTGGGCGGGACACTGAACTTGCGAACTCCATGGGCCTGTTTCTCCAAAAGACTAACATCATCCGAGACTATCTAGAGGACACACAAGAGGGACGTGCCTTCTGGCCACAAGAGGTAGAAACAAAATCTCTTGTCTAATACCAGTGTGCCTGACCAGGGTCCGGTACTACGAAGCAAGTTTAGAATACCCAAGATATCTTTCACTTATCTGGGTTTGCTTACCCGAATCAGGCCGAGCAGTCGCACGAAGGAGGTTATCAACCCGATACGTCAGCCCAGGGGTTTCTAATCTAGCTGTGACCATGTTCACATGAATGGGGCAATTTTCCAGGAATTATGCTATTTCCCACTGAACTCATTGGTGCAGTCATAAATACTTAACAATATCTGCCATATTTCAAGCAACTTAAAAAAGTCCAGACGCTTTTCTTTCCAAGCTCCTTAGACTACGATGACCTGGATGACTGAGAACCTTCACAGACACCTGCCATATTCATAATACAAAATGTGCTTTGTAACATTTGTTTCTATGCAGGAGGGGCTTTATACTGTGTAATGTCTTTTTTTTTTCTCAATTTGTTTTATTTATTTATGCTTAACACTAGTGACAGCTGTGGGCCTATTTGTAGTGTTTTCATGTTGTACAAACGTCTGTTTGTGTTGGCTACAGAAGGCCTTTCTGACATTTCTGAGAATTTGGTGCAAACCTTTACTTGGGCTTTAGGAAAATCTATGTTGTTGGTCAAAGGTTAAGATCACTGTGACACCAGAAAATGTGGTACTATGAAAAAAATCTTGATGCACCTATCATTTGTTTATATTTTGCTTCCAAGGACCCAGACTTTCTTTCCTTTTAAAGTGGTCAGAAGCAAGAGTTCTCCAGGGTTTCTGTAGGTATTTCAGAATTTGTCTTTGGACATTGGCTGCTTTTTCACTCATTTTGCCTCAGCCCTTGACCTTTTTCAAAGGATATTTTGTGTTGTTGTTATTGTTGTTAAGCCACTTAACACTGACCCATGGAAAAAAAACAATAACCCCAAAACAAACCCACCTAATTCAAGGGATGTCTGCAAATAACCATCAACTTGGCAAATAACCCATTTTAAATGGTATCTTTGGGCATTTGGTAACTAGCCTGTTGCAAAAGCGCATCGTTTGTTCCCATTTATTTAGTTGAGTCTATGCCAGAGTTTAACAGCTTTTTAAATGGTATTTTTGTACTAACAAAGTGATTCTTTAAGTGGTATTAGCTGAAAACTTGGCATATCTTTAGTAGTGTGTCCTTAAAACTGTAAACTGGACAAGTGGAGGGCAGAAGAGGAAGCAGGTCTCCAAAAATGATCTACAGCAGGTGAACGGTATATGAAAGTCATGCCCCCAAGATTTGGGCTGAACTTCAGCCAGCGGTGTTGGAGAAATTGTCTAAATCGATGATACTTTTCTGCATTCATAATTCCATCAGATTGAAAACATACCTGCATAGAAAAACGCACAGAGGACGCTATCAGCCATGGACAGTGACCTCTCCAGAGCCAGGAGCTCAACATTATGATAGTAGTGTTGGGTTGTCTTGACAGAAAATGGACCAAATGCGGTCAATGTTCCAAAGAAGAGTTTCAGATGTCCCTCAGGAAGCCTGCAGTTTTACAATAAAAGGACAGTCATGTGGCCATGCTTTCACCCTGGCCTCCAATCTCTAATCAACGTATTCTCGAGTCTGTGGGATAAGTGTTTGTACCAAATTTGAAGAGATTTGCTCAAGGCTTGTAAGAAGTACATAACGAACAGAATCCAGCCAAGGTTGGTGCCAGTACAGATAAATAAAATCACTGTTACATGCTGTGTGCAGGCTTGGAGCCAGTTTGCAGGCCGTCTTGAGGATTTGGCCCAGCCTGAGAAGCTGGAGTCGGCGCTGTCCTGTCTCAACCTGCTGGTCACTGATGCTCTGCGTCACGTCCCGGATGTTATTGCCTACCTGTCCCGCCTGCGCAACCAGAGCGTCTTTAATTTCTGTGCCATTCCACAGGTATGGCAAACCCTAACATTTAAACATGTTCATTTTTTATTTTATTTTATTTTATTTTTTTCAAGCTCAGAAAACAAACTATTCTGTCCATGTCCTACAGTCTTACTGGAACATGTTTTGATTTGCGAAATGTTTGCGAAACATTTTAATATTTTGTTTTAATAATAACTTTTTCTGTAAGTGATAAACAATAGAAAATGTTGTGCTTAAATAGAGAGACCAATGAATACTGACTCATGAGAAATGATCAAACACTTCCACTTCACATGTCATTTCTCTCTTGACCAGGTGATGGCAATAGCTACACTGTCAACGTGCTACAACAACCCCATGGTGTTTCAGGGAGTGGTGAAGATCCGAAAAGGGCAGGCAGTCACTCTCATGATGGAAGCCACCAATATGAGTGCTGTGCAGACAATTATCTCCCAGTACAGCCAGGAGGTGGGTTATTTTTATTTATTTATTTTTTTTAAACTCAGTCTCTCTCTACTGCTTCCACCATATTGGTGTCCTGAATGTGCTCTCTCTCTCTCCAGATATTACACAAGGTGTCCCTCACCGACCCGTCTCGGGAAAAGACGCTCCACATCCTGGCTGTAATCCGTGAAAAGTCCGCCCTGTCGCAGTCCAGCCTCCGCTCCAGGACCCACCACCTGTCGCCCATGTACCTTTCTGCTGCTATGGTGCTCGCTGCCCTCAGCTGGCAGTACCTTAGCACTACAGCGGCACAGGCCCAAGGCACCAGTGACATGCAGAGACCTTGAACTAATTTAACCCCCACCTTTCCTGAGCCTCTATACTAAAGAAGCCCCTGTGCCCCCTCTGAAGGTCTGGTTCTAGAGGAATTTACAGATTCACTGTGGCTGTTACAGGATGATGGACACTCTAAAGTATGGCTCTGTTAGCAGGCTGGTGTCATTAAATGATTTGATCTGTAGCAGTCCATCCTGTGTCTAGATGAATTACATACACACATTGGTGTGTGTGGGTATATTTGCCATAAATGGTACACTTCCACAGTTCAGGGTGTGTTGTTTGTTTTTTTGTTTTTGTTTTTGTTTTTGTTTTTTTTTGGGGGGGGGGGGGGGGGGCGGGGGTTACCAACAACCACCACCACTTGTTCAATCTTCTTTTTTTCTTTCTTTTCTCATATCACATCAAACCTAGCTCCATATTCCATTTATGTTTCTCTAGCAGAGACACTAAAAAGTTACATTGGTGCGCTCTGCAGCGTTTCTGCTGTATGTTCGACGGCTTCCAATCACAGTAGAACCTTTTCGGTCCTTTTCTGTGTGTTAATCTGTTTCATCGTTGTTGTTTTTTGTTTTTGTTTTTTTTTAAATTAAGGAAAAACAATTATGTGCAATATCAGGGTAGATTTTATTACAGATGAAAAGGGGAAAATGGATGTATTTTCAGGTCCTTTTTAGCATCAGCAAAAGAGGGAAGAAAAAGGCATACTGAGACTGCTAGCTAAGTGTCCTTAACACTGCTTTGGTGCGTTGAAAGGCTAGCACAGAGTAACTTTGTACAGAACCAAAGGAGAGCTAAAAACATTGCTATGTAATGTGACATTTTTGATTTGTACATATTTGAAGAAATAAATAACAATTAATCCAGTATTTTGGGTGATTTCATGTTTTGATGCAAAGTTTAAGTGTGTGTGTGCGTGCGCGTGCGTGCGTGTATGGGAGAAGTTCATACATATTAAACAAAAAATTAAGATTCAGAAGGTTGATGGTTAAATAAAGGAAACAAAGCTGCATCTCGTTATTGACGTATAATTTTAAGAGCTTGGTCAACCTTTGGAATGGCAGGCTTATAGTCACATGAGACATGCAGGTGCATTTATTACACAGGCATGTGATCAACAACTTGGGTCTTATAAGAAGGGTAACTGGAAGGTTTGAGTCAGAGAGAAGAAGAACGAACAAAAAGATCTACTAAAACCGCAACCCAGGTAAAAAAATTAAGACATTTTGGCAAATTTGCTGATTTTTTTTTTTTCTTGAACATATGAGTTCAATATGCATCTGGATTAATACTTTATGATTGTCTTTTAAGCTGAAGTTTTCATTTTTTGTTTTTTTTGCTTGAATCAATGTACATATGTTAAATCTAGCTGCAGTTCTGATTCATCTGATAATATGAATGTTCTTTTAAACTTCATTTTTTTCTTTATAAATTGGATTAAAAGTATCATTTATCATTAATTGTCGCTCTAATTCTTAAAGTCAGTGTTAGATATATTTCAGAAAGACTGTTTCTAATAACCAAGTTCATTGCATTCATACATGACCCAGTTCCTATGTACAGAAATGTATTTGCAACATTACTGCAAAACACATGTTGGTTATAAATAAAGGAAATGGCCTCTTTCCTTATTCCCTTTCCTTGTAACGCTCTACTCAGATGCGCTTTTGTGTGCATGTAAACAGTTTCCTGGTCACCTATGATTATTGATGTCTGTTTTGCAGGATGAGTCCGCTGTTCCTCTTCTCTGTAGTGGTGATGGTGTCCACCACTTGGGCGCACCCTCACCACTCCCTTCTCTCCTCTGAGATGGTTGATTTTATTAACAAGGCTAACACTACCTGGACGGTGAGACCATGCAGTCAGTTTTTATGGATATTTCCACATCTTAGGAAGCTGTTAACAACCCGTAAGCGATGATTTCTCTGCTCCAATTTCCTTTTCATTTGCTCCAGGCCACAAAGAATTTCCAGAATATCGATTCCACCTATGTCAAACAGCTGTGTGGCACCATACTGAATGGACCCAAGCTACCAGAGGTGTAAGTTTATCAGGTGGTTTGCACAGCTGGTCACATGAGATGACATGTGACAGTCGGCAGGTTGAGCTAATCTGCAGTGATTCTGTTTTCTCTCTTGTTTAGGCTTCATAATATTGAAGGCAATAAACTTCCTGACAGCTTTGACGCACGCAAACAGTGGCCCAACTGTGCCACAATCCAACAGATCAGAGATCAAGGCTCCTGTGGGTCCTGTTGGGTATGACACACCAAGAAATTAAAAATACACCACTACCAAATAGAGGAGATAGGGTGGGACATTAAAAAAAATCATTACCAACTTCCATGTTCTCAGTGTTCCCGGTTTGATTTTTACACAGGCCTTTGGGGCAGCTGAGGCAATATCTGACAGGTTATGTATCCAAAGTGGTGGTAAGATCTCTGTGGAGATCTCCGCTGAAGATCTGCTGGCCTGCTGTGATGAATGCGGCATGGGGTGAGCATTAGTAATGGCTCGTGTATATAAGTAAATGGGCTGTTCATTAATTCTACGCATGAAGTTTTCATGGAAAAGTTTTTTTTGGAGAAACAGTGATGGTTTATAATTACAGTCTTCAAAAATCAAATGAGGTAAATCAGCTATAATATAACTCATGGTGCACATTATGTCTTTTCGTGTTTGATGTAGCTGTTTTGGTGGCTTTCCGTCTGCTGCTTGGGAATTCTGGGCAAAGAAAGGGCTTGTCACAGGAGGCTTGTATGACTCTAAAGTTGGTAAGTCCATTATTAACTTGCTGAATTCAGTTTAAGCAGTTTTAGGGAGGAGCAAAAGACTTGACTTAAATGGACTGACAGTGACTGTTTATTACAGGCTGCCTACCCTACACCATCGCCCCCTGTGAGCATCATGTGAATGGAAGTCGTCCTCCGTGTGGGAGTTCAGAGACTCCTAAGTGTGTGCAGCAGTGCATTGATGGATACTCACCATCATATGAGAAGGACAAACACTTTGGTACAGAGAACTAAAATAAACTCTACACCCTCCTAGCATTGGTTTATTTTGTTGTTGCAATCCTTGATGTTTCCTGTATGTCCCTCTTCAGGCAGACGCACATACGGCGTCCCGTCGGACCCGGATCAGATCATGACGGAGCTGTACAAGAACGGGCCTGTGGAGGCAGCTTTCACTGTTTATGAAGATTTTCTGCTGTATAAGAGTGGTGAGGTTTATGTATTTAATTCAAGTAATGTCACTCTATATGAGTAACGTACTTCTTTGTCTCAGTTTAATATTGGGCAACTGTTTGAGAGCAAGCAAGTCGACCACTAATCTGAAAAAGCTCCACAGACACTTTAGAACGCCCGTCAGAGAATGTGTACTATTCAAAAGAGGAACAACCTTCTTCTGCTTTAATGAGGGTTTTTTTTGCTGTAGGTGTGTATCAGCATGTGACAGGGGATATGCTGGGCGGTCACGCCATTAAGATCTTGGGCTGGGGTGATGAGAACGGGACGCCCTATTGGCTGGCTGCAAACTCCTGGAATACTGACTGGGGAGATGAAGGTATGGATGAACGTGTGAGGCACATAGCCGGTGTCACATACAGGCCTTTGTCGCACAAAGTGCTGAAGACGAGTGGGAATGCTGGCCTAAAACTGTGTCGTCCTCTGTTGTCTTCTTATTTCAGGTTTCTTCAAAATCAAGCGTGGAAATGACGAATGTGATATTGAGTCAGAAGTGGTTGCAGGAATCCCGCTCAACTAGATGAAATAATCATCACAGCAGACAATCAAGAAATAAATCAAAGAAAAGACAGACCTCATTCTGGGGCAGATTTTGACAAATTTCATGCAATAAAGAGGGAATAAATTGTTGTGTCTTGGTCTTTATTTGAAATTCTTTACCATGATTTCCAGGTCCCCCCCCCCCCCCCCCCCTCAGTAAACTGCAAAAAAATTAAACTAAAAAATTAAAGATTAAACTTGGATGAAGCTCCAGTTGAAGCGTCTGTGAGGTGGAGATGGGGAGGAGGTGGGTTGCATGAATGGGAGTCTGAAAGCGAGAATGACAGTGCTGAGTCTGACAACGTGGGAAAAAGTAGTGGAGTCAAGAAGAGACTAGTAGCGGCCAAACAACCCAGGAAAGCAGGCAGATGAGTGACTGCGGATCTGCCTTATTGAAACTGCGTATAAGCTTCATTAGGAAGTTAGATGAGATTATATGAACCTTCTGACACTTTGCATGAAGAAACATGGTTATGTTTTAGCATTCAAAATTTAGATAATTATATTCAGAGATATATACATATTATCTAGCATTCTAGCTTTAGTTGGGATGATGACATTGCCGATTTCATATACCATGTATTGAATCAGTAATTTATAATAATGATAATACCAATATAATACCATTACTCCTTAAATTAAAGGATACTACAGCAAAAGAAAATCAAAAATCACATATCCAAATAGTCCTCCTTTGATGTTGCAGCTTATTTTTGACTGTGGTGAGAAATGTGATCTGCTACAGTGTTAACAGTGTTTTAAAAACCATGTGCCTGACAAGATTTAAGATGTTTCGAACTTTACTGGATGCCCTTCTTTCACAATTTGTGGTAGACCCATCCAATGGCAATTCCTTTTGTACACTAAAGGAAAAAAGCTGAATAGGTTACAACACAAACTTTTAAATGAACTGTGAGTTACAGGACAATATCAAGACATGTTTCTAGCAGGGCCCAGCAGAGGGTGGTGGTAATGCACATACAGTTCGGACCGTGTGTGTGTGTGTAATTTTGCCTCTGCACACTACTACGGAAGATTTTAAATCAAACAATCAGACAGATGCGAGTGGAAGTGAGGGACACTGTCATAAGCTTGAAGAAACCAATGCATGAAAGAGCACAAAATACCACCAAAGTGGATGATCACAGAATTATTTCCATGGAAATGAAAACACCTTCACAACAACTCGCATAGTCAAGAAAACTGTTGACGAGGCATAAATATCAAGGTCTACAATCATTCCTTTGTGCACTTCAATCACAATGACTGATTTAAAATCCACTGTGGGGTGTACACTGTGTCTGCCCAACAAAGTATGGACCTAAATGTAAAAAGATGCAGAAAGGTGCTAAGAAACAGGAATAAGGAATAAGTGCATTTAAAAGAGTAGCATTAAAAGAAAAAAAGGGATACAATAAGATGCAGCTAACCCTGGGTATGTCTACAGGGGTAAAGTTAGGATTACACAACATAAGGCACTTGTTGGAAGAGGGAGTGGAGAGAAATAAAAAGCTCTGGGCGGCTAGTGACACAGAACGCAACAACTACTTAAATTATTCAGTTAAACTTTAGTCCAGCTGTACTACTGCCAGCAATACAACCTTGGATACTTTATGACAACACCGTAGATTTCACTTATCTTTATAATTCACATACTGATGTGTGCAGAGGTATAAAAGAATAGAATTGCTATGGAATTTATTATTCTGAAGTTTCATCTCAAAGTAAGGAGCAGTGTTTATGACTATGCACAAGAAAAAATACTTAAAATATCCTTTTAAGAGAAAACAAGGTAATTTGAATTTGATGACAGTAAACGAGTTGGGGCACCGTCATGTTTACCACTATAGCATACCCTTTTCTTTTAATAAAAGATATAAAATATATAAAAGATAGAATATCTGGGAATTGAGGAGACCACCTCTGGAATGTTGATGAAGGATTCTAGCGGAACAAAAAATCCTTGGTCTTCTTTGATGCACCAAATGTCTTCAGCTGGTGAAAGATCTGGACTGCAGGCGGTTAACCTGACCACCAAAACTTGTCTGCTACAAACCCAGGCTGTTATAATAGCTGCAGAATGTAGTTTGATATTGTCTTGCTGAAACATACAAGGCCTTCTCTGAAAAAAGATGTTATCTGGATGGAATGTGTGTTGCTTAAAATCTGTACATACGTGTCAACACTGATTGACCCTTTCTATTTGTGCAAGCTGCCAGTTCTATCGGCCCTAATTCACTTTCTTAACAACAGAGATGCAGGATTTAAGCATTGAGTACAGCCAGCAAGTTGGATGGTCCCTCCCCTCTGTAGTGCAACGTCTATATTTTTTCAAATATTTGAAGTAATTTTACGAGATTTCTTCCTTTATTTAAATGCAAACATTTATTTTGCAATGATCCTGATGAAGGCCACAAGCCGAAACGCTTTGGTCAGCTAATAAAGTTTTTCCATAGTGCTTCAAGTGTCGCTGGAGTCTTCATGCCACACAGCATTTTTTTTACTTTGCTTCAGTCCAATTTAAAAGAACTGTTTTCATAATAGATGGCAGCATCCCATAATGTTCACGTCTGGCTTCTTCTTTACATGGTAGAGCTTTAATCTGCATTTGTGGATGACATGGTGAACACAGACAATCGTTTCGGGAAGTTTCCTGAGTGCATGCAGTGATCTCCATGACAGAATCATGCCTGCTTTTTAATGTGGTGCTGTCTGGGGGCCTGAAGATCATAGTTCCAGATATTTACAGTTTTATATTGATGATAATTTTGAAACAGTTTTTTGCAGATTGGTGAACCTCTGACCTCTAAGACGTTCATTTTATACCTAATCATGTTACTGACTAGCTGCAAAATGTTTCTCCAGCTGTTTCTTTTTAGTTTCCCCTTCTCAATTTTTTTTGAGACATCTATTAAATAAAAAACGAGCCAATTTTTTTTTCATGATACAGTAAAATGTCTCGGTCCAAGCTCCACACCAGCTGGTGGCGGTAATGCAATAATGTATTGTTTACCCAAAATAAAAGAAGAACGCCTGCGCGCTCTAGAGCTCAACAGTAGATGCTGGTGATGAAGGCATTAAACATTAGTCCATTTCATTCTGTCCTGTCATGTTTCTGACTCATGCGGAGGTATGGAGGACATACTGGGAGTGCGTTTTCACGCCGTACACGGTGATCATCTGCTCCCTCACAGCCGCACTGTACTATCTCTGGGGCCGCAAGTGTCAGGTCAGATTCCGTGGTTACTTTATACCATGATGTTTCCTTTTCACTATGCTACTTTCCAATTAGTTAAAAAAAAAACTTTTTAAAATTAATATGTTTTGTTCAAAAAGGTCTACTTTACCCCTCAGCTGAGTCTTGTACGCTTTTGCGATATATAAAATTAAGTCTGTTTGGTAAAGGAAAAAAAAAATAAAATTAAACCGATCACACCACCGACCACAACTAAAGCTCAAGTTAGTCATCAGTCAACAGTAGCCTCCAGCAATCATGTAACCAGCAGCACTGGGGAGGACCCTGACTTTGCAGTGGATGAGCTCATGCAGATCAAACTTTTGGAAGTACTCCTGTTTCTCTGGCACTAAAAAGAGGTCATTCATCAGCTTGTGCAACAACACTGTATTTATGGACAAAGGTTGCCAGTTACATGTTAATCTTTGAGTTCTGGTGCCTTCAGGCACAGGTGTATAAAATAAAGCACCTGTATGGGTCGTTCTGAAGATTTCGTGAACTCAAGCGTGGTGATGAAATGGGATCTCGCCGTTTCCTTCCTCCTATATATTCCACAATCAACAATCGGTGGTTTTCACACAAACCAAGTGTTTGGGAACCACAACAACGCAGCCAAGAAGTTACCGACCAGGTAAATTAGAGATCGGGGTCGCGTAAAAGACTGACTGTGCCATCACAAAAATATGTAATGTTTGAGTCCACTCGAAAATTGCCAAACAAAAGGAAATGTGTTTGTGACGAGTTTTTCGATCACCCTTTGCACCTAATGTCTCTCCTGTTTCTTTGCAATTAGACGGACATGTTTGCACTTCTATAACACTGGGTGTTTTTTCTGTGAGCTTATTTATCATTGATTGATTGATTGATTGATTGATTGATTGAATCTTTATTTTGAACATGTTAAAAAAGTACAACAACATAGAATTAAAAGAGACAAATAAACAAAGCAAAACAAAAAGAAAACGAGCAACCACAACTACAAATATCTTTTATGTTCAAAAAGGAGCAGGAAGAAGCATGAGCTTATTTAATCCCACCCCTTTTCCACTATCTAGTAATTTATAGACTACCGAAATACCTCCTTGCAATCACATTATATGTCATGTGTATTTTTTTTAATTTTATTTTTTTTATTTATTTTATTTTATTTTTTTATTTTAATTGACTTTGTTGTGTGACCTGTAAACAGGACCCGCATTTGTTTATGTGATACCATTGTGAGCCAGCAAAATGTGCCCCATCTAAATCAACAATAGCTTTGATACTTTATTCCACAAAATTAAAGTCTCTCTTTTATTGATTTCATAAAATTTGAAGAAGATTATGGGTATGAGTAATAATTTGGTAACAGACAGTATATCAACTATATTCATATTAAGCATTGTTCTAAAGTTTAAGTACTTTAAGTTTAAGTATTGGCAGCTGAAGAATTTATCTATGTAAAAAATGCCAAAAAATAAGCAAATATAACAAATTTCTGCACAGACTGTATCAAAGGGAAAAAAGGAGTTTTGATCTAAGACTTATTTTCTGTATGTCAGCCACTCACTGATTACATGTTATTGTGTGACATCACATTAAAGTTTCCAAGTGCAGAGCTGGTATTATTCAGCACACTGACACTGCATCTACATACCACTGATACTGCCATTATTTTCTTTGTACCTTGTTCTGCTCACCTGGTGTGTTTTGGATGTTTTCTTGTCTCTTACAGGTGTGAATCTATAAGCAGCTGTGTTTTTATAACGCCTTCATCTGGTCTTGTGTCCTTTCAGAGACCAGCTCTGGTTTGCAGTGAGGCCTTTAGTGCATTCCTCTACAAGCACTGTCCTGTGGTAGCTGAGCGCTTCAGTCCCACTCCGTGGTGCTGGGGAGGCCGGCTTCAAACGCTGGTCTTTGCTGTCCTCAAATCCAGACCCCCTGTCAGTTATCGCAAGTAGGAAGAAACCTTCTTTTTTCAGTTCACCACTATTTACAAGAGGGTTAAAAATCTTAATCTAAACATTTAATTAAATAATGAATATCTTGTCTCGTCCCTTCATCTCCCAGTGAGCTGATCCGTACAGTGGATGGTGGTCAGATCTCTCTTGACTGGTTGGACAATCAGGCCAGTGTGACCTACCCAGAATCCTCCACGCGTCCCACAGTGCTCATCCTCCCCGGGATTACAGGAAACAGCCAGCAGTCCTATGTGCTTCACGCCGTTAGCCAGGCCACACGCCACGGTTACAGGTCAGCTTCACTCCTCACACAAAATGAAGTGATCTTTAAGCAGCCCTAACAGGAAAGTTTACATTAAGCAGGAAGCTTAATGTAGCTTGTGCCTGGTATTTGCCTGAATTAGTTTTCATAAATACTTTCCTTCCTAGATGTGTGGTCTTCAACAACAGAGGTCTTGGAGGGGAGGAGCTGCTGGTAAGTACAATGAATACCTAATAAATTTATAGTTAAGTAAAATCTAAGTAAAAACTGCCAAAACACTGTTTAAGAAAGAAGCTCATGTTCCAGAATGAACACCTTCAAGCTTGACTGAAATTTGCCCTCATGGAGAAGCTAAATGCCTTCTGGAGAAAACATTATGGTCAAATATTTCAAATATGAAAACACTGTCTGGGGTTGTTTTCCTGCCAGTGGTGCGGGCACATTAAACAATGTGGATGGAATGCTTCTAGTGTATCCAGAGAGTACGCACAGTGCTTCATTTGTTCCACTTTTTTCATGTTACAGCCTTATTCCAAAATTTTTATTTTTCACCACAAAATTCTGCAAAGTAGAACACCCAAGTACTTGGGTGTCAATATTTCTTGCGAGTTTAATAATAAATGGTAAAATGACCTGTATTTGTATAGCGCTTTTCTAGTCCCTAAGGACCCCAAAGCGCTTTACACAACCTGTCATTCACCCATTCATTCACAAACTGGTGATGGCAAGCTACATTGTAGCCACAGCCACCCTGGGGCGCACTGACAGAGGCGAGGCTGCCGGACACTGGCGCCACCGGGCCCTCTGACCACCACCAGTAGGCAACGGGTGAAGTATCTTGCCCAAGGACACAACGACCGAGACTGTCAAAGCTGGGGCTCGAACCGGCAACCTTCCGAATACAAGGCAAACTCCCAACTCTTGAGCCACGATCGCCCCAATAAAAACATAATATGTACATAGGAATTTGCAGCCTTTGCTCAATACTTTGCAGAAGCAGCTTTGGCAGCAATTACAGCTCAGGTCTTTTAGAGTATGATGTTACAAACTTGGCACGCTAACCTTTAGGCAGTTTCTCCCATTCTTCTTTTTTCTATCCAATTGGAGGGGGAAGGTTGGCATACACCAATTTTCTGATCTTTCCAGAGACATTCAATTGGGTTCAAGTCTAGGCTCTGGCTGGTCCAGTCAATGACATTTGCTGAGTGGAAACCACTCCTTTGTTTGTTTGGTTGTGTGCTTTGTTGGAAGATGAACTTTTACCCCAGTATGAGTTCCAGAGCACTCTGGGGCAGGATGTTTTGATATATTACTGAGTTTATCTTGCCCTTGACCCTGACTAATCTCACAAAAAACATCCGCACAATATGATGCTGCCACCACCGCGCTAAATTTGATGTCATGGTATTGGCTGCCTGGTTTCCTCCAGACATAAAGCTTGACATTGAGGCCAAAAAGTTCAAGCTTTTGACCCAACAAAACAATGCATTTGTGACCAGTTTTCTAAGATTAATTTCTTCAGGCATAGTTGGTTTTGGTGTATTTCTTAATATAAATATGGAGAACGTCATCCTCAGTGCACCATTTCACAGCAGTAATAGCACTAACAGAAGATCTGAGGCTTAAGCGCTGCATGTAACTCCCCTCCTGTATCCCTCTGCTTGCTTCAGACACCAGTCACCTACTGTGCTGCCAATACTTCAGATCTTGAGTGTGTGGTGCAGCATGTCAAAGGGCTCTACCCCAGTGCTCCTGTTCTTGGGGCTGGTGTGTCTTTGGGAGGGTGAGTGGGTGCATAGTGTTTCCGCTGGCCTCCATTTCTTGACCTAGATTTGCCGTCTGTGTCTTTCCTCCATTTCTTTTATTATTATTTTTTCAACAATTTTATAATCCCTTTCTTATCACCCTGCTGCAGCATGGTGTTGTTAAACTACCTGGCCTGTAAGCGCACCGAGTCAGGATTGGTTGCCGGTATCACCATCTCCGTACCCTGGGATGCATTGAAGTTCTCCAGCTCGATGGAGGAACCGCTCAACTGGCTGCTCTTCAACAGGCACATCACGAAATCCTTGCACCAAATTCTCAACAGGTCGGATAAGTTATGGTTGCTAAACCTACATTTGCGTTTGTAAATCCAGTTAAATAAAAAACAAATCTGTTTCTCACAGGCACAGGAAGATTTTAGAGAAAGTGGTGGATGTTGACTATGTCCTGAAGGTATGATACATTATGACTCACAGTTTGTCAGTTTCTTAGATGTATAATTGACTTTCCATTCATCGTCATCTTGTTTTCACACCCTCTTGTAGGCTCGGTCCATCCGTGAGTTTGACGAACGCTTCACGTCTCTGATGTTTGGTTATAGCTCATGTATGGATTATTATCGCGATGCCAGCCCAGGCAAAAAGCTCCCCAATACAGCCGTACCCATCCTGTGTCTCAATGCCGCTGATGACCCTTTCTCTCCACAAACTGGTGAGTACACAACAGGAGAGGTGTGTCAGTATAAGCACTGCAATGGGGAAATAACAGCTGTAATGGTTTACTCATAAATGCTGATTCAGTAGGCCTTGTCAGATTTGGCGCACAAAAGATAAATCAAGTTTTGTAATTGTTGAGAATTTATATTCTTCTTCATAACACAATTCCTTTTTTTTTTTAAATGTAATCAAGGATGTTGAAGTCACATGAAAGGTTTCCGATTCACGTGTCTGCTTTGTGTCTACTCTGCTCTCTGTTTATATTCATTTGGACTTCTTCTGTCCTGCTCTCACAGCCTTCCCAGTGTCTATAGTCCAGGATCTTCCTAACGTCGCCCTGGTATTGACGGCACACGGGGGACACATTGCCTTCTTGCAGGGTTTTTTTCCTCGAGGTGAGAACTACACGGAGCGCTTGTTTGGCCAGTTTGTGCACGCAGTCTTTGAACACCGGGAGGAAATGAAGCAAGCCTGTGGTATCAAAGAGGAGCAGATGAAGGACTAACGAGCAATATGAAGGCACTTACACTGAAGTAATACAAGATTTGCAGCTGCAACCCTGCTCATCTACCTCATGACCTCAGGTTCATGTTCTGCAGACAGTCAAATTTTCCTATGATTACACTTTGCATGCTGTAGAGTGTGGATGGGACACCAGTGGTTAATGAGCTGACACTGTGTAAAGACCAGTAACACCCTGTGTGGTGTTTCAGATAATTGTATCTGCTGCCATAAAGTGTAATAATGAATCGTAAGCGTATCATGAGGACCAGATCACTATGTATGTGTGCTCAATGTATTTTTATTAGGAGTAAACTGAACATCAGTTGTTTGTTTGCAGTGATTTCCATGACAGAACCATTTCTGTTTTCAATGCAGTGCCACGTGATGGCCTGGAGATCACGGCCATTTAATACTGACTTTTTGCACTTGTTCCCTGTGCACAGAGATTCCTCTAGATTCTCTGAATATTTTGATCATATACTATGATGAGATATTCAGCGATTTTATGTTATTCTGAAACTTTCACAATTTTTTGCAGATTGGTGAACTTCAGCCCATCTTTACTTCGGAGAAACTCTGCCTCCCTAAGATGCAGAAATATTCCTGACCTGTTGCTAATTAATCTAATAATTTGCTAAACGTTTCACTAGTTGAGAACAAGGTAACATAGGGTTTTGAAATTGACATCGTAGATGTCTAATATGAGGCTGAGGATTAGCGCTGCCAACCACCAGTATTTTTAGTGAATGTTAATTCACGTAATAGGGCTAGTGGGAATATTTTTATGGGTACTTGCACATTTGGTGTCAAAAGACATGAAGGAGGAGGAGAATGGAACAAAGGCCACAACAAACTTTTATGGTGATAATAAATCAACTTGAGGGAAAGGTGGGATAAACAAGAGTAAGTTGAAGTGTACTAAAGGAGAAATGAGGTGAAGAGGGAAAAGGAGATACATTTGTACATACTGAACTGATCAGCACAGGATACATTGTGTGAAATATGAGGCAGAAAGAAGGCAATTCAATTTCATTCAAGTCCTCAGAAGAAAAAACTAATAGATATTTTAAAAATGCCAACTTATCTGATAAAAATAATTATTTTTGTTTTTAAAGTCGTAAATAAACAGAAGTTTCGATCCAAGCTCCACACCAGCTCGTGGCGGTAATGCAATCATTTATGGATTGTTTTTGATTGAATCTTTATTTTGAACTTGTTGAAAAAGTATAACAACATGGAATTAAAACGAGACAAACAAACAAAGCAAAACAAAAGGAAAACGAGCAACCACAACTACAAATAACTTTCATGCTCAAAAAGGAGCAGGAAGAAGCATAAGCTTATTTAATCCCACCCCCTTTTCCCCTATCTAGTAATCAACAGACTACAGAAATCCTCCCTACAATTAAATTATATTTTACGTGTATTTAAAAAAATATTATCTATCTTTATATCTATATATATCTATATATATCTATATCTATATATCTATATATATATCTATATATATATATATATCTATATCTATCTATCTATCTATCTATCTATCTATATATATATATATATATATGTACACTCATTTTCAATAACCCCATAGAAAGTAAAAGAAAAACTATATCTCCATATTTGTAGTTTACATGGATCGTAGCCATGACGTTGACATTGAAGTTGGAGCTTTTGTCCAATCAGGAGCTTCGCCTGTGAAAACTAGGAAGCAGCTGCTCCCGGAGAAAACACCAGACTATTACCTGATGGCTACCGGCGTCTAACGTAATATCGCCAAGGCTGCTGGGAGGAGTCGAAGTACAACATATTGAACGTTAGATGTTTCTGATGAAGGCAGGTTGTCGGGCATTAAATATCATATTCTTTCTGTCTTGTTATTCCGTTGTGTCGGTTAACGACGCCGTCGGCTAGCAGCTCAGCTGTCAACCGCACTTAGACCGTTGTCATGTTTCTGACTCATGTGGAGGTATGGAGAACATACTGGGAGTGTGTTTCCAGGCCGTACACGGTGATCGTCTGCTCCCTCACAGCCGCAGTGTACTATCTGTGGGGCCGCGAGTGTCAGGTCAGTCTCTGCGGTCAAAGTTAGCGGCAAAGACTCCGCCATACATGTTTGGGTACAAAGATTCAGAGCTTTGAGTACAAAGCTCTGAACCTTTTTTTAAAATTAACTTTATTTTGTATAAAATTAAATCTGTAGGTTATAATATTGTAATATGTGTGTTATCTGTGTATGAGATATGATCTTTTATTCTACAAAATTAAAGCCTCTCTTTTATTGATTCCATAAATAAAACTGGAAGAAGATCATGGTTATGACTGATTATTTGGTAATAAGCAGTATATCAGCTATATTCATAATAAGTGTTGCACTTAAGTTTAAGCAGCTAAAGTGAGGATAATTTCAAAGCATGGCCAATAGTAGAATTTGTTTATGTAGAAAATGCAGAAAAATAAATATCTAAAATATCTTCACAGACTGTAAACAAGAAAATATGAATTTTGAATTGATTATATTTGAATACTATTTTCAAATATCTAAAACGTTGGTAAGAGTTATTTTATCATTGTTAGCTACTCGCTAAATGCTATTGTGTAACATTACTTCAAAGTTTCCAAGTTATGTATTTCTTGCAGAGCTGGTCACATCACATCTACATACCACTGATACTGCCATTTTTTTCTTTGTACCTTGTTCTGCTCGCCTGGTGTGTTTTGGATGTATTTTTGTCTCTCACAGGTGTGAATCTATAAGCAGCTGTGCTTTTATAACGCCTTCACCTGGTCTTGTGTCCTTTCAGAGACCAGCTCTGGTTTGCAGTGAGGCCTTCAGTGCATTCCTCTTCAAGCACTGTCCTGTGGTAGCTGAGCGCTTCAGTCCCACTCCGTGGTGCTGGGGAGGCCGGCTTCAAACGCTGGTCTGTGCCGTCCTCAAGTCCAGACCCCCTGTCAGTTATCGCAAGTAGGACAAAACCCTAATTTTTCAGTTCACCACTATTTACAAGAGGGTTAAAAATCTTAATCTAAACATTTAATTAAATAATGAATATCTTGTCTCGTCCCTTCATCTCCCAGTGAGCTGATCCGTACAGTGGATGGTGGTCAGATCTCTCTTGACTGGTTGGACAATCAGGCCAGTTTGACCTACCCAGAATCCTCCACGCGTCCCACAGTGCTCATCCTCCCCGGGATTACTGGAAACAGCCAGCAGTCCTATGTGCTTCACGCTGTTAGCCAGGCCACACGCCACGGTTACAGGTCAGCTTCACTCCTCACACAAAATGAAGTGATCTTGAAGCAGTGCTAACAGGAAAGTTTACATTAAGCAGGAAGCTTAATGTAGCTTGTGCCTGTTATTTGCCTGAAGCAGTTTTCATAAATACTTTCCTTCCTAGATGTGTGGTCTTCAACAACAGAGGTCTTGGAGGGGAGGAGCTGCTGGTAAGTACAATGAATACCTAATAAATTAGAATAATGTCAAATTAGTTTTTAAAAATCTGTAAGTAACATGTCAATACACTCTGAAGGACCCCAGTTGAGTGAGGAAAGTGAGGATTTTAGAGCGGGAGGACAGAAATTAGAAGTAGGAAACTGTGGTGGTCTTGAACTCTGATCCCCCCTGCAAGGATTCTAGCCTTTGGTAGATGGGTTTCAGATTTTCCTGTATCCCTCTGCTTGCTTCAGACACCAGTCACCTACTGTGCTGCCAATACTTCAGATCTTGAGTGTGTGGTGCAGCATGTCAAAGGGCTCTACCCCAGTGCTCCTGTGCTTGGGGCTGGTGTGTCTTTGGGAGGGTGAGTTGGTGCATAGTGTTTCCGCTGGCCTCCATTTCTGGGCCTAGATTTGCCATCTGTGTCTTTCCTCCATTTCTTTTATTTATTTATTTTTAACAATTGCATGATTCGTTTCTTTTCACCCTGCCGCAGCATGGTGTTGTTAAACTACCTGGCCTGTAAGCACACCGAGTCAGGATTGGTTGCCGGCATCACCATCTCCGTACCCTGGGATGCACGTAAGTCCTCTGACTCGATGGAGGAACCGCTCAACTGGCTGCTCTTCAACAGGCACATCACGAGATGCTTGCACCGTGCTGTCACCAGGTTGGATACATTTTGGGTTCCTAAATTTTGTCTAACAGTTTTGCGTTTGTAAATCCAGTTAAATAAAACCCCAAAATCTGTTTCTCACAGGCACAGGAAGATTTTAGAGAAAGTGGTGGATGTTGACTATGTCCTGAAGGTATGATACATTATTACTCACAGTTTATCAGTTTCTTAGATGTATAATTGACTTTCCATTCATCATCATCTTGTTTTCACACCCTCTTGTAGGCTCGGTCCATCCGTGAGTTTGACGAACGCTATACGTCTCTGATGTTTGGTTATAGCTCATGTATGGATTATTATCGCGATGCCAGCCCAGGCAAAAAGCTCCCCAATACAGCCGTACCCATCCTGTGTCTCAATGCCGCTGATGACCCTTTCTCTCCACAAACTGGTGAGCACACAACAGGAGAGGTGTGTCAGTATAAGCACTGCAATGGGGAAATAACAGCTGTAATGGTTTACTCATAAATGTGACGTTTTTCTGATTTTATGGTCCTATTCGAAAAAAACAAGTTGGGAACATTGTGTAAAATTGAATGCTTTACTGAAAGTTGTACAAGCCATCATATTAAAAGTGTACTGCTAAAGAAAACACCTGGTGGGACATTAGTAACACAGTTGGGTATAAATAGAGCATCCAAGGGTGTCTAGGTTTCTCAGAAGTAAAGGTGGGGCAGCGTTTACTACTCTGTTAAAGACTACACGAAAAAATAGTTGACAGTAAAGTTTCTCAAAATAAAGCTGCAAATGATCTTGGAATTTCAGAGAATCAAGCAAACTCTCTGTATGCAGGTGACAAAGCTAAAAACCAAGGCTGATATCTTAAGGCCCTTAGGTCCTAGTGGGTTCATTGCCACAGATTTAGGAACACTACTGAAAACATATGTAAGTGAATACAGTTCAATACTGCATCCACACATGCAAGATAACACTCTCTCAAACCTTTTCATCTTTGTGTGTGAGCTCATTTAAGATGGACTGAAGCGACGTCAAAACAGATGATTGAATTTATCTCTATTATATTAAGAAATGTCTCATTCTTTTTAGCACAATTCCTTTTTTATATGTAATCATGGACGTTGAAGTCTCCGGGTTACAAAAGGTTTCCAGTTCACGTGTCTGCTTTGTGTCTACTCTGCTGTCTGTTTATATTCATTTGGACTTTTTCTTTCCTGCTTTCACAGCCTTCCCGGTGTCCGTAGTTCAGGATCTTCCTAACGTTGCCCTGGTATTGACGGCCCACGGGGGACACATTGCCTTCTTGCAGGGTTTTTTTCCTCTAGGCGAGAGCTACATGGAGCGCTTGTTTGGCCAGTTTGTGCACGCAGTCTTTGAACACCGGGAGGAAATGAAGCAAGCCTGTGGTATCAGAGAGGAGCAGATGAAGGACTAACGAGCAATATGAAGGCACTTACACTGAAGTAATACAAGATTTGCAGCTGCAACTCTGCTCATCTACCTCATGACCTCAGGTTCATGTTCAAGTCATGTAGAAATAGAAAAATGACAGTGAAGTGAATCACTAAAGCTATTTTGAAGTATTTAATACATTTTAGTCAATTTGAAAATATTGTTGGTCAATTGATTGCTACCTACTTTCAGTCACAAAGTCCGTCCGTGCACCGCACACCTGTAGTATGTAGTATGTAGACTGCACTGTAGAGTTCAAGTGCTCTGCTTGTTGCTATTTAAAAAAAGTGAAGAGTTGGTTATTAAAATTAAAAATAGCATTATTGTTGTTTTCTTCTTGCTAATTATGTTTTTTCCCTTTTGCATCAAATGCTTATTTAGTTTTGAGCCTTCAAGAAGTGTTTTCCTCGGGGTTTGTGGCATGCCTTAAAGGATGAAACTTTCCTGTGTTTATACCCTGCATGCTGTACAGTAAACGACCCCAGTGGTAAATGAGCCGACACTGGGTAAAGACCATTAACGCCCTGTGTGGTGCTTCAGTATCTGCTGCTATAAAGTGTAATTAAGTATCGTAAGCATCACACAAGGACCAGATCAGCATGTACATGTACTGAATGTATTTTTATTATCAGTAGACAGTACATCAGCTTTGTTTTTGTATTACCAACAGTGCACTGATTAATATGTAGCTTTACTGTGCTAGGTGGTATTAGTGTAGGATTCATGCCATTTTTGACTGAAGCCACTGCTGGCTATAAAATGAAGTGTTTTCAATCATCGGCATGAAGAAAATAGGTGATAATGGTGCTAATTGGTGGCTTTTAATTGTCAGCGTGAGGGTGGATGAGAATTTAATTTAGCTTTTTCAGAAGTTAAAGAGGCTTTTCATGAATGTCACGAATCCATCAACTATTTGCATGTTTACCACATTCACCTGCCTTTTAATATCTTTTTTTTTTTTTTAAACTCACGCCTTATTTTTAAACTTTATTTATGGGCTGTAAAGACAATCACGGTGTTATTGCAATATCATGTAATGGTGCAATATTTGGGCATTGTATGTTCGATGGTGTATCTTGTAATTACACTACAATTAAAGGGTGATAAAGATCGACTGGTGATTTTTACATCTTGAGTTTGTCTGGAAGCTTCAAGTGGCCGTTCACTGCGATCGATAGCAAGTCGCAGCAGGTTTATTTTGTTATAGCACGTATCACCAGGTTTGACCTGTAGTGGAAAAATGTTATAACCCATATGTCAGGGAACAAGCAGTAAAGCATAAAGGACACAGGTGGTTTTAATTCAAAAAAAGGGGTTTTATTGACCCAAAAATATGAAAATATAGTTAACAAAGCCAAAACTTAAACAGGCAGACCAATAAAAGAGGTCAACTCAATAGACTAAACTCAAGATAATAATTAACAAAACCTCAAACAAACATATGATAAACTGACCTGCTGAAAATACTGGCTTAGCTAAACAAAATGACACACACGGGGGAAAACACGATGGCTGCCATATAACCAACAAATACAAAACAATTAAACAAACATGAAACACCCCCCCAGGCAATGAAGCATGTGGGGCTATCCAATTAGGCTGTCAGTGGTACTTCAGGTCTCCCAGCCCTTTGCCACACCTTTTGCCAGACAGGAGGAGAAGCCAACCCCCAGATAACTCAAACAAAGAAAGATGTATTAATATAACATAAAACAGAACTTTGACCTTGCAAGGTTAATATGTGTGCACGCCATATAAACATTGGAAGGTGTCATGGAAAAATAAATAAATTTAATAAAGAAACAATATTGAACAGTAAGTAGAATATTTTAAAGTAGTGACTGTAAATTAAACTAAGGTGAATCAACTGGTGGTGAGGTGTGGAGCTTACCATGTGTGGCATGCCATCACACCATATGCTGCCTGTCACTGAGTTACCCTTCACTTGCACCGCTGAAATCCAAGGCCTTTAATCTCTGAGCGCTCGAGTCATTAATGTCGCAGATTAACCAGGAAGATATCAATAATTAACTGTGAACAATAAAGGCCCACGCCCTTTGTCACAATGCTAACCCTCTAACCTCATTTAGAGTCATTTGTGGCCTAGAAAACATCCAGTGGAATTTACTCTGTGGAAAAACAGGAACCTGAAGGAGTAGCCGCTTTCCAAATCTGGCAGATAAAATCTACCCTAAAATAGTTCCACACTACCCCAGCTCTTATGTGAATGCAGCCATTTGGAAGAAAGGTGCTTGTTGCAAGCACATTTTTTCTTTCTAAAGACAAAAATGTGAAGGTAGAAGAGTGAGGACTTGTGCAGCTTTTATGCTTCTACTTCAGCTTTGTGGCAGCTTTTGCAGTGACTTGTTTGCTTGTGCTCCCACTTTAATTTCCTCACTTCTCTGTCATCTGCGTCAGCGAGAAACAATTATTGCTAATAAACGTCACAGTAATCACAAATCAGTTCCTGTTTTTTTTTTTAAGGTAACAAAATAATGTGAATGAGGTATAAAAGAAGCACCCTGGTACGCTTTTCTTCTACTTGCCCGATGTGTTCTTTCGGGATGAATAACGTGCTGCAACATCACACTTTAGCTGTGTGTTTTCTCAACTGAGCATAATTTTTACAGCCCAGCTTTCTCTCCAGCTCATCCTCCTCCTCCCTCCTCCTCCTCCTCCTCTTCTTCTCCTTCTTGTACTCCTGCTGCCTGTATTCCTCTACCTGGTGTGATAGGAGGAGCCTCAGGTTATGGTTAATGATTCAACACCAGAGCCGTGGAGATTGATAGATACAGAAAAAGAAGGAAAGATTTAGTGAGAGAGAGCGAGAGAGAGAGCTGGAGAGAAGTAAAAATAGTAAAGCTGTAGACGGGGAAATGTAAGCTGAGAAAGTATGCAGTGGCAAGAAAAGTAGAAGAGTAGTAGAGTATTGATAGAGAGTTTGCAGGCTGCATGCGGTGTGTCTGCTCAGGTGTGTCCAGTCTGTAGCTCATCTGGGGTTCAAGCAGGTCAGAAAAACTGCACAGAAAGCCAAAAACTTCTCTGCAGTGGAAAAGTGGATATCGTTGAGCAGCTCAAGGTGATTATTTGGCTCCTGTGATCCATGCGGCCTTCATAGGCAGGACATTAGATCACCTTGTCTGCTGATCACACCATGCCTGCAGGTGAGTGTGGCTTCAGTCTATTCGTCCACAGATTACGTGCAAACAGTGTCTCAGAGTTGTAGATTAGGTCAGACAGGCCGCCTTCAGGCGTTTATCGGTTCTTTAAATATATTACCGCTGTGTTCAGCTTAAGTTTTATTACTTTTTGATTTACTACAGCGATTAACAAAACGTCATATCTGAGAAAAGGCTGCCTAATAAAGACAAAGCACATGACTTCCTTCCAGGTTTCTATTACAGAGTATCTTATGAGAATTCAGCTGTAGTTACACATGGCCATGAATTAATAATGAAGCAGTATGAAGTGGACTGTATGCTGGCTGTGTCAGTATAATGGTAGCTGGCATCATGTTCCTGCTGTGCAGCTGAAAAGCAGACACAAATATCTGTTTTTCTTTCTTTTTTTCTCTCCTTTTTTTGGCGTTGTCTGCTTTAATATCATGTTTCCTGGGATCCTCCAAGATCATTTACCAGATATATGAATATACGCATGTTAAATGAATGTTGCTCACTTTTAAAGTTCATTCAGTATTTAAATAATAACCTGTTTTGTTTTTTTGTTTTTTTTATTTTATTTTATTTTTTACCATTGTAACAAAAATAACAAACATGCACCAGTGAAACAGCAAATATTCAAACAGAAATACAGCCACCTACCTATCAGTTGCCCCAGGGCTGAAGAATAACTGACCATTGAGTGTCAACCTGCAGGCACTAAAGGTTATCATCTCAATCAGCTCAGATTGTCTTTCTCAACAGCTACAAGTTCCTAGAAAGTTTACAAATTGTGTTTGTGCACGGCTCTGTCTTAGTGTGTGCTTTGGTGACAATTTAACGAACCACCCTGAGGCAAATCTGATATTCAAGTAAGCATGTAGGGACATATTTTAATGATCTGTGTAAACTGACCATCTTTTTCTTTTCTGTAACACATTTATGAGCTCTGTGCACTGCAGTCACGTCGCTTTCTGTACTGAAATCCCTGGAAAAATATCTAGTTTAGGCCGCTGTACATGTCTTTTTTAAGTGCCCATGCTCCCTTGCAGAAGAGGAGCTGTTTATATTTCCCTGCTGGTGTTTTACAAAATGACTTTATGAGTTTAGTTTAATCTTAGGCCTGTCCAATGTTCAGGGTGAGGCAGCAGTAACCTGGGGTCATACGATGTGTGCCGTGAACACAGGCAAACACCCTCTCCAGCTGGGTTTTTACTGTGTGTTTAGTAAAATGGTCACATATCCAAGTGTGTTTGTATTGATTGGAGTGTTAAAAAAAAGAAAAAAGAAAAGGAATCTTGTTTGCAGAGATTCTTCAAACAGGTCACCTCGATTAAGAGAGGTATTGGATCTGACTTGTGGTTAACTTCATTGTTAATCTCATGCAGCAGTGCTAATGAATCTGTCAGTTAATATGACCTGCTTATGCATAGTCACAGAGGGTTTTTTTTATGCCTCACATTAGTGTAACAACCCACAACCAGCAAATATAAATAATATGCATATAAACGCAAAGCCTGGAAAAAGCGATCTATCATTTAAGGGGTTTTTATACAGCTTTGACAGGTTTTGTGTCATTATCAGTCACAGAAACTGTAACAGATCTTCAGCAAATGCTGGTAGGGTGTGACAGCACTCAGAAAGCACCCCGTTGACTGTCCATCATTAGTCTGCATTATTCAGCAAGGCTCTTGCTGTGCGCTGCCAGTGAAGTAGGGTTCAGTGCTTTGAGAAAAAGGTATCAACACAGTTACAGTTTAAATATCACCCTTTATGGCTTTGTGTGTAGGAGTTTCCACAAATATCACAACAACTGGGGCTACATTTTATGTCTGTGTTCAGGTGCATAATTTATACAACTTCTCGTTTTCCTGTAATATGAAATTCTCCCATAAATCTTTATTTTTAAAAAATCTGTAGCTATGGAGAAGCAAATAGAGGAGCTGAAGCAGCAGCTAGAAAAGCAATGTCTGATCAACAAAGAGCTGCAGAGGCAAAATAAGGACCTAGGTGAGTACAACAATAACTATATAAGCTTTAAATATTGTAGCGATGTCATTGTGCAATAGCAGGTTCATTGAGGTGAATATTGGGATATATATGAATACATGAATTAAAGGTGGAGCTCTTAAAGTTCTGAAGGTTGAGTTCAAATTTAGAGAACCAGAATGAGGCCTTCACAGGACTTTTACTTTACTTAAGATCTTTTATCCTGTCTTCCTTCTCTCACCCCAACCGGTCGCAGCAGATGGCCGCCCCTCCCGGAGCCTGGTTCTGCCGGAGGTTTCTTCCTGTTAAAAGGGAGTTTTTCCTTCCCACTGTCGCCAAAGTGCTTGCTCATAGGGGGTCATATGATTGTTGGGTTTTTCTCTGTATCTATGAAGCGCCTTGAGGCGACTTTTGTTGTGATTTGGCGCTATATAAATAAAATTGAATTGAATTGAATTGAAGATGTGAAATCAGTGGAACTTAGACAGGTAGACATGGTCAAGACAAACGGCTGAAGCAGTTTGAACAGGAAACTTCATGTGCTCACAGAAACTGGATTAGAGAAGATTCCCTGGTCTGATAAGTCTCCACTTTTGCTGCTTGTTTTGGATGGTAGATGGTCAACATTTCACATCAACATCAAACCATGGATCCATGATCTGGTGATGATGGTGTAATGGCATGGGAGATATTTTCTTGGCACACTTTGGGTGCCTTAGTATTAGATGTGCATTGCTTGCTGACTATGTCCATCCTATTATGACCACATGTCCATCCTCTGGTGGCTAATGTGATCTCAAACTGGTTACTTGAACATGAGAGTTTCACTGTACTGAAATGTCACCTTGGGATGTGGTGAAAATCATGCCATGGATGACATGTGACAAAATCATGTGATGCTGTCAGGTCAATATGGAACAAAGTCTCTGAGGATTGTTTCCAGCACCATGATGAATCTATGTAATGAAGAATTAAGACAGCTCTGATCCAACCCAGTACTAGCAACATGTACCTAATTATGTGATTGATGAGTGTAAAATGTTGGAGGGATGCAACTAAAATGTTAGACTTTTTTTTTCTGATCATGGCCAGAGATCAGTTATTAGCATGGATCAGTTATTAGCATGGATCAGTTATTAGCATGGATCAGTTATTAGCATGGCCCCACTGTACATAAAACACAGAGTACACATGTAGAAAACCATGCAGTCCATCATCGGTTTATGGGCTTAAACCACAATGAGAGATGGATCAGGCTGATAAATGGATGACATTATATACTCATGAATGGATGACATTGCATAACTTTATGACTTGTCAGTCATAAATGTATCCATGCACAATGCATGCTTTATGTTATTTGTCTTTGATTGTGATCTTAATTGACAAAAGTGACATCAGTATGTGGCTCAAAGACTCGAAACCAGTGATTCATAAAATAAACTCACTATTAAGGTATTTAGTGAAGTCATAAATCAAGAGACAACTAGGGTCATTCTAGGGTGATTCATTACGTTTGCATTCAGAGGAGTGGATCCCTGCAGGCCATTAGAGAGAATTTACGTTGGCTTCATGTTTCAGACCCATATCCATCTTTTATATACAAAGCACAGAAATCGTCACTTTTAACGTGTTTTGCACATTTAATATGTGTTTTTTTTCCCTTCACATTCACAGAAAAACGACTCACCGAGAAAGAGAAACTCCTGCAACAACTGCAGAGTCAGTATCATGATCTCGGTAAGCAGCTCTTCACGGGAACACAGAACAGGGACACATCTACTTATCTACTTACACACATGATTGATGCGATTTCTAATGGCGATCTGTAACCATCCATTTGTTTCTGTTACAGACTTTCCCTCTCAGACCGGTAATGAGATTGAACCTGAGGTCAGGAAGAGCCGTGCAGCTGTCATAGCTTCAGAACCAATCCCGGAGAACCTGGAGATTAAACGGGCGAGGGTGAAGAAAAATGTCAGGTCAGCATCAGCACCTTTCCAACAACTTATATAATACCCAGTTTGTATGTTGTAGATGACTTCTTTGAACTTTCTATCGGCAGTGAGACGAGCCTAATTGTCAAAGCTATCCAGAAGAATGACTTCCTGAGCCGGTTAGATGATGAGCAAATAGCCATGATGGTGGACCTGTTAAAGGTATCTCACTTCAATCCTGGAGATGAAGTCATTCAGGAAGGCTCTGAAGGAGACAGCATGTACATTGTGGCAGGTGGGGACACACCTTAGTATGAATGTCTGTCTTTTTATCTGTGATTGCTCCATGTATATACGGAAGATTTTTAAAACTGGGTCATTAACTTCTTACAGCATCATTTCACAAATAAGCAAATTTTAATATCATTTTTTCCCCCTTTCTTTATAGCTGGTGAGCTTTCTGTGAGCCAGTCTGGCCGTGACCTCCGAACTCTAACTAGTGGTGATGTTTTTGGAGAGCTGGCGATTCTGTACAACTGCAAAAGGACAGCAACAGTCAAAGGTCAGCCTGTATAATGATGCCTCCTGGAGGGTTTTGCAGAGGGTTGTAGTGATTGTATTATATAGTATTATGTAATTTATGTGGAGACATATCTGTATGTATAATATAGGACCACATATGTTCTACATATGAGATAATGGATGAACTTTATGACAGAAATACATAGCAATACATTGGAGGAAAACTGCCCAGCATGTTAACAACAAAACGTCAACCTAACTCTAGAGTATGGTGGGGAGAATACCATAGTTTGCTTTGGTATTTGGACACCTTATAGTCACTGAGGGGAGAACAAACTGACCAACAATAACACTTCTGAAAAAGAAGAAACTCTTATTTTGAAAGGACCCAAAGAGTATCCTGATTGAAATTGGCTTAGTGTGGTTTTGGGACTGGTTGTCCAAAATCCCCAAAACGGATGCAGAAAACATGTGAAGGAGGATGTTGCTGCTTATCACAAACTCTTGGAGTCGCATTTTGATATAATGAACATGCCTTGTGCTATGAAAGGTAGCAGCTTTTTCGGACAATGAAATGTAAAATGTGACAAAACCAAAACAATAACATAACTTTACAGCGACAGAAAAAAATAATAGCTTTTCAGTCACAGTAGGTTTGTAAGAAAGGTGTGTTCAAGTACATCCTTTTACAATGCAATCCACCCGTGGGAAGGCAGTTTTCTCCCATCTGCAGCAAGCTTGTCTCTCATTTATCTCACTTTGTCATATGAGTTCTGCGATGGTGATGGAGTGCATCTGCCTATGGTTTTATGTCATTTATTTCAGATTTCATCTATTACATCTGAACAGTATTTGTGAATTTTCAATCAAATCAAACCCCAATAGTTTTAAAGGTTCAATCAGTTTTTGTTACAGTTGTAGTTAAATTAATCCAAGAGTTCAAATGTCTTAATCGTAAAATATGCTTCAAAGTTTACCGAGTCCACTGCTCTTTTTATTTTTGTTTATTTTTATCTCTATTATTGTGCGCTCATATTGCAGCAAAGACACCTGTGCATTTGTGGTGCATGGAGCGACAGACCTACAGAAGCATTATGACCAACAAGTCCAAGAAGAAACGAGAACAGCTCATGGGCTTCCTGAAGACGTGAGTTTCTAGACTCTGCAGCCGTGATAAAACTTTCATCCTCCTCAGATTCTCCTCAGATTCTCTCCTCAGATTCTCTTTGTAACTCTATCATAACAGTGTTGGCATTTTTCGCTGCACTAATGGAGCAAATGCTTCCCCTATTTCTAATTTTCTCTTAAATTCCCACTTGCCATTTCAGGGCCCACACTCTGAAGGACCTGAATGATGTCCAGTTGTCCAAAATCATTGACTCCATGGAGGAGGTGTGCACCTCGATGTCTTTTTTTGCTACGACACAACAGACTCAAATACGCTGAACACAAGGATGTTTTCTTTTAGCTCTTGGAGTGAATCTGAAAGTACACATTTTTCTTAATATTATTTTTAATTCTGCCTCTTCTAGGTGAAGTACCAGGACAAAGATGTTATAGTTCGAGAGGGAACAGAAGGAAACGCATTCTACATCATCCTCAAAGGAGAGGTAACAATATCTTAACGTGCGTCTTTGGCCAGTCACACCCAGAGTTTTTATCCAGCCTATTTCACAAACTCATATTTCTCTTGTGTGCATAACGTTTATTCTTTCCGTTTGTTTGCCTGTGTGCGTGTTTCCCCTTCAGGTGTTGGTGACTAAGAACGTGAACGGTCATCAGAAGCAGATTCGCAGGATGGGAAAAGGGGAGCATTTCGGGGAACAGGCCCTCATACGGTAACCATGGAGACACAACACATGCCTGAGGACATTTGCGAGAGCCTCGTGCAGCACGATGTGCTCCTCGCGCCTTCCTCAGCTGCTGTCAGCTGTGACATTTTATTCTGCAGATTCTTCAGATTATCCTCCGAATGCTCTCTGGTGACGGAAACATCATGTTTTTCCATAAATTGCGCAGTTCTGCTAAGATGCAAATGAGCCATTGAAGCAAATTTATTGCTGTGGCTGTCAGTAGAGGTGCATGCATACAGAAACACTGTGTGTGTGTGTGTGTGTGTGATCCTCTGGTGGAATAACAGAGGTTGTTTTGATTATACAAGGAGGATATTGGATTTTTAATAAATATCAAATATCATCTAGCTTGTGTTGTCTGCCTCTAATTTGCAGGACCTGCAGCACCATCGCAATTTCACTGGGAATTATTTTTCTCAAAATAATGCAGTACTTTTTCACATTGCATATTTTTTAATCTACATATTAGTATTTGCTAATATATGTTATTCAATTAAAATATCTCTATGAGGTTCTCTTTCTGCAGCTGTATTCACTGCATTTCCACAGACTTGAATTTTGGCAATGCTTTTTGTCTTGCAGCGAGGTCTCGAGGACAGCAACCTGCACTGCCGACGGCCCTGTTACCTGCTTCTCCATTGACAAGGAGTGAGTCTGACCCAGCACTCAATTCCAACAGTAACCGAATGTGATAGTGACAGTGACAGCTGTTGCTCCTGGAGAGGACAATTCTTCGGTGGCTTTACAGTGTGTTTGCTGTCTGTTGTGTTTTCCCACTTGCGTACTGATGCACGGCTTGACTAATGATGCCTTTTGTTTAGGGTATTTGAAGAAACAATTCCCGTAGAGCACCTGGAACTCTTTGATGAGTATGTATTGAAAAAAAAAAAAGCACTGTTGATTGCATAACCACAATTTGTTTTTTCCTCCACCTTACCGAGAGTGTGACGTGGAGATAAAATAGACTGCCCCAGTTAGTTTCCTGCTCATATCCTGTCAAATTTATTTTCACTTCCAGCTCCAAAGTGATGCAGGAGGCGCAACCTCCAGAAAAGTCGAGGTGAGTGGCTGTTGAAGGTGAAGGTTAAAATATGTTACAAAACCAACAATCAGTCACCAGAATAAGCTCATTAAGCAGTTATTAGTGAAAACAAATCTAAAAAATAAAATAAAATCACCACTCTTTCTCAGCCCCAGCTCCACTCTGAGATTGAAGGATCTGGTTCCAGTCTTCTATCAGGAGGGTCGCTATCAAGGAGATCCTGTCACACTTGGAGTTGGAGGATTTGGCCGTGTGGCGCTGGTCAGTTGTGCATCTTGTCTGGGTTTAAAAACACACAAAATATATGTATATATATATATATTTTACCATTTATTAGAAAGGTAGAAACTACAGAGGTAGTTTTCACCATCACACCAGAGCAGGGTTAACACAGTCATAATGGATGATGTATTATGGTCCCATGTGTCACAACTGTTTGAGCTACCGAAATGGAAAAAGGACATAATAATTATAGCCATGTTTACTCTACATTGGCATGTGAAAGTTGCTGTTGTAAAGAGAGGCTCTGTCAGCCTACTGTAAACACTGATGTGATGTATAAGGTAGTCTGTGAACTGCTAAAGGTAATTACTCCCACAGTCAGAAAAAAATTACAATTTGTTGTTCAGCTAACTTGTGCTCAGCTCTAACCCCTCATTTTAGTTACTGTCGCATTAGCCACTAAACGTTTATGTACTCTAACATATATGGACATTTCTCTCATTTGCAGTAAATCCAAATCCCCAGTTCCAAAAATGTGGGGACACTGTGTGAAATGCAGTGCAGAATGCAATCATTTGAAAAGCTCACAAACCTGTATTTTAATCACGATATAAAAGAAGCAAAACATATCAAAAGTTAAAAATAGGGAAATGTACGACTTTCAGAAAAAAATATTAGCTTGTTTTGAATTTCATGGCTGCAATGTGTCTTGAAAAAGTTGGGATAACTTGTTTCCTTTTTAGTCCAGAGTACAGGATGTTTTCCAAAAAAGAAGTTTAAATTTTGATTCGTCTGACCACAGAACAGTTTTTCACTTTTCCTCTATGCATTTTAAATGAGCTCTGTCCTGCAGAAGACTGGTGTTTTTGGATCTTGTTGTTTGTATGGCTTACTCTTTCCATGATAGCGCTTGAACCCTATCCTCCTTGTGAACGGCCCCTCTGCCCCTCTACCCTGCTGAGAATCTCTCCCTGTCGAAGATGCTCAATTTATACCCAACCATATTACTTTGTTACATTGTTACCTGACATGAGAACTTAAACATTTCACACATTGTCACGATTTTTCTTTGGAACTGGGGTTGTAAAATATTTAGCACTGATGACTGTTTTTGCTCTTCTAAGATGACCACCCTGCCCCATGGAAAATATTACGCCGTGAAGCGAGTCAGCAAGAAGCACATTGTTGCCAAGAGACAGGAAGAGCACATGCTGTTTGAGAAGAAGATCCTTAAAGCTGTGCAGTGTGAATTCATCGTCAGGTATCAAAGATATGTGGACTGCAGTGTTTTAAATCCATCGGTTGAGCGAAGAGCACATGAAAATGTTTTCTGCTCTCGCTGTTTCTAGACTTCATGGAGCTTTCAAAGACACACGATACATCTACATGGTGATGGAGTTCTGTAGTGGTGGAGAAATCTGGACCAAACTCAAAGAAGTGTAAGACGAAAAGTGAAATGATGCTCTACATTTGGAGTTCCAAAGTTAAAATACATACTTTTTTGTAGAAGCTGTAGCAGATGGAAGTTTACAGAAACTTTTAAGAAAACCGTTGTCCAACTTATTGCATCTTTGTGAATGTTAGGGGTCGTTTTGACGAGCCTGTCGCTGTGTTCTGCACTGCCTGTGTGGTGGAGGCCTATGCTTACCTCCACAAGAAGAACATCATGTATAGAGACCTAAAGCCTGAGAACCTGATGCTGGATGCGAAGGGCTACGTCAAACTGGTGCGTCTTTACCTGTAAACAAGTTTCTAAAGCAAACAAACTTTTTTTTATGTGAATTTCAGTTAATGAAGACTTTATCATCACATTTGATTCTTGTGTGGCTGCTTGTCACCATCCAGGTTGACTTTGGTTTTGCAAAGGAGCTGGTTCGGGGTGAGAAAACCTACTCATTTGTTGGTACTCCTGAGTACATGGCTCCAGAGATCATCAAGAACCAGGGACATGACTTTGCAGTTGACTTTTGGTCTCTTGGCATCCTGATTTTTGAACTATTGGCAGGAAGGTAATAATAATGATAATAATACTTTTTTTTTTTTTTTTAAAACAACAGAGACATAAAATAACCTTAATGTTTACCAGCAGATGGCAGCAGCACTGTATGGCTTTTTCAGAGCTCAGTGTCTCACAATTTCAGGTTTCAGTCTTTTTAATACCATTCAATAAAAATTAAACATTTATTAACAACACGTTTTTTTTTTCTGTTTTCAATTTGTCAGTCCTCCCTTTTCAAGCTCAGAGCCCCAGAAGATTTATGCCAAAATTTTGGATGGGGAGCTCCATTATGCACCTTATATGAGCGAAGCAGCCAAGTCCATTATCAGTAAACTGTGCAGGTAAGAACAGCTGAGTTTATTGACAGCACATAGATTACATTTTCATATAGGTCACTGATAATTGTGGAAAAAAGAAAAATGGAATTAGATCGTATGAAATTTTCACTCAGTGGCAACTTCATTATCTACACCGTCCTAGTACTGGATTAGACCCCTTTTTGTCTTATTTGTGGCATAGATTTAACAAGGTGCTTAAAACATCCTCAGAGATTTTGGTCCATATTGGCATGACAGCATCACACAGTTACTGCAGATTTGTCAGCTGCACATCCATGATGTGAATCTCCTGTTGCACCACATCCCAGAAGTGCTTTTTACACTAAGATCTGGTACCTGTGGAGGCCGTTTGAGCACAGTGAACTCACTGTAATCAGTTTGAGATGATTTGAGGTTTGTGATATTATTGCATATTAGCTTGCAAGAAGCAGCCATGAGAAAATTGGTACACTGAGGTGTTAAAGGGATGGACATGGGTAGTATTAATAGTCAGGTAGGCTTTAGCATTTAAAACAGAGATTTCAAAGTAACTTCTACATCGTGGGCCACAGTTTGATCTTAAGTGGGCTGGACCAATGAAATGTGTAAAATTACAGAAAACTATATCTAGTAGTTCACTGCACACACTGTCCCGTAAGTATACAATATAGTTTTTGTCAATGTCTGTTTTTGTCTGTTTTTGCTGACTGTGAATTCAATGTAAAAACTGACATTTCTAGAGTAGAGTGGATTTAATTACTTACGTATAGTATGGATGGCTGTAGGGAAGGCCTTTATCAAAAGCTGTAAAACTGATGAGATTAAAAGTTTAAAATTCTCTAAACTTTGCCGATTCTGGTCCCCGGGCCTCATGTTTGACAACCTGGTTTAAACACAAAATTATTAAATGGCCAGAAAAAGAAAACTAACAAAAGAAACTATCGTTCGCTGGATATTTTCTCTTTTTTTGACCATTCTCTGTAAACTCTAGAGATGGATGTGTAGGAAAAAATCCCAGTAGATTTTCAGTTACTGAAATACTCAGACCAGCCCGTCTGGCACCGACAACCACGTTCAAAGTCACTTAAATTACCTTTCTTCCTCATTCTGATGCTAAGCTTAAACTGCACGTCTAAATGCATTGGTTTGCTTCCATATCATTGGCTGATTTGAAATAGAATTCACAAGCAGTTAAGCAGGTGTACCAAAAAAAAACTAAAAATCCCCCAAAATCTTGTCGGTGAGTTTGCTTGTTTGGAAATGCCACAGTGCCTCAAAGTACAGTGTGAATAATGAAAAATGACAAAAATGTCTGAAAAACAAAGCATTCCATCATTAGATGCATTTGTATTTATATAGAAATATATTTGTAATAATACACACCTCTTGAAAAATGAAAGCTCATGAAACCAAAAGCAGTTTCTGAACTGCCTTCTCTCTGAATGATGCATTTTTTCAGACCTCGGCCTGGTCAGAGATTAGGAAACACCAAAAATGGGATAAAAGATGTCCGGCATCACAGGTAACCATGGCAACACTCTCTTCTTTGGTCACCTACTGCTGCCTGTACTGTAGTACATTACACTACACCACCAGTCTGAACCACTGGTACAACCAAGATGTATCCATGCTTTCACGTTGTTTATGCCAGATTCTGAATCTACTATACAAATGTTGCATCTGAAATCGAGAGCAGAAAGCTGAATTTCCAAACTTCCATCATCCAATTTTGGTGTGAATTGTAATGTCAGTTTCCTGAGCAATTCTGCTTACCTTGGTTGTCACCAGTTGTTATCTGATTTACTGTTGCCTTCCTATCTAACTTGAAGCAGGCCAGCTATTCTCCTCTGACCTTTGGCATCAACAAGGCATTTTTGCCTAAATTGAACAGGCAACAGTAATTTTATACATTTACTAATCTGTAATGATAAACATTATGCACCTTTCCACCTCAAGTGCATAGCACATACAATGCTGTGTAATTATTATAGCGGTATTACTATAGAGTGAGTACATTTACTACAATAAATATATACTATGTGAAAAATAGGGAAGTGATTAGCAGTCGAAAGTTCTTTATACAGAAAAACAGCATGGTGATTTTGTCTTTATAGATTATGTTTCTACACTGCTGATTGAGCCTTTTTACCTTGTTATTATTTTATGATTATAAAAGCATGTTTAATAATAATAATAGTAATAGTAATGACAAAATCTCCCTTTTTATCTTCAGGTGGTTCAGCAGTATGAACTGGCACAAGCTGCGTGTGGGTCAGCTTGAGGCTCCCACAGCACGGCTTATCCGCAAGGCAAGTCAATCCAGTGTTACTCTTACATGGAAAGCAGAATTCTTTTTTTATGTTATAGAAAGCGAAACAAAAGAAGGACCGCAGGCAGGATTGTGTGGAACAAATATTACTGGTTTTCGCAGTGGCTAAAGAACTTTTTGATACATGAAACCCACTGTGTATTCAGACTATATTAACAAAACCTGGGTCTGAAAGGTTATTACACACTGCATGAACATGAAAAAATAGAAAGTCCAAATGAAAAAAAAAACCCTAATTTTTTCACCCTCATATCATTACTGCCCCCAGAAAGAAAATTAGCCTATCGTAGTTGCTCCAGTTTCTTGCTCTTCTTGTCCTCATCCTCTTCCTAGTCATGTGTTAAGATAAAAAAAAAAACCTGTAGGATTATTCTTTCAAATGAACATTTAAAAATATTTTACTAAATGCTTCATTCAAAAGTAAATGCTTCTTTAAAATAAATGATCAACTCCCCAAAAATGTTGAATCTGCTTCATTGGGACTATGTGGGTGTTATTTGGAGAGATGTACTTTTTCACACTAGCCGAACTTTGTTAAAATGAGGGGATTTAAGAGTGTTTAATATTACTGATTAGAAATAGATTACGGGATAGGCTGTTTTATGAGCTTCATTAACATTTCATCCTCTTTCAGGGTCCCTGCTACATCAACTTTGATCGCTTCCCTCATGATCAGACGAAGGCGGAAGAGGAGTTCTCTGGCTGGGACCGTGACTTCTGATTCTGATATCTATGTTAAAGGATCAAGAAGAGATCCCCATATAGGATAATTGTAGGTGGCCTGAGCTGGGGCCAAAACAGGGCTAAAGTCATATGAGGGTGGGAAGAATTTCCTGTTTGGAAAAAACAAAACAAACAACCAAGTTGATTTCAATTTGATTATTGGAGTGAAACTGTATCGAATCATGCACTTTAGACGTGTGCCGAAATTCCTCTTTTGCTATTCAAAAACAACCACAAAGGTGGATAAGGGGCAAAAATATGTAAATGTGTTACAAGAACATGGTACAACATTTTGTTTCCAAATACAGTCCAAGTCAATTTGGTGTCTGGTGGAGAAGTGCCAATAAAAACATCTATATAACACTTTTTACTGATTCCAATAAAAACACCCATCCCTGTGTTTAGTGGAGAGTTTCTGTCATATGGTACAACTTGTACCAAACAACAAAAAAACCCTGTCCTTATTAAACCTGGAAATTTCTAATGCCATAGCTGTAATGTATGTCTGTGTCTATTGTTCCTTTGAATCTTTAAAGTTTTAAAGAAAGAAAAAGTGCTTATCCTCTTGATTAAGTTGTTTACGTTACACTGTTACTTTCTTGTGGTGTTAGGCCTTGATTTCTAGATAAAAAGATAACTGAACATCATGATGAAGAATACCTTTTTGATTGAAGATAAAGAAAAATTGCCCTTATACACTTGATTCAGCTCAATTTGTTACTGTACTGCAATAAAATATCAAGACGATTTGATTTACTTTTCCCCCCCTCCTGCTGACACCAAAGTATTCAGAGATTAGATTTGTGATAGATAACAATGCATGGTGGAAATAGGTTTTTAAGGATGTTATCAGGGTGGAAAGTGGCATGTGACAGAATAAAGGTTTAATCTCATGTTCTTGACAATGGCTGCAGCTGACTGTTTGGGTCTGGAAAGGCACAGCTGTCTGATGTGGCAGCAGGTTTTAGAGCTGGAGGAAGGAGTCTTCCTGTCCCCTCCTGTTAATGCGCACGATGTGCCTGCTGAGACCAGTTTTCCACATCACGACACAAACTTCACAGGAATAAAAACCACATCTTCCAGAGGGAAAACACCCGCTACCAGATGTTTCCTTCCTACAGAAGACCCAAAACACATTGAAGCATAGACTCTAATACCCCAGCAGCAATGACAGAAGCGGCCCAGAGGATGCACAGTATAGTTACAAGTATTTCCTATTCACAGCAGTAAACCGTGACTTCCTGTTTGCGGATCACTTTGTTTTACCTGTGATGCATGTGGCATGATTAACAGAGCAAACACAATATACTCTGTTCATCCAATCCAAGTAACTCATAACAGTTTTCTGATTTCTTGTCACTCTCTCGAGTAACATTCATGTCTATTAAAGCCCCATTTCTTCCAATGATGCCGTAGATTTCAGCTGCACTGAATGCATCTCCAGACTCAATATAAATGATAGATTGAGCAGAAAGGGGATCGAGGCTGATAGACTCAAACGAACATTTGCACAGTCAAGAGATTGATGTGGTCTTATCCTGACTCCTGTTTGTGAGTCTCTATCTTCAAGCTCATTTTCTTGCGAGGAATATTGACCAAGCTCCATGTGAGAGGACTGTCTCATGCAGCCTGAAGTTTAACCTGAAACACTAAAGAAGAAAAAAGAAACACCAGGGAAAAGCAAACATTTGCGCCTCGCTGTGTTCTTTCACTAAATGTCCTTCCCGGTTGTGTTTTCTCCACTGAGCAGTCTTGAGTTAATTAGGATCAGTGCTAACACCTGTGCTGATTAATTATTGTTTGCACCTGTGCTGAGTCTACTTAAGCCCCTCTCTTTGCTTGCCGCTTTGTTTGGTCACTTATGTTTGAGAGGTCTGAGTGGGCGTCTGTTTCTGTGTAAGGCAGTCCTGATGAGTGATTGGCTGCTCTGAGAAATAATACAAAAGTGCAGGAAACATGTAACCACTTCAATCAGCACTCTCAATCTGACTTCTCCATGCAGGTATTATATTTCTCATAAAGGGATCATAAAGGAGCCACTACTTGATGCTCTATTAAAAGCACTCCAGACTGGAGATTTTAGTGTGTGTGTGTTTTTTCCTATACCCCAATGAACCATCAAAACCCAGAACATGTAAAACATTATGTACTCTGATTGATTGTACCCATTTGAGAACTGGAAAATATTTGAAATGATTGTTGCACAGCTGGTTATGATTGCATTCATGCTTGAATGAAAGGTCCTGCAATTTTTTTTTAATTGTAATTCTTTTTTTATTATTATTTCCATTATGTATTTTTTTTTTCAACCTCATTTTTATTTTAGTTTAGCTTTTGATATTCGTATGGCTGGTTTAAGAAGCTCTGAACAGGTAAAACAGTACACATGCAACAATTTGTGAACATGGTCAACTCTCATATATAGACAAGTCTCAATGAATACATATGCACCCACAGCTTCTTCAGGAAATGACTAAAACTAAGGGCATTTTTCATTTTATTTTAGTGTTGAGCATACAATGTAATGCAGGTGAAATGGGTTTGTAGTAGCTTTCCTAATGGAAACCTGCATACTAAGCTTCAAGCTATATCCATCCATCCATTTCTCCACACGCTGGTGTGGTGGAGAGCAGTGTTGCCTCATAGCAAGAAGGTCCTGGGGCTAATTCACCTGCCAGCTTGGGATACTTCTGTACAGAGTTCTGGATAATCTGGCTCCCTCTCACAGTCCAAAACACACACATTTTGGCTAATTGGTGAACTTGGGAACGCGAAGGGTTGTCTCTCTGTGATAAACTGGCGACCTGACCAGGTTCAATCTTGCCTCTCTTTCTATGACAATTGGGATAGCCTCCTCCCCCCCCCCCCCCCCCCCCAAACCTGAATGGAATAAAGGGAGGAAAACGGATGGATGGATGAATGGTTGTCTGTCTCAGTGTTAGCCCTGTGACAGATAGGTGACCTGTTCAGGATGTACCCTGTGACAGCTGGGACAAGCATCAACCGTAAACACGACCCTTAAATAGTTAGCTAAAATTAAAATTAGGAACTTAAGTCCGTTGGTTATTCTTTAATTTCCCCTATTGTAACTCTAGTTTAAAACTACTCTTGATCCGCTGCCAGTATAAAAATAAATGTGCAGCTGCAGTAAGCAGAGAAAAAATAACTCAGAAATTCCACTTCTCTGACGAGATTGCATGTGTCTGGGTACAGACAGTAGGTGTGTGCAGGAAAAAAAATCAAACAAAAATAGAACTTGAAAGCTAACATTTGATGTGATGGACTATGAAAGCTCTTCCTCAGTGTCCACCTCTCGCCTGTGTTTCCTGTTTAGAGGCAGGACTCATCTCATGTTAACTCATGTGTGAGATTACCTTTGAGATTTCGCTTTTGCCCCCTTCTTTTTTATTTTTACATGACATGTGCTAAAAACTATTGTTTATCAGACTCTTCCCCACCTGTTGCAGCAGGCCAGAAAAAGCGAAGCTCTGCTGTTGTATAACTTTTAAAATCCTGCTAAATTAACTGCTGTTATTCACCGTTAATAGTTCAGCTGCTTCCTGACTGAGTATATGGTTTTAATTATATCCTGATAATGTCTGTCTGTGATGAAAATAATGGTATATGCAGAAGCATACTGTATGTATTTTAAACCCACAGCATGCACTGATTTCCTGCCAGCAACCATTATATAACTGTAGTTATATAACATTTAAGTAGAGGAAGTCAATGTATGATTAATTGTCTTGTCAATGATTTTTTTTACTTTTGAAGAAATTATTGCTCCTCAGACACTGATCACAATAACTGAGTCACCTTTCTTTGAGTATTTCTTGACCTTCTCTGCTATTATGAGGTAGGTCCTTATCTCTGATGAAAATGCTGATTATTCACAATGAGAGTAGTAATGACCGTAATTTGTGTAATAGGTTATATCACAGCTTTCTTCATATCCCTTTACCCCTTATCTCCTGTTTTCTAAATGACTGGGAAATTTCCCTGAAAATACAGTATACTGCCAGTAGCTAAACAGTGTGCACTGACTCAGTATCTGCACATTTAAAACTTCAGCGTTGCCTTTTTTATTGTATATGTACAGAGTAAAGCCAACATTTCATGTGTTCCTGTCCTTAAGAGCTATTTTAAATTTCCCAGGGAACAAGTGCTTTAAAACAGCAATCAAAGTTACAGTTTGAGTGTGGTCGTGCATGAATTCTGTATGCAGATGGATTTAACGCTCCTTCCTAATTTGGCCTCAGCGATGAGTTGCTCTTATGCATGAATGCCCTTCAGGCCCTTGGAAACAGCTGCACTTGTAGGTACCTACAATGTCTCATTTCAGTTCTTCAGCACACTCCAATTATAGTTATAAATACAGGAGCTGAGTAGGTGTAAATGTGGTACATGCGTATGTGCATAAGTGTTTGGTGGGATAGAGAGCGGTTCAAAAAGCAGAATATAAAGGACTTTTTTTTAGTCATCACATGGTACTGGACATTATTAAAAACAGGTAACCTGCTCTGGCAAGGAAAGACGTCTTCTGTGAAAAGCCCTAATGTATTTCAAAAAGGTGACAATCTTATGAGAAGATTATGGACATAATGAGCTGACCCTGGTAGAAGAGAATGGCCTTAGGAACTAGATGATGCCCAGCCACTTGCTATGACACGTGCATCTACTGAGCTAAGGATGAAAACTATGGCTGAAAGAGTTTTATCAGAAGGGATCCTACTCTACTCATCATCCTCACTTCCAGCATTACAGAAACCAACGATCTTGTACATGCCACTCCCACAATCCTAGAAAAACTCGGGTATAAGAGCAGGAATGTCTTATACCCTAAATGTGACCCCACTTTTTAGGTATTTTTACCAAGTCCTCACTGTTCAGCAAATATAAGAATGTGTGTGTGCATGGAGTGCTTAGGTTTGCTGAATATAGACAATGGAAACCCAGGAAAGTCTGTTAACCTGACTGTGATAATTGTTGAAACATACCTGCAGTTACATCTGTAATTATCTCCACAGATACAGTATAATTAACAAGTTGAGTCCCATTTGTTAAATTGCATATTGTAACAATTTGTTGGCAAACAGATAGAAACAGTGATCTCTAGATTTGTCATTGTTGTGAGGTTGATAAGAACTCATCATGGCACAAATTCAGAAATCCGCTTCAATTTACTCTTTCTTTGGTTGTCCAGTTTGGAATTAAGAAACGTTAACGGGAGCTGGAGCCTACTGTAGCCAACACACACCTGTGGAGAATTTTTAGTATCCATATTTTTGGCTTTAACAGAGAACTGAAACTGGACTGCTCTATGTGTAGAGAAATGGGTTCATTTCAGGGGAAATTCATTCTTATACTATAACAGCTGCTATAACAAAGTATAGAATATAATGAGAATATTATCAGTCTTTTGCTCTCTTTTGAGTAGTTTCTTTTTCTTTTTCTGAAAGATAGCTGGAACTGTGAATAATAATATGAACTATCATGTACTATTTCCATGTAAATTGAATACATTTCTCACTAGCTGGAAATTTTCTGCTGAGCAGAAATAGACATGAAGAGCTGTTGGAGCTCAGATGGAGGCAGCCATTGATACTGCACTTTTCACCTTTCGAAGGCCATCCATTCAATGTGCAGAGCTTAGCTGGTGTGGAAGGTGGTACAAAGCATTGAAAAACATGAACCGTGACAACTGTTATGACTCCACACCTGACTTCCACATCAGCCTTGACAGCTCTCTGAGACACACACCCACCCACCCACACACACACACACACACACACACACACACACACACACACACACACACACACACACACACACACACACACACACACACACACTCTCTTCATCGTAAAAATATGGTACAGAATAACTACTTTTTTTTATCCATTCAATAGTTCAGATGTTTTGTGCAAGAACATTTTCTGTGTTCAACAATGTTTGCTACAATGTTTCCTCTTTTCCTTTTTGGCTGGTAGCATAATCAGTGTATTTATCTGCACTGGGTGGATGAACTAAAGGCAATCCTTGCAGGTTTCCAAAGCACTTTTATAAATTGGGATTGGACATTCTGTCAGTGTCTATCATTTCAGCCTTTTTCACACAGGTTTACAAAAACCTTCAAGGTCACTGAGGCTCCTTGACATCTATGCTGTGGTATCAAATCATAAACCTGTCTAATGGAGTGAAAATCTTTGCAGACCTTGTGAAATCTTGTTTTAATGCCTTGGGCAAAGACTTCCTGCTGCAGAGCTCTCAGAAGTCGTTTAACCTCTCAGTAACATCTGCAGGAGTTTGAAGAGAAATGATGAAATTCTCATAAACAGGCGTAACTTTAAGGCTGCAACAGAATGCAAAGTAAGCCCTGGCTTCCTTCCCACATAGCAAACAGATCTGACCCAGATCTGGTATCAAGCCGGCTCTGCTGGTTGACTTCTGGCATGATAAGACGTATGTCATTCAGATATGGGCCAGGCCTGGCATAGATGGTACTGTCTATGTGATGACATGCCATATCTGGCTCGATTGTGGTTTGGTTTATGTGGCCCAGGCCCATAACAAACAGGTCTGGCCCGGATCTGGCATCAAGCTGGTACTTCTGATTGACCGGTGTCATGGCAGGGTGTATGTCAACCAGATGTGGGCCAGGTCTGGCAATGATGGCACTATTTATGTTCCTATTTTCCTATTTTAGTTTGAAGATCCAAATGCCACGTTGCAATACTATACTGCTATAGTAGCCAACGTTTCAAATGCAGATTTGACAGGTTTGTGAGTGTACACTTTATCCAAAACCTAGTGACGGTTTACTCATCTCTGCCAGTGGGTGGCTGTAGCTCAGGAGGTAGAGCAGGTCACCTACTAATTGCAAGGTTATTGGTTTGATCCCTGGCTCCTCCAGTTTGCATCTCAAGAGTGTGAATGTGTATAAATGTCGTTAGGAAGCACTCAGTATAGAGAAAGTGTGTGTGATTGGGTGAATATGGCATGTTGTATAGAGCACTTTGAGTAATCTGAGACAGTAGAAAAGTGCTGTAGAACACTCAGTCCATTCAATGTCTGAACAGAGTTTTGTCATGTTACTTTTGCACTATTATGTTCTGGCACGTTGTTATTACATGGCTTGATTAAGGTACACATTAGGCTGACATCTGGGGCCAGAGCCGAAACTGTTCTGGGCCAGCACAGGGCCAGCAGTGTGTCTGCAACTGGCCCGTGGCTGCACACAACTTACACATGGCCCACATACCGCAAAGAATGATGGCCCTTTGGTGGCCCAGATCAGGTTTGCCAGAGGTAATCCACACATGGGCCAGCACAGGACCACCAGTATGTCTGCAACTGGCCTTGTGCTGGCCCATGTGTGGGCCACCTCTGGCAAACCAGATCTGGGCCACCAAAGGGCCGTCATTCTTCGCGGTATGTGGCCTATGTGTAAGCACATTGTGTGGGCCAGATCAGGGCCATACCAATTTTGCTATGTGGGTTAATGGCTATTCATGATCCAAATTATGAAGTTTACTATTTTTGGACTGAATGATTATCGTATCCTAGAATGTATCAGCTCACTGTAGAATACTTTTTAAAGATATTTTAAAAGCTTTATAATTGTCATTTCTATTTATCAGGGACACCTTCTTTAAACGATATCTATTTGTGTTCTTCAGCAAGTATTGAAGTAAAGGTCAGGATGTTATTCATCTTCCCAGCATGGGAGGATATCCTTTCTGCAACAGCCAGCACATGATAGGAAAATGAGATTCAGATAGAAAGGTCAGAGTTTAAATATTTTTCATCTGGCTTTAAAGAGCTGCTCTTTGTTTCCTGTTTGACTTTTATAATTGGCTTCATAATCTCATTTAAATACCTTATGACTGGACATTTTTGTTTGTTTTTTAATAGCTCACCTTGTCAGTTTCCCCAGTATCTGGTAAAATGTAATTACATTTCATAATCAGCACAGAGCAACCTGTTGAAAAATGCACGGGGGTGCCGTCTTCCTCCTGCTGCTTGCAATAGTGTATTGAGAAGGTGGATGAGGAAATAGCTAGCATGGCTCTGTCAGATGCTAGCAGCACCTACTGCTAACTAGTTAACTGCTTGTTAGGTCACTCTTTTGAAAAGTCAGCTAGTACAATACAACCGTGCTACATTTGTTGTGTTAAGTAGCAGCAATACATTAATATGATAAAATACAAACAAACATTCAAACTGATTCAATATCAGAGTACTGCATTGTTGCTCACCCAGCGAAAATATTAAAGTTTTTCTGAGAATTAATTTTGAAAGTATTTCTGAAAATTGTCTCTCAATTCTGGGCTAAATTTACACAGGAATCACACTGCATACAGTTCACAAACTTTACTTTTACTAGTAGAATACTACTGTTGTCTGCACTTTAGCTTCTTAAAGCTGTAAAGTGCATTTTAATTTAGTGGTGAAAGGATGTCTGTGGCAGTGGTGTGGTCTCTGGCTCTGCTGCAATGGAGAGGTGGTACAGTAAGCTCACGGGGCTGTGCCGGGAGGACCAAGGTGACAGCTGAGAGGAATTAGAACTAATGAAATCTGCCCCTTTTTAGTGCCTGAACTCAGGAAGGAGTGGCATGGGGTGTGGGAAGGAGCTGGAAAGTTGGCTTCCCAGTGCTGAAGCAGTGGGAACGCTGTATTTAAAAAATAAAGGCGCTCAGCGTGACAATTGAACACTGTGTGGGTCCTGATCATTTCACAATGTGTAATGCACAATGGAAAGAGTGATAAAGGAGGAAAAAAACAAAGTCTTGAATACAACATGTTGCATGTTCTTAAAAGGCTTTACTGCGTTGCTATTACAGATATTGTGCATTGGGAATATTGAGCATTGACAGACTAAAGGCCAAATGAAAAGGTGAGTATTCCAGTGTTCAACGCAGCAGTGGAACAACAAAAGTAAATGTGTGTTACATTGTGTATCTTAAAAACAATTTTCCACCTTCTATTTTATTTTGCTGTCACAGCTGCACAACTCAGCGGCGCTTAATGAGTGCGAAGAAACAGAAATATCTAAGAATATCATCATGAGGCCAATTAGAAGCCAAAAAATTGTAGAACTGAAAGTCTACAAAGGACCTGTCAAAGTCTTTCCACACAAAACCCACGCACCCACACACAGTTCCAGCTCGCTTTCAGTGTGTGAGGTAACCTCAACATGTACCTCTTCAACTACAGACGATTGTGGTTGGTGGCTGAGTCACAGCTTGTCTCTGATGTCACTGCAGACAGAATCACTAATGAAAGAATTTCCAACCAAGTTGGCTCTGTGGCTGCATTTTTCGGGATGCAGTAGTGTACCTCTTTGCTATTAAGTACATCACAAGCAGCCTTTTCAGTGTGGAGTGACTACAAAGGTTCACAACAGCTATATACAGTTAAAGTCTTCCGCCAGCTGCAAGATCAGAGGGCTTTGAATAAAAAAAGGTTTCACAGAATTCTAGCTAAAGCAGTTTTCCTGTATACACAACCTGTTTGTTAAATAAGTTATAAAACCTGTAGATTATGATTGTTTAAATACTTACTTTGTTATCAGTCTACAAAATAAAAAGCAAGGCAAGGAGCAGTGAATCATAGCCTTTCTTAAAAGAGCAGAGTCAGAAGCTGTGTCCTCTTGGTGAAATGTGCTTATAGTCTGTCTGTCTGTTGACAGCTCAGAGGCTGGAAGGTGATGTGCAATGTCACTCTCCATCTTGAAAGTCATTAAGTAACCTGTCAGTTTTCATTAAGGAAAACTGTAGTAGGCTACGGAGAGGCGTCAGTGCTTTTGTTGCAGATTGCTTTATGTATTTCTGTATTTAGCACAGAAGAAAGTCGAGGACGACTTAGAGAAGAATTGTACATTATTGCACAAACAGTTCTTAATACAAAACGTTCGAGGTAAGTGAAGGTGTCAGTGCAGTCACTCATGAGTAGGCTTCTCGGTCCATGCTGTGCTTGTGAACCATGACGAGCATTTTGCAGCTTGTGACTCAGATCAGTTTGTCAGCACTTGTCCATTATCAGACGGTGTGCGTCATTACTTACGTGATTACCGCACTACTGTGTCCTTTATTGTTGAGGTGCACAGAAAACACACGTTGTTTATCCAGAAGAAATGCAGCAGAGTTCATTCTGGACAAGTTGGCAGTTATAAAGAGACGATTCTCTTTATCACTCTCTCTTTTTAAGGTGTAATTTCATGGGACAAATCTAGTCATAATCTTCCATTTTCAAAGAAACCCTGTAAAAAACTAAAATGTTAACGAGAAGTTTGTTTTGGTTTGTTGTGGCTAAAGGCTGACCGAATGTAGATTAAATCTCTTTAACACATGGGTAAAAATACACGCACATAATAACACATTACTGAAAAATACAGAAAATTTAGCAAAGCAATTATCTTCTTTGAGAATACAGTTGAATACTCTATACTGCAAACTGCAACGCAAACTAGTTTTAAAATAGACTATTTCAATTTTTTAAATTTATTTTACGTTTAATGCCGACTTTACAGACACAATATCCCCTATATGAAAATGTAAACTTTTAAGGTATTTATCAAATGCAGTTAAATAAATAGAGCAGGATTTTTACTAATATTTAATTGAACTATTTGTTTTTTGTGCAATAATTTTGTGTCTGTGTGCCATGTTGGCATACAAAATAAAACACAAAAGTACCAGTGTCAAAATGATTGGCCTCCCTGTAAATAGTCAGTTGTGTGTATTTCTGCTGGATATTGACCCTGGTAATATTTGTGGGTGTTTTAAATATTTTTTTTCAGTTGGATAAGGGGAAGAAAAGAAAGAATAGATCACCATTGCAACTTGTACTCAAGACCAAACACGTTCTCATCCACAGCAATTTGAGAACCACCATTCTAACCACTCTGATTGATATTTTAGTTTTTCTCCAGCCAACCGAAATAAATACATTCTTGTTGTGTTGAACTTGCTTCTCAGTAGACCCCCTCATTGTTTGTGTGGTTAACAGTGTTATAGTCTAGCTGGCAAGCACCACATGACTGATATTCCTGTTGGGATATAGTACATCCAGGAAACTTACACAGCACTATTTGTAACCTTTAGGTCCAGGTGCTAGGAAATCTAAACAGTTATTTTCCTCCTGTATCTGTCTCAGAGCTCTGTACCTTTTGTATGAACGTGCAAGTCCTCCACCTCATAACTAGATCCAGTCCTCACTCCTTCTCTGAAACACATTTTTTGCTGAATCTCTGAGTCTGTTGCAATGATCTTAACACATCACTTGAGGTTGGAGTTTTTCCTTCCACTTTTAAAACAACCACAGTTAAACCACTAAAGCAATCAAACTTTGATACTAGTATACTAACTAATTACAGACCAAAACCTTCAAACTCATTACAGATCAAACCTTCCCTTTTCGTGCAAAAGATGTACTACTGGACATCTTCAGAAAATGTGAATGAGGCCATAAATGTCGGTCTTTTAACTGTATTTTTGATTTTAGAGCTCATCTTACTAATAAAGACCTCCCTCACTGCCATTCATACTACACCAAAATAGCTAAGCAATAGATAATTGAATAGACAATTAGATAATCTACTATAGAATTACCATTCTAAGAAAAAAGGGGCATTTCCTGTAAATTAAGAGAAATCTCCTGTTTTATAATTACAGGAGAGTCTGGGCAATGAGCTGCTAGAACCTCTTTTATAAGTCTACACATTTGCCTCTTACAATTTAAGCCCAAAGAATTGTGGTACAGCAGCATTTCTTTATCATGTAGAAAAACTGAAACCTACTGTTGAAATTGCCCAATATCTCAGGAAGTAAATGTGTAATGAAACTTCTTTACACTTAGAGAAAGGGACTTTCTTCACTCTTCTGGCCCACTTAAGATCATAGCGGGCTGTATGTGGTCCGACATGTAAACAGTGTTGGGTAAGTTACTTTAAAATAGTAACTTAGTTACATTACTAGTTACTTCTATCAAAAGTAACTCAGTTACTTCAAGTTACTCGTTACTTTCAAAGTAACTAGTTACTAGGGAAAGTAACTTTGGTTTTACTCAAAATTCTCTTGTTAATGTGTTGCTTCCCCAACTTTGCCAGTCTTCTAGCTTGCTTACTTGCCACAACTGCACTGTGCCACCTACCAATAGAAAGGAAAAGATAATGTGCATATTTCCACGAGAGAAATCCCACGCCTGGACCATCATTGACTGCTGCCATGATTCTAGCCTACGTCACACTTTTTACATCCAACACAAAAACTGCAGTCGTGGTGCTTTGATTGTACTCAGAACTCAGAAATTCTGCCTCCTGAATAGGAAGATGTAAGTAACACCAGACTGCAGATGAGCTGCATACAGAGCTGGACTGGGACAAAAAATCGGCCTGGGCATTTTGACTAGAGACTGGCCCACCATTATAGGAAAGATCATAAAGCCTTTGAATGAAAACAAACGCTGTTGTGACAGTGATGTTCACTGTTTTGATGGTATATATGCATCAATCTATCAATCATTTGTTGTAAGATTCAGATAATTATTTTTTTACAGCTAGACATTTTAAATGAGAATAAGAAAGAAAAGTATTTCTTTGTGCCCCCCTCTCCCTGTTAATGCCCAACCTGGCCCCCCTGGCAAAACTTTGCTAGATCCGCACCTGCACAGTTACCAGCTGTAAGCTACCTAAAAAAGGATCGTGGGGTTATCTGTCTCCCAGAAACAGTTCATAACTGCCCTTCAACTCATTCATGTCACCTAAAAGGTAAACCTGTTTCTCCATCACCTGTTCAGCTCTGATGATTCAGTAAGATGATTCTCCTGGTTTCATCTTCATGTTTCTCTAAACTCCACCTAAACTTGGTTTATATCTGACCCAGATAGACTGCAGGTCATAACTTCTTACCTGGACCTTCTTACTTGGACCGGCGGCCGCCTCGGGTCTCTTTTCCTTCTGTGTCCCCTTTCTCTCATCCACCTGCTGCCTCCACCACTTGCTAATGTTACAGAATCTGTGGAAGCTCCGCGATAGCCACCACACGAAGTAACGAGTAACGACCCTATCTAAATCCCAGTAACGACTAACGCGTTCCTGATTTTGGCATAATAACTAGTTACCGTGCTCGTTACCACAATAATAACGTAGTTACTGTAATGCGTTACTTAATAACGCGTTAGTCCCAACACTGCATGTAAAATGAGTTTGACATCCCTGGTTTAGATCATATATTACTGACAGGAAAGATTGGGTATCAGCCACTCATGACTTTTCCTGTGGCAGTTGTCTTGGTTTATTACTTTTGCCCTTATATGTGCTACCACTTGGCAACCTGTTCACACAGCATAATGTGTTACCATAGTTGTGCAGATGATACATAGCTATCCCTATCTGAGTTAGATGACGAACTCTCTAACACTGTATTTGACTGACATTAACAAATAGATCACCACAAACCTCTTAAAACTTAACAAAGACAAAATGTGAGTTCTTTTAACTGGGCCTAAAATCAAACAATGTTGTTGGACTTCCCAACAACATTAACAGAAGGTTTCAGCTTATCCATAATTAGTTTTATCAGTCTGCTGCAGGATTTATTTAAAATACTGTTACCAGAAAGAAATGTAGCTTCAGGTACTTTACTGTAATTTAACAGCAATATTTGTTTTGCTGCAGGAATAATGGCCCATGCATCACTAACAAATACAATATTTAGTGTTACCGTGTTAATCTGTTGAAATTTACAGTGCTCAGCTATTTGGTTAATAATATTAAGATAAAACCATATAATTATTTTTTTTAAAAGTTCTACATCTTTAGTAGAAACTGCTGATATACAGAGAAACAGTCTTGGATTTGTAGAATGTTACAATAAGGCAAAAAATGTTATGCATTCAAACTGCATGTTATACAAAATGACCTTTTTCATATAAAACCTTTTATTCTAAATATTCAAAAAAAGTGGTCATGATTTAATGTGACATACCATACATTAACACACTGGAAACATACAACGCTATATTGTTTTTAAAAACCAAACAAAGCCCAGGATAGGAAATTCATGATCAATAAACAACATTTAAAATAGCATGCAACACTTGATGATGTCATGTTTTTTAAAAAAAGATCATGTGACCATGAAGCCTTCACATATATTCAACAAATAGAAATATATAGAAAAAATACAGTGAAAATTATTTGTGTTGTCCTTCCATCACAAATTGTAAAATTTTCATGCATCTTCCAAACCCAAGTTGATATATATTTATTAGTTCATGTTATTATGACTATGATTGATACATGATTCTCGTTTACGGCATTCTGATTCTGAATTAATGAGGGCTGGAGCTTTAAAAGGCCTTTCACAGCATACCCACATGAGCTATTGGAACACCTTTGCAAGCATTTATCGCTGCGTTAAATGATGCATGTGCTTACGTCCATAATGAGGCTCCTCTCAGCTGTCAACGATGGGTGGATACATTCACCATGCTTGAATCAGGATTCTGATGTGAGCTACAGACCTAATTAAAAACTGTCACCTCGGGAAAAGAGAAGGAAACGTAATGTGTGTGGGCGGAAACTTAATGAGCTTCCTCAAACCCGAACGCACACGCTCAGTCGTGCAGTCGTTAATGGTCATACAAACCACCATGTGCATGTGGCCTTACGTGTCCTGACATATTATATAATACTTCATTGACGGTCCTCCTTGACTTTCTGCAGCACTCACAGGCTGTTAATCACGTATCTGACAAGGGAAGCAGCAGCACAGTCTTTTAGGGGCCTTTGCTTTGAGAAGCTACACTAAAGCTGGGATGGCTTTCCTCAGACTACTCAGCAATTATGTACTAATAGTCTTTCTCCCAGTGTATTGCAGTTCAGCACACGGTACAGATAACTGTTTACATGGTATTGATTGCTTTTTAGAAACATAAAGAGAAGTAACAGTATTATTTGTTAAAGTTCCTTTCTATTTTCCTCAGTGATGCCCCTTTGATTTTATTACACATAATAGCGAATGGCTTTTATACACGAACACACACGACCAGACTCTGCTCAAACCAAGAAAACATGTCAGGAATTATGTTGTGCCCGCTAAACTGAGTCACACTTGGGGATTAATGTCACTTGGGAAGTAAAATTGAAGTAATGTCTTAGCCTGTAAAGATCTTAGAAAGGCAAAAAACAAACAAACAAATATAAAAACATATTAAAACTATTTCTTACACCTTTAGGAGGTGGGATGATATGCAGCAATAGTTATGATTTCCAATCTTTTGTAAGAGCAGAATTACTTCAGATTTGATTTCTATACATACAAAAATGAAACATATTTCTGCATTTTTTTTTTTATTTAAATGAACTGGAACATATTAGATACATAGAAAAACTGTGCTGAGGTCAGATTAAAAGGTCACTTTTGCTGACCATATCACAAACTACTTTCCCCCCCCAAAGTCATCTAAATGAGTAATGAAATATCAAGCTAATATAAGCTGGAGTTAAGTTAGTTAAACGTTACAATTGGTAGTTCATGGACATACATATTTGACAACTAAATCTTGTATAAGACCTTGTTTGGTTGGTTCAAGCTGTTTTAATTTACTTTTCCCTGAATTTTGTCATTGTCTGTGTCTTGACATAGCAGCTATGGGAATATTAGATGAAGCCAAACTGTAAAGTGTGAAAGAACAACAAAGACCATATAAGGATGCAGGGGGAGGTGCCATAAATCACAAACCTATCAACCATGAAACTTCATTTGTGTCCCATTTGGGGCTTTGTGCTCTCAGTTTAGCTTAGCATTCAATTTCCAGATTGTGGTTTTGGCTAAAACATCCTCATTTACATTACCCCTGCATGTTAAATGGCATTCAAGGGTAACTGGTGTGCTTGAATCAAAGGGTTGACTGGCCTCACTACTGCCACAACTGGAGTGTCAAGACAAAGGACACTTTGGGTACCTCTAAGATGCCAAAAGCTTTGACAAATTAGCAGTATTTAATGGCAGCAGAATGGAGGAAGGTTGATATGGCATAACAAATCATCTTATAAGACAAACTGTAAAACTGTAAATGGCACTATTAAATGAATGGGACAGTGCCAGCTGTTGCTTTTTAAATGCACTGAACAAAATCAGACAAGCAAGATGCACTAAAGACACTAGGAGAGACTAAAATGGAAAATATCCCTTAAAAATTTATTAACTTTTATATTTTAATAATTTAAAAGAAGAAGTAGATTCATATTCTGTGTAATTATAAATGGAAGTGAGATATAGGCTGTGCCTGAATAACATTCCTGCCATTAGTATAAATTTTCATCAACACCAAACCTGCAAGAGAGCAGCATTTATTTAAATAATTTCTTCTTGTATATGATGCCGCTAGTATATCTGTAAAGCCTTAATCGGGTCACTAATGTGACACACAGTAAATAAGGATTTCTGATTGTATACATTCACTAACAGCAATACATAACAGACCTTATCTTTACAAATAGAGAAACTATTCCCCAACCAGCTCAATCACAGAGAGCGGTAAGGTGGAGATGTGCCTCACAGCTTCGGATATTTTACTACTACAGTACCTCAAATGCCAGAAGTTCATTTAAATTCAGTTTTCAAAACCCTGAAATGCTAGATTTTAGAAATATCTTATTCATCTGTCAGAAAAGCAGGATCATAGCTTTGGTATACTGGAGTTAGAGGGTTTGATCAGAAAGCCTGGCACTGTGGTTAATGTAACTGTCGGCACATTAAGATGGTTAAAGGAAAAAAAAAAACTAAGACAGTTGATAGAGCGGTGACCTTTTCTCAAATGTTACCTCAAGTAATCAAATATATCTCAAAATGCTTTCTCCTCCCTTGTCATGCAAACTTCAAGTCAAAGAAAAAAAAAGTCCACTTATTTTCCAAGACACATCCCAAATACATCTTTATCACTGCCGTTCTCAAAAATAAGAAGTATGAGAGCTCGCACAAGCGCTGCTCAGTCTCTCACACGCCGTCATCCTCAAAGGTTCAGTATACTCTTTAGTAAGGCACGAGTGGAATATTCCTCATAATGAGAAACTGAATGTCAGTCACAAAGAAACTAATATGTCAACATTCATCTCTATAGCGAGGGCAGACTGACCGGCAGATGCAAGGCATATAAATTCATGCTGTAACAAGCGTAATGCAAAAGAAAGAGGGACATTCCTTTGTGTTAGCACAGAGCTGCTGTCTTGTAGAGAATTTGTTCATTGTTGATGATGCAGTGTTTTTATCAGTGAGGATCCTCTCCATCTGATGCAGATTTCAGGGCCTCTGAAAAATTCAGCAGGAGCTTTGCAAAGACACGTCTATTGCTTCCGAAGTTTGATGAATTTATTGGTCTTTGTTTGCAGGGGGTAGGAGGACAGGATGCCCAGTGTGTTGCTACCTCAGTACAGGGTTTTCATTTCCTTCCTCTGCTCAGGAGGAGTTTTCTTTTTTTCTTCAAGCTCATGCCTCCAATACAATCATTTGCTCCAGTCTGAAACATTTTTTTTTTTTTTGATTTGGCTCAGTCACTAGCACAGCAGTCAGTCAGTCACGTTGATGACATAAGACTTCAGACTTCTTTCACAGACTAAATCCAAACTGTGTGTTCTTATGTGTGAGGCTCACACACATGAAGGTACATGGCTTCATGACTGATTTATGGGATGGTTGGAACACAGTCTACTTAACAAATGTGTTTGGGTATGTCATCAGCGATGCTCTGTGAATGAACACAAAAGCATGTTTGTATCTGTAATCTCTGTCAGTGGCTAGATGTATTTTACACAGCTCCCCAAATCTTATTATTCACGCTGCTCCTCATTTGAGGTTTTCGATGATGGCGATCTCCTGTCGGTCGGCGTATTCTGGACTGAGGCCGTTTAGATAAAGGCTGCCGTTCCTCGCCAGGGCCCCCGGGAGAGGACTGAGGGAAAGATTCACTGTGGGATAACCCTCTCTGTCCTCACAAAAGTTAGCTGACAGCGTCCTCTTGCCAGGGGTCATTTCCTGGTTGATGGACGCATTAATACCCAGCTCAGATGACAGCTTGCGCTTGATGGATGCAGCACGCTGAAACTTGTCATAAATGTCAACACTGAGTCGCCTGCGGGTCTCTTTGAACTCTGCTGACACATTTGCAGTCCATTCTGCTGCATGTGCACGAAACTCCCCAACCTGCAGAAAAAGAATGAAGATTGATGTTTGAAGGCGATCAAACACGTGATTCTTAGTTCCTCTATCTACACCTGGTGTTAGAAAAGTCTAGTTTCACTAAATGTCTCTGTTTACTTGTGTTTGGGTAACATGCGTGAATTATATCATTGCTGGTATTTTACAGTGATGAAATTATTATGATAGATTGTGCAGTTGCACTTTTTGGTAATTTGTGTGCAGGTGGTTTTGGACAAAGAGCTGAAGGGTTCAGGGTTGCTAGATTTGTGGGTTTCCCACAGATTTGGGCTACTTTTAACATGGCATTAAAAGTAGACAAAATTAAACACAAGGTGAACCTTTATTCAGGGTGATTGTAGAATCCAGAATCTGAAGGCCAATGAAAAAATGAAAGGTAGTTTAGTTCAATTCAATTTTATTTATAAAGCACCAAATCCCAGCAACAGTCACTCCCATGAGCAAGCATTTTGGCAACATGAGGAAGGAAAGACTCCCTTTTAACAGGAAGAAACCTCAGACAGAACCAGGCTCAGAGAGTGCCACGACTGGTTGTGTCAAAAAATATACTGTAAACACAAACACAAACAAAAACCAGACTACCAAGGTTGTCCGAACTCAAGACCAAACACAGCAGCAATATAATAAAACAATAAAAAACTAAGAACCCTAAACAACCAGTCACAACTGAAACAGGACCCTTAATAACCAAGAATACAAAGTTCCAAAACACAAAAACTTTCCAAAACTTAGGGTTCCAAAACACAGGACCATGAGAATAGCATATCGTATAATATCCAAGTATTCAAATTCTGTTGACATACATTTATTGTTGTCTTGAAGTTAAAATGATATGTTGCTTTTATAGGCTGTTAAAGATTCATAAAAGCTAAAATGTGTAAATTTAACTGACAGGAGGTTGCTAGACAACCGGGTGAGATCATAATATCGGATATGGATAAGACTTGATGTCAGACGTCAGATGTCTATTCATATTAATGTACAGAATTCACCTGCTTGCTGCTACTACTGCACATTCACCCAATGTATATACTCTCTCTCTCTATATATATATAATGTTCTTCCTCTACCACCCCCCCTCCCCCCCCCATTTTTGCACATGTTGAGGAGCGTGTCAGGCTACATTTAAGCAAATGTGTGTTATACTTGTATAACTATGCAGGTGACAAATAAAGAACCTTGAACCTTGACTTTTAGGGTCCCAAATGTGCCCATGTGCCAAATTTGGTCATAAATAAATAAATCAAATATCTATAAATAAAAATTCATATTAAATTTGTTAACTTAAGTAATCTACCAACATTACTCATCATGTACATACACTGCCGTACTAATATGGGTGTCACGTCCGGTGTGGCAGACGTGTGGGGTTGAAGATAGGGCCCAAAATGCAGCAGCTCTGGTGCAGGTGAGTATTTATTAAACAAAAGAAAATACAAACAGCAATGGCGCGGGAACATGAAACTGGAACCTAAACTGGGCAGAGCTAACAAAACAAACCAGAAACGTAGATGCAGGGAGGACGGATGGAGAGATGGAGAGATGGAGAGATGCAGGGTGGAGAGATGGAGAGATGCAGGGAGACCGAGGTAAACAACACAGACGAACCAGCCACGACTAAGACAGAAGACACGACTTAAAAACACTCAGAGAACACAGGGAGATTACACACAGGTGGGGGACACAGCTGGGAGTGATTAACGTGACGAGACTAGGGAGGCGAACTGAAAACACTCACATAAGACGCAGACCTTCACAATAAAACAGGAACTTACACATGCAAGGACACAGACTAAGAAACGCGGACTTGATACAGGAACACACGGGCAGAACACAGTAAACACTAAACAGAGGAAGAACAGAACCAACAATCACACTAATAGAAAATACAAAACGCTGGGTCAAAAGGACCCAGGACCATGACAATGGGGATCCCATTGCAGCATATTAGGCTTGTTTTGGTCTTGTTATTGCTGGTTGTAAGGGTGGTTTTGAGACACCGACATGGCAACCCCGAGGCTTCTCTATTTCTGGCACAGTTCTAAGCATCTACACTAGAGACACTTTTACTGCCATCCTCTGTCACACAGTCAGATTAAAATTTAATTCATGTGAAGAGACAAAGTAATTTTTTATAACTCTAATGTGGAGTTGAAGCACTAAATCCAGGAAAAACAAAAAAACTTGGATGTGTTACATGAACATGGTTTATAAAATGTCATTTCCGTTAATCAGTGCAAACCCCTGTTTAATAGCTCTTATCCAGAGCATTCTTCCACAAAATATGCCAGCACTCCAATTATCAAATGAGCACGACAGACCTTTTTAACATTCATTCATTATTTGCAATAAAAGTTAGCTACGGTAAAGGCCAACAGCAGGTGTGGAACTTTATGAGAAGTGGGAAATGAATGAGAATAAAATTCTTTAAAGCATTAGTACATTTAGTCTCATTCTCTTGTGCTATCATTAACCTGAGGGTAGTGGACTTAAAAGGACTTAAAAGCAGGAAAATGTTTCCAAATTGTGATTTTTAGAAATGGGTCTGTGTTGCGAGGTTTTTTTTTTGTGCTGCATTTGGCACAAGATGTTGTACACACATTAGAGGTTACAGACATTTTCCCGACCATTCATCACTGGCCTGCTGAGATTTTTTCCCCAAAGAATATTAATGCAGGAGCCTAAAGCAATGAATTAAAAATGAGTTTTGTCATTGAGCTGTGTGTGACCTACTGAACAGGCCTCTGGCGGATATATACTGTATGTGCTTTGCACAGTATGCTTATTTATGGTTTCTGAATAGTGACAGGGAAGAGGGAGTTAGGCCAACACATCATTGATCCCACCTTCATTATGAATTAGACCCGTTTCTCCCGGCTGTTTTGTTTATTTATTAGGCTCTAAGGTACACTTGAATTGAAAATGATGGCGCACATTGGAGCACAAACACTGCACGCTTTCCCTGCTGTCTTTTCACTTTCTCTTCCCTTCCCCTAATCCATTCCCCCAGTCTCCCACTTTGTCTGTCAGTAATGCAATTCCCTGCGGAGCTCACAGCCTACACAGCTGTACTCCTAATTATGGCTGTGAAAGGATTTCCCACTATAGAGTGCTATATGCCCTTCAATGTGTGCATGAATGTGTGGCTTTTCCCATTCTTTCTACATATAAATAATGAACCTGCCACAGCAGCACAGTATCATATTTATCAGCACCAGCCACTGCAAACACACCAAAGTTTGAAGTGTAAAACAATAAGGCTTAAAAACATTCTTTTTTCCAGCTGCCATCTTTCAGATGAACAGATCATAGTTTTGCTTATATTGATTATTTATGCTTCATGATGTGGAAACTCTTTTATGATTATTTATTCAATTCATTAGGTTGGATTAGGCTTGTGTTTGTTTTAAAAGTGTGCAGGACTATTAACTTACTGCAGACCAAATGTCTGTACTCACAGGTACAAAAAAAGTAACCTGAACCTTTCTGTCATTGGAAAAAAATGCATTAACTACAAATTTGTTTGCTTTGCTACTTAAAGAGTGAAAATTCACTGAATACTAACTTATCTTGATGCATTCTCAATCATCCAGGAAAATAAATCTCCAAAAGTTGATTCTGTTCATCTGGACGTAGTGTTTTCTGGGAGAAACATTTCGTCACTCATCCAAGTGACTTCTTCAGTCTCAGCTGACTGCAGGTTTCCCCAATCTTATAAACAGTACATTTGCATAATGACTGAAACCAGCCCACTGAAGGAACAATGGGCTGTTTCTTCCTTAAGGAACTGGCCTCACAGCCCATTGTTCCCATTGTTGTTCCATCGTCCCATTGTTCCCATTGTTCCTTCAGTGGGCTGGTTTCAGTCATTATGCAAATGTACTGTTTATAAGATTGGGGAAACCTGCAGTCAGCTGAGACTGAAGAAGTCACTTGGATGAGTGACGAAACGCTTCTCCCAGAAAACGCTACGTCCAGATGAACAGAATCACCTTTTGGAGAATACTAACTTATCATCTCAATATACCTTGTAGAGCAGGGGTGTCAAACATAAGGCCTGGGGGCCAGAATTGGCCCAGCAAAGACTCCAATCCAGCCTTGCTGGATGGCTTTGGAAAATGTTCCAAACTTGTTGGATACTTTGTGTGAAATAAAGGCTAAACAGCAATTTAAAAAAAAAGTGAAAATAAAATATGCTAATAGACCTCTCAGTACCAACCACAAGCTTGGTTCCTCAAGCATGGGATGCTATTAGCATAAGACTCTAAGATAAATTTTGGGATTCGAGGGGCTGACAGAGTTCTTTCTTCAACTTCAGTTCAGATTCTACATATCTGCATGCTTTATGTTGTCAGTAAAACCAACAAAAGAGCCAACTTAACAGCACTACTTGCCTCTTCTTTAGTTTTCTTGGAGATAACCCGAAACCAGTCTCCGATCATACTTAGTACTGCAGCAAAGTACGCCAAGCCCACCAAAATCCAGAAGAGCACCACGGGTTTATAGTAATCAAGGTATTCTGGTTTCTCGAACCCACCTGAAGAACAACAAACAAAACTGTGTTATAAAAGTGGGTCACATCGTTCTGGGATACTTACAGCGCTGTGCAAAAGTCTCGAGCCACCTCTCATTTCTCATTTACATTTTGCTTGGAAAATGAGAAATAGCTGCAAATATTCATTTAAATATATGTGTGCAGATATTTACTACAAGATCCCCAACAGCACTGGCTGAAATCAGCCCCAAACCATGACAGAGTCGCCACCATGTTTCACAGCTGGCGGTAGAAAAAGGTTTTAAACCTGAATTCAATTTCTTAAGTACATGACTTTCAGATACTTTTCATCTGCTGTAGATAGTTTTTTAAGGCCTGACAATTCTTTGGTCCCCCACTTGTCCAATTTCCTCAAACTTTTTAAAGAAACTTTGCACACTGTGCAAAGTTTTTAGCTCATAGATTCTTGGGAATCATCTTGTTGGTGCAAATATGCTATTTTATGCATTTAAAAGTGTTAGATTTGACATCTGTTTTTGCAGCAAACTGCTAATAACAAAATGCCTAAAGATAAAGATACTGGTTGTTCCCTTGAGTTAGGTGCCTTTTTTTTGAACGATTGAATGATTTGTAGGTCAGCCTTTTGAAAACAGTCAGGTACAGGGAATGGACAGAAAATGAGTGAAAAACCAAAGAAAAACTTTTAAGAAAGTCTCAAGAACACTTTTAAACAAAGGTGTCTGGCTCCTTGGAAGAAATGAGTGGTAGCTAAAGACTTTTGCACAACGCTCTGCTTGACTTCACCCAAATCTATTTCTATGAATGACCCAGGAATAGGGGCTTTTATATAATGATTTTTCTATAATAGATCCATGTTGCATCAGTTCATGGGCTGGTTCTGGTTTTCTGTCATTGTGAACATATTACCTTAAGCCCATTTAAATGCCACCTCAGCCCCCATTATGGTCCTTACCTTTCAATGACTCCGTAAAATATCAGCAGGGATGAAGAGTCAGAGCCAGCAAGCTCAGTGTGCAGTTAGATAATCTCCCATTACAACAACATTTTAACTAACGGGAGTCCACGTTGATTAGCTTAGTGTAGCTACTGGGGGTTGGCACAGGTGCCACAATCTAATCTATAATCATTAGACCTGCTCAGGGAAGTTTAATCCAGCAGTCTAAGTGTTTGTGATTTGTCCCATCTGCCTCTCTCTTGTTATCTGCCAAAAAGGTCAAATCAAGCTAATACCAGCTGCTACACAAATACACACAAGCTGCGAAAAATGCACAGTACACACTCTTACTTTTTCTATCACAGACATACTGTATTATGTACAGTGTGTTTAGTTAATTGTTTATAATTATTCTTTTAGGGTGTTTACAGACTTGCGTCATGAAATAGTGTGACATTTCAAGAAATGCGGTACACTTATTCCATTTCTTGCGGTGAGTCATGATCAGTGCTCTTCTCGGGTTTATTTATGGAAGGAGAATGAATCTACGTCCAGCAGCTGTATAAAATTTGAAAATGAGCAGGAAGCAGGGTATATCTGAAGATAACAAAATGCCAACTGGTCCATCAGACACAGTGTGACACATTGTTTATTCTGCACAAAAAAACCCCAACAACTGTAAAACAAGCTTGCTGTTTCACAAAGATTAAACAATATGGTAGAACAAAATGGGAATAATTATTGTGAAATGAGCCAATGTCCGAAAATCTTTCAGAAAGATGGAGAACTATTGTCCAAAACTACTGTAAAAAATTACTAGAAGGTCTGGCTCCTTAGAAACAAAATCTGATCAGTGGCTCTGTTATGCTTGCTTGGATATAAAGTAATTCCCATCAACATCTTCAAAGCACTAAATGAAGACAACATTTGGGAGACTAATCTGATGTTCTGGTAGAGCTCCAGAGACTCACACAATCAGTGGCTATGAGCTCGGTTGTCTTTACAGTTAAATATGTTATCGGTGTTCATAAGAACTACTGTCAAGGTGCTCGTAAATTAAAGTGAGGCACAGAATATAATTGTAGTGCACTGGGAGGCTTATCACCGCTGCGCAGATCCTTTGAGTCAGGCTGGCCGATAAATCATTGAACTATAAATACACTGATTCTACATAAAAATGAAGGACAAAAGAAAATTCAAGTGACCTTTTTCTCCAGCGACAAAGTCTCCAAAGCCGATAGTGGTGAGCGTGATGACGACAAAGTAGATGGACTCGAGAGTGCTCCAATTTTCGATGTGCTTGAAGATGACGGCTGGCAGGGCCACAAAGATGAGGCACCCGAACAGGATGAAGAGCAGCGTGGAGATGACGCGAATCTTTGTCTGGCTGACTTTCCACTTCTGTAGGGAGATTTGCTCGCATGAAGAATACATGATGTGCACTTTCGGAGACTAAAACTTTAAATTCAATCTGTGGGAGCGATAGGGAAGTGCTTGAAAGAATTCAAACAGCTCAGAAGCTTTACATGGAAACACTGCGGCTGAATTTTATGAGTAGTTACCATGTGCTATGGTTTCTGATGTGCTAATAAAACAAGCTGTTTGTTTTTCCTTACAGGTGCGGCCGCTGGCGATACATCGGGAATTTTTATTTGTATGCTATCCTTTTATTCCGCTCCGCACCAGCCCATTTCCCCCTGCCTGTCCTGCCTTAGATATTGTCAATATGTATACTACATATAATGTAATAACTGAAAAACAACAACAACAACAACCCATGCTTTTATTTATTTATTTGGATCTGAATATTGTAATGAGTCACTTTCTTTGACCTCTTCCTAGGAATAAACTGTATGTTTTCTAACATCTCAAGCTGTGAAGTTCATGTGACATCATTTCCACTCTCAGATGGAACGCTCACCCATGACTTGACATCCCTTGGAAATGCTCTAATAACAAATTTACTGCATTTTTAGTAGCAGCTACTGTATGCTAATTGATACATTACAGTCAGCACTTGCACTGCTTCAACAACAGCATGCACATTTCATTTCCTCATTATCCCCAGAGTTCGTCTTTTCCTTGAGTTACTGTGCATTATATTCTGCACGCTGTCCTTTTTTGTGCTGCCCTTGCACTCATGGTGACTGCTTTCAGCTGGGTCTCTTGGTATCATGCCCTTTTCCTCTGCAGTTATGTAAGACCAAAGCACAGCACCTCAGAGGTAAAGTATAAAGAGCAGACTGCCCTCAGATCACTCTGTCTGTGATGTCTTATGTCCTCATCGCTCTCAAAAAAGCATAGTACAACAATGCACAGTTGAAAGGTAATCTACAGTGAATGTTATAGAAACAAATTAAAACTGAATCACTGTATTTCCATGGGGACCAGTGAAGCTGATGGATTTCAGCACCTTCACTGCACGGCAGTGAGTTCAGCAGGTGGCAGTCCATCTTTTTCCATTGTCTCCATGACCTTCCAACCTGTCTTTTCCTCCCCGGGGGAGGGACAGAGCCAGCTATACATCAAAATCAGTCCCCTGACAAAATGCTTTTGTCAGTGCTTTTATACTGAAACAGGAGACTCTTAAACTACTTTTTGAGGGGACGTATGATTTCAGCTGACTTTTACGGAAGATAAACAAAGTACATCAGGAAATGAAAAATATCTGATAATTAGGCCCTCATCTTTTTTTGTCTTTCTTCTAGGAATCTACCAGATGCTACAATCTTCAAGGTAATAAAAGTCAGTGCCTATCTACCTTATCAACAGATTTGTATTCATTTTTAATCTAAATTTGCAATAAATTTCACTTTTTACAACTTTATTCATGTATAATGTCACTGATGGATAGAGAACATATCTTACCACGATCATCTTCTCTACTTTGGCGATGCCCTTCCCAAAAATAGTTCCCAACTGGTCCCCGACACCAGCCAGTAAGAATCCAAATAGGGGAATCCCCAGCAGGGCATAGATTATACAGAAGATCCGCCCACCTTCTGTGTGAGGAGAGATGTTCCCAAATCCTGAGAGAAATGACACACACACAGTGAATGTTGAGTGGATCTTGACAGTTTCAGTGATGTTATGTTTCCAAATTATTCTATCCTCTGGAGCAGAACATAGTTTTAATGTACAATTTGCATACTTTCTAACATAAAAGTTAAAGGCGATTGTTGATTCATAGTTGCACCTGTTTTATTTTTCTCTGAGCTTTCATTCATGAAATTGCACATTTTTAAAAATCTTATTGCTCTCTACTTTTGCTATATCACGCTTGTCAGTTTAAATCATGAAAAATCATGTGAACAAGTGTTTGGTTTTTCTTCTGTAATGAAATGGAACATGAAGAGTGAAGGATCCAAATGCAGAAAACAGACATTGGTTAGATTAAACAGAAGGCACTGTTTATTTAGATTAAAAACTCAGATTTAAGTCCTAAAAAGAAGATGAGCAAAGTCCAAAATCCAAACCCAAAACCCTGAGGCTCAGAGAAACATGCAAGCAAATGAGCAGAGAAGCAGTACTACACGACAAGCAATGCAACCAAATCGTTGCCTGGTCACTAGCTGGATCCCTCCTTATGTGGGGATGGTCCCCCCCCCCACTGGTCACCTCGATGTGTAAGGTGGGCTGACCCATGTTACAATGTCCGGTCTGTGCCTCCAGGGCTCGTGGGTGCCTGTAGGTTGGGCATCTTGTCTCAGGGAGCTTGTCCCAGACCCAGACCATTTTGTCTCACCCCTTTATTGTGACGCAATGTGCAGATGAGCTCCAAGCCTCGGGACTCATCTGCACACTCCAGTCTACTCTTTGTGGCGGTGGCGCTGGGTGCTGCCCTAGACATGGCGGTGTTCAGGACTGTTGTCATTGTCATTGTGTGCCTGACGTCTGACTTCTTACCGCCCTCTGGCAGGGTGTGGGGAATGGGGCTGCCTACTGAACCAGTCGTTTGCTGGTTCTCTCCTTTCTTACTTGGTCTTCCATGTCCCGGCTCCATACATCACATCACTCACACCCTTAGGGTCTTGGGCGGAGGGGGGAATCATATAGTTCAGTGGTCCCCAACCCTTTTTGCGCCACGGACTGACCTTTAAGGTGTCGCTGATAATTACAACAAAATAAAACCAGTAACGGTACCAAAAAAAGAAGATTTATTCAGAACACGCGGGAAAAGACCCATGGAAACCAAGTTAACAATAAAACGATTAAAAAAATAACGATAAAAACCGATAAAAGATAAGATAACTCTTTATTGTCATTGCACAGTCATACATAGTACAGTAGTACAATGAAATTGGAACCCTGAAAACCATAAATTTCACACCCAAGCCTCAACTCTCGCGGCCTGGTACCAAACGACGTACCAGTCCGTGGCCCGGGGGTTGGGTTGCAGTGGCCCCATTCACCCCTTCACTGACCCTCATTTTATCTGTAAGTTAGACATTGAGGGTCTTTGCAGTACCAGTTTGCCACTGGTTTGGGGCAGCATTTGCTCGCCAGGTGGTTCTTGAGTGCCTGGAAACCTGGGACCCTATTCTTGAATTGTACCAGAGTGACAGGCCTCTATCAGGGTTGATTCCCTTTTGCCTTTGGTCCTCTGGGACTCTGGTTCCATCTCTGCCTGCCTTTGGGCATGCTCTCTCTCACACACACTCATACTACAAGAAGATTGCTGATTTATGTATCTGTGTATTTTAGAATTGTTGTGTTGCACGTGCTGTACGTCTGTTCTTTTTTTATACAAGAGCTGTAGTTGGCGATACATTGTGCTTTTTTTCCTGTCTGTCCTGCCTTAGACATTGTTATACTGTACCACATATAATGCAATTACTGAAATAACACAAATAGAAGTGGATAAATAAGCAGAGAAAATATTCACATGAAAAAAAAAAAAATCAGAATTTCAGAACTTCATTCATTACAGGCTGCACAAAACAAAACCTGCCAGACAAGAACATTTTCACGAAGTCTGACTGTGCTATGATATGATTGCTGAGAGGCACAAAAGAATAGCTTTGAGAAATTTCAGTAGAAGCTGCGTAACGTCTCTGACTCGGAAAAAAGCTTATTATTCACACCCTCTATTCTCAGCCAACTCTAACATGAATGAAAAATGGGGAGAAAATGAAGCGATGAACACTGAGCTGTACCTCTGAAACCCGAGAAACAAAAATACGAGTCTGTTACAGGTTTAACGCCTTTGTTTTAATCCCCAAACCCATATTTAGCTGCAGCTAGAAAATCAAATGGAGGTTATGAAAGTCAACATCCTGTTTAAAAACAAGACCTGCGCCTCTCATACTCCTGACCCCACACACCCATCAAAATGCAATATCAATTTCATTATTTAACATTTAATAAGGCATCTGCATAATGAACTACATCCACTTTTCTTCATTAATGTAGTCATCTGTCTCAGGAAATGAGCTGCAGGGTGTCTTCTAACAACTTTCCATGATCACATTGGAGCAGGGTGACACCTAATGTGAGAACAATTGTCAATCATGGCTCAGTAATTTTAAGATCGGTACAATGGGAAACAGGATGTCGGATTAGGTTTTTTAACCTGCGGGTGACATTGCAAAACAAATGAGAAGCAGGAGCTCTCTAATTTGAACCTGTACTTAATTCATTTCTTCCTGAATTAATTCTAGTTTATATTCTAAGCTCTTCTTTTGTTTTATTTCAATAGCAGACATAAAAGCTTAGCACGGTAAGGGTATTAGTCACATGTGGCAGAAGACATCTGTGGTCTTCATTCATCTGTCTATTCATTAGGCGATGTCGTTACCTCGTTATGCATAAATAATCAAATAATAAATAGTTAATAGAAGTGTCATGATGACTATATATTGATTAAAATCATGACAGATATAAATAAAAAAATGTTTATTTTTAGTTTTGTCATTGAAACGTGCAAACATACATGGAAATACAGTATAAGTATAGTAGAGTATAAGGCAAAAACAGAGCTTATACAATTCTAACACCTAAAGAGTCAATATTTGGTATGACCACCTTTATCCTATAACACAACTAGAACTCTCTCAGGTAAGCTTTTGCATTTTTTCTTTAAGTAATCTTCAGGAATAGTTCTTATTTAAAAAAAAAGCATTCAAAGCTAGTTTTGGATGCCTTTTGATTCATTCTCTAGCAAGATGATCCCACACTACTTCAGTAATGCTGAGTTTGGGGCTTTGGGGAGGCCAATCCATGACTGATCTCCATTGTATGTTTTTCTAACTAGATATGCTTTTACTGCACTGGCAGTAAAGCTGATGTATCTAATCAGGCGACTTCTATATGGATCAAAATCTGACAGTGTTTTTAATTCCATCAGTTTTGATCTCCAAGACCTCCAAAACCACTGACTGAGCTCCAAACCACGACAGCACCTCCACCATGTGTTTCAGATGGCTGTACACACACTCTTTGTTGTGCCTCTCTCCTGACCACCTCTGTGCATAGTGACAATGATTTGAAACAAAAGTTTTACTCATTGCCACTTATTTTCAATCTAGCTCTAGTAATTTGGCAAACCTGTTTCCACTGAGACCATTTCTCACGAGCTTTCCCCGAACAGGTCCTATGTTAGGTCTTTGATGGATTTTTATTTTTCTGATTTTTAAAGGACATGATTTTCAGATACTGTCCATCTGTAGATATTTTTTAGTCCTAGCACTTCTTCTTCTGTCCTCCACTTGTCCGGTTACCTCAAAAATTTAAGGCTACACCATGCTGAGACATGCCAAGTGTTCAGCTCATTGCTCTTTGCTAATCACTATTCTGTGGTTGTCGCATACAAGTACTGGATTGAAATTGACCACTCAAGACCACTGAAGTCTCGGTCCTTGGAAGCAAAATATAATGAAATAATGACTGGCTTCACACTTTTATGCAGATATCAGCATGTTATTGTTAATATACTGATTTACTGTTTGACTGTAACTGTGATGTGGTAGTCTGATAGTGTGACAGCCCTGGGCAAAAACAGCCAATTTTAAACCATCACATATTTTCTTAAAAATATCTAAAAACATAAGAAGTCATGCATTTAAAATACATTATCTGCCTTCTGCTCTACCGAGATGCTGTTTTCCTACAGGACCTGCAATATATCAGACTTCAAAAACCACGAAAGGTATTCTTGAGTTAGTTTCAGAGCATTGCCTCATGAACAGTACATTAACCTTAAGATTTTAGAAGGAGGAGCCCTGGATCGCCTCTTTCCCGACACAGTTGAGTGGATTATGTGATGATTACATATAGTAACACGTCAGGTCTTGTGCAATCTCTCGTAGGAGCGATGACAATTGCAGTGGACAGTAAAAGCTTAATGACTTCCTTCTAAACTCATTAAGTGACACAGGGAGAGAAAACCAGCTGCACGACATTTAACAGAGTGACTTCATTAGCTACAAAAAGACACAGGCTCCGGGTTTGGTTGCTCTTACTCTTTCCTTGAATCAGATGTTGTTACAGTGGGTTTGAGGTGGTATCAAAAATATATAAAAATATACCTTTTTATGGAAAACCATTGCACAACGTGTCGCAACATGTTCTTGTAAAAACAACCTTCCAACAGAGTCCAAAAGGAGCAAAGTTGTATGAGAGAATAATAAAAAATTTTCTACAGGCTATAAATAATGAATCATTTGAGATCTGTTGGAGTAAATACAGTAGAAATGTGAATTTCCGAGTATACCAGTCTTAACAAAGAAATCCCATGGGGAGAAATGCTGTGAGATCAATGATTACTGCTCTTTTGCTCCCAGGAGAGGGTAGGAAGGAGCCAGGAGAGGCAACCGAACCCACAGAGTTATTCCAGTTCATTTCCTCGATAAAGGGCAACGATGATGGGGGGTATGCTATGTTTCAATAATGGGCATCCAATTAAAGATCACATAAACAAAGGAGTATGTGTGTATGAAATGTAATGTTTGATATGGCTTCAGAAATGTTTTCCTGTCTGGACTCTTAATAGATTCTTTACAGACTGTGCGCTGACAAGAAATGACATAATGGCTTCTCTAAAGCAAGATGTCTTTGCATAGCAGCACAGAGGCCACAGAACATTTTGTTCCAGTAAGGCAAAATTAAAATGATTGCCAACAGGCAGAGCAGCAATTATATGTTGTTTGCACAAACAACCATCAGAGATACTGCAAACAAAATCACCACAGATCGAGACTTCTGTGGCAAAATCCAATTTCAAGCATAGTTTACTACCAAAAAAGATTTTAATTCTTAATTTCAGAGAGTTTTGGATGCTTCATGCTTTTTTAATTAGTTTTTAAACTAAAGCAGAGCTCTTTCATTTCTCTGCATCACTTACTGCACTCACATTGCATAGAAAATCGAAGTAAACCTGCTTGTACTGACAAAACTCGACATCTTTAACTCACTGGAGCACAGGAGTATAAAAGAGAGAGTCAACATACTCAGTCTCAGGTGAGCAGACGAAAAACCCACAGTGCAGTTTTTGCTTTTTTGCAATAAATTCGAGGGGAAGCATATTTTAAAGCCAAAAGGCAAAATCCATTTATGGTAATGCAATGCATTAGCAACATTTTATCACAAGGATGAGCTGTGACAGAATCCAGGAAATATGAAATGAAGCTCAACAGCCCACCACACAGATATGTTATACCCGTCGTGTGTGTGTGTGTGTGGAGGGGAATTTTTCATGAGCAGAACTGCAAGCACAAGCCTGGCGCAGTGCACCAAAATCTAGAAATCTGGAAAGAGGTTGCAGGAGAAGTCTTAGCGTTAGCGAGCAAAACCCGACGCTAAAATATTTATCAAGATCACACTTAGGGTGTTTTTAAAAGGAGGGTGTGCTCTGAAAAGGTGCAACAGATGTGAAAGGGAGCCCAACAGCCCACTGAACAGACACGGCGAACTGTCATGGTCCAATTGGAAGAGCCAGATGAGCTGTCAAACCGGTTGTGTGGGTGTTTGTGTGCGTGCCATTCCTTTTTTCTGATTAGCAAGCTCTTACAGCTGGAGGTGACAGAGAGAGAGCAAATGGTGTAAATGATGGAAAGAAGGGAAGTGTGTTTGAGTTTCAGGCTGTTTTTTTGCTCGTATGAAACCAAATTACATTACTAAATATTTAAGTTGGACATTTAAGTTCTGTTATGTATAAAGAGCACAGTAGCTAACATTGAGGGCACAATTTGCAAATGAGGTACAAAATTATTTACTGGGATAATCTCAAGTGAGAGGCTGCTATAGACCAAACTGGATCAGGACAAGTATTCAACTAAAACAACTATTTAAGGCCTGTTCAGGCACTGGCTCACACTTTTTGGTAGTGGGACCGAGGTGTATCCACTTGTATCCAAAATGCTTCCACATTGTTCTTACAATTTATTTGCATTTCCATTTTATTTCACAACCGAATGAGAAATTTCTCTGCTTACCGATGGTGGTGATAACAGTCCCAGCAAAGAAAAAGGAGGAACTCATGTCCCAGAGGCTCGTCTGATTGGATGAATTTCCTGAAGGGTTCACACCTTCTCGAATTGCTATAACCACTTGCTGCAGAAGAAAGAAAAAAAAAAAAACAACCTTAGCATGAAATAAATAATACAGTAAATATGTGCCGCTATTTTCCATGCCAAAGTTTACATGTCACAAGCAAAAGATGTGGAATGACCTGCGCACAAGTTCATTGTATTTACACGGAGAGATGATGTTTTGAAAAATCGCTTTTACATTTTTTTCTATACATCAAAATGAAGCTTACGTGTAAGTTCAATAATAATGTAATGGTCTGCCTTCTTTCCTGGACGTTCGGCTACTAGTCTGTTCTTTACATCACTACCAGTTCCCCACGCTGTCTGAGTCAGTACTGACATCATTACAGTCCTATCATCTTCTTGCCTGTCTCCTTTGAGCCAATCTGCCTCCATTCTGTGTTGTTAAATCTGACTACTCTGTCATTCTCCCTTTCAGAGTCTCATTCGTGCAGCCCATCTCCTCCCCATCGCCACCACACCCAACAGAGCTCTATCCACCAAGCCTCAATCTTCATCTTCACCACCATCTAGGGATCCTGTCCTAAATCAGTGCTGGGATTCTGCTCTGCCATGAAGGGTCATCAGAGTTTAATCGGCAAATACATTATTTAATTTTACTCTCTCAATAAATCATGTTCAGTTCTTCTAAATGATCTCTCCTTATTGAAATTCTCATGTAACATGTAGACTTGCTTCTTTTCTCACCTATTTGCATAGAGCCCGCTCAGTCTATACTTAACACTGGGCATTTGATTACAGTGAGTTCACCCTGCTGGCAAACTGCATACTGGATGAATATAGCCAGACGCAGACAGCTGTGGCATTATCGCCTTTCTTTATGATAGATTATGCCTTGGAAAGCTAATGCATTAAAATGTCTGATGTGTTCCAGAAGGAGGGAAAAATTTAATTCAGGGAGATTGCATGCACAATTCAGCTACTGTGATAGATGTCCACCTAAGACACCATAATACGGCCTAATAAGTGACTGGTCTCCTGATGGCTATTCATAGCTTGGCATCAAGAATACTTTTAAGTGGTATTAAAAAAAAAAGAAGTCCCAAAAGTGCCAAAAATGTTATTTCTTTCAGTGGCAACTTCAAAAGCAAATCAATCTGCATATGTTACTTTTATAATAAAATGACTTTACTGCAGTAAAATGTTTACAGACTGGTACAAAAATGGTTTTGCCCTCTATTGATAGTTTCGCCACTTCACAACAACTCTAGACGAGATACATTTTCTTAACAACTGAATTATAGGTGCTGCTACTTTGACATGTGCCCAACAGGAAGCTGTAGTCACGTCTGCAAGGCCCTTACCTCCATGCTGCTAGATCCAACCATTTGTAGTGTCTGTGCCTTTGGGAGCATTTAATTGCAATGATCTGACAGATGATATAGTTTGCTGCGCAGCACGAGTTTCTTCTTTAGTTTTAGTGAGTGAAATTTCAGTATTTTATAAGTCTGTTACTAAGCACTAATTAGGATTCAGCTCAGCAGTTAGCTATGTATGCAGCTTGCAAAGTGAAGGGAATATCGGACTCCAAATTTCCACAGTGACAATGAGTTTAAGACCAGTGTGTGATGTCACATCCAGTTTTAAAACAGTTTATGAAAACAGCTTGTTAAAATGTGTTCATCTTCTTTGTCAGCATGTTAAATATCTATTTTTAGCCATAAAATGATCTTTTCCTAAACCTAACTAATAAACCTATTTGTATAAACGTGTGTAATTCACAGACACACACCAGCCAAGAGTTTGATTTCTTCTTTTATCCTGCTGATTTATGTAATTAATAAAATACATGCTAAGTGCATTAAACTGTACGTCTCCTGTCTTTATCAGGTTAATTTCAACCATGCTAAAATTGGACTGAAATATTTTTTTTCACGCTGAAACATGAAAACTGGACACCGCTGCACACAGCCACCAAACAGGTGGTCCTCTGATAACATCAAACAGAAAACAGGCAACCGGGTTTGAGAAGAAAAAAATGTCAGCACTCACAAAAGTGAAAATAGCATAAATACCATGCGGAAATCGTTTTTAGCATGAAACATGAAAACAGGACAACACTGCCCAAAACCACCAAATTGGGTGGTCCTCTGTTTCCATCAAACAGAAAACAGGCAATGAGGTTTTAGAAAAAAATCAGCACACAAACAAGGTGGAAATGGTCATTTCCAAAGGAAGCATCAAAACTCGAACTTATAAATTTACTTCCAAATAGAATGCAACAAGCCTAATAATTCCAAACCACATCCCACAACTTCAGAGCCCCTTATTGCTTATGCAATACGTCTTATCCGTGATCAACTTTGGGGGTCATCATCCCCCTTCCCAGGCTCCTCGAGGCAAAATGACAGCTGACAGCGCCTGACTCCACCTCTATAGTTCTATCTGTCTTTATATATCCATAATTTTTTCTGCTCAACTCAGCCATCATATCACTCTGTGATCAAACAAGACCTGATGTCCACTTCAAGGGACAGAAGCAGAACATAAAAAGTAAAAAAATTACAATTTATAAAAAGAACATTTTGTCTTCTGGATCTTAGGAGGTTAAAGTGTATTAAAGGAATATAATAACAATACTACAACAGTACTGTACAATAGCACACAACAGTCTGTGTCTGTGATCTTCCTGCTCTTCCTGCTACCTGTTTCTAACTGTTTTTCTTTTCTTTTTTGGGGGGAGTTGACTAGTTCAACTGACCTACCTAATCTCTATCGATCTCTAATCACTAGTGTATAACCTGCACAGATACTACAGTATGTAGGTAAAGCTGTAAAGCTGAGAGTTGCCCAGGTAACCACTGGTTGCTAGGGAAAAATGTGTATGTGAATAAAATGTTTGATTTCCTTGTTATGAATATTATGAAAATTTCCTTGTTTAATCTACAAATTTTTTCCTCCTCATGGACTGCACAAAAAGTTACCCAAGGACACACTCTGAGAACTCTGATTTTAGATCTAAGGAGAAAAAGGGCACAATTAAAAAATCAGTCTACCGCATACAGCACCATGGAAACTGTCACAGATTCATCATGACGCATTCATTTGGATGACTGATGTTTCAGGTCCATGGACAGAGATTCCAGCTTGAGTAAACCTGAGCCAAATAAGACATCGATGAGTATGGCAGACTCAACTAATATAATTAATCAAACAAACCCCGGCCTCTCTCTGCTACTAGGAGATGGAGAGGAAGGATCGTATTGGCTGTTTGGTGTCAAGGGTTACAGCATCAAGATAAAACGAGATAGATAAAAGATCAAGACTAGTGAACTGTCATTTCCTCTGAATGCTGCATTAACTTGATCCCACCAAGTTTAAAAAAAGAGAGAGAGAGACTCAGGTCAACAGGGGAACAGTTTAATTTACTGCAGTAAGAAAAAAGCATTTTTGGCCCAAGTGGCAACTAAAGAGACTCGCTAGAATTATTACTGAGACAAAATGAAAGAGAAACACTTTGAAACGACAGGGGAGCAGATACTCTACTACAGATCTGATGCCATTAACTAGCAGAGGAATACGCTAGTATGATGCTGGACTAAAGCTTTTACTCCCCTGTGATTATGCATTCTGTTCAGTTTGAGGCCAAGAAAAAAGATCTAAAAAGGACCTAATTCTTGTGTGGCTTTTCTTTTAATAAACGTAAGAATTGAAGCGAAAAGAGTTAGAATTTTTTAATTATTTCCATCAGCTGGATTTAATATGAATAGACCTCTCAGGTTTAGAGTTACGTTGCTATAATATAGTAAGTGTACAAGACACCGTATGTTGCTCATCAGTCACTAGAACGAGCTCAAATGACGACAATTAGGAAAAGCACGAAAGCATAGAATTTATTGATTTACAGTTTTCTCCACTCAAGCTATTTAGCTGCTATAATAGAGTTGGTAGAGCCCACTGGAGGACAGCTGTATTATGAGACTTAATACATGTACCAAGATTAGCTTTTATTATGTTTTTGTCTAAACCTCATAATTCCCAAATAAACCAAAGGAGGAGGAAGAGGTCAAAGTTAATTCCACTACATTCACAGTGGCTTTAAAAACATAATTTAGCAATTCATTAGATCAGAAAGCCCTGGCTCAGTCAGCCCCCTTTTGTGTCTCAGCCAAGTGAGCTTACTAATTCACCGCTTTGGCACTCAGCTATATGCAAACTAATAAAAGATAAGAAAGGATGACGCGAAGACCGCAGCGGACGTCTCAAAGCTGAGGCAAATAGACCGGAGAGAAAGAGTTGGAGCTTTTAACATCACTCACTTTTTTTAATTACTCCCTTTGAGAGCACATCTCTCCTCAATCCTCTGCTGAGTAATGTTTTATCAGCAGGAACCTGCAAAGGTGTGTGCATGTGTGTGTGTTTGTATACATCATTAAGTAAAAGTGTGTGTGTGAGGGAGGGGGAGGGGGGGGGACCTCAGTTGAAGCTGCCTATCAATAAATGATCAGAAGAGTAATAGTTACTTGAAAGGCTGGTGTACTCACTGCAGCCTCCACCTCTGCCCGAGACTAGAGTTTGGCTGGACTCTAGTCTCGTGAAAACACAATAAAAGATTTATATCGACACTGCTATCTGCCTTACATTTAGCCTCAAAATACCAAATATTAAAGTGATTCTAAATGCTTCCAGAGACAACTCGCCCTGTATTTTTAGGTTAAGTTCTTGAGGAAGTAATTAGTTCCAATTTGCTCCAGAAGTCTAGGAAACCTATAGTGCTCAGATGCATCTAAAGACAGAGGACAGTCTGCAGAAAAAGGAACACGCAGGACAAGAGACATACTCGTATAGCAAAAAACATCCTCATCCTGTTTATCAGTTTTACAGGTCACGGTCTGTCAAAAGAACTCCTACTTTGTTACAGACTGATCCAATCTCAGTGCATATTGTCAAAAGAAGTTGCTTTTTGTCATGTAAGTTGTTACGTGGGTCCCTACTTTTAGATGACGATGATGCAGAATCAACTGCTGCTACTGCTGGCTTTCCATATGTTTTCCTGACGATATGCTTTTAAGTATGTCTTAACCGTAAATAAGCTTCACTGCATAGTCGTAGTCCTATTGTTGGACGTCATGTAACAGGTAGTGGGACTGAAAGAGAGAGCTGGAAGGATGATTTCCATTGTCCAGAGCCTCAGGTTTCACTCTAACAATGTGAAAGATGGATGATCTCGGCTCTGAAAGCACCACCATCACCATTAAACATTAACTCGGCAATTTAAAGATAAATAACCGCCATCTGTTACAACTGTGGCCACGACACATTTTTCAATACATGCAGTAATAAATCCTTTCAGCGTGAAATTGGTTTTAATTATGTTAGAGCACACATGTACTATTAACAGCGTGTGCTAATACTTTTATTACTTTAATGCCACAGAAGGTAAATATGCATTAAGTACACTTTGAAGCCCTTTAAAATATTAAACAATAAAACCCAGAGTGAAATAAAAAGTAATATTTTTATATTGTGAAAGTTTTCTCCTGTTCTCATGTTATGAATGAGAAGACCTGCTCGTTAAATCAAGAGGGGGTTTTTTCAGTGTGAGGTAAAATCCATATCAGAGCGTGCACCAATGATTCAAGCGCTGCTGTTCTATAATTTAGTAACTAAAAACAAACGTTAAAACAGCTTTTGGTTTGCAGGTTATAGTATATGATGGGCTTTTCACTTGAAGTGTTTGCTTAGAATTTTTTATTATTTTAAAAATGTTTGCTCCACTCACAATGAAATGATCCTTGCCATTAAACTGTATGTTTATGCCAGTAGCTTAATTTGACTTGTGACACGATGATTTGGTCAAAGCAAACAAACAAAAAAAATAAATAAAATGAATGCTATGAAAAGAAATCATAGATTGGAAATTATATAATAAACTTGCTTTATGTTCTCTGTAGACCTTCATTACTTTGCTGGCTCATTACTTGTTTGCATTTGGTCATTGTTGCAATGTTTTAGGGCATCCTACATACATTGCTTTTTGATGTATTACCTTTTGAATTTTTCATGTTACTACATAACGTTGGTCTTGCACATTTTGATAGTTGAAGGTGTTTTTCTTGGCTCCAAGTGGCAGACTCTTAATGAGAAATTGCAGCTAGCGGCCAAATTTAGAAAAGGTCGAAAATCATTTTTCCCTTGAGATTTAAGACCTTTCAGCTTTGGCACATTAGAAAAGTAATCATCATCCACAAGTGCAATGCTCCAACAAGATTCCCCAAGAGGAAATGCTTTTAATCAACCCTGACAAGTTTGCCTGCTAGATAAACTAATCCATAGAGAAACAGTCAGGACTGTCAGGACGGCTGCACCATCAATATATCTTTTTTTAGTGCGTTTTTATTTTTAGTCACAGATGTGCAGTTACAAGTTGACGGATTGGATTAATTTAGTGAGATTTACTAGTTCAACTCGAGACTTCATGGCTTGACTTGTAGTTACATCTTTGACTTTCTTTTCAGCAAACATTGAATACCCAAAGGGCAAACATAAAACAAACCTGAGGACCCAGATGGGTAATTTGGCGATATTGTGCTTTATTTTGCTGCCATTCATAGTTTATATTCGTTTTCTGTATATTTTTTTTTGCAGAGCAGTTCAAAATGGTTAAATTTACATCAGCACTAGCATTCAAGATTTGGGATGATGAAACGGTAGATGGCCTGTTGAGCCCTTTTGTTCATCCCATGCTAATTTGTTATAGCTTTAATAGAAATGTCAAAATTAGCATCAGCCTCCAGCAATGATGGGTTCCATGTCATTTAGTTTACAGCTCAAAAACATTTAAACGTGCCTCTTCTAAGGTACTCCCGCGCTGGTCTCAGCCTCAAGTAGTAATTTTCTGGTGCTTGGCATATGGTGAGCTCAAGAAAATAAAAAGTTCCCTGCATGGTTCGATTCTGTTTCTTCAAATGAAACTGCAGATAAAAAGTAAGTAAAGATATGCTGTGATATGGAATTCCCTAGAATGAAACTTTGTTTTAAAGTTCCATTTAGCAAAACTGATGCATTTCATGATTTGCTACCCTGTATCAATTGTCTAAGGCTTCTAAAACCCTCACAAATCACTGTTGAAAAATGCATTTCATGGATAAGAACAGGTACAAAAGAACCCCAAATTTGCTTATCTTTAAAGAATGGTATTATTTAGCTTTAAAACAGAGACATTATGACAGAGACACATGGCAGTCAGAGAGTCCTGCATTGGAACAAAGATGGTGATGGATATAACAAAGAGTTATATCTTCAGTGGGTGGGGGTGGGGGTTGTTCAAACTTTAGAAAAGGGTTTTCTTCTAAAGACCTCTGACCTTGACTTCAAGGTTACTGAGACTCAAACTCTTCTGAGATTCTTAGCTGTAACTATGGTATGAATGTCAAAATCCTACGTCACCTTGTTCTTGAGTTATCACATTTACAAACTTGGGTGTTGACACCCCCTGGTCGTCCCCCGGCAGGGTGACGACAATACTCCATTAGACTTTTACAGCTGTGGGGTAAAAACTATTTACAGTTATTATACTTTTCTGCAAGGCATAATGTTAGAGGCAGGATAGGGTTTCAGGGGTGCTTAAATGACATTAAGCTGCCAGGTACAAACTGCTCAGTGTTCTCCCTGAGTTTTAAAAATCTGCAGACAAATTTTGTATTTTGCTACACATTAAGACCTGCACAACAGAATAAATTAGGATTATTATTATGGCACTGAAGCTTCCACCTACCCGGACCAGCTCTTCCAGCTCCGAGGAGTTTACACATGCATGCGCAACCAAGAAGTCCAGCTTTTGAGTAAGAATGGCCAGTTTCTGGGAGCTCTCGTGAGGCTGTTCAAGTGCTCTGAACACTGTTGCCCCGATGATGAGGTACAACACCACCAGGAAAAAGATAGCTGATACCGTCTTCCACCTCATGACTGTAGTCCGAGTGTCGCACTCGTCCTCTGGGGTGTTCAGCACCACTGGTTTGGTTGAAAACGACAGGCGAGGCTTGGAGTTGTGAGCGGCAGCCTTTGGGTCAAGAAGGTCAGGTGCAGCCACTGCAAGGACACAAATGATTTATGTGGATCAGTGTCTTTACATGTTTCCTCATTTATCACATCATTCACCTTTCCTATAATTAGACTTGGTTGCCAGTAGATTCATCAGTCAATGAATCTCTCACTGTACCTGTGCTATTTTTATCACAGACATAAACAGGAAACAATATGCGCAATATGAGATTTACATAATATAATATAATAGGGTTGCGACTAACTATTTCTCATGGTTACCATCCAGACAGTGCAGTATCATAATATGTTTTATTCATTCAAACTAAACTGGGCTAAATGTAATAATAAACCTTTAACAAATATGTCAAACAAAAAAGGAGCTCTCACTGAAGAAGCTTGGACCAAAGGAGCTGTGATAGTTCTGCCTAAAAAGATGGTTTAATCAACAAAATAATTGCCAGTTATTGATTCTGTCATTTAACTAACTGTTTAAATTACTGTTTGCTTCTTCATCACATAAAGGAAAAAGTTTGTGAGATAATTAGAAATCTTACCACGCTTTAAACTCATAAAATGTTCCAGGACTGGCTGTCCCTGAACACTATTGCAGACTGTTCTTTATAACTGCTTTTATTAATTATCTGTCTTTAAAATGTAAATGAGTACAAATGATTTTCAGTTTCATATTTTTAAATACCTGATACTTCAAAACATCGTTTTTTAAATGGTTTACGGCATTTCTGACTCATAAATTTACTTCAAAGAGCTGCTTTCAACTTCAAACTCAACCACAACCCATACTCTATGTTTAAACTGCCTATTGTGGATCAAATATCCTAAAGGGCATAAAACCTTTAACTTTTCTTGAACTCAAAATTGATATATACTATACAACATTGAGCGGCTAGATAGTCTCAAGAACACTTTGTAATTGTGTAATGGGTCGATGAGGCATTTCAACACCTTCTCTTCCAGTCACGAAGTGGTTTATAACCATCCCAGGATGGTATTATCCTTCCCCCTACATTACTCTAAATTTTTCAAGCACAGGGAGGAGTTCATTTCCTTAAGGAAATGGAAAGTTTCTGACCAACTACCAGGATCCTGTCTGGTCCAGAAGACCGGCAAGCATGGAGCAGATGTGGAAAAAGGTTCTTTCACATGTATATTTAAGAAAATCTGGTCTAATGTGTTAAAGAAAAGAGCAGGGTTGGATTGTAATGTTTTATCTCTCAATGTATACAGTTGGGTCCTTAAGTTTTCGACAGTTAATTTTTTTTTCCTCTTCACACAAACAAAGGATTTAAAATAAAACCGAGTCTGGGCTCAGCCTTGTTTCAAGGCCTTTACACATTTTTTGTTTTGGAATCAGACGTTATTATACACGATCTCCATTTCTAGATACTCAAAATTAATTGGACAATTGACTGACAGGCGGTTTCATGAGCAGGTGAGGGCTGTTAATTTGTTGTTTCATGACAAATTAGGCCAATAAAAGCTCTGGTAGCCTCCGTTTCAACTCTGAATATGATGCCCAAATAGATGTCAGTGCAAGTGAGGACACCATTAGACTGAAAAAACAAAGGAGCAGTTGAATCAACAATTGGGTTAATTCTTAAAAAGAACGAATGCACTGGCTGGCTGAGCCAAAAAGGTGTGAACTGCAGAAGTAACCAAGTCAAGCACACTCGAGGAGATAGCTGAACACTTTTAAAGTTTACAATGAAGAGACATCATGATTGGAAATAGAGCAAGTTTACAACAAGGTTCAAATTACTGGTTACACTGAAGAAAGAGAAAGATTAGACTTTACCAGAGAACTGATTGATTAACGTCTACCACAATGATGGGAAGAGACAAGCATGGAAAGCTTACCACATCTATTAAACATGGTGGAAGCAGTGTTGTGGCATGGGCAGTGGAACTGGGTCATTAGTGTTTATTGATGATGTGATTGCTGATAGAAATAGCAGGACAAATTTTGAGGATGAAATCTCTTTACATTCAACCAACTGCTGATTGGACAGCACTTCACAGAGCAAAGGGATAATGACCTAAAATCATACTTTCTTGTTCTCCAGGGAAAGAAATGTGATCCCCCCCCCCCAGCATCGACCAAGCCCGTCAGCTGATTTCAATCCAGTAAGGCAGCTTTTCAGTTATTAAATACAAAACTGAATGGAGAAAGATCCACAAACAAGCAGCTAAAGGTGACTCTAGTAAAGGCCAAGCAGAGCATCGCAAATATCTATATATAGTGAATAATAAGAATCAGAATCTGCTTTGTACACATACAAGGAATTAGGCTCCGTTTTCTTCTTTGCTCTCATTGTATGTAACAGACAATACTGACTACACGACATCAGCATGACACAGACACAATGAGACAGACAAAAACAATTAAAGCACATTTAAGATGCAATGGTGCAAAGATGTAATACATAGTGGAATAGATAAGGGATGGATAATTAGTTACTATATGCACAGTGTAAATACATGAGGACTGACTATATATATGTACAACAGAACAAAAACTGTATATGCAGCATTTTCTTTTTGTATTTTATATTGAATCACTGGAATCACCTAAGATGACCTCTGTGCAGACAATTTCTGAATTTTGTGGCATACAGCTAAGAGTTTTTTGTTTTTTGGCTGCTAAAAAAAGAAAAAGAAATTTCAGAAACGTTAATATAGATATTATAGTGAGACTTTCAGTTGCAGTATTTTAATGCCACCACCTTCTTAAAATGTCAGTAACCTGGCAGAAAAGCTGATCATTAAATCTTAAAAATAGAAGTCCAGTAGGAATGGCAGTTTTTTTTTTAATGCTGTTATAAGTAATAATGTTTTTTTTACTTGGTTTGTCTAATTACATTTTTTATGTTTTTCTTAAGAAACAGCGCCACCTCAACCCCAGCGATCAGCATGAGGTTGGACACTTTTCATTCACATTGTGTTCACACTGAAGGAAAAAAACACAATGCATCAGCCTTAATTTTACAATCGGCTTCATTATCTCTCGATCCTCTTCCGAATTATGTCCAATAAATATACATGTATGACTTCATATATCACTTCAATCGATCTGTCAATCAATCAATCTGTGCATGCAAAACATGTGAAGAAGAATGAAGAAAGAAGAATGCAACCCTTTGCACTCCATGAGTTAAAATACTATATCTTTATATATTTTTTTAAATGCATGCATGTTTTTATTTATTTTGGCTGCTGTCCCACAGTATAAATGTGCAAAGGAACTGAATGGACGCTCATTAAAAATTTAGAACTCTTTGTCACAAACCCGTTTCCTAAACCGCTTGCTACAGTAGATGCAATTACATAACCACCCCGAGAGGTCCTGGACATAATTTTATAGTAAACAACTCATGGAGAGGATCACTCGCTCAAAAACAATCCAGTGAAAACAAAAAGGACTGTTTTAGGTTTTATGGTTATGTTATTTGCACATACAGGCAACTGCGGTAAGCACTTTTATTATATTAGTCCATTTTTAATGGGTCTACCTAATTAAAAATGACGTTTTCTTGTCTATAATTAAGTAAAAGTGTCATCAAGTTCAAAACAATAATACGAATAGTTCAAATATCCCCGTTATTAACCTTCAATCAATTATCAATGAACCGATTACCTACTGAACGGTAGCTTTCCCCCTTAACATCTTCTCTAAAGTGCAAACTTGATAACAGGTTATAAGTCACGAAGAATAAAAGCAGCTAATCGTCATCTGCTAGGCTTAGATTTCCAACTTGACTGCGTACTTACTTCTCTACCATCTCTTCTCTCTTCGTCTCCTCATGGAAGGATCTGTTTTGCTCTCCAATAAAGTGCGAGCACTGTTCCTCTACTGGACTCGCGTTTTGCCTCCGGTGCTCCCGACAAGAGACATGTCCGCTCTTCACATGGCTTCAGCGAACTGCGCTTCACTTCAGCGTCACTGGAGATAACGCATCCAGGACGTCGCGTTCCTAGCAAAAGCAACGCTGAGACAGAGCGTAAAAAGAAGACGGAGAACAGACCGCCTCCGCGAAATCCAGCCAGGTGTTTGCAGGCATCTCGTGCTTGTGCTGTCAGGGTCAGGAGACGCGCTTCATCAGTGTGACACTGCTGGATGCGCTGTGGCGCATTCCGGCTGCGCTCTCAGTGACCGTGTGCGCTCTTGTTGAGAGAGAGAGAGAGAGGGAGAGAGAGAGAGAAACTTCCTCCAAAGGGAGATGTGGATTCCTTAAAACCTCCACTCCATTAAAAAAAAACCCTCTATATGTTCATATATTATAAAGGATCACCACTTTTCTTCCTTCCAGCATCATCCAAATGTATAATTCAGCTTCAGAACCAGAAAGCAGACCTGTCTGACATCCACGTCTTGGTAGATGGTGAGCTGCTGTGTGAAAAGGGTGAAGAGCATATAGAATACTACAGAATAATCACCTTAAAAAGCGTGAATTTTATCAAAATAGGACATTTTTAATACCATTTTGGTGGTAAAATAATACTAATAATACTAATAATACTAATACTAATACTACTACTACTAATAATAATAAATAGAGCTGTCTTTTTACTGGACTAAATTGGCAACATCCCAGTCAACGGGCCATATCTCACCTCCATGAAAAAGCCAGCTTAGGCAGAAGCAGAGCCCAGGTTCCAGCTCCACGCTTTGAAGCCTGGCTTTAATTAAATTAATTTGAATTTGTGAGACTGTCTGTAAGGTTTATGTCCCCTGTGTTGCTTGTTATCTTTACCTTGGCATGCAGACGTGACCTCCACATGAAAACCAACACTGACAAGGATTCTCAGTAATTTGATGGTCAGTTGCTGATCAGCTCCTTTACGTGCCCTTGTGTGTGTGTTTGTGTGTGTGCAGATGAGACCACAGTATTGATTACATGCATGATCAGCTGCTGCTAATTAAATTGGGGGAGTTCTGTTTTTCTTTCGTGCTTTGACACTGATGTACTGCTGGCATTAGATTGATTCATTAATCAGGAAGGCGTCTTTGAAAGAAAAACGGGATCCTTTTAACAGATATTTGATTTTCTGTTTTACAAAACGGCTCTAATGCTTTTGTTTTGAGATGCAAAAAACACAATAAAACCAAAAGAACCAAGAAAAAAAAATCAGCTAAATTTTATATTTTTAATTTTTTAAATGTTTATTTCATTTTCGAACCAATGCAAAATCATAGTATAAATTATACAAGTCATAAATATATGACTGATTTCTACTTTTTTCTATTTTGTGCATTTTTTTTGATGTTTTGTTGGGACAGTAGTTGAGGTTAAAGTGGACAAAATTTTCATTTAAAGAAGAGAAAACGCTAAATGAAAAGAATTGTAAACATGTAGTCTGTAACCGCGCTTTAAAAAGGCTTTAGATTGCTCTCAATAACCGCGTGTTCTTTCATAGATTTTCAACCATTTGCTCCATCCTTTCCTTTTCCATTATAATCTTTTTCTGGCCATCTGTTCATTTCTCCTTCTCTAAATTACTTTAATTCACTCAAGCATCCAATCTGCACTCACATGCTCAGAGAATCTGGGAGGTTTTTTTTTTTTTAGGTCCTCCAGGACACGACTTCTAGGTAAGTCGTGGTGTCATTGTTTATGATGGATGCTGGTCACACTGTCAGGATCCAAGTAATCTGCGATTAATCATTTCAGAGCATTAATCGCAGAGGTACTGTACATGTGTGACACTTTCATTCATTTCTTCATTCATTCATCATTCAACAGAAGAAAAACCCATTCCTGGATAAAATATGAGAGACTTACATTGCGGCTTTTGTGTCTCACATGCAGTCATATCAGCAATGTGTACTGAAAGGCTCAAGGGATTGCATTTACTCATCAAATATTAACTCCAGTTTACCCAAAGAGAACTGTCATTGATTGTCTGAACCATAATAAATGAGAGACTATGAGTCAGTACAAATTATTTCTTAGTTGTCAACATGCTGTTGTGAGCTGGTATCAGTCAGAGGCTGAATTTTTTGGTTCAGCTTGTGTCCTCAGCCAAGTCAGACATCAGTTCAAGAAGCAGCAGAGTAGAATTTATTTGCACCCAAGTGGAATACATGCATATAATATAATGCTCGCTCTGCTGCTATAACACCTGCTGCAAAGTCTTTGAGCAGTTAATGCTGTAATGTTCTGTCAACAGAAACTACAAAACCACTGTAGGTTATGAGTGGCTGTAAATCTTTCTGACTTTGCTTTAAAGTTGTTTTACCCTCGGCTATAGTCATCTTTTTTGTTGCTCTTAGTTTAAAAGCAGCAAGCCTTTTTGACCATCTCACCACTGCTTAGTGTATAAAGCTGCTGAAACATAACATTTGTTTCTTCATGGTTTTGCCATTCTGATTATTTGCAAACCTGAAGAAATTTAAAGGTTACGTCCAAGTTAAATGAATGAGGTAAGAGACCATATGTAGTGATGTGCTTCAGCTTTATGTGACATTAACACACTTTATTAGGTACACCATTCAACTTATCATTAACCCTCTCAGGCTCAAATTAAACTTTTTGTTGCACAACCAAGTCCTGCAGTGGTACTTCTGAGTAAAAAAAACTCATAAAATATGTATGTGGGGTAATCAGGTTGTTAGTTTTTAACTGTTGCAAATTGGCAACGTCTGCCTTGAGAGGGTTAATACAAATGAGCCAATCACATGTAGACTTGGTCAAGTTCAAACTCGGCATCAGAATAAGGAAGAAAGGTGATTTAAGTGATTTGAACGTGGGATGGTTGTTGATGCCAAATGAGTTTGTCTGAGTATTTCAGGATCTGCTGGGATTTTCCCACACAACAATCTCTAGGGTTTACAGAGGACAGCCCCAAAATGAGAAAATATCCAGTGAACATCAGTTTTCTGTGCCTTGTTGATGCCAGAGGTCAGAGGAGAATGGGCAGACTGCTTCAAACTAATAGAAAGGCAACAGTTACTAGAAAAATCTCTCATTATAGAAAAGGTAGGCGAACATTTCTGAAAGCAAAATATGTCCCACCTCGAAGCAGATTGGCTACAGAAGCAGAAGACCATGAATGCCACTCCTGTTAGGTAAGAACAGGAAACTGTTTCTGCAATTCACACAGGCTAATCAAAAATGAGTAACAGAAGATTGAAAAAATATCGCCTGGTCCAATAAATGTTGATTTCTGTCGCGACATTCTGATGATGCTCAGAATTTGGCATGAACAACATAAAAGCAGAGATCCATTCTGCCTTGCAGCAACAGCTCAGGATGGATGGAAGTGCGGGGGATAGTTTCGTATCAGTATCTATAGTAGCAAAATCTCTGAGGAATGTTTTCAGCACTTTGTTGAATTAATGCAAAAGGGGGACCAGCCCGGTACAAGCAAGGTATACTTAATAAAATGTCTGTGAGTGTTTACTACCAGTGTTGCCTAAGTTTTAAACTTTGCAGTAATGCTATTTAGTCAGGAGGATTATTTGGGAATTTGAAGTAGAGCTGTTTAGATATTTCTGGACACGAAGAGGTTTTTTTTTCATCTCATTATGAGTCCCCTCATGAAATATGAGCACATGGTTCCTAATTTATCGTAATTTGCAGACTGTTTCGCTCAAGCTGGACAGCACCTGTAACTGGAACATATGGCTTTTGTTACAGACAGCAGTCAGGATAGTAATCCTATTATGGGTGACATTGTTGCACTAATGGGCCATATTACCACAGTAATTTCTCCTAATGGTGCAGCGAAATGATGCTGTTGTAGTAAGCCACTTTAGTGTTCACCCATGACCCGTTACAAAAGGTTCTTACGTAATAGTTGCTTACATAAAATTTCTGTTGATTAAAATTTAATCACAAAGGTTTAAAGATTTACATTTCAAATGTATTTTTTGCACATTGTATTTCTATTACCTATATTATAATGAACCCGATAGCATGTTTTGCATCTGGTAATTTGAGTGTACTGTGCATCAACATTATGGGTGTATTATTGAGGGCATATTTTTCATATTTGGTAGAGATGCAAAAAGTGTAAAATATATCCTGTATCTTAGGAACAGATGGTTGAGGATCTGTTTCTAAATGCTTCAACTCTCGCTGTTATTCCCACATGCTTAGAGATGCAAGGACATGCAGAAATATTGCCTTGGTCAAAAAATGTGACTGCAGTAATGTTAAAAAAAAAAAGCTCTGGAAACAGATAATTAGCAACATCAGCAAACGGAAATGCTTAAACCTTCATGTGATTAAATCTGTATAATATAGTCTTCACTGCAAACTTGCATTGTAAAAGCTCAGAGGGTTTAGTGCTGAACAAATGAACTGCACCTCTGCCCCCAATCCTGCTGAATACACACCTGAATCTTTTCTAATGAGGTTGCATTTTCTAAATCCTGCAGAAAGCTATCAGCAGTTTTTAGGAGCACAAGCCTTTTGAATTAAAAAAAACAAGAAAGATCAGATTTAGATCGATCTTCAATTGTCTGATCTTCATTATTTTACAAAATATATACAACAATGTCAGTATCCACAGAAATTGTCACGTTGTATTAATAAAATACTGATGTTTCTGTTAGGTAGGTTTAATGAAAGCCCAACACTGAATCTATTGAAAAAAAAAATCATTAAAAAAGAATTACTATGAAGACAGCACACATTTTAGAAAGTCTGTTTGAAAAAACTTATAAAAAGGAGAATTATACATCTTGCATGGGACAATGCTTTAACAGCCTTGCTCTCTGGGATTCAGTGAAGTCCAGTTAATTGCAGCCTTTTTGCACATTGTTTTTGTATCAATTACTCTCACTGTGTTTAGGGGACAGCCAATAATGCATAGTCTAACACACGGTTAGCATTTGTGTGGAAACAATCTTTATAACTGATGTTGCTCTCAAGCGTCTGTCTAATTAACCCTGTGCTTCATGTTCATTGTCAGGTCGAGTTGTTCTAGTCACCGGTTCTTGATGGATAATTAAGCTCAAAAGGAAAAAGGCTGCATTATCCGTCGACTGGAGTCTTTCATTTCCTGCTCAGTCAACTGAGCCCTGCAAAAATCAATCACCATGAACAACTGAGCGAAATGAACTTGTCCAAAAGCGCCTGCTCACTCAAAACACCTGCAGGTGCACACAGATGCATGCACGTAATACGCCCATATTAGGAGAAATACTTATTTGACCCCCTGCTGAATTTGTATATTTATTCACTTACAAAGAAATAAAGTCTCTAATTTTCATTGTGGTTTAATTTTAATGTAGAGAGACAGGATATCAAACAAAAACCAACAATCAACAATCGATTAATCAATTACAGATACTCCTGAAAAGTGTATAAAGCAGCCCCTCCTGTTAAAAGGGAGTTTTTCCTTCCCACTGTCACTTCCTCCAACAAACTGTTGTTGTGATTTGGCATTATATAAATCAAATCGAATTAAACTTAATTGAAGTAACTGAAATTTATCATGTCCACAGTATCACTTTGTCCTATTCCAACATCTCCACCACAGAGAGCAAGATAAAATAGTTGTCAAAGGACATTCAGGACAAGACTGTAGACCTGCACAGTGCTGGCATGGGCTACAAGATCATCAGCATGAGCCTTTGTAATAAGGTAACCATCAATCACCCTTGGTCAGGAGCTCCATGAAAATCATGGGATAATGATCATCATGAGAAAGGTGGTGGATATTCCAAAAAATACACGGGAGAAGCTTGTTACACAGGGGACCAAAGTCACAAAGAACATCATTTATAACACACAATGCAGTTTAGAGCAGCATTTCAGTGTAATAAAATGTCAATTAAATGAATAAGGTAAGTTAAATAACAATAGTTTCCCCTGCATTTCAAATAAATGAGGGTTGCTCTACTTCCTGATAACCTTCTGACAAACATTTCTGCAGAACAAAATAATGTCTAGACTTGACTTGCTGTAATGGCTGAAATGTTTTAAGAAACTGTTAGATTTGGATCAATGCTGATGTTATTTTAATCACAGCATTTCTCAAAGGTCACTGTTAGAATGACTAAGTCTAAAATAATGTCTCAGGCTGCTGGCAAGCAAAAAACAAATCTATAATCTTTTTGTACGTTTGAAGAGAATGTTTTGAAGATTGTGTTGCTCTTGCACCAAACTGTCTGGTCATTACTGCTGTTAAAAACCACTAAGTCAGCTCTCCCACACTAGTGATGTGCAATACCACCGATTTCCTTTCCGATCCGATACCAAGAAAAATTCAGGGTGGTATCGACGATACTGATCCGATACCGATACTTTGTACAAAAACGTATTTTATTTATTGTATCTTTTATTGTATCTCAAATTATAGCATCATAATGATTACAGGACATCAGATTACTTGTTCTTATCACTTAATAATGCAGAGTTCATCATATAGAAATAAAAAACCTGAAGTTGTGCACTATTTGAACACCTTGCCTGCCCGCAGCACTAAAGGACTCCGTGAGAGACCATGTGTCCATGTCCACTCCTCCTCTTCAGTTCGCCTCAATATACGCTCGTCATATTCTCTGATATGATTTACTCTGAGGTGTTTGACAAATTTGTGGTGTTGCCACAACACCTCACTTTCTTGCCACGTGTATTGCAAACCACGTCTCGGCTGTTTGTGGATGTAAAATACGTCCGCACATGACTCCAATTATGCTCAGCCATTGTTGTGAGTGCGCACGCCAAGGGGCTGCGACACATTTATACAGCCGTATTTCGCACATGACTATGAAAGGCGGAAGAGGAAGTAGTTCCTTCCAATGTAGACAATCTGAATGATATAGTTTCTTTCCACTGTCTTCTTGTTAACGATAAACTACAAGTTTACCCTAAATTACTAAAATATCGATATTTTAATGTGAGAATAGATTCTAGAACATAAATGACTGGTATCGGAGGAATCGATATTTCAGTATCGATCCGCACATCCCTATTCCACATAGGACAAACTACCCGATCATCAATGCCACGGACCTCACTTATATTCAGTATGGTCTCTGGGACTGGTTTTTGAATTAGAAATCTTTAGTTAATATATTTGTATATTGGATTTTTTTCTATTGTTCTACTACTTAAAGTTTTTAATTCCCTTAAATCCCTTTAATTTCCCTTATGATTCTAATACTCAGGTTGACTTTTTGTAATGTTGTTTAGTCTCCGGTTTTGGTAATTGTCTATTATTCTTATTCTTACTATTACTATTATTAATAGTAGTAATTGTAGCAGTAAAAGTCTCTCTGTGTTTCTGTTTGTGTTTTCTTCTTTATTGTTTTGTTTACTTCTTGGTTCCTTTGGGTTTCCTTTTCTCATATATCTTGAGAAGTATTAGTAATCAGGCCTATACCAGTCGTCTTTGTTTTTTATGTCCTGTACCAGTTTTTTGTGTCTGTTGTCTCCTTATTGTAATGATTGTGTTAACCGGTGTCTCATTACCCCAGCTCTGTCCAATGATTCTATGCTTGATTTTCTTCTATGTCAAATGCCATGCCATCATAACTCGGGAGTTCTGCAGGACACGATGCGGACTCAGGATGATAAGTTCAGTGCGGTTATTTACAGTGGCTGTTCAACAGTAATGCAAAGGCAAGCAATAGTAGTCAGAGGATTTGTTGGATCCCACAGGTAAACCCACAGAGTTGATTCGTACAGGAAAATATTCTCTCTGTCTCTCAGTAAGTCACGTCAGATGGAGAAGCAGGAGTCCTGTGCAGACGAGAAAAAAAAACAGGTAAGACAGAAACGGGAGCAAAATACCACAAAGCATCTAGTGAGAAGTGCCAACAACACTGACTGTTTCCAGCTTAACAATCCAGCATTAGCTGATGGGCTTCCTTGTCCTTAAGTAGTAGCAACAGCTGATCACAGGATTGTCAACCGGTAAGTTAATTATCACAGGTGTGCTGCAGCGGGAAGCAAAGAAGGAGGCACAGCTGTAACAGAAGGTGTGATTTGCACGATCACAGAAAGACACAGGGGAGGAGAGGAGGACTGGAGGATCATGAAACATGCAGACTGCTGCTGTACTCTGTATTGTTTGACCCCCTTTGAAAGGGCAAAATAACGACAACCTGTGTCAAAATTTCCACAACACTCATGAACTCATATTTTATTCACAAATGTTTAAACTAAGACCTTAAAATATTTCATGAAAAAAACATTGTAATGGAAACGTTATGGATGTCAGATAATCCCTTCATACGTTAGATTTTTGACCCTCACATATCCTTCCTGTTATCTTATAGTCCCCCCCCCCCCCTCCCTCAGTGTCATCTTTCCCACACTGCTCTTTCACATCTGTACACATCAGCAAGGGGGAGTTAATTCAGATTAATGTGGTGGCAGACAAGGGCATCGCTGACTAAGCTTGCATCTGTGATCATGAACGCTGCATATAAAATCAGCAGGTGCGACAATACCTGCCTTGTTACATCTTCTTCCATATACAAAGCCAACTCTGAAAATCTTGGATTTTCACTTTCACACTTTATTCATCATGCCTTCTAATGCCCATCACATTATTCACACAGGGCATGATTAATTTACTACATGCTTGAACGCATTTATGCCCCAACCTGCAATAACTCTATTTAATAAAACTCAGTAAATATGAAACTGATGCTCTGTTTGGTGTTTTTACTGAGATGGTGTGTAATAATAATAAAAAGCTGGAAAAGCCATATTATATTTAATGAGATGCAGATGGCAGTTATTAGGCTGTATCTCTGTCAGCCGCTTCTCCTTTTTGGACAAAAAGTGGACCGAGTCAGGCTGGGTACAATAACACAACAGATATTTAAATGAAGTTACTGGTAACAGAAATCCCATGTGAAACTGTCAGGATAGGATCAAGAAGCACTGATACAAAAAAACTAAAGGGCTACAAAGAACACTGGGAAAATGCATATATAATACAACAAAGACAGAGAGGCGAGATATGCAAATGAAAGAAAATGAAGCATTGGTGATGTTGGGTGGCAAAGGCAGGAAGTGAAAACCACAATTAGATACACAGGGATGCCAACATCCATTGAAAAATAGGAAAAAAACAAAAATAAACTCATAAATATCATAAATAACTCATAAATAAATGATTGAAACAAACGAGAAACACAAAGGAGCATAAGAAAACCAACGAGGACAATGACAGGTGCTCACAGAGAGCTGCAGATGGTGGGGCTGAAGTTGCGTAAGCTATTGAACGCTATTTGGGATGTGCCAAACATACATAACAACTGCACATCGCAGAATCAGATGTTCTTTTTTCCAGAGAAATATCACAAAGGGTACCTTCACAATATTACTCATAGATAATAGACCGCGTAGGTGTGTCCTCGACTTAACTGTGACTCTTTTGTCAGCCTTTTCTTCCTTCTGCAGGATCCGAGATTATTATGGGATTGGTGGAGCCTCCTGTCACGAAAAAAGGGGGAACTTCTCCTCGGAGAGAGAAGACCTATTTGGCGGGGAGGTTTTCAAGCACTTAGATGCACGACTCTAGTCTCTATTACATCTTCCTATGTTTGTTTTCTAAGGTGTATTCTAACCTTTATCAGATCCACTACTGGCCCAATACTAACCCTTACCCAAAATATTAAAACATTTGTTCACTTTACAATGTAATGACCAGAGATGGGCAGTAACGCGTTACTTGTAACGCGTTACTGTAATCCGATTACTTTTTTCAAGTAACGAGTAAAGTAAGGGATTACTACTGCAAAAACGGTAATTAGATTACCGTTCCTTTCCCGTAGGAACGCTGCGTTACTGCGTTACTAAAAACGTGATTTTTTTGCGAGAATGTCTCATGACAGTGACGTAAGCGGGTGCCACGTTGGTGACAACAGCTGTGTGCAGATCAACAATGGATAATATATCGAGTGCGGGAGAGAGTATGAGCGTGCAGCGTTTAAAGTGTGGAAGTACTGACCTTACTTTGAGTTTGAGTCCATAAAAAGTGACAAAAACATTAGTGTCCGTTGTGCGTGGGAAGAAACCTTATTTTTACAGTGAAGAAAAACCCCGCTAAACTTCCAAGCAAGCACCGAGTGCGCAACGACATAATGGGAAACTCAGAGAAACTGCGGATTCTTCCACTGACCGCTGCGCACACCTGCACCAAGGTAAACCTCCGCCTAACCTACTCCTGCTTTACAGGTGAAAATAGAGCAAAAGGACCGCTAGTCTTTGATGTTATTTATTTTCTGCTGTGTTTTACTTGCATCTATTTGAAAGAGTGAGTGTAAACACAAAACATATTTTATTTTATGTGCTGGAATGTGCAGAAAATAGGTTTAAATATTGAACAAATTTCTTCCAGTCAGAGAATGTTGCATATAATTAAATTTTTGCTTGATGCATAAAGTTAAAAGATTTAAACTAATAAAACAAGTTTTAAAAAGAGACTTTTCCATTTGATTACATTTTGTATGATGGATTATGTAGAAAAAGTAGAATTGGGCTGAAGATCTATCGCTTTATCACCTATTCAGGTTGTAAATCGTGTTGTTAAAAAGTAACTAAGTAACTAAGTAATTAATTACTTTTGAAAATAAGTAATCAGTAAAGTAACGGGATTACTTTTTTGGGGAAGTAATCAGTAATTAGTTACTGATTACTTTTTTCAAGTAACTTGACCAACACTGGTAATGACTCACATTGTGGTGCTACCTTTTAGTCTCAATAAAACTTTAGGTCCCCACAACATTGAGTAATACCTGTGTCTCACACACGCAGCAGCAGCAGGACAAATGACACAGGGGTGAAGAGCTTTTTAGATAACAATCTGTGTGATGAAATTAGGAGCTCTATTATAAACCTGACATACATATATATATATATATATATATACATATATATATATATATACATATATATATACACACATATATATATATATATATATATATATATACATATATATATATATATACATATATATATATATATGTGTGTGTGTGTGTGTGATATCTGATATCTTTCTCTGTTGCTTTGGATTTCACTTTTGGCATTTGATTGATTCATTAATTAAGCGGGTGTCTTTGGAGAAGTGACAGTTTTAATAATTGTCTCTAGATTTTAAGGCTATGTCCACACGTACCCGGGTATTTTTGAAAACGCAGATTTTTCTATGTGTTTGCACCTTTCGTCCACACGTAAACTGCGTTTTTGGTCACTGAAAACTGAGATTTTTAAAACCTCCGGCCAGGGTGGATATTTTTGAAAACTCAGTTTTTGCATTTACGTGTGGACGAGAAAAACGGAGAAAACGCAGCGCCAAAGGTGTGCGCATTTTTTGACGTCACACTGTGCGCCACGTTATTGTTTCGGTGAAATGAATTTCTACAATACTGTTACCAGTGTTGGGGAGTAACGAAATGCATGTACCGCCGTTATGTATTTAAAATACAAAATATGAGTAACTGTATTCCGTTACAGTTACCGTTTAAAAAGGTGGTATTTAGAATACAGTTACTTTGTTGAAATAAATGGATTACATGGCGGTACTTCCCTGTTTCATATTGTGGCGGGTCAGGACTGTTTGGGTTTTGTTTGACAGCTACATTCTGTTGTTACAGGTAGCAGCGTTACGGTTGCCATGGTTACAGGGTGACGCTCTCTCTCTCTGCATGTTTCCTGGGTAAGAGAGGCCTTTTTGTTGTTGTTGTGCTAAGCTAATAGGCAGAATGCTACCGGTATAGCTCTAAAGAATGTAGCATCATAGGCAGTGTAGTCCCTGCTGCAGGGAGAATGGACTGCCATACCCGTTATGTGTCTGTGAGCGATAGAGGGAGAAAAAGGAAAAGTATGAGCTGTCATCGAGCAAAAACAGGAGCTGGAAGCATGTAAATATAATAATAACCACTGCAGCCAAGAAGAGTGCCTGACGAGCCCAGTTGTAAGTAAGCTATTAAGACTCGACTGTACACCGTGTTCGTGTTTTCCTCCAAAAACAATAAGTTCCGTTGGAGCAGCCTTTCAACGCCTCTCTCTGTCTCTCGCTAGCAAAGTTGACCCAGACAACAAAGTAAAGCTAGTTTTCGGCTACGAGCCCGACACAGAACTCACCGTATTAGCCAGAGGTCCCTTTACTACGGTTCGGAGCCGCGGACCTTCAGTAACAGTAATAAATCACACAGCAATAGTACATTCACGTAGTTGTAAACAGCATGATAATATATTAAGTAATCCAAAGTATTTAGAATACTCTCATTGAGTAACGTAACGGAATACGTTACAGAATACATTTTGGGGCATGTATTCTGTATTCTGTAATGGAATACATTTTAAAAGTAACCTTCCCAACACTGACTATTACTATTAATTTTACTCTCTGCAGTGTTTAAATGCTTACATATACACACACAGTTACTGTCCCTCCACACATATGACTCGGTTCTGCTTCTATGCACCAGCTTTGTTTACTTTTTCCCACCGAGGCTTCTAGACTTCTGATTGGCCAACATTTCTGCACGGTTAGGAATATATCGCCACCTGTTGCTTTGGCATGTTCCTAGCATCGTTTTCCTTCATTTCTGCCTTTACGTGTGGACGGGATTATTTTTTAAAACGAAAACGGAAGATCTCCGTTTTCACAAATACCCGTGTACGTGTGGACGTAGCCTATTGCTCCCCCTCCACCTCTGTGCCCACTTTCTTTCTGTATCTATATGTGGTTAAATACATGTGCGCAAACACGTGTGCGCATGGGGGGATCTGCCCCTTCCTTGTTCCTTGTGCACTTCCCTCTCTCTTCACAGGAGAGTGGCACGCAGCAGTCACACAAAGATGGACCGATCAATAAACGTCTGAGAGCTGAAGAAGGTAATCCATACAAGTGAACTGAGCTCTTCCATTTAACTCCCACTGTGTCCTTCCCTGCAAACACGACTACTGAGCAACAACATCACCAAACCACAAAAGATCCCCTGATTCCTACTTCTAAAAAATGGGATGCTTTTGTAGATACTAATACAGAAATTCAGCTGAAAATAAAAAGCTCTTCACGGTTATGTTTGAATGTGTGTGAGTGTGCGCGTCTGCTGAAGCACTGGGGTTTGCACCTTGTATAATAAGCTGTTGCCCAAGGATATGATTATGTGGCGTTGCTTTGATAAGAAAGAAAAAAACCCACAGGAGTCTTCCCTCGCTTCCTATCACATTGACTTTGTGGTTACCCATTTTCCCTTTTGGAGACTTCAAATCGCTGCAGCCCAACAGCTCATTATCAGTTGGATAACATTCATCTCAGTGGCACATACTATACTTGGAAGGCAGCTTTTTGTGTGCATGTGAATTCATTTGCGCCATCTGAAGCCTTTCGAACCTGCGATTAGGCCTTTATTCTTAATGCTTTTTTGTGAGAGAGAAAAAAGATAAACCTTTATGCTGAAATATTCACTTTGGCTTTTTATCTGGTGCTTTCAGCGCCTCTCGTTTAAAAATGTGCTTTACATTCTCAACTTGTGCTGCTGCAAAGACATTTTTATTGCTGCTCTCTTCAAACACTCGCTGCGCTGCATGCCAGTCGATGAGTAGTGGGGGTGTTAGATCACATGCTCCCTGCCATGTAGGACAACACAGATATTGCTTACTTTGTCACTCACGCACGCACACACGGAAAATTCTAAAAAGGGGAAATGACTCTGATATATTTGTAGTTCGCGCCCAGGTGCTTGTGCTATCTTGTCATGCACGCCAGAAAGCAGGTGCCACCTGTGTGGAAATGAAACGGTCAGAAAATAGATATCGGCCAGCTAGATGTTAATACAAGGTGTCCTGTTTACCTGCAACACTCTGTATGTGACGCTAATCAAGAATTAACTTGTCTGCCTTCGCCACAGAGGCACCTCCTATCTTGCCAAATTACATCAGCTTGCTGCTCATAATAGAAATAAAGTCTGATGCATACTTTCTTTTCTCTATTATTTTTCGCCTGATGAAAAGATGATCATCAGCAGCAGTTTCAGGAAATTAGATGTATTTTTCCATCACAGCTTGCTATGAAAGCAAAGTGGAAACCATGTTATTGACATGAACGCTGACCAAAAACAGTTCACAAATAGACAGTTATTAGCAGGTTGATGTTTTAAAGTATTGTTTGCAATATTTTCTGTTTCTAGCTCCCACATTTACTTAAACATCACTGAAATAATGAGGCAAGATGCTAAAGGCCAAAGCCTTTCAAGACAAATGCTGATGTTGACACAGTCTGTGTTTTTCTCCACAAAGCTTATTGTTCTTTTATGTTCTTGAAATCAAAGGCAGTCCGTTCTTCTCCTGTGGGTCCTGTGGGGCTCCCTGCACACATCATCTCACATTAATTTTTCTTGTGTAACTGAATGCCAGATGGTATAGTGCAGAGAGTCTGTTGACTTCTACAGTAAAAATGATCAATCAAAAAATAAATCTGCTGCTAAACCTTCATAAATAATTCAGCTTTTCACCCATTTAGTCCTGTGGGCATGTTTGGTGTAAAATATTGTGCATATATGAGGCTCTGCTTTGGCAGCAAAACTGTTAAAAAAAACAAACTATTTGGCAAGAAATCTAAACTCTTGCTTAAAAAAGTGATGCTGAAGTTTTACAACATGTTCTTTCTCCCTCGTTTTAAATTATGTAACAGTGAACAGAGAACATGCTTGACTTCTAGTATATGATTCCCTCATATGCGTTCCAAGGAAGGAGGAGACGGGAAGTGGACCTTGACATACTGACCTGTATTTGCATCTTCAGTGCCTGTGTGCCAGCATCACGTTAAAAGGATCACAATAACTGCAGCTTGTGTTGCTGGGCAACTAACCGTCGTCCAAATTGCAGACATACATACCAGGAATAGCAAATTGTGGTGGAAGAACTCTCCACAAAGCATCTGTTGTACACTTTACAGAAGGTATTTCCTCACTTTGACACATGGAAGTCGAAGAAGAATGGCATGGCGCTGATGTTTTTTAAAAAAAATCAAGCTTTCAGTTGAACTGCCGTAACATGAGAGGTTTCATATTGAAAAGGTTGCTTAGGAAGGGCAACATTTTTATTCAGTAAATGGAAATTAACTTGTTAGTAATGACCATCTGTTCAGAGCATCAACGTGCTCCAGAAATAATATGTCTTTCATGTTTGTACTAAAGTATCTTCCTATTCCAGCAACTTTCTCTAACTTCTGCAGTTCAGAGAACAATATAAAAATAACTGCACAAGCACCGTTTGCCACAGTAGACAGCTTGCTTACACAATCCCTTCACGCTATTGAGGGCTATTCATTCTTTTCAAGTGTGCATGGAGCTGTCGAGGAGCCGCTAACCAGATCCAGCAGCAGGTTTTTCACAGCCAGATGAACCTGGTACCTCAAATGCCGTTTGCTGAGGTGTTGGAGAAGAACTTTTCCACCCGTGAGACCCGAATGCTGGAACTAATGACGCCGGCTCTCCAGTTGCCAAGAAGATATTTTCCAGTGAAGAGGTTTGAACTATAATTTCAAGCACTTCTTTTCAGAGACACTGATAGCTTCACAAGGTGCATTAGCTGAACCAGGGCACAATGTTGAGGCTGAACAACAATGAAGTGCAAAGGAGCAACAAGGCTCCTGGCTCTCTGGTTTACTAGGTTATTATTTTAATAATTTTAATTTTCATTCACTTGCTGTCGGCTATCCAGAGTCCGCAATAGGCGACAGCAAAATTGATCCTAAAAGCCACTTAAATGGCAATCGTTTGCAATATTTTTGTGCATAATATCCCATTAATGCCGTATTGGATATGCAATAAGATAGGATATTATGCTGTTAAAATTAGGTAGGTTTTTAAATTACATTCAAGATTTGCCTCAACTCCACACAACTCATCTCATGTAGAGTTCAGACTCCATTCCAATATTACATGTGATTTCATAATCTAGGTGCTGGACATCATATATTCTCCTATGATGGGTATGCATTTTGAATTTTTTGACCTGGAATACTCTGAACTTTCCACTGTAAAACTCATCAAATTTATCAATAATTCAGCCATGGATTGAACATTCACCTCACAAATATCTTTGCGCCACAAAAATACCCCAAATTAAGGCAGCGGAAGGAAAATGAGAACCTCCTACCTTTCTCAATGCTGCAATTTGTCAGGTGCTAAGAAGAGAAGTGATTTGGGTAATTTGGTGGCATGCAGCAGCCTGTAATTACCTAAACTGTATGAAACAGATGAGATAAGAAATGGATTTTCCAGCACCCGAATGGAAAAAGTGGATTTTTAAGAGAAAATTAAATGTTTATATTTTGGATTATATCACTCAGGGCTGTCACTGTCTGGGACTGCAACACATACTGGGCAAAAACATCTTAAAAACAAAATGCTGAGGCAGCACTAAAACATGCAGCACTTTGCTTTCTTTGTTACATAACCTCTCCGCATGCATGCCGTGTTCTCACAACCGCCTCTGCAGTGTGAAAGAAACCCTTTGGCACTAGCAGAAAATTTTAAAAAAAAGAACAAAACTGTGATATTAAGACATGTCTGTAAACACACATCAATATTTTATTTGGATCTATCAAAACCAAAACACATAAAATACATGGGAACGGCGACTCAACCTGAGAAGATTTTTTTCTTTGAATTTGGAGAGATTTAATTATCCGTCTTGTCTGGATGGAATATAATCCTTGATTTAATTCAAGAATACAATTTTCTTTATCACTGTCTCGAGCCTGTAAGCAGTGGTGCAGGTTTGAGGATGACATCTCATAAAATTCTGAAAATGGAAAATGAGCATGAACTTAACTCACTAAAAGCAAGATGTTTTTGGAAAGACGGGAATGCACTGCGTCTGACGTGGTTTTAGATGAGGGTTTTGAATTTCTGGGAAATTTGGGTTTTTCTGGTTTTGTATTTTTTGGATCCTATATTCTGTATTATTTAGTCGTCTGGTTATAATGTTATATTTACATTCCTGGGCTTATGATGATTCTGTTTTCTGTGCTGTTTGTTACTTGATAGATGATGATTATTCCCCTTTTGGTCTTCCTAGTCTGTCTTTCCATTCTTTTCTCTTTGTTTCTTATCTTCTGTGTTTGTCTCAAGTTTGTATATTTTAGTCCTGGTTTCACTGTTAGTGATTTACTCATTATTATAGCCTCTTGTCCTTTGTTTTGGTTTCCCCTGTCTCATTAGTTAGATTCTGTTCAGCTGTGTTCACCAGATGTCTCCAATCTCCTCATCTCCTAGTTCCTCCTAGTTTCTTCCTAGTTATTTGTTCCTTTGTTCTTTGCACCTTCTTTGTCTGAATTTGTGTGAAATTGAGTAGTAACAACAATAAAACTGCCTCTTTTAGGTAATCCCTTGTCTCTAAGTCCTGCAATTTGGCCCTACTCTGCCTCCCACACAGTTAAACCTTGACAGCTTCCTCATGTTTGATGCTTAAGACAAGAGCCAATACACTTTTTATTCTATATTGTGCACTTCCCTGCTGAAATGCCCAAGCTGGCAGCATTGTGTGTGTTTGCCTATGTGTGAAAGAGTAAACTAGAATACACCTTAGTTTCATGTTAAAAAAATAGAATCTTTTAAAACACAAAGTGGTGCTACTAACCACTTTGAAGGGCTGCTTTTAAATGGGGAAAATGTGGAAATAACAAATCATGTCCATTTTGAAAACAACTAAACTAATAACTTTGTACTGACTTTATCTAATGACTTTATGAAAGTGGATCTGAACCAAACTGCATACATTTTTAATAAGCCCTTTTTACATTGCTTTAACCAATGCTTTTTTTCTGTATTTCTAATAGCTTCTTTAAGTATTTCAGTAAAGCAATTTATTGTTTTCATTAAAGTAGCAGTCAGCAGATTGTGTGAGATCAGGTAAAGTCTATAGCTATAAAAATAGAGGGTTTAAAAGAAGACACTGAACAGGTGGAAATTTCTTTCTTTTTATGACCAAAAGCACGACCCAAGAGACCAGTGACTAGTTTAAAAAGACTTCACTTGAAAGGACCTCAGGAATCTGGACTCAAAGGCTGACAGATTGAAGTCAGGTAAGGCTTTTTCTGGGACTGGGCAGGTATTCTCCAGGGAGGCCGCTTAAATCTTTTCCTTAGGCTGAAGGTGGAGGAGAACTGCCAGGATAAATTCAGAGGACGAAAAGGTGGGAAGTGGGTAGGCAGGTAACTACAGGTAAAAATGATGAATGGCTTACTTAGACCAGCTTGAGAAGATCACAGGCGATTTAGCTGAAAGTAAGTCGATTCCTCTGAGGGATCCATCTAAGCACAAGCAGGGACATAAACTAGGAGAGGCTCAAGAGAGTTTTGTCAGGAACAGGTAAGATTTCAGAAACAGGCATACACCTTGTGAGGTCAATTTACCACCATAGAGGCAACAATAATCTGGCAAAAGATGATAAATTAGCATGGCCTTAAATCCATTGAACTAAGGAGTAATGAGAAGAGTTAAGTAAGGATTGGTGTGCCAGCTGGGTCAGAGGGGCAGGCACTGCCCTGCCCAGAGATGGAGCTGAGAACCAGAAAACCTGCTCCAAACACTAAATGAGAGAAAAGGGGAATCTAGGGGAAGAGTGAAAGAGAAAGAAGAGTGGGGCTTGGCAGGACCATGACACGTTTTTGGTTATTTAATTTAAATCTTGTTCTGATATATTGTCTGGCAGATGGATCTTATCACTTTAATGTGAGCACAGGGCTCCTGTAGTTGAGTGCCTGGGTAACACTTTTATAATGTTTGAGATGATGAGTCGCTGTTAGGATGATCGCATTGTTTTTGGTGTATGACTATTAAATATTGTCTTTTAAATTAGTAGATGATGCGCTAATGAATAGCGAGTCATTTGTAGGATCTCCAGCTTAATGGCAGAATTAGTCTCATGACGCTGAATGAGAATACCCAAGAAAAACTGTATAACAGTCTTAACAGAGGCAGCAGAGGGACACTTTAGATTACTCAAACACATTCGCACACACAAGCACACATTCCTCCTGTCATTGTCATTATGCAAATGCAAATGTGAAAGAAAGCATGGCAGTGCGATTAGCACACAAAGTAGGCTGAGTGAGCTATAAGTTAAAAACCCAGAGTGGGAGGATAGAGTTATGTAGTGACATGCAGTCTGAGGGATTATGGCAATTCATTACACACTGTCAGTCACAAGAGCACAGCACAGCAGCAGCAGAACCTTGTTTTTATGCATCTGTAGTTTGATGCACGCATCCATTATTGGCCCCTCACTGTATTTCATCCATCTACTTTTCTCGTTCCCTTCATCTGAGCAGGAGGGTGACTTTTACTCTGCTACGGATGACCATGCATGTGTTGTTGCCATGGTTACCAGGTCACAGAGGGCAAAATGTAATCTGTGGCTGCATGCTGCATTCATGAACACATGGCACATGTTCTTCGGTGTAATGTTTGGCAGCCTCTGACTTGATCAGGTTTGCCTGGCGTGTATTTACTTGGCTGTTTGCCGTTGTTGGCTCCTTATTCATAGCAAATCAATTTCCTCATGTTAGATTAAAAATTCGAAGGACCGAACAGAACCAGTGTGAATGAGTGGCCTGTCGTGTTGCCTTTGGAGACTTTGAAATTACAGGGTGCAAGAGAAAAAAAGTATGTGCAGCACTATAAGTTCAGAATTTCTCATTTGAGTGGCAGACTTCTCAAAATGGTGCGTTGAATACAAGGTAGTTGAGCAATATTGCTTATGTTTGTGTCTCACTATGCCTTTCACATATTTTCTACTTAGTTGTGGAGCTAAAGTTTGAGATTTGTGTGTGTGTCAAAGTCTTGACTCTGCTTGTTTTTAGAGGAATTTTATTAATTTATTTTTGTTTACTTGATGAACCACTTAACTCTGACCTATGAATCATTCAAGAATAAAGTAATATATCTACACATAACGTCAATTTAGCAAAAAAAAAATCGGCAGTTGTATATATAGGCACGTTATTAGAAGCCTGTTACAAAGGCATATTACGCGTTCCCATTTCTTTGGCTGAATGTGTGAAAAATGCCAAACATAAAACAGTTTGGCAGACATGAAAAAATATTTTTGATCCATCACTTGTAATGGTTTGGGGCTGGATTTCAGACAGTAGTGTTGGGGATCTTTCAAAGCACAGAAAGGGAAAGCGCCGTCAGATATTGATCCACCATGCAATGCCATCTGGACATTGGCAATGGCTTCATTATGTAGCATTACAATGATCCCAAACACATTGGCAATACAGCAAAGGCATACCTGGACAGAAAAAACTCAACAGATGATTATCAGTTATTGGGGATTGGCCTCCCCAGAGCCTGGAACTCAACATTATTGAAGCAGTGTGGGATCATCTTAACAGAGAGCTATACAAAAGGCAGCCAACATCCAAAGAAGAGCTTTGAATGTACTTCAAGAAGCCTAGAGACTCTTATACTCCAAGAAATGACAAGAAAGCTTGCATGAGAGAGCTCAAACTGTGTTAAAGAATAAATGTGGTCATACCAAATATTACCAAGAACTGTACTGTAGGTCTGCATTATTTGCAACTCTGTCATGCCAACATTTGCTGCACTGTATGGGAAAGGCTATTATGGTGGCACATGAGCATTATGGGGAACACCCGTCCATACTCCAGCTCATTCACTCTAACGGGGTGGGGTGAGGTGGGCTTCTTCAGGGGCTTGTTTACAAGCAGGTCACAACTGAATACTGAAGTTCTACCAGTTGGATGCTCCCTTGGCTTTATTGGCACTTCAAGTAATTATTGTAGGTTATTAGCTGGTGGAGTGACTTAGCAAATGACTGTTGTAAAAATGTAACAACTGAAAATATGAGAAACAACTTAAAACACGACACCACACCTCCTTGTTGCAGAAATTCATTTCATTATTCGGTTTTTGTAAAGACATAAGGGGGATAAACAAAAGCAGAGAAGATAATGCAGGCGGATAAATGATTTTTTCAGAATAATGACATTTGGGAGACAACTACTTCTTAAGAATTTCCGCAGAGTATTATTATTAGCAGGCAACAAATAAAAAGAGGCTTCTGAAACACTGTTTTTAAACGATATATTAGAATGTAAAATAACAGATATGTAATAGTTTTCCTTCTATCAGGACATTACTGTGTAAGTAGGTTTGTTGGAAGCATGTTTTGTTGATATCGTGCAGTCCCTGTTGTTGTTCTGTTCCCAGGGCTGCAGACCTGTCAGAGGGTAATCTGCAGCATCAGACACACACAGGTTCCAGCGTGCCTCATGAATAAAATCCAGAGCGGCAGACCTCCTTTCTCCATGAACTATTAAGTTGCAGTGTTTTGATTAGATGCTTTTCCTTGGAACAATAATGAATAAACAATGAGCCAGATACATGTATCTGTTGTTTGTTATTAGCAGCATACACATATCAGGTCCTGACAGCTTTGTATTACACAACTTAACTACATTTGTTTCATCCACAACCAAACTCAACCAGCTTTTCACCTTCAACTACTGGACAAAATCCTGTTTATGTAGCCACAAAAATGTTCAAGGACATTTCTGATCTTTTAATACACTTCTTCCAACAACTACCTGTCCAAAAATAGTGGCATATCTAGTCAAACTTGTCTCTATGCACATCTATATCCATAGAGCCAGGTGATTTGTAAAAACAAAAGAAATAAATGTTGTCACTGTATTGCGTAGACACTGCAGAGCCACTCTTGGAGAGATATATGTGTCAGGCATAAAACTTGACACGGAGGTAATGGGTAATAAAGTGGTGATATTGTGAAATGATATTGTCTCTGTTATTGTTTTACCCGTGCCTGTCAGCAAGACACACAATTCTGTGTAATATAATATATTGTATAATGAAATCACAGTAATAGTAGTGGATCCCCAAACAACAAATGTCATGACAAACACATTTTACTATGCAATGAGGAAACCGATATCGGGTGCAGATTTACTGTAGAGCATCAGTAAGTGAAGCTGTTATTATTAAATGATGTGAAAACCTCATATCTCCAATTCGATTATGTTTTATTTTTGTTTTTAGGTGGGGTTGACTGGATGTTGTGGAGAACAATAAAATCTGATTCAGCATTTTATTGATTTTACGTTGGCCGCAAAAGCTGTGCTCATGTGTGGGACGCACATGCAGGACAGACCATGACCTTGTTTACTATCAGGGCACCTGAGTGAAGAGGGCTGGATAGCGTGAACTCATGTGTATTCAATGCGTGTGTAGTGTGGGATGAAGTGTATTTTGACCCCAAACTTGTTTATTCCTTTTTAACTACAATATTTTGTTTTCTGTATTTACAAAAGTGTCAGAATATCTCCTGTACTTTGTGCTGTATAACCCCATGCAGCAACCCCTTAATGAACTTTGGTTAGTCTAATATCTTTTAGGTCTCCAAGTCCTTAGTATAAGTGATACACGTTTTTTTCACCTACAATGACATTAGCACAATATTCATTTATTTGTCTGCAGAGAAACCATTGCTGCTAGTGCAGCTGCTGCAATTCAGTGTGAAAAACACTGCCATTTGATAAAGCACATTCAGACTGTGAATGTGTGATTAAACATTTTTATTGACAATACATAATTATTTGACACTTGATTACATAAAACTCTCCAAATGTGAGTCATGACAATGTCCTGCTTTGCCCCAAGAACATAATAAAAAGTGGACAAGACACACCAAGTGCTGCTAACTGATTTCATTTCAGTGCTCTAACAATCATAAAACAAAGCCAATTGCTTTTTTTCCTTTTTTTTTTTTTTTACCCATTATCGGTCCAGTCCTTGTACCTGACCATTTTCAGAGAAATATTTCTTTTGCTTACTAAGACAGTTAACACTGACCTATGAATAATTCAAGCATTTCACCTATTTCAGGGGATGAACCAGTGTTGAGTTTACATATAGCAGACAACTTAGCAAAGAACCAACTTTAAATTGTATCTTTAGCCACTTTGTTAATAGCAGCTTGTCACAAAAATACATAATTTGTTTTCATTTCTTTCATTCTTCTCCATTATTGATATCACTTATCGATTCAATTCCTTATTGATTCTCTTATGGATTGTCATTGGGTTCTCATAGGCTCTGTTTTGAGAGTCACCGCAATCTCTAAGCAGCAATAAAGAAATTACATTAATGCAAATTAATTGCATGCTGTGTGTCAAATGTTTCATGTTTGTTGAGGTATTTCCCCTCTTCTTTGAGATCAGTGTTGGAGTCATTACTCAAAAAAGTAATTATTTCACATTTTAAACAGAACATGGACAATTTGACTTCAGTAAATCGCATTATAGGGTGGGGCTAGGTTTCACAATGGGTTCACCCGAAACCTTGGCTGCTTGTGACTACACCTGTTTCCACACTTTGGCTTGTGTGATTAGGAAGGACCAAAAGGGGTCCATGGCTCTCTTGGGGACACTCCCATAGGGCTTAAAATCTGGGACTCTGCACCAATTGCTTAGAACTGAAGAAGCTTCTCAGATGAGATGTGAAATGTCTTCAAGGAAACTTAAAGTACTCCGGACGCTTTTCTTTACAAGCTCCTTACACTACGATGACCTGGATGACTGAGAACCTTCACAGACATTACACAGAAAACTTTTCTTAAAAGGAATGCAGCATGTTAAAGAGAGGCTACAGCCTGACTGTTCATCTGTTTGTTACCTGATATTAAGGGTCTGGCTGCTGGGGTCGGCATTCGCTGAGCACTCGGGGTTCTTGGCTAGCTTAGCGTTAGCATGCTGTCTGCACAAATGCTTGCAAAGAACTGAAGTTGTGTTAGCAGAATAATGCGGTTGTTTCTGTCCTGGAAGCAGTTTTCCTCTTTACCATTTATGTCACCCTTCTGTACAATAAAAATAAATGTCCATATCCTCGCTCTACACTGTGTCGCTATCAGCTGATTGTAGCCCAATTGCAAGAACCAATAAGTGGCATCAAAAGGCAGGCAGACTAACAAAACAAAAGTCAGCCCACATTCAACAACAGCTTTAAACGTCCTAGAACTATTCCTAAAGACTACTTAAAGAAATGAATGAATGAATGAATGAATGAATGAAAGGGGACATGCAGAGGGTTGGTGTGACAGAGGAGAATACTAGTTACAGGGTGAGATGAAGGCATATTATCTGCTGTGGTGAGCTCTAAGAACTGCTGAAAGAAGAAGAAGGATCTAACAGCAATTATTTCACACTTTCTTTTTCAAACCCTTCCCGTCTATAGTAAGATGCTTCACTGGCTGAGACCACATCCTCATTTATTTCTCACAGCATTTCTAGTAGATAATGGCATGAAAATGAGTTGAGTCTACGATTTAGAAAAGGTCTCTGAGTGGACTGGAGATGGCTTCCGGACAGGGCAGATCCCCATGTTTTCCCCAGGGAGGTTGGGGCATGAAAATGAGAACAAACTGCTTATAGTGCAGGGGGGTCATATATCAACAGAGAATGGAAAGGGAATGCATGAAGTGTGAGCCTGCTCCTGAAATTCAGATAAATGATCTCCATTTTATTTTATTCATTTTTGCCAATTACTAAATTAGCATCCACACTCTTGTTTTTATCAGCAATGCAGAAAAAAAGCTGCCGGAATAACAGAGTATAATCAAGTATAATAAGAGGAATTAACTGTAATACAACAGCTGAATACAAAATCAATCCTGGCAAAACTAAGCTTCTTCTTTTTCACCCCGACAGCTTCTCTGGGGTGGGGGGTCATTACATCGGCTCATCCACCATTAATATCAAATCTGCCAAGAACGTTGGTATAGTTTTTGACCAGCATTTGAAATGCACATTTCACATCTCAAAGTTCATCCAATCTTGTTTCTTTCGTCTAAGAAACACTGCAAAAATCCAACCTCTAATTTGAAATCTTGAGTATATACGCTTTAACTTTCTTCCATCTCGAAGAGATGGCCCATCAAAAAACTAGCTGACACTCATACATCACTCCTCTTCGTTCTTCTCTTCACTGCCCAATCAAATTCTTTATTCATTTAAAAATTTTAATAAAAACATATAATAGCTCGATGGTCAGGCTCCTGCATATATAGCGGAGACCTTATTCCAGCAGTTAGCCTCTCTTAACTCTTAACTGTTTCCCTCTTTAGTATTAAATCCAGAGGCAATCAAGTTTTTGAGGATGAAGTGCCTAAACTTTGTAACAACTTGTCTCCGCCTAATCTAAATCTGTGGTGTTTTTCAAAGACTACTAAAAATTCGTTTTTATAGGTAAATTTTTTCAGTCTTTCACCCATTTGACTTTGTGTCTCTATGCTGGAACATGTTTACTTATCTTTAATGTGTGGTTTTATTCAAACTGTAAAGCACTGTGTAACTGTGCACTGAAATCAGGGCCCCTACCTTCATCACGCTTCCATTTACCACTGTGCTTTTAAAAGAAGTAGTGGCAGAACCAATTTCTGAGATAGCATCCAAAACAACTTGACATTGAGGGAAAAGAAGGTGGAGGGTAATAATACATTTAGTTACAGTTTGAGTACAGAATAAGCTGCAGTCAGTCAGCTGTTGTGAATGCTCTGTCAGTGGGTAATAATGGTGAAGGATCATGATGTCATCATTGAAAGTAAGCCACCCACTCAGCCAAATGACTTTGTTCTTAACACTGTACTTTCTTGGCCTCCTACAGTAAAGTAGATTGGATGATGAGTCACTAAGAAAAGCAGAGGACAGTCATACAGACACACGTTTTACAGTTAGATTATTAAATTGTACCAAATACATCTTAATTACAAATTTTTCATGGCCTTGAATAACAACCACATGCGCCTCACGCAATGCTGATCTGAAAATATAATCACTTGCAAAACCCATGTTTCTAATGGGCTCATCCGATGTCATTATGTTGCCTCATTATAGCACCTCCTGCACACCCTCATCATGAAAATCAGTCAGCAGCTAGTTCTGCATATATTTCTTCTTCCTCCAGAAGAGAAATTATGCAATAAGTTTAACAACTTTATAATGAAATTATCCAGATCCTAAAATGATTAAGCAAAACTGTGAACATTCAACATTCTTACACTGTTTAGACAAAGCAATGTGTTTATTTTTAAGATTTTTCAATATTACTAAACTAACAAAGTTTTACTTTGCAAAGAAAAACTGAGATTTTGGCAATGACAGGTTTTTGCACCGAAACATACATCATTACAACAAAAACAACCTGATGTTAATGTTAATGTCTGTCAACAACAGAGATGGGCAGTACAAGTAACGCGTTACTGTAATCCGATTACTTTTTCGAAGTAATGAGTAATGTAAGGGATTACTATTGCAAAAAATTTAATTAGATTACTGTTACTTTCCCGTAAGCACGCCGCGTTACTGCGTTACTAAAACCGTGATTTTTCGACGTTCGTGGCAACAGCTGTGTGCAGATCAACAAAGGATAATCTATCGAGTGCAGGAGAGAGTATGAGCGTGCAGCATTTAAAGCGTGGAAGTACTGACCTTACTTTGAGTTTGATTTCGTAAAAAGTGACAAAAACATTAGCGTCCACTGTTCACTGCGTGGGAAGAAAACTTCTTTTTACAGCGAAAAAAAACCCTAAACCTCCAAGGAAGCACCCAGTACGCTACGACGTAATCGGAAATTTATAGACAAACTCACGGATTCTTCCACTGACCGCTGCGGCACACCTGCACCAGGGCAAACATCCGCCTGCTATACAGGTGAAAATAGAGCAACAGGACCGCTGAGTCTTTGATTTTTTTTATTTTCTGCTGTGTTTCACTTGCATTTATTTGAAAGACTGAGTGTAAACACAAAAAAATATTTTATTTTATGTGCTGGAATGTGCAGAATATAGGTTTAAATGTTAAACAAATTTCTTCCAGTCAGAGAATGTTGTATATAATTAAATCTTTGCTTGATTCATAAAGTTAAAAGATTAAAACTAATAAAACTTTTTGAGGGTTGAAATAAAGAAAACCCTTTTTGAAGATATTTTTTTTGCCTGTGTCCTCTATGCCTTGGCTGCTTGGTCCCTCACAGTTTTGTTATTACTATTATTCCTGTTTTAATTTCTTTCCCAAGTTGTTGTGAGCCCCTCATTTCTTATAGTAATTTTGTTCCATTATTGTTTCTATTTGTTCTATTTACTTAGTTCCCTCTGTGTTCCCTTTCGGTTCCTTCTGTTTTCTCTCTATACTTGTCTATCGTTCTTCTGTCCAATACCTGTCTTCCTTTGTGTCAAGCTCTTTCTTGCTCTCCTGATTAGCTGTGGCTAACTTCCTGTTTTGTTTTGGTAGCTGTTTATCGTGATTGTTTTCAGCTGCGTTTAGTTCCCATACTGTCTCTGCTTTCCTTGTTACCTCTTGTTAATATATTGCTTCAGTCTTCCTTTGTCCATCTACATGTCATGCCATCCTCTCTACCTCCACTAAAATAACCAGTAACCGCCCGGTTACTGTGGATCAGGAAGTAGAAGAGGTCGTCCACCATTTGGAAGATTGCTGGTTTGACCCCTTGGGTCCTGTAATCAAAGTATCCTTGGGCATGTTACTACATACAGAGTTGGCCCTTTTAGTGTGAATGTAGTAAAAAAAAAAGGGCTTTGAGTGCTCAAATAGAGTAGTAAAGTGCTGCATAAGTACCAGTCCATTTACCTTTTGCTCCCGAGATGTTCATAGTATCTCGTCATGTTGCTGGTTTCCCTTGTACGTGTTAAACATTTAGTAGTCTGTGGACTCTGCATCACACTCTAACCCAGCGGTCCCCAACCTTTTTCGCGTCACGGACCAGTTTATGCCCGACAATATTTTCATGGACCGGCCTTTAAGGTGTCGCGGATAAATACAACAAAATAAAACTAGTACCGGTACCGAAAGGTTTATTCATAACCAGTGTTGGGTAAGTTACTTTAAAATACATTACATTACTAGTTACTTCTATCAAAAGTAACTCAGTTACTTCAAGTTACTCGTTACTTTCAAAGTAACTAGTTACTAGGGAAAGTAACTTTGGTTTTACTCAAATTCTCTTGTTAATGTGTTGCTTCTGTAACTGGATACCCAGCAAGATTGCCAGTCTTCTAGCTTGCTTACTTGCCACAAGTGCACTGTGCCACCTACCAATAGAAAGGAAAAGATAATGTGCATATTTCCACGAGAGAAATCCCACACCTGGACCGTCATTGACTGCTGCCATGATTCTAGCCTACGTCACAGCATCATGTGCGCCTTTTACATCCAACACAAAAACTGCAGTCGTGGTGCTTTGATTGTACTCAGAACTCGGAAATTCTGCCTTCTTAATAGGAAGATGTAGGTAACACCAGACTGCAGATGAGCTGCACACAGGGCTGGACTGGGACAAAAAATCGGCCCGGGCATTTTGACTAGAGACTGGCCCGCCATTATAGGAAAAATCATAAAGCCTTTGAATGAAAACAAACGCTGTTGTGACAGTGATGTACACTGTTTTGATGGTATATATGCATCAATTTATCAATTGTTTGTTGTAAGATTCAGATAATTATTTTTTAAAAGCGAGACATTTTAAATTAGAATAAGAAAGAAAAGTATTTCTTTGTGCCCCCCTCTCCCTGTTAATGCCCTACCTGGCCCTCCTGGCAAAACTTTGCTAGATCCGCACCTGCTCAGTTACCAGCTGTCAGCTACCTAAAAAAGGATCCTGGGCTTATCTGTCTCTCAGAAACAGTTCATAACTTCCCTTCAACTCATTTATGTCACCTAAAAGGTAAACCTGTTTCTCCATCACCTGTTCAGCTCTGATGATTCAGTAAGATGATTCTCCTGGTTTCATCTTCATGTTTCCCTCACACCAGATAACCAAACCAACATCATGACCAGCAGCTTTTTTGCAGCTGTGGCTCCAGCAAACATCAGCTGATACTAGAAATTAATATTAAATAAATTCTAACAACAGCTGATCAAGCTTAAACGTGCGGCTGTTGTTTAGCGCGACATCCGCTGCACTGTAAACCCGAATCAGTTCACTGAACTTAAAACATTTGTGGAAACTGATTACCTCAAAAGTTTTAAGTACACAAACTCATCTCTTCTAAGTATGGGGGTACTCAAAATTTGTATTTATTGTTAACTTAAAAATTTTTTAATTATATTTTTATTTTATTAATTGAGCTTTACTTAAAAACTATATACTTTAATTTTAATATTTTTGTGTTTTTTGTAGTTTACTATTTTGATCCAACACAATGCAATTATATTACAACCTAAACGCAAATTATATGATTATTAATTAAAAGATATTTATTTTTAAATGTTTGAGTTTAGACTAGTAAAAAAAATTTGAGAAATTCATTTACTTTACATTTTGTTTATTTAACATTTTTTTATGGAAATGTAAAAACATCACAAATGTTTTTATAAAACCATTAACATGGACATGGGCACCATAAAGTGAGCATTATAAATTCGGTGTAGAACATCTTTTTGTAAAATCACAAAGGACAACATCAGTCCTAATAGCATCTTTCTCAAAATACACAAAAATTCAAAATAAAAATTCAAATACTAATCACTTTTGTTTGAAAAAGAAATAAAAAACATTTTTTAAAAATGGATACAAATAAAGATGATCATCTTACAAATAACAAGAACAGGCAGGCAAGTATAGGAAAATTAGGTAAACTGATGGAGTTAAATCCACCCAAAACCTGTAGTAAACTTAAAGTGCTTTAAATAAAGTGCTTCAAACAAAGTGCTCAGTAACAGAGTGCATGTCCTAACAAACATTGCCTTATATTCCTTCCAAAACTACTCTTTCAGCAACAAATCATTTTTAAGAGCATGTAGGCAGGGTTTCAGGGGTTTGCCGTCATCAAGCCCCATGAAGATTTTTTGGACAAAGGTAAATGTGTGAACCAGCTTCCTGGGGTAGTCTAAATGCAGAGCATAGATCAAGCCAAACAATAAGGCAAATGCATCTGCAAATCTGGGAATATCACGCATCACCAAGTCGCCTTCCACCACAACGACCATGCTTGAGGAAGTAAAATGGACAGAACTGGTCTGGGAAGTGCCGTCGGTAACCACTGTGAGAAGGGCAACTGGAGTGTCAATGAGGGTCGACTCATCCAATGTGTCCGCCTGGAATAGACACAGTATCAATAAGTAAGGTTGGTTTGAGAGAATGTGACAAGCAAGACCTGTAATCTAGCAAAAAATTCAGCAGTGTAGTGGGTTACTTTGTAACGGGTTAGGGTACTCTACTTTTTTGAAAAATGTACATTAACGCGTTAGCTTCTGTCATTACATAATTAGTATGTTTGTTATTTTTCTAAAAAAAAAAAAAAAAGAAGTAATTTTTTATTTTATGACTTTATCTCAAAAAGAAACTAAATCTTGACTTCAGCCTTGTTTTTGGGGCCACCTGCAGCGTAGCCGAAGTGCTGTGATACGCCTGTGCCCTGCTCCTGACTCTGTGTGTGTGTGTGAGGGTTTTCTAAAGAGAGGGTATTTTGCTTGTACAATTTGGTAGCTGCTAGGGTATTAAATTGTATTTTAAAAAAAAACATGGTGTTTTATCTCACTGGCAGAATTTAAGTGATGCAAAAATACACTTACATTACATGTCTTAAAGAATTCTGGGTCCTCCTCCCGCAGGTATACAGGAAGGGCACGAAGCACTGCAGTGCGTTTCACGTTGACATCAGGCGCCTCCTAAAAAGGGAAAAGAAAAGTTCATTGAACACAAAGTTTTCAGGTGTCATTCTTTGGGGAGAATACATGTTTATGAAACTGCATGGCATGTGACTCTACATAATTTTGGAGACATTTCTTTTAAGACAACCTTTCTGTCTCTTATGACAAAGAGTCTGTATCTTACTCATTTGACAAAAATCCTACACAGTATTTTAAAATAATAACAGATCAGAGCTGTAATCTGTATAGAACACAGATGTTCAAAGCAAGGAAAAAATTGAGTTTTTATCAGTGAAACGTTTAATTTGTGTTAATTTTATCATTATCAATATTCACCTGAAGATCATAATGATTCAGGATGGTTCGCAGAGCCTCCGATATCTTGCCAGTCCGTGCAGCCTTCTGTCTGTATAGAGCCATGAGTCGTGGTGTGTGTCTGTCAAGTTCAGCGTAGAACTGGTTCCGCAGGTTGATGTTTGTGACTCGGTGGAACTCCGCACAAATCTAAAATAAAACAGGAACAAAAACATCAACATGAAGCCAAATTACTGACCAAATTTACATCTTATCATTAAAGAGGAATTGCCCAACTTCTGTCTAACCTTGTTTTATAGATGTCCTATTAAGTTTTTTTTTTTTTTTTTTAAATTGGACCCGAACCACAAGCACAAGTGTATCACAAAGCTGAAATATATTTTTGTTTGTTATCTATTATTTATTTATTTGTTATTTATTTATTATCTGAATCTGAAGAGATCTGCTGAACTTGCATTGTTTCATGTTAAACTGAAGAAGAAAAAAAAAATCAAAGCACAGATACCTGAGAGTCAAATAGCAGAGCAGGCCATTTCTCTAAGAAGTTCTTTACCATTGGGTTGTCTTGAACAATTTCATGGCGACGAAGTGGAAAGGTAGTCTGCATCAGTTTTTCAATCATTATTTTGTTGGGCTCAGTCTTCTCAACCTCATTTTTTATCTGGACTCTCATATCCTCCAAACTGACCTGATCTTCTCCTCTTGGAAAGTTTGGGAGGTAGTTCACCTCAGCTCTACTGGCTCTTTTTATGTTTGAGTGGGGGTGCTCTCCTTCAGGGTTGTTAACACTCCTCCTGCCAGCGTTGACAGACACCTCCACACATCCAGATCTGGCTAGCTTGGTGCGATACTTTCCCATCTTGAATTTTAAACTGGTCTTCCAACCATAACTTCCATTCCTACTTCCAGGCTCTTTAAGACATGGATGAGTGGTAACAAGAGCTTCTGCTGCCAAACCGACATCTCCATCACTCGGATAGGCTTTGAAGGTGTGCATCGCTGAAGCCATGGTCTCCAAGATGTTGTGCTTTTGGGCTCGAGTCAACTTCAGATGTTTTCCAGACATCTCAAAGGCTCTATTTCCCTCCTCAAGTACATGTTCAACTTCGTAAGAAAAGGTAGGTACTGGGAAAGTGTCAGGCCAACACTTCAGACGCTGAGCTAAAGGCACATGAGGAAGGATGTCTGTATCAGAACTTGCACAAGAACTGACATCACTTTCAGATCTCACTACTTTTAGTGTGCCCTTCTCCGGCAACTCTTGAATATCCAGTAGGCAGGTAAGTTGCCCATCAAAGTCGGGGTCTTTGTATTGTAAGGTAAACTCAAAGTCCAGCCTAGGGTTGAGCTTCTCACGGAGTATGGTGATTAGTTCTTCCACCGACTCAGGCCGCTTAGTTAGAGAAACCTTCACAACAACATCTGTGGTGAGGTGAACTCTCAGCAGGAACTTTTGGGATACTGCCATCATCCTATGAATAAAACAAGGAATGGAGATGATTTTTAAAAAAAATGAATCGTCTCATAAGCACTGTACATCATACCATTAACCTTATTATTAGGGGTGGGTTTTTATAATCGATTCATCGATTAAAATCAATTCTGGCTTGGATAACGTAAAATCGATTCATTAAAATCCTGAATCGATTTTTTAATATAAATTTATTTTGCCGGAAATGCCAGAATCTCTGGTGAAATCTCACAAAATTTCAACAACCACCAAACAGCTAAGACAGTAAAAGAGAGCAGGAACACCGATTCTGCACAAAGACGTAAACACACAGCGCAACCCGCGGATCAGAATCAGTTAGATGTCGCCTTTCTCACAGTCGGGGCTGAAAGCCGACAGCTCACTGATTCTGATCTGTCGGTGGGTCCGCGCTTTGTGTTCACGCCCTTTATGAGTTGATTCTAAAGCTGTTAGTTTGATGTCTCTCCAAACAATATTGACCGAACCAGCAGCAAAAGAAGATCCAAACTACGCTTCACATTAACACCGTCATGTATTCACTCTTACTTTTACTGTTTTGCTTCGACCACGATGCACAGCTCTCTCTCTCTCCCTGTACTTCAAGAACAGTTTCCCGTCTAAAAATCTGTTTTCTGCATTATTCGCTTGCTTGTTACGCACAAGTCTACCATTGTTTACAGCGCTGTCGGCCAACGTTTTTTTTCTTTGTTTTATATACTTCCGAAAAGAAAACCTAATTTCTGCCGTTCAATACTGAACAAATTTAAACTTTTTAAAATTATGCAAAACGCTTAGCCGTGTCTCTAATAAAACCGCTTTAACATCAGAGGTAATGTTCATATGTTGATTAATGGTTTTCTTTCGTTTTTGATGTACTGCAGAATATTTTTATAAAATCCCAGGCCAGGAAAATCGCCTTCATGTTTTTCTGTGTTTTATCCTCAGCTACTTTAACACAAAAGCATCTGCTGTGATGCTCACACCTTTGATAAAGTCTTGCGTGTGTCAGCTTCCTTTTTATAGATACAAAAATATGTAAATATACTGTTCTGAATTATAATATTTCTGACTGTCAAAATTTCCCAGATTCAAATCGAATTGAATCGAATCGAATTAAATCGAATCAATTCGGGACCTTGTGAATCGGAATTGAATCGATTCACGAAATCAGTGACGATACCCAGCCCTAGTCCTGACACACAGGCTGGTGTTTGTACAGCTTCCACAAACACAATAATTTTGTATTTTTAAGAAAAATAAATGCAATATAATCATAGTAAACACACTAACGCTCACGAACACCACCTACTGCCAACAGCGCATAACATACAACTCCCTTCAGTTACATCACACGTCCAGATTATGAAACTTTCAGTCAAAATTTGGGTTTCTAAACATTTTTAATTTTGAAATACCCCAATCAACGTATGAAGACGGTTTTTGGGGGACATTTTATATGCATTTCAGCAACTACTGAAATCTGCACTTTAAGGGACTTAATGAATGGTTTCTTTTAAAAATTAAAAATGATTGAGTATTTTCACATCACATGAAAATATAAATTTTTAATACAAATTTGGCCCTACAAAAAAATGGAAACTCAGTAACCAATATAATGGAGATTCTCTAAACATGAGCAAATATCACAGTAAAATTGTTGATTGGGATTTACACATTGGCTGTATCCTCAGTAATTTTGTACAATTATACAAAATTATTTTATAAGAACGCAACAACTGATGAAACAACTTACTTATGTGACTAAATATGAAGTGTTATAACTTACCACAAAGGTTGAACTGTGCCACCGACCCTTGGTAGATCTGCACATGATAAAAAGATGCATTATAAATAATAACACAGCTATTAAAAATTATACTGGCGGGGTACATTTAAGATGTTAATGTCACAAAATAAAATAGACCGGTTGAAAGAAGTACAAGGTAATGGTAATGGGGGGAGCCATGAAAATATATCTTTTCAACATGATTCAGTGTGACAAAGCAGGGGCATGATTAAAAAGAAAAAAAAAAAACAGGTCTTTTAACCTACAAATGTTTTAATGGCCATGAAGAAAGGACTCTTCAATAGATCTTTCAACTCACCTGTGTTTACTGTCTCCACCTGAAATTACTTGCAGTCTTAAGTTTTTTTCTTCGGTCTTCAGCCTTGGAATAAAAAATAAAAATACTGAAAACCTTATCAGCACACTAAATATACAACACCTTGCTATATTTCAATCTGGGTATTACTTTTAATTGTTTAAGATAGAAGTTGCCACTGCTAGCTAAGTCACTTTTGAATGATGCTAATGAGAAGAAAAAAAAAACCTGCCGAACAATGAGGCTGCTGTTGTAAAAACGCCAACTTTCTTGCGTTGGCAATGGGTCGTTAAAATATCACTAAGACACTTTCTTTATGTGCAATTCTTATTAAAACTGTGTTTTAATCGGTTAAAACTGTAAAAATGACGACATCATCGGTTTGAAAAAGAGCGCGAACAACCGCGAACAACTATTCACTACCTGGGTCTGTGCTGTTTAACACAAAAGTGCATTCGAAAACAAGTTATTGGCTTCAACATATTAATATACTTGCTTTTTTACAGAAAAAATAAACATAACGAAGGTTCCGTTTTACTTACAAGTTTCTCCAAATGTGCTCTCCAGTCGCTCGAGAAGGGCAGCCATATTGAACAGAATTTTCTGTCAACGTCGTTCAGGTTAGAGAGAAAACGTCATGACGTCATGACGTACACATGCGGAGCTCGAAAAAAAAAACATTTACTCAAAAATCATAATTAAAAAAGCAGTATTTACTCTTAACTTCTAAGCCATGTACAATTATAACTGTTTGAATCGTTAACAGAACAGAAAAGTTTTAAGTTGTTTCAACTTTGTGACGAATTTCAATTGTTGTATCCACAAACTTTATAAGTCAGGTATACTGTTGGGGTTTACAGTGTGGTTTCCTCTTTCTGGCGCAAAGTGGGCGATAAACAAACAAGAGAGAAAAGCCGATCCGCTGATCATTGATCAGTTTTCATGATTGAAGTAGAAACGGGAGAGGGAGGGGGAGAATGAAAGAAGGAGAGGCAGCTGTGCAGCAAAGACACAGAATAACTCCAGCTTTGTGCCTTTTTCATTGTAGCTGAATTACGGGACAAACTGTTCCTTTTCACCTCAATAAGAAACGCGTAATATTTTCTCTGAATACCAGATGGGATGGTTGGCAACTCTAATTTATGAACAAAATAAAGTTCAACATCATTAACTTCATAGCACCCACCCAGCTGTATAGAAACTTCGTCATGCTAGCTAGTACGCAGTACGGAAAAGGTCAGCAAAACGAAAATAAACTCCACCTAAACTTGGTTTATATCTGACCCAGATAGACTGCAGGTCATAACTTCTTACCTGAAGTTCAGTTCACACTTGGACCGGCGGCCGCCTCGGGTCTCTTTTCCTTCTGCGTCCCCTTTCCCTCATCCACCTGCTGCCTCCACCACTTGCTAATGTTACTGAATCTGTGGAAGCTCTGCGATAGCCACCACACGAAGTAACGAGTAACGACCCTATCTAAATCCCAGTAACGACTAACGCGTTCCTGATTTTGGCATAATAACTAGTTACTGTGCTCGTTACCACAATAATAACGTAGTTACTGTAACGCGTTACTTAATAACGCATTAGTCCCAACACTGTTCATAACACACGTGAAAAGACCCAGGAAAACCGAGTAAACGATAAAAACGATAACAAAATAACGCTGAAAACTGATAAAAACCCTGAAAACTATACATTTCACACCTGAGCCTCAACTCTCGCAGCCCGGTACCAAACGACTCACGGACCAATACCGGTCCGAGGACCGGTGGTTGGGGACCGCTGCTCTAACCTATCCTGTCAGTGTCACATCTAAAGAAATGTATGAAAAGCATCAGCAAATATCAGCATCTGGATTACAGTAAATGTTGTGGTTGAGGACTGATGTTTTAGTACTATTTCTCAGCATCTTGTTACACTTTTCAAGTTTATGTGTAAAGTTGTTTTTGTAGGATGGCACATTGAATGTGTTTAAATATCAGAATCAGAATACTACCATACCTTGGTACCTCTATTCTGCAAGAGTAATTTGGTTTTACAAAATCAGTTTTATATCTTTTTAAAAACAAGGGTGTTGCAGTGCTCGTATTTAATCAAAGGACAACTGAGTAGAAGATGCATTTTTATTAAAGAGGTTCCCTTCAGTCACTCTGAGTGACGGTTGGCATGTCACTTTTGGATTCACCTCTCGTCTTCATCACCCTCATCTTCATCACCCTCATCGCTTTCTTTATCGCCTTCAAGTAGGGAGTCTTGTTCTTCAGAGGCGCTGTCAGCAAATTCATCCCACCAGTGGAACTGTTCGCTGGCATGACTTTTCTCATCGTCACTGTCTTCCTCTCTAAACTGTCTCCTAAATCCTCCAGGAAGCAGATCCTCCTCTGCTTCTCCTTCATCCGGGTTGACTTCATAGTCAACCTCAGCAGCAGCAAGTTCATTTTCATCTTGATGAGCTTCATTGCATTCTTCTTCATCGTTGCTGCTGTCAGCATTTTGATCATCATCGGCAAAATTATAATTGCAATAACTGTGGTCATTTTCAGTATCTCTGTTATTGTGGTCATTTTCATCATCAGCGTTATTGTCATCATTTCCATCATCAGAGTTGCTGTCATCAATTTCAAAATGCATGTTGAAGAAATTATTCTGATTGATGTGATCACCATCGTTGTTGTCAAGCTGCTCTGGCTCCCAAAGTCTCGCAACTTCAAAGATATGTGGTGCAAACATTATAACATGTTCCACACCATTTTCAAAGAAGTTGTCCATATCTCCCCAGTTACCACCTTCAGCCAAGAGTGGTTGCTCTACATGAAAGTTCAGTTAGCAAAGTCACAGCTAATCAAAAGAAACGTCAACACTGCATTATGTTTCTTTTGTACAATAACAGATCAAGTTCTTACCCTCATTAGGCTGAGCATGGGCCCCATCTCCTTTTTCCGTCATCTGAGCTTTAAAGATCCCACAAAGACATAAGTTATTCAGGTTAAGCAGTACATTTCCCATCTGTACTGTAGGGCATGCTCAATAATCTCACTGTAAATATCTACCATCAGCTATCAAAGTTACAGCATCAAAATTAAGTTTCACTTATAAAGCAGTTCCCCCAAAACTCACCTTTTTTTCAAAGAAACTGTCCTAGTCCTAGTTCAGCTGGGTGTGTATCTGCTTGTTGCTGGAGTCAAAAATATGTTTCAGTTGTAACATTTAAACCTGCACTGTAACTGTGCAATAGCTGTGATGTCATAAGAACTACCAGAATTCCATCCCATGAGTGTTCCATGAAATTCCAACTCAGGAAGGCCAACTCTGATGGCCTTCATCAGGGCTTATGTAAGCTTACTTCAGGACTACCAATGTAGCCACTGTACTCCAGGTACCCTATGACCCTGATGGAGGGAGGAGTTAGCCCTTTTCTAACACAAAAATCAGTATAAATCACAATATACTGATATATAAAAAACATAACCATGCTAACAGACAGCCATTTCTAAGTAGGGATGGCGGTAAAAATAAAAAACTGAGCTTGGTTCTTTCATTGTGACAAAAAAGTCGGCAATGGCTGGGATGTGAGTCATTTAATTAATATTGCATGTACTTATGTGCTTAAAGTAAACAAACAAAAATAATATTATTAATGTTTTAGCAGTAGTAAAAGTTTTATATATTTAGTCTTCTCATATAAAACTGACAACACAAACATCATAAATAAGAGAAAAAACTGACCTCCTATTTTTCACCTGCTCATGAGTGTTTTCATGATGGCGGCAGCCTTGTTTTCTTTCAACAATCAGGAGAAGACCACAGCTGAAGACTCTGTATAGATAATGTAATTTATGGGAAGCTGCATCCCCTTTTACATTACAGGCAGGGGGAGAGGAGGGTCACGAAGACACGCTCATAAAACATTAATTCAGCACTTCATTCTGCTCAAAAGCAGCCACACACGGTGAAATAGGCTGTCAAATACAGTGTGCTTCTGCAGAGAGTTTGGTTCACTTTACTGTTAGCAGCAGTGGCCTCGGAAATGTTCATGCAGCTCATTGTAGTTCAGCATTTGAGAAAAGTCACTAAATAAGCCATTTCTGTCAAAATTGTTAGGAGTGAGAGTATTTACATAATTTTTACATTTAGTAAAATCAATATGTTTCCCTGTGATCCAAGTTGTGTAAACGCTGTTGTGTAAAAGCTGTGTAAACAGCAGGTTGTCACTTACCTGCAGAAGAAACAGCATGGGCTTTTTTTTTTCTTTTCGTAAGTGTATTGGTGCCTATGTCTTGTTCAGTCTCTGAGTGTTCCCATGCTGCAGGTAGCCAGAGGGTATGTGGACACAGGAACATTAAGTGTTGAGAAAACAAGTATTTATTCAATCAGCAGGTGTCATCAAATCTGAGAAAGAAATCCTAAAAACAGAACATCTGAGATTAAAAAAAACAACAACAACAACAACAAAAAAGAGCCAATTTCTAGGAATTAAGGGGATGGGGATTACTATATGTTTGTTGTTTTGCTTCATCATTAAACCAGACTGAAACACTGAACAGAGTGCGTGCTTTGTGCTAGCACATCTCACCGAGAGTAAAACCTCCCGAGTCACCTGAAAATCCTGCATTAAAACTAATTCTAAATTCTGCTGCTTCCTTAACGAAACCTTCTAGTAATTCTCAGACGTCTGACATTAAATGTGACAGCAGTTACCAGGAATGAAATTCGACTGTGGTAGACGGCACTTTTGAATAGTCAAGAATGGTATTTTTATCAGTATGGAAAGTGTCTCTTTTCATGGAATTTTTACTTTGTGCTATTTGTTTAACCTTTTCAAGATTTTAACAGGTAACCTTTAGAAACTGTGTCTAATTTCAGGGTTGTATATACCACTTATGATGCTGTGTAATGTATGGTTGGCTATGATGGTTTTGATGCCTCGCTCTCTTATAGGTAGAGTCGGGCCATTTGTTGTTTATTCTTTGTCTGTTTACATCAAAGAAAATGTCAGCCATGTGTTTCTGCGCTCCGTGCTCTGAGCAGGTTTCCTGTAATAAGGCATGAAAATGTTGAGGTGACTGTACCAGCACAGCACAAAGTACAAGGGACTCAATTTTCCAGCTAATGCACATTTTTTCAGCCATGTCTTTTCTCACTGTGCAAGACACACACTCACACAGATGTGCACATCAGCACACATATAACCCCAATTTGCACTTGTGCACCAATGCATGAAATGCACACTATGTCTGAAATGCTTTTTCTGTGATGTGAAGTGAAGGTCAAGAGGACGGGGCATGAATGACTGGCTTTTATTTTAGCTTGACATCATATGCAAGATACCATCTACGTCTTTGTATTGCAACAAAAGAAGCTCTGTCCTTATTTATTTATTTTTTAAATACTGAAATTCAAAGTTGTTTTTTGATTGGATCTAGCTCAGCAATATTTAGTGCATTATGTGTCATTTGTCTGTGCTATATCGAATTAAGAGACCTAGGTTAACAGAGAGTGAGGCGTTTGGGTCGAGTAAGTCTTTCCTCAGGCTAAACAATGAGACACAGCCAATGGTGTGCTTGATGAATCTGCTGACGTGTCAGTGTCGTCGTGTAAATAATTCAGAAAGACAATAGAGAAGAACAGAAGAACTCACTGCAGATGGCTGAAGGTCAAAGGTCCTTCCAGCTCCTTGACATGTTGGAAAAACAAACTGCATCACCGCACGGTGACTTATCCAGTTGCTCTGCACGACCCTCTTGAAAAGCTGAAACCTGACGCTGTTATGATCAAAGAGGGCAACTGTCTGTTAGACTGACCCACCTCTTCTATGGAGCTTTTTGGTAATATTTTTTACATGAGACATGATGAATGGAACAAATTAAATCCCTTATTATTAAGCTGCCCGAGATCACTAAATAAATAAGCCTGTAGCGAGTGATGCAAAATGATTGATACTGATGGACTGATGTGGGCACTCAAAGCCTCTCATGAGATTTTCATGACAGTCACATTAGAAAGAAATCAAAGGAAATGGACACTACTGGCAGCGCTTAATAACAATCCATCTATCCACTGTTCGGTGATTTTTATGCGGTTGGATATAAAGCTTTTTAAATGGAAGGCAAGGCCAGCATTGATCTGATACTAAAAGCCTTCCTGTTGCTAATGAGGATCATGTCATGCTGTATTTTTCTGAAGAAAATGTCAGCCCATTCAACCGCAGCATTTTATTCACTTACATCACTGTAGCTTGAACCAGCAGTTTATTTCTGGAATGAAATCCACAAAGAACGACGATTTATTTTTCATGTTGTAAAAACTTCACAGTCTTCATTCTTCAGGTGTGATTGCCCACTTATGACGTTATAAAACATATTCATCTGCTTTCAAAGGATCTTTGAGACGCTGTTGTGATTGATCTCCACAGAGCTTTTAAAGGAAAGGTCTTTTATTGTTAGTTAGAAGAAGAGAGCTGCATAAATATTTTCAAACTATATTTGCTTTCATACCTTTTTTCATGTCGCTTTACAAACACATCATGTTCACATCACAAAGTCACATACCTCCCAACGCTACCTCCTGTCTTCCACCCCCATATTCAACCATCAACACCTACCCTGCATCCTGTCAAACTGTCACATCACTCAGTCTCAGCTCTCAGCTTCATGCTAACATGCTGGAAAAAGCTGCTTAGCATTATGCCAAATGTGAAGCTGTCTTTGTCAGGTGATGAAAATGGTGTTTTCATGTGTTGATACTGATATACAGTCATTTTAAAGGCTGGCACATAAGTTTAAAGTTTCGACAAATAAGTGTACTACCTTACAATACAATATGTAATTTGGCGCTATATAAATTTAATTTAATTTAATTTAATTCTTTATTCTTGCCCATCCCTCTCATGCTGACACGCTTATCCAATTCATAGGAGCCTATCCCACACATCTGCCGAGAGGCTGGGTACACCCTTCAACAGGCCAGAGTCACACTACTAAGTTAGTCACCAGTGAACCCAATGCTGAGTTTTTCTGCAGTGTTCTGTCTGTGCTAGTCCTTGGTAAATGGACTGTAATTTATATAGTGCTTTTCAGCACCCAGAGCACTCTTTACACGGCAAACTGCATGCATGGAAACAATTCTAATACTCATGCAAATATGCAGATGCAGATGGATACATCAGGAGGTCTTGGGGAGTTCAGCATCTTGTCCGAGATCAGTTCCGCACACAGTATACATCTTCTGAAAAGTAGACAAGCCACGCCACCATAAACAATATGCTTTTGGGGGGACATAGGTGACAACTGGGTAACCAGTTTCATGTGGGGTGGATTAATATATATATATTTATATAGTTAGATGAAAAAATGCAGTTCCGTACTGAAAAATCCATCTTTAGTTTTTAAAATAATTCATTTGTAACAACAACAGTTGCCTCAAGGCACTTTATTTTGTAAGGCCCTACAATAATATAAGAAAACAGAGAAAACCCAAACAGTCATATGATGATGATGAAAAGGATGGTAGTATTTATTTATATAGCTAGTACCGGTACTTGTGAATGTGTTGGGGTCCCGGTGCCTGCCCGGTTGTCCCAGCGTGGCCACAAGTGGCTTTCCCCCCACTTGTATATAGAGCACTCAGTGTTGAAAATAAAGTACTGTTTAACTGTTATTCTCAAGTCTGCGCCTGAGTCCTTCCTGCCTGCCCTGATAGAGGGATTCCTCTTTAATCGTAATCATCCCTGAAGATTAGAGAGCATGATGTGAAATTGCCTGCATTTCTTTCCACACTTTGTAAATCTGCTGACGCCGCACTGTTTGTATGTTGCAAACAAAGAAGAAAAAAACTCCTTTTCAGGGTGATGAATGGACACTTAAAAACTTTGCAATGCTTAGTGTTCTGTTGTTTACATTACGCTTGTAGCTTATCTCTTTCTTCAGTGCACAGTCCTAATCTCTTGTATATGTTGTAAAATGTTTCCCATCTTGCCCTTTTTTGTAACTCTGAGTAATTTTTTTTAGTTTGACATGTGAAAGGTCAGTGAGCTCTGGAGAGGCCAGCAGATAATAAAGTGGTTAAGTGGCACCACCGTGTGGCCTTACAGACATTATTTTTGCTGACATATACAGCAGGGACACATCTAGTTCCTGAGAGTTTCTATGTGGAATTCATTTGCATTTATTGCATCTATACTTGGAGGTTAAGGCACTGCCTTCTCTTCTGTGTGATTTGCTGAATTCTGAAAAGACCAGGTGAATGACTGATCAGACAATTTGCAATGCACGAGTTCTTCAACTGATATAACACAGTTGCGAAGACTGTTGGGAAAAGATTTTTTCAATTGAATAACAGCTTAATGAAAATGCAATAGAGGGTATGATTTGCAGTTCATTTTCTTCTTAATGTGACCATGCATGCTGAGCTGCAGTCAAAGGTATAAAAATATAAAGACTTTGATACTGTAATAGGATCAGCACCCATCATACCTCGACGCACATCATCATTTATTACTAGCTCAGAGCGGGATTACTTGTGGGTGATGTTTGTTTACTGTGTGTGCTGATGCATATCAGTTACATTATGTTCTCTTCTAAAGTGCAAACAGTCTTTATGTGCACCTCTTACAGCAATCCTTGACCGTGTGGGTCTATAAGATGATCATTTTTTTAATGTAATTATTAAGAACAAAAATCTATAACCATTAAATGTAACAGTTCAGCGCACATTCTGCTCTGCCACGGTTTGTTTGATGTAATCAGGACAAACAGTAATTTAACAGAAAACATGGATATTTCTAGTAAATTAAAAGACATTTTTCAGCTCTTGGCACATGTTTGGCTTTTACCCATAATTCCACTATCACTTCCCTCTATGCCTGCCTCCTTCCCACCCCTCAGTCATGTGAATCCTCTTAGAGGTGGATTACTGGACTACGATGTCCACATCGAGAAGGAAAGCGAGGGCGAGAGATGGCGAGAGAGAAAAGGAGCATGAAGCGTCCAGAGTGAGAGGAACACGCAACAAAGAGAAGAAGAAAAAGACAAAGACAATGGAAAGGAACCCTTGGCCCCATGCAAGCCAGGAATGGGGTAGAAGGTGGTGTTTAGCTACACTTACTTTTCTACAGGTGCTACTATTTGTTTGTTTTTTCATATCTTCTTTTTAGTTATAGGTTATGTCTATAAAATAGTGGATAAATAGACACTTAATGAGTGGTACACTAAGTTGTCTGACTCTGTTGCTTGTCTGTCACAGTAATCATATCTTAGTGAGTTTAAAGTGTCTTTATGGCTTTGTGAACTATATTCTTTCCTTTCTATATTCTGTTTCTGTTTTCTCGTGGAATGATAATGCATGTGTTGTCTTTCTTTCGCTCCTTGCAGACAGAGCCTCACATGGTGAAGCGCACACTCCGGGTGTCCCACGCCCACTCTTGCTGACAAGGCAGGGAAAGACTAACAACCCGTGGCAGCAATGTCTCTCCTGTCCTTAACTGCCCCTCCCGGCTGGAGCATGTGCTCTGCTCTTTATATCCTCATTGTGTTGCTCCCAGAGGCCAAAACAGACGGCTTGAACGCTACCATTATCCGCAACGGTGGGGGCTCCCAGTGTGGGGAGTACACAAACCAGGTGATTACAATAACCATCTTGCAGTGATGTTCTCCAGACAATAGTAGCACAGCCTTATCACTGCAACAGCTTGCTACTTTTACCGTACACCAGAGATCCATCAGCTAGGTTAAGGAGCTTTCCATCTGAGCAGAAATCAGAATAATGTTCCCATCAAGTACATTTGAAATGCATAAAAAATATAAAAAATAATACACTAAGGTGGCAAGACATCTATTATTTTTTAAGTATATATATATTTAAGAGATTTTTTTTGGGGGGGGGGGGGGGGGGAATCAGAGAATTTAAGTGAGGAAAAGATAACACTGTTATGAGTTGATATAAATCTGAGATTATGTATAAGAGCATTGACAAAAACAAGTGAACAAAGACAGCGGTTGTTTCGGCTGTCTGAACTTGTCCTCAACAGGTGATGGAGGATGGGATGTGTCGCCTGGTGGCCACACTGCCTCAGCTGGACGAGCGTAGATGCCCCGATATGTTTCGCTGCACAGACGAGGTCTCTTACTGGCTGCATGAGAATGAGGAGAGGACGCAGCAGATCATGGCGCTGAAAGAGACCATCTCTGAGCTGCAGGAGGAGCTCAGGAACCATCGGCATCATATCAAAGTCCTCGAGCTGCAGGTGCGATTTCCATTTTTATACTTAAGTAGGTGGGAGAAGAGGGGACGCTATACTTAGCAGACTCGAGTCAACCATCAGCAGCAACCCTTTTAGCTTTGATTGCTACATGGAGAATATTGTGACAGTGTGAAAACACATTTTCTTGTTTTATTTTTAAGACTATACATGTAGTGGCTCACTTTTTTTGCGCTATTATAACTTAATATGTTCTGTCTGTAGTATTAAATATAGCAACATGTGATCAAATAAGCCTTATTGCAGTTTTATTTGAAATAAACATGTCCGCCTACGACAGGAAACGTGCTGCAGTTCTTTACTCTGATGTGGTGCTTGGTCATCAAACTGGCTTCTCTCCCAGCATGCCCTTGACCTTAGTCACTAACAGGATTACTCTACTCTTGCATGTGTTGCCTCATTCGTCTCAGTGTGAGCTTAAACAGAGACACTGGTCGGTGGCCACAGATGAAGTGGCTCGTGTCTTGTGTGTTGCACAGGAAGCACAGGACAGGGGAGAGGGCTCTGGAGTTTGTGGTGATGGGAGTTGTTGGTGGTGGTGGTGTGTCTGAGCTCTGAATAGATTAATCTGTCTTTAAGTATTACAAGTGGACTTGCTCCACACGTTTCCTGTGTGTGGTGTTCTGGGCATGTTATACCCAGAGGAGGCACTGGGGCAAACCCAGGACATGCTGGATAGATTATATCTTTTGGATAACTTGGGAACATCTCAGTGTTCCTTCAGATGAACTGCAGAGGCTAGCTGGGGAGAGGGAGGTCTGGGCTTCTGCAGACCCCATGACCCTTTATGGATGGATGGATGGATCTAGATGTTGGTGTGGCAGATATTGCATCTCCTAACATGTGAATGAAGGGTTCCTGTAACAGATTGATATATCTGTCACAGGAATGTGAATGATTTATTTCCTTTATTTTTTAACAAATTTAAAAATGCACTTGTCTCAGTTGTTGCACGTCCTTTCATTCACATGTGAGTCTGTGTATTTCTATTTCAATGATTTCAGAGTGAAGAGAGGGCCCACTTGAACATCTCCTTGGAGCAGCGTTTTCATGAGTTGGAGCTGCACTACGCTGAAGCCACTACCCTGCTGCACTTACAGGGGACTCTGATCCTAGACCTTCAGGTTATTACCATTTGGGGATATTTTGTTCAAATTTCTTCTCTCTTTTTTGTCATAAATGTTAGCAAAAGTGTTTTTGAGTGTTGGCCTCTGTTTGTATTTATGTTTAGAACCAACTACATAATCTGACACTTCTGGTGGATAAAGTAAAAAGAAGCCCCGGCTGTCTGATCAACATTGTCCGACCCAATCCTCTCATGAATGCTCACAATGCGCTGCACCCAGGTACATGCTCAAGCAATGATATTCCAGCAGAGGGTGCCAAATACTACTTGTTGATTTTCTCTGACACTTTCTTGCCTGTTTTACTCTTCTTTCAGAGATCCAGCATGTGAGGAACTGTCCTATAGACTGTGCCTCTATCTACCACAATGGTGTCAGGAGATCTGGCCTTTACACTGTGGTGCCATCACTGGCAGGGATGCCTGTGGAAGTCTATTGCGATATGGACACAGATGGTAAGTCATGTGCAAGTGATCCTGATTAAAGGGAAGCTATGGTGTTAATTTTTAACTCCATGTTATTATTCTGGGATTTACAGTCTCACACTCATCCTTGGCAAAGTCCCTGAGTTCATTTCCTGTCTAAAACAGTTTGCTTTTACCCCCAATTCCTTCTCTCATTAAGCCAACTTTCTTCTGATTTGCTGCCCCTCAAAACAAAAGATTCGAACAGCAGGTCTGTGCTGACAGCCAGAGCTGTGTGCCTGAAATGACCATATGATCATGTCTACTCTTAGTGATATCATACAAAGCCAAGGGTAGAAATACCTGACTAAAACAGAGTATTTGGAGCAGTCTAAAGCCTGAGCTTTAACTGTGTAAACCCTCATTATTTGAAAACTTTGGACATGATTAATGTGACCATGCAACACCAAATATTGTTATTCATGTGCATAACTTCAAAAGCAGTGCCATAGATTATCCATTAGTTATTTTCATCCAACACATAAATGCAATACCATTTTTGTGACCAAACCTCCTTTAAAACCAGTTCTACTTGGTACACTTGCATGAAGCCTTCACAGTTCGTCTATGGATTTAGGCTTTCTGAGCTGATACAGTCACTTTATGTGATATCAGACCGATTACTGAGATCAGAAAAATGGCCAGAGTTAAAATATGCACTGCCATTTATAATAGCTACTTAGTGTTTTTGTCAAATTGTTAAATATTCTGCACCTGACCTATAGTCATCAGCTGAGCAGATGATAACCCATCAAACATGGAATGAATTTTACACTTTCTCCCAGGTGGCGGCTGGACTGTGATTCAGCGGCGATTTGATGGCTCAGTGAGCTTTGACCGCAACTGGAGGGACTACAGGGATGGATTTGGTGAGCTGCACTCAGAGTTCTGGTTAGGCAATGACCACATACATGATCTGAGTGCCCAGGGAGACTACAGCCTGCGGATTGACCTGGAAGACTGGACCAGCAAGCACAAGCATGCCCTCTACCAGAGCTTCAGGTTAGTGTCAGATGACAAACTGTGCAGACTTTCATTGGGCTGGATATTCCAAAACATACACAAGCAACTGTGTTCCTTACATGATTTCTTGCAGTGTGGAAGATGAGGAGCATCAGTACCGTCTCCATGTGTCAGGCTTCAGTGGTACGGTTCAGGACTCTTTCAGTTGGTACCACGATAAGCAGGGCTTCAGTACACCAGACAGTGGAAACATCTGTGCTGAGATCTCACATGGCGGTTGGTGGTATAACCAGTGCTTCTACGCCAACCTTAATGGAGTCTATTACAGGGTAAGGATACACAAATTACCCTGCATTTTACATTTTTAAAGACAAATTCTTATTTTCTTCTTCATCATACAGGGAGGCCATTACACTCCCAAAGGGCGAGGGCCGCTGGGTCCAGATGGAATTGTTTGGCACTCCTGGAAAGACTCTGATTATTATTCCCTACGCAAAGTCAGCATGATGATCCGGCCACGCAACTTCCAAAGCCGCTCGTCACCATAACAATGGTGAGGACACGGGAACTGGCGTCCTTGGCAGCATTTGTAGGGATGAAGATATCTGATGATCAGGACGATGATAATTACACTTTATTGTATGCTCAGGAAACGTTTTGTGTGTGGAGCAGACCTACCCGGTAACCTCTTTGCTTTTAAATCTTATGTGACTGCGGCTGATAGCCATGTTGTATTGTGTGAATATAAACATCATCCTGTTCACTGATTATTTCTTTCCCCCCACTCACTCCTGGTAAGTGAATTCTTCCTTGTTTTATACTTCTTTTTGTACTATAGTTTGTTAACGTTGACATGTAAAATACCAGCCAAAATATATTTGTGTGATGACAAGGTTGTCTTCTAGCCACCATGTGGAGACAACCTGCAACTGGAAAGAATCACATGACACAGTTTGCTGAACGCTCGGCATGTATGTGCTTATTCCATATTTGTAATCACTCTATTGCCAGTTTTATTATTTTGGAGTTCTTCTACTGTTTTAATCAATGGGGGAAAAAAATCATTGAAATAAAAAGGGTTTGATATTACTAAACAAAGTCACTTAATATCTGATACGTGCTACTGTCTCAAAGTATTAGGTCATGTGCTATCTGAAGACTCCATATACATACACATTAATGTATTAATTGTGCAATAAACACTATATATACACTTATAAAATGTGGCTTAAAGACATGTTTCACATTCAGAAACTAGAAGCAGAGCATCCCCTCTCCCCAACTCTCCATCAAGGTCTTATCTGTAATGCATTATAAGCATCTTACATCATGTGCAGGGCATTATAATACATTTATAACACATTCCACAAGTGTTTAAATTGACAGCTTTTAACGAGGTCTAGAAAAAATTACCATTGTGGGTCATAATTTTTTAGAACTTTATAATGCTTTATACCTTCATGCCAAACATTCTGTATAGCATGCAATAGTGTTATATGGAGTTAGAAGAGACATTACATGACTTTGTCAGCTTTAAGTGACAGCACTGTATGTGCCTATTAAAAGCTGTCAATAACACAGTTATGAATACTTACACTTCTTTTTTTTTGGGGGGGGGGGGGGGGGGATGCAGTAATTACAGCAAAAAATAAAATAAAATAATGTAATTGCCAAGTGTTTGTTCTCACACCACATGCCATATAAAAGTGACACAATCAAATCAGTCTCTGTGGCCATGGTGCCAGAAAGAGGTAGTACTGAGCAGCAAATGTGCAGCTGAGCACATGAGCAGGATGTAGCTCATGTGAGTTGGAAATTAGACTGTGCGGGACTCAGACTCCTACAGTTGGCACTTTAAAGCACTGAGTACTAAATGCACAGCACTTTCTATGCCTCGTAAGTTATGCATGACCATAGACATCTTTTTTTAATAGAATGGCATTCATTGCTGTATAATCATTCTACACATTATCTGTGTTAGTTACTTACATCGTATTGATTTAAACCTGGGGTTTCCACAGTCCATTAGCATTTCATGTTACTATAGTATGATAATATGGTATGTGTTTAGCAGATATATTCCCAAAAAGCCTCGGGATTGCAAATTATCAGTTCAAATTCTTGCAAAAACTGGAAAATAATTCTGCAAGCTTTCTATATGGTCTTGTGAAGCAATAAACACACTGCGGGTGATTCCATTTGATAAGATCTATTCATATAGCCACTGTGGCCTACATGAACAACTGCACCTGATGGCAGCGTGAAATGAGAGCAGGGTAAAAAGGGCTCTTTCACTTCCTTCACAACAAGAATTCACAAAATGCACTCTTCACACAAGCTGCCAGCTCATTCCCATTCCTGTCCATATCTACGCAAGAATCTGCTGCAGCGAATAAAGGCTTTAGTGTGAGGAAATCCGGGTGCGTAGTGTGCCGTCCCCTCCGAGTCAGAGAACAAGATGAGGGCTCTTTCAAAACACACAAAGACACACACACGCAATAAATGACATCCTAATGAGTACAAATCATTGTTTAATAAATCAAACTGAATTTTTGCTTCTTTTTAAATGACATGTGTATTGCAAATAGTTCTATACATAATATATCAATTACAAGAAACCCCTGATAGGTGCAGTAGAATTTATATTTTCTAACAAAGAGTGAACAAGATTAGAGATTGATTTGAAAACTGGGCGGTGATAAGCAAAAACAAGAACATATAATTCATGGCTCTTCCAAACTCCTCTAATAGTACGAATTCTTACAGATGACTTTATTCTTGTACCATCATGTCAAACACAATGACTGCGTCAAACAATGGCAAATATTCTTTCAAAGTACTGAGAGAAAGTTAACTAGTGTGGCAGGGAAGCACTGATCCAATGACTTTTAGTTTAAACGTTTTAAAAAAGAAAAAAAGAACAGAACAGAAAAGAAAAGAAAAAAAAGAATAGAAAAAAAAAAGACTCATTCCAGATTCTTTTTCTTAAAATGCAAACTGCAGTGTGTGAGTACGCAGGACCTTTGGGGTGCCAACCAGGTTGACCATTTCGATTTTTCTCAAAAGGGAAAACAGGAAGAAGGTGGAGCTTCCTGTTCGCTTTTGAGGAAGTGTGGGATGAAGGGGAGCTGGGAGCTGCGAGTGGCGGTCACACACAGGGAGGACGTACACACTGCCTTTGCTAACTCTTTCAAGATTTGAATCCTTAAAGGAATGCTTCTGCTAACAATAGTGTAAATTTCTTTTTACATATAAATACTATATATGGTAACAAAATTATTCAAATGAACCTACAGTAAAGCTTGAATATATCCTGGCTGTCCTTATTGGCAGAGCGGAGAATAGCTTTGGTATTTGGCGTCCTTTCCTATATGACTATTAACATGGAATAAAAGTGAAAAGCTGCAGAGCGTTACCTTGAGATAGATGGTTATGTTTGCACGTGAAGCTGTACAAAAAAACAAAAAAAAAACAAACTGTATCACGTTAAAGAATTGCCAGGGTTTGATTTCATTGCCACTATAACTACAACATGGATTTTTTTCCCCCTGTCTGTGTTAAGAAGTACAGCTGCTGTCACTCTTGAAGCCTTTTCAGATGTCGTTCGTACTCTTTAACATCGAAGTAGCGGATACCGCAAAGCAGGGACTGTTGGGATGAGTTGTAAAAAGAGGAGATGAGGTAAGAGAAAAACAGAAGTGAGGACAGGGGTTGAAAAATGCAAAATAAGCAAAATTATTTTGGATCTTGAGCTGGTTTAAATCTTCTCGTCTCTTAGTGCAAGACAGCCAGCGGCCGCTTTCACATTGTAGTGAACTGACTGTGCGCTTGTCTCAGCTTCGCTGCGATCTGGGGGTGGGGGGGTGGGGGGGGTGCAGAGGAAGACAAACGAGCATTAATACAAAAAGGTCATGTGACGCCTTCATATCGTCACTTTGGTATGAAACTACTTTCTTTCCAGGTAATAAGGAAGTGAAAAGGACAAACTGTTTCACAGTCAAATTTACTGTGAGAAATGCTCTATTAAAATGCCTTTACCGTCTCGTAAAATTTGACTTGCTCCTCCAGGTACAACTGCATGACCCTGTTGTAGTCATAGATACGGTTGCTATGGAAATGGTTCATTTCAGCTGCAGCACAAGACAAGAGAAACCACGGTGATCAGCCTGCATGCAGCGATAAAGCAAATTACTTCATTATCTGTGACCGTGCTGTACCTTGTAATGCGTAAGACATGGTGCTGGCACGTTTAGCCATGGTGACTTTGTCCTGCTGAGTAATTTTACTGGCGGCTACCAGCTTGTCACCCTCCTTCACTTTGTCTATGGCTGCCTGCAGGGACCAAAAGTAAACATAAGGCACTTTAGTTAGACTATTTAAACCTTGTATAATAATATGCACACACTGCTACTTGTTAATTTTTGCTTCTATCTGATAAAAGGGACAGTACAACCAAAAATCAGATATGCATGTTTTTCCCCTGCTGTGCTATTTTTACCCTATCGTAGATTGTTTGAGTGTGTGTTGACCAGTTTTGGGAAGTTCCGCTATAGTGATTTCTGCAAATAGTACAGGTCCCAGACATCAACAGTCGGGGGCTTCAGAGTTTTCACTTTGCAATGATAATAACTATGAAAAACAGAAATTGCTCACAAATTAGTATGGAGTGCATAGGCAATTTTCTTCTATATTACTTAGAAAGTACTTAAAAAAAGCACTGGGTCCCTCAAAAAGACTGTACATGCAAAATGTGTGTGCATACACATTCCCAAGTTTTTTGTAATCTTAGGCAAAGAAAAGGGATAATAATTAACTTAAACACTTGACATATATTGTAAAGGTGCAGTAGTGATATAGAGGCGGTGACATATTTTAAACAGGTATCGTTATACTGTAGTTGAAGGTTGAAAGTGTATGTGTTAGCATGTGGGGCTGTGTGTATATGTGTAAATAAAGGAAGATGTTGGTATGATGTCTGTACTATCTATATTGTGGAACACACAGCACCTCTGTTCCTATCAGATACCCCATAACGGCAAATTATCACATTCCAGCCCATTTCCTGTGGCATGGGTGTTAGTGTACCTTATGGACTCCAATGGTATCTGGAAAACATCCAAGTAGTCCTTTGTATTCATTGTTGGTCTCCATGAGATGGTGGAGGTCTTTCTTGGGCTGAGAGAAAACAAAAATAGACACAAACATGAATATAAATGTAAAAAGGTAAAAGTCACCAGTACTTAAAAATAGAAGAAAGTAAAACAGGAAGGAATGCAAGAGCCAGATAAGAGAAAATACAATGAAGCCATAATTCAGTGTAGTTTTTTTTTTTTTTTTTTAAATAGCAGTACTATATATAAAACATCATGTATTCAGAGGAACATCCAACAGGGAGACACACTGGGATGAGATGGCACAGAAATAAAAACAAAATATTTAGCCAAACTATCATTTTAAATTGTAGTGCCAATTCCTTTGCACGCTATTGACGTTATTGTGCTGTTTGCATCCATTTTGGATAACATCAGATAAATTGGACTGGTTCCTTTTGTGCCCTGAGATGAATCCGTGTCTAGTGATCGTATTTCTCCAACACTAAACCGCATCACAGGTTTCATTCAACTAAAATCAGAATTCTACCAAATCACTAACAAAGTCTGCCTGGAGCAGGACGAGCTTACCAGACAAATCCTTCCTCTGGAAGCTGCTGGGACATCAAAAAGGCCAAGAATGGACTTTATTACTTTGCACACTCATCGGGTCATTCAGTCAAAAAAAACAAAAAAGCCACATTGATACACGAGTCAAAGCAAAACTAAGGAAGCACAAGGAATAAGTTTGCCGTAAGCCTCTTCCTGCACAGATAGAAACTGACGAGCAGGACGCTGGGTTAAAGAGGTCAGCAACAGGGGAACTGGGAAATGCTCACAGATATTGAGACATGCAGTGAACACAGATAATGGCCACAGAAAGAAGTTGCCCCACCCCTCTCTCTTTATGGAGAGGGGTGGGGTTTTGTGTGTGTGTGAGTTTTCAGACATAATCACAAGAGGAAAAGTAAGGGTAGACACATTTCTCTTACTTTTAATAGCAGTCACATTAGATTATTTTACAGCAGAGGTCAAAGTACGTACCTGCTCTGCAACCAGCTGAGCTATCTCTTCGTATGTCTTCCCAGCTGCTGTCATGGCATCGGTTAGGGCTGACTCACCTGCAGCGAGAAACACCGTTAAAATACATCCTACTGTTTCCCAACAGTCAATAACGAACACTCGATTTCAAAACCAAAGTCCACATAACAAATTACAGCATAGCTCTGATTGCTCCAGATGTCTTCAGCTGTAACCCGAGACAACGGTGTGACAAACACAGAACACCTTACACCCAGGAAAATGCCTCAAGTGTTCCAAATTACACATGACGCTGAATCGATATTTGTACTCCGTACCTTGGTATCCGCTGCTGGTGAAGACAGAGGAAAGGTTTTGGAAGGCTTTGCCGATTCTCTGATACTCTTTGGGCAGAGCTATGGTAAAACAAATGAACAAAGTAACAAAGACATTTTTCCCCCCATCTTTCTAAGTTGACAAAATATTCAGAATAATGAACATTTAATGTAAATAGTAATTACAGCACAGACTTAAGGTGTGGCCTAGGCGTGCTAAACACTTATTTAGCTCGAGTGCAGTGTGAACATACGGCCTGTGCATCTCTTCCAATGTTCATGCCCCACTGTGAGGATTTCCTTCACCCCGTCATCCATGGATTTGGTAAACCTGCTAAACTGCTCACATTTCTGTTCTCTGTGAATGAGGAACACCACTGGCATGAATTACGCAATACAGTACTACACACAAGTTACATAAACACTTTTCGGTGCTATAGTTTCTCTTGGTAAAACTCACACTTCTATCAGGTCCAGGTCTGGAGCTTCAGGCTCAATTGTGGAGAAGATCATCACTCCTACCGTCTCATCCTTCTCTGCTTTTCTCTTGCCCATCTTCCAGTCCTGTAACAATCAATTGTTTTAATTAAAAAAGAAATAATTAATGCCACAAAATAAGCCCCAACCCTAAACTATTAGTAATAACAATCTTAGTTTTGATCTGCAACATTTGGCTGAAAGAAAGTAGAATTAACTTCCTGCGGTTGTTTGCTACTGCTTTGCAGTTTATAGTCGTGGCCGGAAAAGGGTTTCTGCGATACTTTAAAAAAATCAAACTGAAGCTGAGTTTGCACTTTTTGAACAGACATTTCAGTCTGGTGTTGATAATTATTACGCTAATTATTACAAGTTATGGTCAAAATCATAACCGGCAAATTCAGTTCATTTGGGGCACAATTAATATTTATGACAATGTTAAAGAAATTCCTTCATGCCTTTCCAGAGACAAGACTTCCATACAGAAGGCTGGGCAACCGGACAACTATGGGAGTCCATATCCAGCTGTTTCTGCATGGTTTTAATTAGTTTTTGCTAGTTAGGCTGTCTGTCTAGTCTAGAATTTACATCTGTGAGCAATTAACTGATTAAATGCAACTGCTAAACAGCACCACAAGGTGATGCCTTCCTGTGCGGAGGTCCCAATCCTGGATGAATGGGAGGATTGTGTCAGGAAGGGCATCCAGTGCAAAATCTGTGCCAAATCAAACATGCAGATCCATCGCTTGGGAAATAAGGGCTCAGCCAAGAGTACCTTTTTAGTTGTACACCAACATGGACACATGTCACCTCAGTCAACTGACAATAGCTAGTTATTCTGTAGTTACATATTCCATATTATTTTGTTACATTAGCTTTAAATAACTAACTGACACCCCAAATCATTCGTGTAAGACTGATTTCAGCAACACAGTCTTAGAACACATACTCAAAGACCTTAAAAGATGGGAAGTGGATGTATCAGTTTACCTTCTCATCCTTGTAGGTGACGAAAAGCTGAAATACTTCACTGCTGGAAATAACGGGGTGCCTGCACATCCTGGTCATCCAACCCTGTAACCGCTCCATACGCATCTTAATAAACTCTTCCTCGAAACGGCCTTTTAAAAGAGATCAATGCATAAAGAACGGAAAAAATAAATATATTCAGCCATACGCATTTATTGGCTAGTTACCTACCTGTAACCTGCTTATCTGGTAAAGAAGGGATGGGAATGGCTGACCCAAATTTTTCCAGAAGCCTTTCATACAACCAGTCAAAGTGTTTATATCTGTGATTGACGGGCCGGTTTGTGGTCTGCATGCCAGGGGGAAAAAAAGTACAGCTTCCATTAAAGGAAGTAAAGATATACATTTCAGTCCTCCTTATATTTATTTATGCGTCTAAAGATTAGCTTAGTGCATTTAGTTGATTTGATAACCTAAAAAATAGCTCTTGGATACTTACACTGGGTGTGACTTGGTACTCAATGTAGCTCTTGAGGCCATACATCTTTGAGCCTTTTTTGGGATCAGCTACAACACAGTCTAGCTGGGCTTCTGGGTAAGACCACACTGGACCAACTTCTCCCGTCTGAGCACAAAACATGAAGGTTCAGAAGTCTACTGCGCCAGACAAACATATGGCGAGCTGGCAAAAGATGCTACAATACTACTTTATATAAAGGCAAATATCTCTACAGAAATAATTTAGCCATAGGTTTTTAATTATGACTGGTGACTTCTGTGTAATAACTTAATAAGACGCATGTTGATGTTCTAACAGAACTAAAGAAAAACACAAAAAAAAACATTTTTGGAGATGACCTACATAAATTGGAAGCCTGTCTTTGCCCTTTACAAGCTGCTTGCAAAGGAGGTAAAGCTCCGGACCCGACTTGGAGAACCCAGGGAACCTGCTCAAAGACACAAGACAAAATTTCCCGATTAGTCTTGTGTAGAGCAGTTATTTGATACGATGTTACCGTCATTAGAACAAGATTACTCTGTGCTGCTGCAACTCAGTTTATTATTATCTACAGTAAGAGCCTGAACACACTTTGGCTGAAGTAAATTCTGCTGTCCAAACTCTGATCAGCAGCTCAAACTGTACAGTGCAGCTTATTTTATGTTAAAAGCTGATTTGAAGCCAGGCACATTACTGACTTATTAACTCTTACTTGTTGAGGGAGATTTTCATTGAAGTTGCATGTGATCCGCCCCTCTGCAGTGCTCCACTTTCTCCGGCTTCTGACTCAGCATAACCAGTGGATTTCATGTCATCCCATTCATCGTCCCACTCGTCATCCTCTGCCCCTGAGGTAAGATTCGTGTACACCAAGTTGTTTTCAGATCACATACACAAAAAAAAAGCACTGTGTACAACTATTATACTACATTTATAGATGTTCCTACTATAAGAGTTGTGTGAAAATTCACACCTTAATGCTTCACTGAGCTTTACTTAGTGTGGGTCTAAATATAACATAACAGATTTTTCTTGAGATAGAGGTGTCAGTTGTTTGAGCATGAGGGCATGCAGCACACATCTATATCAGAAGCAATGCAAATCTATAAATGGTTCTCATGCTTTAAGATTTTAAGCATCATCACTGTCGTTTTCAATTAAATGGCTAAAAATATTGCACACTGCAAAGCTTAAATTTGTCCTTCAGTACGTCTCATTTGTGAAAATAGTGCATGCATACTGAACCAGACATGATATCTAGATCATTGCTTTTGTCAGAAGCTGCACACTTCATTTCAAAGCAGGCTTCAAATGCATTGACACAGTTCAAAGCAAAAAAGGGCTGAGCATGATTTGTTAGGATTGGTGCTAACCAGACCATGAAAGTCTGAATCAGGCAGCAGGCGGTAAGAGAAAACATTTCCACATATACATATAGCTGCACTGTTCCAACACTGCCTTTCAAAGCCAAACTTGGAGACTATATAATAACTTAGTTAAAACTGGAACTGGCATGTAAAATATCATATTATACTAACAAATCACACTGGATAAAACAGCAAAGAAAATACACAAAAATACCCCATAAATTACAGCAACTTTCATTCTACCTCCATGTTGGCCTGCCAAATCACATTTACTCATTAATTTTCATTTTTGTTTTTTTAAATATATGTGTCCTTGTGTCTGATCAGTTAGTTGAGATATGTGTGTTGTGTATGTGTGCCTGTTCACTGCTGATAACGCTACTGCTCCAACCCCCACAGACAAGCACAGGAGGACGAGCTCAGACCCAGTTCAACTCCTTTTTACTGCAATCGGATCACAATCAAACTGAAAACGAAACACTACAAAAGGCAAAGCAAATGTGCTGCCGTGGTCTGCCACCTGCTCCAAAGCGAGTTGACCAACTAGGGGTAAACACTTGGGGTATATTTAACCTGCTAGTAAGCCACAGCCTCAGCCATTCTCCTCCGCTATCTATCTGTAAATTTAAAATGCCATAAAGGTAAACGATTAAGAAAGGCAGCAAAGGTAGTCCTGCCAAAAGTGTTCTTGTATAAATCTACAAATGTTTAAAAGTTTATTCCTGCACCACTCACCAAAGTCTATAACTGAAAACTATATCTCTGTTTAGTTACTGATCTCTATCTGTGCAGGGCGTCTAACAAAGCTCCTCCAACCTCCTCTTATACAAAGATAATATTGTTAGTCTCAAACTGTACACACATGCTTTAAAAGAAATGTTTCTTTCTTCATATTATTGGCAGTCCACACACAAAAATGAGCAACAGGCTTCCAAAAAGCAATAAACGGAATACCTGTGTAATCAATAAGGTAAGGATATGGGTAGATGTCTTTAGCAAGAGAGAAACAGAGGAAAAGTCTGTTAATTTCCCCTCTGACCATTTTTCCAATGTACTATTTTTTTTTTACAAAAGAAAGTGAAGAATTTAAAAAGCAGCTCAAGTAATTTATCCTTCTGAGTCATGAGTGAGGCACAATTTTCCACAGTCTAGAGAAAACAGAATCATGATTTGACCGTTCTGTCCCCGTGCTGGAGCTTCTCTCTGTGGCGGGACTGCACAAGTAAGAAAAACCACATCGAGGAGTTACAGTCACTGCAAATCTGTGAAAATCTGAGTCACGTAGTATTTTCAAATACAGTATGTGGAGTTCAAGATTACAGGTTCTACTGTACATAGCATGCATTTCTGTTCATATCAGATAACATGAAGGACAGGATATATATGACGCAAACACCTTTCACTGGCTGCTCAATGAAAAATCATAATTGCAATTTTAAGATTTGTTTCCATAACATCTATTTCTCACCACACGGGAAAAGAAACATCCAAAATATACATCTGGGTGTTCTTCCTAAATCACATATTATTCATTTTTCCTCATACACTCAGCCAGAAATCCTTATTTCAGTAGCACTTTTTTCACAGTAGGACTTTTTCCATATATAAAAAGCCTGACCTCTTGAACATCTTATCACTGAAAACAAAGAGTCAATGGACTTTTTCCAACTACTGACAGCAGTTTGTGATTTGTGGAGTAATAAAAACACTTGGTATATCAATTTGTCGCAACAACAGTTAAAGAACTTTAAACACCATGTTATCCAATGGTCTGAAAAAATATGCTAAATTAAACACATAATGCCTCACTTGCATATCTAAAAATGAGCTTTTCAGAAAGCATGATTCAAAAACAAAACACTTGATAGCAAGCATGACTCAAAAATTTAACACAAAGCTTAATTTATCTTTTGTATTACCACAGAGGCATTCTCAAACTCGCAAGTTGTTGTCTGTTTGTAATTCAAACACCTTTAACCAGCCGAGCTCAAAAACTCATGCAGAATCACTAAAAAGCACCAAAGGCTGTTTGAAGCAACAACCTTTATCACATCAACCAATGTGATTGCAACAAAACAACGTGAGCCTGGCTGTTTGATGCATTAAGTGCGAGGGACTCTGAAGTCACTCGTGTTTGTAGGACTGCTCCCTCCCCTGCAGCCATATATACAGTACAGCTTATGCAGAAGAACAGTTTAACAAGTAAAGAGTGAGCTAAACTGTTTCACGAGGTAGTGTGATGAGCCAAAACCATTGCATGACTTTACCTTTCCTGTAACCACATTAAGACTAGGGGTGGGGGAAAAAATCGATACTGTGTAGTATTGTGATATTTTGTTTGCTAATAATGTATCGATACAGGGACAGCAGAAATCGATATTTTGTTACAAAAAACGTTTTTGTGCTCTGACTTCAGAGCATGTTGATCCTTTTTCTGAGCAAGAATCCTGACATTCCTTCACTGTCCAAATGTGTTTAACTTTTTTTTTGCAGCAATAAACATGAGAGTTTACTTATTTTAATTTAAGACATGTTTTATTTTAATTAAGTTTAAAACTTTTTTATTTAATGTAAAATTATATTTTGTTTTAATTTACTTTCAAATTCTTCAGTTGCTGAAGGGGCTGCATAGTTTTCATAAATTGCATAGTTCAGAATAGCTATAATTGTACCAGATGGTTGCGTTCAGTTAAGTTGGACTAGACTGTAATACAAACCGTTCAGTTTATCAACAATAAAACTGAAATGAGAGAAAGACTGAGTGTGAGACTTTGATATTAGATAAAATGAATATTGGTAAAGTTTACCTTTATGTACAGAATCTGAATATCGCAAAATATTTAAAAAAATTGCAATAATATCGTATCGTGCGTTAAGTATTGTGATAATATCGTATCGTGGGATGTATGGTGATTCCCACCTCTAATTAAGACGTTAAAAATTGCAGTGAAAATGAAGCTTACATACTTCAGAATGACATAAACACAGTAGCATGCGAGTATTGCTACAAAAGAAAAAGTTGAAATTTCAAACTATCAAAAGATATTACAGTGATTTTTATGATAATAAAAGGTTTACATTATACTTCTAACAATAGGACAACCATGGTTCCTGAAGCTATCTGGGTTTTTTTTTTTTTTTGTTTTTTTACCTGGGCCTTGGTAAGCCTGAGGGTGACCATGTGATACAGGGGCCCAGGGGTCAGGAGCGCTCTTCCCAGTCTGTGTGCCCTCTGGATTAGATGCCCAGTTGTTGGTGGAGTCCCCTGATGGGTCCGCGTTCCACGCCGACCACGGATCATTACCATTAGTAGCCTGCAAGAGTGAAACAGAACTTGTGAGGAATGGACGACGGGCGGTAATAACAGATCAAACGCGAGAAGAAGAGATGGTGCAGAGTCAAGTCCAGTCCTGTTTGGAGTCTGTTTAATGAGAAGTTGACAGTAGTTTCAAAACAACATCCTTTTCCAAACATTTGATGAGGACCAGGCTTCTCTGAGGGAATCTGCTGAGAGATAAATCAGCCCGGCAGTGAGTGAGCTGCTGTAGAGAAGGGTTAACTGAAAAGATCAAAATAATACCCGATAATCTGGAGAAAGAGGCACATGCTTGCATACAAAAACTTCCATTTGTGTTTTTACACAACCTATTTTTGTTTTTACAGCATTTAAAAATGCTCAAAATGCAGCATGCCATGCTTGCAAGGCAGGCATATACACAATCCTAACAACTCGAAGGCATGCAAAAACACTGCTGTTGTGTGTTTCTCTTCTGTAGGTTAAAAAAAAACAAATCACTGAAAAAAATAAACAGGCAAACTACTCAAATGACATTAACAAGCAAGTGCATTGAGGAACAACACTAAGAGCATGTGCTTTTAAATTTTGCAGCTCTTATACTTCTCATTACAGAGCAGCACTTAAAAAAGTGATTATTACTGATATTTGCATAATTTTCATCATGATTTGTGGTACAAGCGTGTGTTCTGGCCGGATGATTTGTCAGTGTGATTAGTAAAATACATGTGGGGATCATGAACTCTTTTACCACCGATTCATATGGTTTTTCTTTTCTTTTTTTAACAGTGTGTGGGTGCTGATTGGTGGAATGTCTTGTCTTGTGCTGAAGTGCAAGGTGAATGGAGAAGTTGAGATCATGCTTTTTGCAGGCAGTAAGGGTTGCAGGGGAATTTGCCAAAGCAGACCAATCAGAGAGGATCGCTTGGGCAAAGAATGAGTGAGGGCGGGAGGGCTTGGGTTCATGCTTTTAGGCCACTCCCACCACCCCAAACTCACGGTTACCTCATCAGGGGACGAAAGGTAGGGGGAAACTGGGGTGTCGGGGGTTTCCGGCTGGGGACTCAAGCCCCCAGCATCCACCTTGAGGGGACGGGGAGGGGGAAACAAAGGTGACATCATCACAAAGCGCCAGATGTGACAGTATACACTGTGCAGGGCTTTTTGTTAAAGTGATATAGATGTGTCAGAGGAACAATAGCCGACACATTTCCTGCTTTACCTCACTTGCTGAGCCGCAACATATTTTTACTGATCCAGCAGTATGTTCACTATTGTGGAACTTCCTGCCTGCTAACTGAAGATTTTGGTGGACTGCATATCGTTTAAAAATGACATGACAAAGATTAATATCTCCCACACCAGCTGGTCTCACTTCTGCATCTCTGGGGTTGACGGGATGCATTAACGTCAATACATTTTTGCCATCGCTCACTTCTGCTTTTTGATTGTTTTCTGTAGCGTAACCCTAGCATATATCATTTTTGAAGGGGAGAATGGAAGCACGCCAGGTGCACCGCTCTATATTTTGTACACCTACTTACCCAGCATTGCACTAGACTTGTGAAATTGAGAAATCTTCACTGGCTGAACGCATTACCTGGTTTTGTGCAGGTGTTGATGCAGGTGCATATGCATCAAAGAAGGACAGGTCTGAAGCTGCAACATTTCCTAAACTTGGAGTAGGTGCTGCAGCTGATGGGAACACAGAAAACTGCTTATTGAGCTGCAAATCAAGAAAAAAGAAAAAAGAAAAAAGACAATGGAAGAGAGAAAAAAAAATCCCATTAGCGATCAGATCCAGACATTCCAGCGTGATCTAATGAATTTTAAAGGTGCATCCTCATGCGGTAATGTGATCGTCTCATTTTTCACTCGTGGCTTTGCGAAACAGGGTTTTAATTTTCTCAATCTTTCCAAAAAACAGCAGTGTGATTGAAAAACAGACTGAGTTCTGGTGTTTTTCATGAGGCATTACATAAGCTACAAGTGCAATTGTCATCTGTGGGTTTTATATGATTTGGACACAGAATCAAAACAGTCCGGGAGCAGCTGGGGAGGTAACTCGAGGTCAGACAAACAAGCACGCACCCACCAAAATTTGCAAAGTTAAGCAGATGTTTAATATCAATGCCTCTCACCCTCACATACAATCATTAGCTCTTGTGTGGTAAGTGTTTACAGTGATGTTAAGTTGTTAACATCACAGACTTTAGTTTTAAACAACTCTTTCTGTGTCTGTAAATTTCTTCAGAGTGAATCATATCCTCCACATGAAGTCAGAGTTACTGGCTCAAGCCATACACCCGCGCACGCACACACAAACACCCAAATCAGCAAAACCCTGAATGAGGCACATCCTGTTGTGACTTTAGTTTCACGTAAGAGATGGCACCACAGTATGCAGATGCATCTTTGTCTGTGACGAGGTGTCTATGAAATGTCTAGCTGATTAATGTTCCACTGCACCCACGGTACATCATGACCTCGGTACAGAATGTTTTGTTTTCGTTTCGTTTTTTTCTTGCTTAATTTTATGTGAAGTAAAGTCTCTTTGAATATTCTATGGGGTTTGAAAGCTCTGCTGGCATCTCCTCCATACTCTTCACATCAACAGACACAATATAACTCACTTCAATGTAGTCTTCAGGAACCAGTCCCACCTCCCCTCTTGAGTTCTGTGCTTCCACCCAGCCACCTCCAATACTCTGAAAGAGAGACCCAGCTGCATATTAGTTACAGGAAAAAAAAAATACAAGGCATGTACTTAGGTATTTCAAAGTACAAAATGTTTTGTCTACAATGTTTCTCTCCGACTACTACTTCTTTAAATGCCACATATTTGTGTAATATTTTAAGTAACATCAATGCCAAAAACTGAAGACGAAGGTAATAATGTAGCACATAGCTTCTGAACGGCTTCTGATTTACTTTTCATGCACAGGTCGTATTACTACAAATCCAAAGAGAACCACATCTTTCCTTAAAAATATCCTTTCAATGCAACAAATGTTGCTTGGCTGATATGAAGCTCGCACATTTTTTTCAGTCCTGCTCGACCCGCAGACAAAACGTGTACTTTTAACTTGGAAGTCTAACTCTCCACTTACCTTTGCGCACTGGATTAAGGAGAAGTTATTTTATATACAAATGGAAGAATCACTTACCCATAAACCAAATACTCCAGATAGATTTAACAGATGACGGGGCCTTTCCTTTAAAGACACTATATTATCTCTATATTTTTCTCTCTGCTCAATAGTGTGTGAAACTTTATTTATATATTTGAGTTATGTTTTCTTAATGTTAATACCGTCGAAGCATTTGCATCATCTTCAATTCCCTATTTATATTTTAAAGGTCTGGTAGCCTCCTGCTTATTTTTTGTGTTTGTGTCTATTGTGGCAACATATGTATCCTTTACTTTTTCTTTTTTTTTCTTTTTTAATTGCTCTGATTAATATCTTCACTGCTTACAAAGCTGTCCTGCAAGAACTTTATCCTGTACCTTACATTTTTAAGGGAAGCTGTATGGTAACTAAAACAGGCTCAGTAAAAACTTGTACATATGCAATAGCCTATACACAAAAACTACATGTCACCTGTGGGAACCCAACAGATTGTTTATCAGTCACACTTGGATTTGACTCATTGTGAGTCAGATCTCGAGCTTACCATTTAAACATCATTTAAATGTTTAGTACCAAGCAAAAAAGAAATAAACAGGTAAGCCAGGTATGTACACACCTGAGACAAATTCCTCTTCAGTGAAGTTGATGAAAAATAAAAGTTCTGATACGCTGAGTCCTGATAGCCATGACACAGACATCGATTGGAAAACTATGTAGTTCACTTAACCAGTGACCTTTGAACTGTTTGTGGCTAGCAGCAATGACATCATGTTTGCTTTCTGGGGTTTTTTTTCACCTCTTGTCCTTCCTTCTTTTGTCCACATTTGTGACACACGTGAGGTCATGTGCTTTAAGTTTTTTGTTTTTAAATTGGAAGATCTGCACTAAACATTTGATCCTGGACTAATGTATGCAATGTTGTTGTAGGCAAAGTAATTAAAAAATGATGGTATCCACAACACAAGCAAGTTTTATGATTTAATGATTACAGGCAGATGCAAAAAAAAAAAAAAAACCCACACACACACTGAATTAAAAACTTATATCGTATACGTCACATCTAGACAGCTTCTTTACAGCTGAGAGCGTGAGACTTTACCCCTGATGCTAAACAGATGGAAAGTAGAGCAGTGTTTGTATCATTTACCTGATTGGTGATAGTAATTGTCTCGCCTTCTTTCACTGACAACTCATTGTTTCCAGGCTCAGCAGTGAAGTCGTATAAAACCTGTGCCTGCAGACAACAACAAAAAAAAAAAGTTCTAAGGTTTACTAGATAACTGATTAACAAACTTCAGACTTATATGAGGCCATAGTGAAACAGGCCAAACTTGTTCTTGGTATAGTATGCTTACTCTCAACTAAATTCTTGCATCAACCAAAACACGGGCAGACCCACAACGTTACCCAGTTCAGCTTAATACAGGAGCCAACAAGGTCTCTCACAGTGACCCACATGTACTAATCTGTCATTTCTCCATGGCCCCAGAGAAGCTCACTCACACACACTCACACACACACACACACACACACACACACACACACACACACACACACACACACACACGCATCTATCTATTCATCTATACTCATGGATGAATTTGAGACAGTAGACGGAAACCTTTCCAGTATGTTGTAAGTTAAATAAGCACAAACCCGAAATTGTTCATTAACCATCGACATGGAATGCAAGGCTATTAGGAAGCCATCAAAATAACATTTGTTTCAGTGTCCACCAACCACCACCCTGCAGTCCAGGAAGCTGGATGAGGTTTTTGAACAGAAGCATCATACCAGAAAATGACAATAAATGTTTTCATGTCTGCTGATGATCTTTAAAAAAAATCAAACTGAATTATCAGGTCGTTCTGTCGTTGGTCCCTCACATATGTTTTTTACTGTGCTGACTGCTGCATTTTTTATTAACACCAGTTATTTTATTTTATTAAGGATTTCCTAAAATAAAAAGCAGACCTGTGTTATTATTCTCAGTAGGATTTTTTGCATATCATAAACCATATCTAGAGTAGAGGGGATATTTAACTTCTTAGTTTTACGTACGGTTTATCTTTATACACACTCTGCTTCACGTACCATTTCCGGTACCCCTAAAAGAACACTCATTAGGTCCAAATGCGAACAATACTATGAGCAAAATTATCGTGTTTACAGTGCTGCAGCTACATTTATGGCCCTGTAGTCCTCACCTAAGGTAAACAGTAGTCACATATATGGTACGAACAGTGTTTTGAGAAAAGACTGCATTTCCCAGAATTCCGCGGAGGCAGCTATGACCCACAGTGGAAAGGTAGTAAAATGTCACAAGACACTTCGTTAATGAGACACATTTTCCATGTATCGCAAAAGCATTCGTTTCTCACTGAGCGCATACAGATGTGCGACAAGCGGCCATAACGCTTTTAAAGCAGACTCCCTAAATGCTTTCAGTCTTAATGCAAAGCTCACCGAGTGAAGTCTTCACTGTAAAACTATTGCGAGAAACTACACTTCTGACTGTTCAAGTCTACAGCCCTCAGTATTGGTGAAAAACAAGCTCCAGGGGGAACCCAAGAAGCCAGCGTAGTCGAGCTGGGGCTTTAAGAGAAGCCCAGGAAAGTTGTCAAACCCACCTTTTGCGCCATTATCGAAGCATTGATCAATCATTACAAAAACAGGCCCTGTAGTTTTCAGGATTTCCAGTCCTCAGCTGGACATTTCCTCCGCGCTTCTCTTCAACTGGAGGCGAAGCAAACACGATAACTCCTCCCGGTGGAAAGCCGCCGCGACAAAGGCATTAACACATGACTTAAAAACAGTAGGTCGTTTAAAAACTCAAAAAATCCGAGAAAACGAAAGGTGGGAAGGAGACCAGCTGAGTGCGACTACCAAGTTTGAAGCGCGTAAAGAGCTGCTGACAGTACGGAGGAGGGAGTGACCTGCAACACGCACAGAAACCGGAAAGGTAGTCCAGGTCCGATATGGTGGCTCCTCCAGAGAGACTACACGACTGTTTAAAATCGCAAATATTTTTTTTTTCAATATGAAGAAATAAAACACTTCATAATTAAACGATGATTAAAAAAATACAATATAAATATAAAACGTGGTAACTTAAAAATTTTAACTTGTCGGAAAAAATAAGTAATAACAATAATAATCAAAATAGTAGTAGTAATAAAATAATTTCTACTATTTGCCGGATTTTTTTAAAATTTCCAGTGCGTTTTTTAATTGTGTGTTTACTCACTATGGGCCTGACAGCTCAAAGGGAGTGACCCTGAACCTAAACTTATGTTTACTCTTTTGTTTAAGTCTCCCTCTGCTGGCCTCATTGTGCAAGTGCGTTTTTATTGTTGGTGGGTTTTTTTCTTAACTTTTTCAATAACAGCTCAAACCCCTAGCACATGTCAACAGCATGACATCTGTAGTCCTTCTCACCCATTATCACCTTCTCATATATCAAATATTTATTCGAGCCAAAATAATTCCGTGGTTCAGGACTGTGAATAGTGTGGTTGTTCTCTGAGTATTGTATTAAAATCCTAATCTCTGAAGGCCACAAAGAGTTTTTGTTATTCAAAATTTCAGCTGCAGTAAGTCTTCATGTCTTTATTTTTAATATCTGAGTTTCAGCTTTAATAGATTTTCAAACAAATCCTAAACCCATGGTTTGTTCTTTTTGTCCAGCCGATGTTTTGTAATTTTTATACAGCCTTCGGGACAGGTGACAGGGCATTGTACAACTCCGCTTGAGATAACATGAGGAGGGGCATCAGTACTGCCAAATCAGAATACAAGAGGAGAATAGAGGAACATCTTAACGACCCCAGACAGGTGTGGAGGGGCATACAGACTATTACCAACAAAGGATGTCCTGTGACACCTGTCCTGTGACACTCAGATGCAGGGCTAGCAGAGGAGCTGAACAGCTTTTTTGCCCGTTTTGAGTCTCAAACACTGCACTCAGCCACACCATTCCAACAACCACCACAACCCACACCAGACTCTAGCAACCCCCCACTGACTCTTGAGACACAGGATGTGAGGCATGTGCAGTGAACCCCAGGAAGGCTGCAGGTCCTGATGGAGTACCTGGGAAGGTGCTCAAGGCATGTGCCAAGCAGCTAGCACAGGTCTTCACTGGCATCTTCTTCAACCTGTCTCTGAAACATTTCACCTGCTTGAAATCTGCCATAATCATCCCCATTCCTAAAAAGTCACCCACAACCAGTCTCAATGACTGCCGTCCAATTGCGCTAACCCCTGCCATCACCAAGTGCTTCACGAAACTGGTTCCGGGGCACATCAGAACCTGTCTCCCCCCGCTCTGGACTCACACCAATTTGCATATCAGACTAACAGATCCACCAAAGACACCATAGCCATTGCTCTCCAAACAAATACTGAGTCACCTGGAGCAACAGGAGAGCTATGTCAGAATGTTCTTCACTGACTTCAGCTCAGCCTTCAACACAATAATACCGGACATTTTGATCACCAAGTTACCCAACCTCGGGCTCCTGCCACCCACCTGCTCTTGGATAAAGGACTTTTTGGTCAACAGATCCCAGCGGGGGAAACTGGATCCTCGCCTCTCCTCCTCCCACACTCTCAGCACCGGCTGTCCCCAGGGCTGTGTACTAACTCCCTCTACACATCTGAGTGCAGTCCTGCCCACCCAGAGGACATCATTGTTAAATTTGCTGATGACACAACGGTGTTGGGGCTGATCACAGGGGTGAGCGAGTGCAATCCTTCAAATTCCTTGGCATCCACATCTCTGCAGATCTCTCCTGGTCAGTAAACACCACTGTGCTAGTCAAGAAGGCCCAGCAGTGGCTACATTTCCTAAGGGTGCTCAGGAAGGAGCAACTAAACACCCCACTGCTGGTGACCTTCTACATATCCATCGTCGAGAGCCTGCTGACCTATGCCGTGTGGCACGCCAGCTCCACGGAGGCAGACAGGAAGAGATGCAGAGGTTGGTAAACACAGCACAAAAAATCATCAGTTGGCCTCTGCTCTCCTTGTCTACCATCTATAACTTCAGTTGTTTCAGGAGGGGCAGAAACATCTTTAAGGATATCACCCACGTTGGCTACCATCTTTTTAACCTGCTGGCCTCTGGCTGGCGCTTCAGATCCATATGGGCCAGAACAAACAGACTAAGGGATAGCTTCTTCACCATACTCAACTCAACCTTGCACAAAAGTAATTTGCACTGAAATATCTGCACTGACCACTGCACCGTTAGAGTGCTCATTCTGATGCTCCTTGGACTCTAGCATGAACTTATGTCTGTGCTTAAAATTGTCGGTGCTCAAATTGTCCATGTCATTATTCTCTGGTTGTGCTGTGTATTTATACTATGTGTATTGTTATATTATTGTATAGTTTTTTATAATATGCTAAGCACTTGTACACTTTTATGGAGCTGTTTTAAATCTCATTATACTGTGCATAATGACAATAAAGGCTTTCAGTTCAATTCAATTTAATTTTTGATGCCTGTCAGTTACAATTATATTTTATTTTCTCTCCTGATTTCCTGGGTTATCATTATTGGTAAAGACTTACATCACTGTGTAAAAGTCTTTTTTTAAAATATATTTTTCTCAGAAATTGCAGTGAAACAAGTGCAAGCATACATAGAAATACAGGACAAAAGTCAAAAACAGAGCTTGTATAGTTCTAATACACTTGAACCTTTATTCTTTAACACAGCCTGAACTCTCTCAGGTAAACTTTCTTTTAATTTTTAAGTAGTCTTTAGAATTAGTTCTCCAGACTTCTTGAAGGACATTGAATGCAGTTCTTTTGTCGCCCTTTCTTTCATTCTCTGTCAAGATGATCTCACACTGCTTCAAAAATGTTGAGCTCTGGGCTCTGGGGAAGTCAGTTTCTGTAATTTTCTGTTCAGATATACTTTTACTGTCTTGACAGTGTGTGTTGTCCATCAATCAACCCACTCTCCTAAACAGAAAGTCCAACAAACAATAAATTCTAGCATGCAAAAACTTCTATGAATATTTGTTTGCAGTTTATCACTGACAATGATGACGATGACTAAAGAAATCTTCCTCTCTCCTTATGTGCTCAAGTTAAGAAAACATTGCATATGTTGGTAAAAAGACAAAACAAAACCTAGACTGTGTGACTGAACCTGTGAGCAGGATGAGTTGCACAGTAAAATGACCAAAGAAGTGTCATGTGTAAGAGCACTCAAGTCAGTTGTTATGTAAGTTGTAACTCTACTTGAAGTGAAGTGCTTTTCCTTAAAATATTAGATATTTGTTTAGCCACTGCATAGAAGAAGAATCTCTCTGAAATGTTCGCTAAAGAATATGAGACGGTTAAAGATTGCACACTGTAAAAAATTACACATGAACAAGGAAATAAACCTAAAACTTTTGTATCTTAGGATCTGAATGCAGCACTCAGAGACTAACTACACAATTCACATTCCTGCGCCATGAAATTCTTTTGGCTCGACTCAAGCCTTTGATATATGAGAACGTGACAGTAGGTGAGAAGAAAGTATTATACATTTCACTTCTCCTTAGCACCCATTCATATATCAATTACCTGAGCCTGCCAGTTATAAAACAAAACAAAGTGTAGGTGAAATCTTCAGCCTACCTGTGGACATTTTAGTGCTGTATGAAAAGCACTGTGGCTGGAGACTGCTAGTACATAAAAGATTCAATTACGGATTTAATACTAAGGCTTTAAAGAAGTTGAGTTGGAAACTCTTCTGTGAGTTTTTACAAGAATGAGAATGTGACAGTGAGCCCAGAAAGCCCAGTTTTTATTGTTCAGCAAGGGCAAACAGTAAATGCCTGAGCACTTTTTTTCCCCCACTATCACTTGAGCTGATCTCGAAACGCAGGTGTGTCTTTGGATGGTGGGAGGGAGTTTGGCAGCCCCGCTAGTATTCAGCTCAGTTTGAAGATTTTCAGCTTTGCAGAGACATCATGTGCTCTCTGCTTCCCTTTTTCTCCCTGCTACTGATCTGCACAACAGGGTCATGGGCGATGGATGTCACAATGCCCTTTATGAAGTACCTGGACCAGGAGCAACTGGTGTGCCTGAAGTGGGGCTTTGACAGTCTAGCAGGTGACATTACATTCCAGCTGGCGGTCAACACCACAGGCTGGGTGGGTTTTGGTTTGAGCCCGAACGGAGACATGAAAGGATCAGACATCGTCATAGGAGGAGTTGGATCCGGTGGAAGCTACTTCTCGGTTAGTTATGAAATAATTATAAATGAGCAGCTGTTGTATTTTTACTTATTTAGCATAAACAGCTAGAAGCTTTCATCCTCATTCATCCTGTTTAATTTAATTTTGTGTTTTGGTTTTCTTTTCAGTTTCATATCAGTTGTTTTAGTTTGGATTCTATTGAAAATTATTAATTTTTGTTTCGTTTTTAGATTTGCATAGTTTTAGTTTTTAGTGTTACTGTGTCATGTTCGGTATTTTTCAAGGACAGAAATAGAAAAAATAGATACAGCGGTGTGAAAAAGTGCTTGCCACCTTCCTGATTTCTTATTATTACATGGCCCTGTGTGAAAAAGTGATGGCCCACACCTTGTTAAATCACAAATTAACTGTGATTAACCACATTTTATACAAAGCTGAGTTCAGTGTCACTGCCACACCCAGGGATGATTACTGCCAGACCTGCTGAATCAAGAAATCACTTAAATGGAACCTGCCTGACAAACTGAAGCGGGCTACGAGATCTCAACAAAACATTTCATGATCCAAAGAAAAAGCTGAGAAACAAAGTCACTGACATCTATCAGTCTGGAAAGTGATATAAAGGAATTTCTAAGGCTCTGGGCCTTCACTCCAGTGAACTATGGTGGTATTTTGTGGTAGTAGTGTGATGGTCTGGGGTTGTGTTGCTACCTAAGGGCCTGGAAGACTTGCTGTGGTAAATGGAACCATGAATTACAGTCATCTGCTCGTGACCTCAAGCTGAAGCACACTTGAGTTTTGCAGAAGGACAGTGATCCAAAACACACCAGCAAGTCCACCTCTGAATGGCTTAGGAAAAACAAAATGAAGACTTTAGAATGGTCTAGTCAAAGTCCTGACCTGAATCCGATTGAGATGCTGTGGCATGACCTTAATAAGGCATTTCATACTTGAAACCCCTCCAGTGTGGCTGAATTACAACAATACTGCAAAGATGAGTGGGCCAAAATTCCTCCACAGCGCTGTAGAAGTCTCATGGACATTTATTGCAAACTCTTGATTGCAGTTGTTGCTGCTAAGGGTGGCCCAACCAGTTGTTAGGTTTATAGAGAGGAATCACCATGCAGGTTTTGATTTTCCCCTTACTAGTAAACAGCTTCATTTAGAAACTGCATTTGTGTTTACTTGTGTTATCTTTTTCTAATATTTAACTTTGTCTGATGATCTGAAACAATTAAGTGTGACAAACATACAAAACAAATAAGAAATCAAGAAGTGGGCAAACCCTTTTTCACACCACACAACTTTTGTAAGTGATCTTTCAAAAGGACACACCTAACAGTTGCAGAGATTAATGTCTGGCTTTCTGCTGCTGTTTTTTTCCATTAGGATCGATACGCCACGGGCAACTCCATGCCTCTAGAGGATGCACAGCAGAGCTACACTCTCCTCTCTATGCGGGAAAATGAGGGGCAAACCGTCATGACCTTTAAGAGGCCTATTAAAACGTGTGATGATAAAGACTTCCAGATCACTGTAACTATTTTGTTGCTTGTTTCTTTTCTTTTTTTTTTTCTTTCCCCTTATCACAGTCTGCATGTGTAGGATTAGTGTGACACAGCCATCACAATTATTTTTTTTATTTTGTCTAATAAAGGTTTTTTTTGTTTTGTTTTGTTTTGTTTTACAAAGTAGTTCCCATAAAAACATAAAAACAAACAAGTGAATCGTGCTGAGAAGAGGTGTAACGTTTCTCTCTTCATACCACATCTTTAGGTCTCATATGACACCACAATTAGACTTTGTTGTCTAGGCCTGAAACACAAGTTAAGTCTCTTTGTTGTACCCTTTTCTCTGTTTTCCTTCTTTGTTTCCATAGATGTAATTCTCTGTCTAATGCTCAAGTTTCACAGTCTACAATCTGCTATTCCAGTTCTTTTGTTAGGCTCCCCGGGCTTTTTTTCCTCCACACATTGCCCTGGGTTTCCAGAAGAATACAGGCATGATTTCATTTTGAACACATGAAATGCTACACAATTCCTAGTAACAAGACTCAAAGATTATAGTACACCTTTGCAGTGGCACAGAAATCTACACAGTCAGAGCATTAAATCACTTTATGAAACATGTTAAGTTATTTTACAAGGTATAAAAAGATATTAATAATCAGAAACCTGTTACAATATCACCTTCCACATGAATGTATATATTACTGTATTGCTTCTATACTGTGTAAGGGATCATATTGCCTGACCTAAATTACCATCTCTCTCTCTCAGGCTCAGCCAATCAAACTCATCTTTGCCTATGGGAAAACAGATGAGATCTCTTACCACGAGTCCAGACGAGGCACCAAAGAAGTAAATCTACTGAACTATATGCCAAAGTCCATCCCAACCAACTCCAGCTATCTTAGTGCTACGGTGGACAACGTAAGAATTACTGACAATAACAGTCAGATCAGAAATATCGTATTGTTTGTTGTTTATTTACCTTTATATTTGTTGTTTACAGATCGTAGTCCCTTCCAACACTACCTACTATCACTGCAAAGTTATGCAGTTCCCAAAGTTAAATACAAAACATCATATTTACCAGGTAAGCATTATTTCTTTATGTTTCTGTCGCCACTGTTCTTTCATTTGTGTCTGATTGGGTAATTAAAATGCATATAAAAGCACACCCACATTAATGTACGTGTAAGCATAAATAAACTAATAAAAAAAAGTGTCACAGCCAAGTAGACTTTATGAATTTATATGCTGTCATTGTGATTTTTATGTTTATTTCAACCTCGTTGTCCTAATTTACCTCAGATCGAGCCTCTGATCGAGCACCTTGACCTCATTCATCATATGCTGCTGTACCATTGTCCCCCCAAAGTGACAGAGCCTTATGACAAGCCATGCTACATGGGAGACATAGAAGACAGCTGCTTTGGAATAGTGGCTTCTTGGGGAGTGGGAGGCGGGGTGAGAGAGACTGTACACTGTAAACCCAAAGAAGTTAGCAGAAGTTTATTAACTTAACAGTTGGACCTTATCAGAACTCCAATAGTTTGATTGCATTTGACATGTACCTTTTGTCTAAAATAAAAGTAAAATTGTTTAATAATTGAATTCATAAATATTTAGTAACAAGAACTTAGTTTTCGTTTATGACTCCCGTGTGAATAAGCTGACATAACTTACGAGGAACGAGTACAACAGAGTCATTATTTCAGTTTAGCAAAACTCAATATTTATTGTTCACTTTCGTAATCATTTTTTAAATAAACAAAAGTCAAACATCAACTTTGAAAACTCAAAAACAAGTCAGACAAAATGTAAAGTTTATTTATATTTTTATATGTAGCAGGTACTTAATATCCAAAATAGTTGAAAGTTCATCAAAAATAATAAGTTGAACTGACTAAAATGGGAGAAAATATTAGATTAACTGGAGTTTGTAGGACTGATTTTTTTTTTTTTTAAATTAAGTTTACATCACATCATTTTTTCTTGTGTGTGTTGTTTCTGTGCCAGTGTTACATCAGTTCTCCTACAATTCATCTCTAAATCTTCAGGTGTACGAGCTTCCGGAAAATGTGGGAATTCCCATTGGAGGAGAGAAGAGCGATGCATTCTATAGGCTGGAAATCCATTACAATAACCCAGAGAGGAAAGAAGGTAAATAGTGAGTTCATTAAAACTAAGGACAAGTTAAAAGAGAAATATGACCCCTTGACCTCTGCAGTGAGGTTGCCGCATTGATCTGGATTCTTTTATTACACTTAAAGTGTCACTGAAAATTAATCCAGAGTTGTTCTAAATGTTCACCTTTCACAATGATGAAACATTTCTGGCCTGATAGAAGCCTTAATTTTTGCCACAAACCCCTTCAAACACCATTTTTGGTTTTAACCTTTATTTAACCAGAAAGGAATAATTTTGAGATTTAGAAATTATTTTCTGAAAGTGCCTTGGACTAGGGCCGCACGGTGGCATGGTGGTTAGCACAGTTGTTCAATTCCACCATCAGGCCAGGGTCTTTCTGTGTGGAGTTTGCATGGGTACTCTGGCTTCCTCCCACAGTCCAAAGACATCCACTTTGTGGGGATTGGTTAATTGAAAAATCTATAATAATGCCCATAGGTGTGGATGTGACTGGTTGTCTGTCCCTGTGTGTTGGCCCTGCGACAGACTGGCGATCTGTCCAGGGTGTACCCCGCCTCTCGCCCCATGAAAGCTGGGATAGGCTCCAGCACCCCCCGCGACCCTGAAAAGGATAAGCAGAAGCAGATGGATAGATAGATGCCTCAGACTAAAATGGGTAGCATTAATCTTAATCTTACATACCAACACTGGGAGAAAACCGGCTCCCAGCTGGAGTGGGGGGCACCTGGGGAGCCATGTTTAAATACTGCGGCACAGATGTGTTATGCTGTGCTTTCCAAAACACCAAAACACCCAGTTAGATTGGCGATCTAGTTAAAGTGTTGAGGCACTTTGATACCCAGTATCCTACTATGTTTGCCAAAAATTGAATATGCTTCCTATGATCTTGAATTTATTTACTTAACTTTAATATTATTATTATTAATAGTAGTAGTAGTAGTATTTGACTGTTCTTTTTCTCTCTTCAGGCATTAAAGACAGCTCAGGATTAAGATTACACTATACTGCAAAGCTACGGCAGCATGATATGGGCATTCTGACTACAGGTGTCTTACCAGAAAGTGTGAAGTACGATATCCCTCCAAAAGCTAACCAGTTCCACACCTACGGCATATGCAACACTGCTTACTTTTCAAAGGTATGCACCTCTGCAATATGGATTCCACGATGCGTTTAAAAAGTCTGTAAAAGTTTTCTTTCTCCTTCCCATAGTTTTTGAACCCTGTGCCTGATCTTCAAGTGTTTGCTGTGCTCTTGCACACTCACTTGGCTGGGACGAAAGTCAGAGTTGGCCACTTCAGGTAAAAAAACAAAAAAAGGCAGACTGTATGCAGCTCAACAGCAATCAATGTCGTCTGCATGAATTTAGAGTTGACTGGTTTTCCCGGTGCATCCCACTGCAGGAATGAACGACAGATAGATTTTTTGGGCATAGATGAAAACTACAACTTTGATCTACAACAGGCTGTCAGTTTGGGAAGCATAAAGACAATCAAGCAGGTAAGGGTTCATTACTTCCATGCACATTTATGAACACGATAGAGAAAAATGGAAAACAATTAGGTGTCTATGGTTTTTTCCTTCCACTACAGGGTGATGAAATTGTAGTGGAGTGCACCTACAATACTACCAATCGTGCTTCAGTCACTAAGGTGGGTTACTAGTGTATGACCTTGTGTCATCGTATGGCTTGAATGAAATCAGGACTGCCTGAGTGAAACCAGAAAAAAATGTAGCACAAGCAACCTTAAACAAACAAGTGGTTTACTAGTTTTTGCTGTGATTATGACTGTTAAATATGTACTGCTTCCCATAGCAGCAAAATCCTTGTATCAAGAAGCATACAGATATGAACACAGTGTTCCTTCCTATTCATTATAATAATATTAAAAGATATGACACTGTGATCTGTAGTGAGGATAGGGAGTCAAGCGGAGACCTGGAGGTGTGCTCTGGAGCGAAGATGAATAAAAGTAAAAAATATCTGTAAATGAGAGGGAGACATTTGTATCGTGTGAAACTGCAGGGAGTAGAGGTAGTGAAAATGAACTAGCTTAAACACCTGGGGTTAACCAGGAATAGAGGGCAAGTGGGTTGGAGATGAGTGTCAGGAATGATTTGTGATTGAAGCAACAGTGAAAGGGAAAGTTTACAAGATGATAACCCTTGAAAACCACAATCTTCAAACCATACATCATAATGAGGCCTGTTGTGATGTATGGCTTGGAGATCGTGGCTCTGACAAAAAGAAAAGAGCTGGAACTGAAGATTCTAATATTTTCATCGGGAACCACACTGGACAAGATTAGAAATGAGTACATCAGAGGGGCAGCTCAGGTTGAACAGTTTGGAGACAAGGCTGAGATGGTTTGGACATGTGCAGAGGAGGGACAGTTGATTTATCAGACAAAGGATGCTGAAGATGGAGCTTCCAGGAAGGAGAAGAAGAGAAAGACCTCAGAAGAGAGAAGAGATGCAGAGGGTTGGTGTGACAGAGGAGAATGATCCACTGTGATGACTCCTAAAAGGAGCAGTTGGAAGAAGAAGATCTCGCAATCATTTTACACCATGAAAGCAAGTTAGACTGCATTGAATCTCTAATGCATGCTCCTTTCAGATGGGGTTAGCAACTACCAATGAGATGTGCCTTGCTTTCCTGTTCTACTACCCTGCGATCAACATCGCCTCATGTGTTAGCATTCCAGATACCAAAGGAGTGCTGATAGACGCAGAGAAGTAAGCTCTGATGCAATGCTTCAGCCACCCTTTTGATTTTTTTCCCCATACATATGCATTTGAGTAAACTAGCTATATACTGATTTTTGACAGAATACCCATGGATAAGATCACTGAGTATGAAATGATGTTAAAGAAGGCGCCGCAATATCAAGCAATCGTAAACAGCAATGTAAGTATCAGTCTTAGTTATTTGATACTGTCCTTTTTTTCCTGTGGGATTTCAAATGTTTTTGAAGATTAAAAGACAGATACTGGCACCGACAACACGTTATATTTTATTATTTATAGGTTATATAAAATGTTTATATCAATAAGCTTGTTTCTTTACAATATAGACATATAGTGGCTGGTTTATTAAAGTACAGGAAATAATATGAATATGAACGTGATTCCATCATTAACATTTGACCTATTGTTTTTGTTTTTTACATGTATTTATTTTTATCAAACAATCCATTGTTTCCTCCTCTACATCTGTTCTGTATTGTTGCCATTTTGCATTTATGCTAAGCATCTTTGGAGTGTTAATTTTTATAATACAATTTGACTGGCCAGTAAGCCAGGCTTCTATACTGTCACACACATCTATGCATGTGTATTTAAGATTTTATAAATGGTTCTTATGGTTTATGATCAAAATATGATAAACACAGCATAATCACAAAGTTGGAGCTTTTATTTGTCTTTGTCTACAATATGTGGCATTTAAGTGGAAGTCACTGACAAAAAAAGCAAGATATTTCATTGTTTTTTAACTGCAGAAAAAAAGTGTTATTGTGACTATCTTTTTTATTATTTGCAGCACAATGCCAGCCTTTTCCCAAATGGCACTGTAAGGGATCTGATGAAGACACCTGCTGCTTGCCAGATTAGAAACACTTCAAACAGATTTAGCACATCCTGGATTGTGAACCTTGCAGGGATCATACTTGTGCTACTCTGGATTATATTAATGTAGCCCAGGCATTGGCAATAGAGCCAGTTGCAATCCCTATAAAGGAAGACAGAGTTGTTCAAATCTTTACTGTATCGACATTACATCAGATTTTCCAAGCTTTTGGTTTCTCTTTTTATGATATCATTTATCTTTCTTGTTAAATGTTAATCACAGTCATTTTCTTTAGCACCTGATTGATTTTCATACAAAGCACAGGGACAGGGATATTTACATTACACATATTAAGCCATTAATACTGAAGCACAACTTCAGTTTGTAAGCTGGGATACTGTCTCTACCACAGCAGCAATAAAAACATTTATTGTTTCTGAAATGGCAATAATAAAAGTTTGCATGATTTTCAGTATGAATGCAGTTTATTTATTTTTCCTTTATTGCATTACTATTTGCTAATTGAGTAGATCATAACTTTCTGTATTATTACATCCAAATGTTGGTTGTTAAGATTAACAGTTAATTACAGACATGACATAATATGCTTCCCATGTTGCACAAAAAATGACTTTCTGTTTGGTGACATTTATTCTGTTGATTTGTCTAATTGTTAATTTCTGTGTTTAAAAGAAATCTGATCACTCACGTAATAAAGAAATGCACCGGTAGCAAATTGAACTGCCATTCCCGTAGACAAAGATTACAATTCAGTTGCTTTCCTAAAGGGGGCGCTCTGATTTATTTGTCTGCATGTTACTGACTGTGCAGTCAGAGAATGAATGTGTACGGCTAGCCGGCTGGTAGCTTCGGCAATGTTGTCAATATCAGAATGATATCACAGCGGGACAGAGGAGAACTTGCTCGGTTTTATACTGTTACAGATCCCAAGAAGCACCAGAAAGGCTACACTGTGTACAAAGTCACTGCAAGGGTAAGTAAATAGACGATAAGCACTGGGAAGGCTAGGCTAATGCTAGGTGTCAATAGCTAGCAGTGTTAGCCAAGCTGTTATGATTATAAAGGGACCCAAATAAAAACGTCAGGTTAACCGTGTGGCGGTGAATTAAAAGTGGCGACAGCTTTTGAGAACATATGAGTAGCTAATGGGCACATTCATACCCTCTCTTGTTTCAAAATACATGCTTTCTATTTGCTAACTTACACTGTCGATTTGAGGCGAATTGAATGTGACCCAGAGTTAACCCGGGTGTTAATGGTTTGATGCTAAGCAACTAAGTTAATGTTATGTATAGTGTTATGATACACAGATATTCAGGAGGTGGCAACTCGTTCTTTTTTTCCGCTACATTTTCAGCTAATAAAACTATTTAACACTTCTGTGTTAAAGATAAAGTACTTTATGATCCGCATGTTAAGCAGAACCGAAACACAATACGTGTGTACGAATGAGGAGGAGGCAAGTGTAACAGTGAAGCTGCAAGGTGCAGAGTTCGTAAAGGTGGATGAGTTTAAATACCTGGGGTCAACCATCTAAAGCATCTGAGTGCAGGCTGGGTGGAGTGGGTGGAGAGTGCCAGTGGAGATTTCTGACAGGAGGATAGCAGTAAAAGTCAAAGGGTAGGTTTAGAAAGTTGGAGATTAGGTTTAGGTTTAGAGACAGTGGAACTGACAAAAAGAGAGAAGGCAGAGCTGGAGGTGGCAGAGCTGAAGATGTTAACATTTTCATTGGTAGTGACCAGGATGGACAAGATTAGAAATGATTATATCACGGGGACTGACTAGCTTGGGTTGTTTAGAGACAAGGCTGAAATGGTTTGTACTTATGCAGAGGAAGGATAGTGGATATATTGGGCAAAGGGTGCTTAATTTAGAACTGCCAGGCAGGAATAAAATAGGAAAACCACAGAAAAAATTAATGGGTGTAGTGAAGGAGGACATGCAGAGGGTTAGTGTGACAGGAGGATGCTAGGAATAGGGTGAGATGCGTAGAGCAGCGTGCCTACTGATGATTGAATTTATCTGATTATTAATCAGCACTTGTGCGATCACATTGCTACATTCGCATTGTAAAAACTGGACTCGGGCAGGCTGAGTGTCTTTGTCTGGCTGCTGTCCTGACTCTGGGTGATGTCTCGTTCTAACACTCGAGACTTCCGTCACTGTACATAATGCCATCATTGTGACACTCAGAGCATTGTCCCTGCTCATACTTGTGACAGCCCTGCAAGGAAGTTGCTCTAGCAAGAGATAGGGATTACTCACATGGATTTTCTCCTCTCCCTCTTTCACACAGATAATCTCCAGGAAGAACCCAGAGGATGTCCAAGAGGTAAGACATGCAGCTTTTTTTCAATCCATTTTTTGAGTGGTCAATGCTTCTTTACCTTTGACAACTGAGAAATACCAAGACAGGGGCTACTGTGTTTCTCATCCAAAAATAATGGCAAGGAGATATTTCAGTTTCAGATATTTAGTTTTACTCGTTTTAATTCATGAATTTCAGAATCTGGCTTTATGGCTTCTTCACATTATATCCTGAAACCGAAGCTTAGCTCTTTTAACCAGAAACATTGTGAAATGTAGTTTACAGATAATTAGGCCTACACCTGGAAACTTGTTCATATCTAACTTTTGCACTATTTATTTTAATCTAAATGCTTACTATCTATATATGCCTTGGTATGGACAGAAATCCACCGAAGTTACTCATCATTTGTTTTGCTCATTTTACACGGTTTTACAGAGCATTTAACCAACCATACTTGTCTGTGTTGTGCGTGCATGCTGTCTTACATTTCAAACACACTGAGGAATGCAGTTAAGCCCACAACCAGTGCTAATGCAACAGGCATGATGTCAATTACTGTATGTGTTTCTAAGAGACAGAGATATGTTTTGCCAGAAACACACATACCTCCATTACTGAGTAATCTTCCTGTTTGGAGGATGTTGGCCTAGCTTTTCCCCACACCATCCAGCAGCCTAAAATTTCCACACACCACAGTAGCATCTCAATATGTGGCCATTATGCTTTTCTTTATTCCACTAAGTAACTGCTTCATTCTGGTTGTTGTGGCTTGTATTTAAAGTTTCGAAACACAAGATGACAGCAAAATGTGGACTACATTGATTTATGTTTTGGCCTAGTAGCAGTCACATGAGGGAAAAGTCTCTGGAGTTTAAGGCTGTGGAGTACTCTGGTTGTTATGTTAGCTATTTTTGAGTTTAACAAGATAGCAGTGATTTAATAGCATTATTGGTGACAATGAGATTGCATTTACAAACGAGTAGAAAATCAGCTGCTTTTGTTCAGTCAACGATAATAATCATAATCCATTCAATTAAAGGTAGATGGATCTTTAAACCTCAAATGATTGATTTATCTGTGTCTTCTGTGTCTGTCTTTCTGTAGATAACGGTGTGGAAGAGATACAGTGATTTCCGGAAACTCCACCAGAATCTCTGGCAGCTGCACAAGAATGCATGTGGCCAATCAGAGCTGTTTCCTCCCTTTGCTAAGGCCAAGGTCTTTGGTAAGAAGATGACTTTCTCTATTCCCCTGTGTCACACATTTGCCCTAAAATTATCCAGAGCGAAAGCTTGTCTTGATTGACAGAATTACTCCTCTACAGTTTTGTTCTTCTGTGAGATTTCTTTCAATTCTACAGTACCTCATCTTTGAGTTGTTGAGATTTTGAACAAAGAAAAATGTGAATGTTAGACTCTGTAGTAGGCGTGCAACTAAAGATTATTTTGTTAGTCGACTAATCTGCCAATTTTTCTTTGATTAGTTAATCGGTCAACAATTATTTCAATAACTCTTATTCCCGCTGTTACCCTGTTGTCTCGTCCCACAGCAAATTGAAATAATGACACAGGAAACAAAGGATTTTGAAAATAATCAAATGTGTTTAAACATTAGTCAAGAGGAACTCCGTGAGAATAAAAATTAAATAAATAAAAAATTAGGTAATACAAATTAAAGTGTCAGTAGTATTTTGGCCAAAAAAGTTATGTGCAAATAGGGAACTAAAATGGCTTCTGTCCATAAGTTTAAATAAAGCTTAAAATTAAATCATAAAGATTTTTTTTCCAGTCCAAAATAAAAAAAATTTCCAAAGTTTACAGATGATTTAATTCATGAATGCACGATTGCAGTGAAAATGCTCTGGACTGTTATCTTTGAGATGATGTCCCCAGCTGGTGATAATCATGCTGAGGATCCTCTCTGTCATGACTTCAGTCATTTGAGAGGTGCAAGAGCCTCTTCTCAGGACAAACTCATCTATACGCCTTTGCTTAATACTAGGAAAACTGAACAAAACAGAATTAGAAAAGACCGTTACTAATCCCAAATTTGGTTTTATTTCCTAGTTTCTCAGAGGGTGTAGCGATCAATGCCAATTACACTGTTTAATCCTGATATTAATGTGAGAAACAAACTAGGAGACAGTGTAGCTACTGCTGTTTAATAGTTTTCTATCGCATTTCACTTACTAGCCGACAAAACTGAAACAGTGTTCGCTTAGCAAGCATCATCCATGAAAGGTTTCCGACAGGTAAGCTAATATAAACATTACTGTGAAAACATGAACACAAACAAGGCATTAACGCAATGCACTAACTTGACTGCTTAAAACTGACCCATTCAGAGTCGACGTCACAGCTCCAGGGTGCCGGTGTTGTGTCAAAAACTGATTTCCAGATTTTTCCATGTGATTTATATGTAACGTCTTTAGTGCATGGTTTTAGAACATGACAATAAATGTTCTAAAACGTTGAGAATAAAATTCCACAGTGACAAATTTTCATAGTTGAAGTCATCAATTATATCGACGCATCGTTGCAGCCCTGCTTTGTAGAGATGGATTTGTCCACTTCAGATAGCTTGGTCTTATTATACTGTAAGCAGGCACTAGTTATAATAAATACAGTATAATCACTTGCTTAATGGAAGCATCACTTATGTATGTTTTTTGCATCCGTGTGTGCCTGTCGTAGGTCGTTTTGATGACTCAGTGATTGAGGAAAGAAGACAGTGCTCTGAGGATCTCCTGCAGTTCTCAGCTAATATCCCTGCTCTTTACAATAGCCAGCATATCCAAGATTTCTTCAAGGTATTCTAGTACACATTGACAGAAACACAAGAATAATCGCAAAAAACCTTTGACTGAAGTATTTTTTTATTGTCCAGGGTGGTGAGGTCCATGACGGCTCAGAGCTCATTGGACCAGCGGAGCCCTTTTCTGACTTCCTGGCTGACACTCTATCAGACTGTAGCTCTGATGGTAGGGTTGCACACAGAATGTCTTTCCTGTTATTAGTCTTCCTTTCAGCTTAGGTGCTGATTAGTAGGTGCTAATTCAAATTTGCTTTGCGATGTCTGGATATGTTTTTCAGTTCAGAGAGATATCAGTGGGGCAGAAGATTTGACTCTCACATCAGAGTATGGAGGTATGTACAATAAACATGCACACTTTAAATATTTTGGGATGTATATGGATCTAATAAATGGTGAGTGCAAAAAAGAGTCAAGACAGGATGGAGAGGGTGAGCATGGGTGATTTGTGACAGAAGAGTGAAACTAAAGATTTATAAGATGGTAGCGACTAGAAGAGACAGGATTAGAAATGAGTACGTGAGAGGAAGAGCTGAGATGGTTTGAACATGTGCAGAGAAGGAATAGTGGAAATTTTGGACAATCAATATAGGGCTGCCAGGCTGGAGGAAAACAAAAAAGGACCACAAAGAAGGTTAGTGGATGTAGTGAAGAAGGACATGCAGAGGAGGATACTAGGGATGGGGTGAGATGGAGACAGGTGATCTACTGTGGCTACCCCTAAACAGAGGAAGATGATGATGATGTAGTTTTGTTAAAGGTTTATGTTTGTAGCTGTCCGTTATGACCGCGGGATTCCTGTTATTCCTAGGCCCATCCAGTGACAGCGACTTGACCTCCCTTGCGGTGGACACAGACTCTTTGGCTGAGTTGGATGATGGCATGGCCTCAGGTCACACCTCCCCAAACCAGCCACAAGGGGGAGCCACCAACATTAGCAGCAGCTGCAGCCCTCGCTTGCCCTCCCTGCATGTACGTCGCACTCCATCACCTGCCCCGGTCCCTGCTTCCTCAGCCCCTAACCCAGAGGTTAGCTGGCCAGGTCGAGCACCGCTCTTCCCCAGCAGTCTGAAAAAATCCACTGGCGGCAACCTTAAGGACGTTAATTCAGACTACTTGGACAAAGCCAGTGAGCTCATTTGTTTTGCTGTCCAAAAGGAGAAGGAACAGGACTACCAGGCAGCTTTTTCATACTATCGCAGTGGAGTTGACTTGCTGCTGCAAGGCGTGCAAGGTTAGTTTGACCAAGAGCTCAATAAATTTCTTTATGGCCTCATAGTAGTTTTAAGTTGAGTGACACTTGGGCTCAGGAACTTACCTAGAAAACTTGCTTTGATGTTGTAGACTGGCAGTTATTGAAATGCAGAAACAGTATTGTCCAGAAACAGTGAAGTCCAATTTGTTAAAATTTCACTACAAATGGACCTTAAAAAGGATCTATTAAGCATAAATGCATCATTTTTACTTTGTAAGCCATTTAAATTCCATGTTTTTAACTTTAGACTCCACTCTATTCGATCTACTTTGTTAAAAAATATATTAATTACATTTTTTTTTCTTTAGGTGAGCCAAGTGCTACACGGCGAGAGGCTGTGAAAAAGAAGACTGCCGAATATCTGATGCGTGCAGAGCAAATATCTAGTCAGTATCTGAGAAGCAACATGGGTCAAGGGTCAACACAAACAGTGGTGAGTGGGAGTGAAATGCTGGTTCATAGGCTTTCTGTATTGTATTATACAAATGTTCTTTATATGCATGCATCTACCAGGTTCCTCACATGCACTGCAGTGAAGTGAAGTTTGTGAATAAATTGATTAATTGATTAAAGTAAATAAGTTTATCTTTTTGAATGAATGATTTAATTGCATATGTATGAAACACTGAAAGGTTTTTCTTTTCAAGGCCTTTGGGGTACAGTGCTGCTCTTCTTTGAACAGAGGAGGGCAGCAGAGTCCATCTGAGGAGCTGAGAGCTTACAGGGTGTTAGGGGTCATAGATAAGGTATGCTTTCAATTTACAAGTGTTGCATCTTCCAAGCTGACTGTATGACTTCATTTAAATGTTGTTTCATTCACCCAATCACCAGTTTGCCTTTTTTCTACCAAGTAATTTTTTAATGAAAACACATTTCATTTTTGATAGCAGAATTCTCACAAAATAATTACACTCAGGGCTAGCAGACATTCGTTAATTTAATGATGACTTCGACCCAGAGTATGGATGTTATCCAACTCCAGATTTCTCTTCCTTGTGTGTCCTTTACTTCTTTGACCATCTCTTTTATCAGGGGTAATAAAACACAGTAGATTTACTGGATGTATGGTAAGGGCTGAGTGTGTGTATGTTTAGCATCAGTTATGACTACCACAAGGTCAGTTTGGGTTGCTGGTCCTCTCAACCAGCTGCCGGCGAAGCAACTTCTCCACTCAGCCATGAAATGACTTGGCAAGCAGCTCAGAGAGCGACACACAACACTGAATCAATGATGCTCATCCTACACACTCACTCAGACACACGCACGCACACACAACAACAAACCCTAAGGAAAACGTTGACACAATACCAACATGTATAACTCCACTGAGGTGCACTCAAAATACACAATATGTCAGAAGTCTTTGAGGCGTTAAAACAAAACAAAAAAACTCAATCAAAGATGAAGTTATCCAGCAGTGGTGTTTTCTTTCCTCTTATCTATTTCCACCCCGTCCTCCTTCCTCCTTTTACTTTAAATGGGGACAGCGGGGACAGATGGAGAGAGGTCCTCGCCCTGCTGCCCCCACCAGCACCGCCTCACCCACCCCTCCTATCTATCTCCCCCCTTCCCTGATGTTTGTTTCTTAATTATATTAGCACCCTGGCTAGCACCGCCACTCTGTTTACTCACTGCTCCATTCATATCCATTTAGCCTGCACCTGTTTGGTCCCAGTCAGGGTCACATGGAGAGAACGCACTCTCAAAACATACACATGCACTACACACACACACACACACACACACACTGGGTCGCACACATATGCTCAAGCTCTCCCCTGAGACAGGGAGGGAGTAAACGAGCGATGGAGATGTCAGAGAGGAAGGGAGAAATGAGGAAGAAGGGAGAAAATGAAGATCTCAGGAAGGAAAAAGGGGGAAAGAGTGAAAAAGAACAGGGAAATTAAATGGGGGGGAAAAGGATTTGCTTTCCCTTTCTGTTGACATCTGACAGTTTAGTGATGACACTGCTAGTAATTACTGCCTCTGTCATGACAAATTGCATAGCTCTGTGGTGACATGTTTTAGACAGCACATGTTCTCTAAAATTGATGCTCAGTCTTGTATATAAACAGAGTTATAAATGACTCTCACTTTGTTCTGAATGTTTTTTAAGGACCAAGGAATGGCCAGATTTGCTAGAATATTTCCAAGAATATTTAGGTCTTTTATATCCTTTAAAGCCCTGTTGATTCTTGTTTTTCTGTATAATATGTATACAATATCTGTATAATATCGCGGAGACTGCAGTTTTAATGGCACAATAGGATCTGACATAGTAGTGTCAATTTAGTGTAATTTAGGGGCCTGCATTAATCTCTCAGTAAACCTTATGTGTGTCCTGACCCGGTCATTAAAAAAAAAAAAAAAAAACTGCTTTGGAGGACATAACCACTACATCATCTTAGTCTGCATATGTCTCTTCGTGTCCTGCAATTAATGGTACTCTTCTATCGCAGGTTCTTCTGGTCATGGACAAGAGAACACAAGAGACTTTCATCCTGAAAGTAAGTCTAGTGTGTGTGTGTGTGTGTGTGCGCGCGTTATGTTGTGGTGTGGGTTTTTTGCCCTGCATCCTCGTCGTCCTGACTGTAAGTGTGAAGTGTGCCAGAAGCCCCTGTGTGTGACTGGTGTAATTGATTCTAATGGGCCTGTCCCTGTCAGCTCCTCTGCTCTCAGGTGTGAGACGTGTGCCAGATGCCAACGCACCGCACAGGCATAAATGACTACACACACGCGTGCGCACACGTGCATGCATGCATACACACTCTCGCACCCGATGTGAACTTTACATGTAGCGCTGATAGATTTGTGCGGCTCTTGTGCTGTATGTAGCTTGATGAATCCGGTGACTTTGGGTTGCCACAGGGCATAACTAGCACTTGGTTAATGGGAAGTTTCTCCTTTGCCACATTTTTTCCTCCTATTCATGCACACTCTTTTCTTATCGTCTACTTAAATGCTTGGTATTTGAATCAGTGCATATGTTCCCTTTAATGACTCACCTCTCATCTTTTTTTTCATTGTAGGGTTTGAGGAAAAGCAGTGACTGTGGGCGGACAAAGACGAACATCATGCCTCGCTCTGTGCCCCACATGGTGCAGCTGAGAAAGTTTGTTGTCTCCGAAGACACCGTTTTTCTTCTGCTGCAGTATGCCGAAGGTAAGAGACACATTGCAGTCTCATCTGTTTCATCTTCCCTCATTTGTCTTCTTTACCTCCACCTCTCTTTTCCCCTCCTTCTCCTGACTCTCCGGTCTCCTGCCCCTCTCTGTGCCCTTGTTCCAGACAGATGTTTGATAGAGATGGGTGTGTGTCACAGGTCATTATTCTGAATACCAGGTGGCGCCATGCTTCATTAGCTATGCCAACACCTGGGCATCCTTACATCCCACTCACTCTAGGATGTGTGTGTAGACTGTGTGCGTGGGTGAGTGCATACTATGAATGGCAGCCATATTTTTTAACGCCCTGTAACCTATTCAATCTGGTGTACTCCATAACCATCCTGTGCTAATATTAGTGGACAGTATTGAATTTCATATGGGGATGTTCAGCAGGATTTGATAAAGCCAATCAGAAACCATTTCACTCATTATGACTCACTCCTGTTACACGAAAAAAAATCCCGTAGTAGTCCTGCTTTTATAGTATTAACATGGAGGTAGTTGATAGGCTGAATAAGGATAGACGGGCAGACGGAAAGAGGCAGTGACCTGAATGACATTGGACAAAACAACATGTGGATGGTTTTACTTTCTAAGCCATCGAGCTGCCCCGCTATCATTATCATCACTGTGAACTTCGTATTCATTCTAATTGCACACAGCAGATGCTAGCTCCCAATTACTTACACTACAGCTGCGTGTGATACGTATGTATGTCTGTGTGTATGTAGCCACTCTTTTTTTTTTTTTTTTTTTGATGTAGCATTTTCAGATTCAGAAAAGTGAGATGCACATCTGGAAAATGGTGTCAAAAAAATGGGGATTTCTACCTGCATAGAAATCCTCAAACTCATCTGTGTGCCAATACTTTGTTGAACTTAAGTCAGTTATTAATTAAGTAGTTAATAAGTACCAGTAAATTTTAAGTGAAGAATGGAAGAAGAGTGTAGAGGCGCAGAATCAAAGGTGTTTCACATCCAATGTAAAATTTGATGTTAAGGTTACCTTAGTCACCTGACCTCTCCACATAGACGATCTGTAATGTGTTCTCTAGAGTAGTGGGCCCCTGTTTTATCATGAACTAGAGGGTAGCAGCTTGTATAAATATAACTATTGCACTTTATATTATGCACTGTCAATAATTATTACATGATTATCAGATTAATACCAACTCGCCATAATGCAGAATCAGTGAGAGCCCAGAGCTTGTTTCATGGCTTCATTAGCTAGCTGGGCAATATTATACAGAGTAGATGTGGAGCGTGTGAATCACCTGTTGCGAAAGTTGCACCTGAAGCTGCAATTTAAATGGGATTCTTGACATTTTCTTTTAAATACAGTTTTCTTTCCATTGTCCTCAGCTTTTTGTGAGGGTTAGCTTTCAGAGTTACTGATGCATGGGGGGCAAAAAAACCCCTCAGAACTAAGTTAAGTGCAGGAGTGAAGTCCAACTCGAAAGTGGCATTGTTTTGAAAAGTAAAAATGTCTGGAAAACTGATAAAAATTAAATACATACAATTTTAAGCAATTTTCTTCTGTCTTTGCGGCCTGGTAGCGGTCCTCAGGCCAATGGTTGGGGACCTCTGGTCTACAGGAAGATAAGTTGTTATTGTTAACACTGGAGCAGAAATGTTTTAGATAAAGAAAACTGTTTCCTAGGAACAAGATTATGTGTTCATGATAATAATCACAAAGAAAAACAGGAAAGTGATTATCTAGCTAATATTGTCTCATTTGTTTCTGTCTGCTCCCTAAGTTCTACTTCTGATACCTCTAGTTCTCCCCATATTGTGCACTGTTTTCTTTTTAATGCTCTGCTTCTTTCAGGTGGGAAACTGTGGTCTCACATTGGAAAATACATGCATAACTCCAGCCCAGAGGACAGCTTTGACATCCCTTTCATCCAGAAGAGCCACACAACCGCCGTGCGCTCTCCTCAACATACCATGCCACAGCTGGATGTAGATTCAGCCAGCTGTGGTTCGGTGCCTGTTGCTGATTCAGAGTCTGTCTCTGGGCTACAGAAGGAACCCGAGAGCCTCTTTTCTCCTCTTAAAAGCGTTCTTCCTCCCAGGCTTGTGGAGCAAACTGACTCTGGAGCCACTTCTGAAGAAGAGTGCACCAACAGCTATTTGACCCTTTGCAATGAGTACGAACAGGAGAAAGTAGAACCGGATGCACTGCAGGAGGAGGAAGAGAAGAGCGAGCAGGAAATGCTCTCATTAGATGTACCTAATGCAACGACCACCACATCGTCACGTAGCCGCTCACTTCTCAGCAATGAAAGCCTTTCTTCACCAATCAGTTCTCAGGAGCTTGGCTTCTTCAGTGAGTTGTCTGATAAAAGCGGTAATGCCCAAGACAGCGATCAAAACCGTGGTGAGGGACAGGATCACAATGAAGTCTTTAGTCCTTTACGTTCCCCCGCTGTGCCTCTGTCTTTAGATGAGTCCAAGAACACGCCAATGGAGTTTTTTCGTATTGATAGCAAAGACAGTGCAAGCGAGGTTATGTGCCTTGAACTAGGAGAGCAGCGTCCCTCTCATAAACAAGTCCCTTTCTTTTCTACGTCCGACCTGGACTCAGGTGTAACTGAGGATCTTCCAGAGCTGGCTCAGGAGGTCAAAGGTCCCGGGTTGGATCTTTGGGGTTTGGACTGTAGTGATAAAGCCTCCAATGAGTCAGTGCCAGTGATCTCATTTAAAGAAGCAGTAGTGGAGGATGAGGGGCATCCACCAGACCTTTTGGTGAACCTCCCTGTAGTGAGCGGGACTGCAGACTCTTTACAGGAGGAATTGGAGACTTCAGGAGTGTGTCTGGGCCTCGAGGTCACAGCCTCTCCTCAAAAGTTCATCCAGCCAGATGTCTTACAGCTTCATACTCAGCCTGAGGAAGAGGAGGAACAGCTACTGGAGCAGGACCTTTCATCTTTATGTACAGCCTCTGCAACTTGTGACACGAGTGTTGCATCTCCATCTCCATTCAACTCGCTTTTGGATGACTACAGTCTGGCATTGGGACAAGAGGCTTCTGACAAAACGTTTATCCACCCTGAACGCCAAAATAATGACCTCCCTCTTGACACAGGCATTCCAGACACTGACTCTCATAGTGAGAAACTAGAGCCCAGCGCAAGAGTAAACACAGACTTGGTTCCAAACAGCACAGGCTCTGACTCTGCCACAAATGGCACAGAGGCCTGTGGAGCGGTTGAGAATTTATTAGGACTTGATGACAAATCATCAAGAGTTATTAGTAATACAGGTGGTAGCGAATTTGATAAAGAAGTATCCCGGCTGTTTGCCGAGCTGGACAAGCTGTCGTTGGCTGCTTCCCAAGCTCTTATCCCGGAGGAGTTTGTACGGTGCTGGGCAGTAGAGATGGTGACAGCCTTGGATTCTCTACACCAAGAAGGGATCATCTGCCGGGACCTAAATCCCAATAACATCCTGCTTGACCACCAAGGTTAGACTTTTTTTTTTTTGTCCATAACCTTTATAATTGTGTTAAGGGTTTTGTTTTTATTCTGTCTGGCATTTAATCAGTCCTGAAAAATCTAGGGAATAAGATCACAATTAATATTTAGTTATGTTTGATAAGGAAAGAAAGAAGGATATGCAGTTTAATGACAGAATGTTAATAATTAGTCTAGTTTATCACTCTGGTCCAACCTTGGTAATAGCTAGCGCAAGTCATCGTTCCCGTCACTTCTTGGTGGATTACTGGGTACATGGGTAACATGTATGTTAAGGACTTTTACACATGAAACTAGGGCTGTTCGATATAACGTTATATATCGGATGACGATATAAAAACATCTATCGTTTCATTTTACGCCATCGTTTGTTTCGTGGTGTTGCAAAATAAACTGTTTACGGCAATATTTTTTCATCGTTTTGATGGTCATTGTAGTGGTTATATTAATTTCTTAAAGTTCTCTCTTTCTCTTATATTTAATATAACCACACTACGGACGGACAAGCGCCTGTTTTTATGCGTTGTCGTTAGCAACAACGACGGTAAAACCATCGCATGTCCGCTTGTTTATTTTCCACATAAATCCTTCACAATAAAGCTCAAGATCCTGTTGAGACTTGTCAAAATAAACTGAATCACGTGAAAAAGTATGCAGAGTATTTATGGATGAGAAGTAAAAAAGAGTCATCAGGTGCTAAAAAATAAACCTTGGACTCAAACGTTAGAGCAGGCTTTTCCCCGCAGCACAGCGTGTAATAAATACTCACAAAGACAACGGCGGCCATTACAACCTATGTCTAAAAATGTGTAGTTTCTTGCATCAGTTGAAACAGTCAACTTTAGGTACATGACGCCCAGCTAGAAACACTTCAGCTACCCGAGATTTACAGAATTTACAGAAAATGTGATTTATACCATTATCGGGACAATAGATGTTTTATATCGGGATATGAGATTTTGATCATATTGCACAGCCCTACATGAAACGATAAAATGCACTAAAACAAGAAACCAGGGAAGCAATTTAAACCTTTAACAGTCAGTATGAAATTTAAATGCGCACTTGATTAATCTAATCTTGATTAAATCTACCAGAAGCTGGACAAAACCAGGTTTAAAAAGAGATAAATAAATCACCATGAAGCAGCTACTGTATATAACAGTTGTCATGTTTAATTTGCCCTTTTTTCCCTCCCCAAACTGGATAACTTGCATTGTAAAGATACAGTCCACAGCCTTCATCAGTCAGCCGTGATCTAATCTGTTTAGCAGAATGAAGTCTCTCTGAGAAGCGAAAGCGTTGTTTTACCATGAGGTCACAGATTCCCCCTCAACTTCTTCTTTTGTCGTCCTACAATCATCTCTCTCCACCTCGTTATCAACAAGCATCTAATTAGCTGAGTGGCTGTTTTCGTCTCCCTGGTGGTAATTATTGTTCTAAAGGGCCCATCAACGGCCTAGTGTGGTGCATCAGTCTGGCTAGCCCAGGCTAATGGCCACGGCTACCTAATGACACCATTAGTTCTAATGATAGCGTTAACGGGTACCCGCTAAACAGGAGTAATCGCTGGGGCTGTGTGCTTGAAAAGTTCAGAGGGATGTAGAGCGGCAGAAAGGAATGGAGGAAGGAAGTGCTTTAAAGGTGGGGTGTACAGTTTGAAAAGTTGAGTGTCTGGGTGACACTAGACTGTGTTGGTTTGATGAGAGGCAGAGCAACAGATTGATGTTTAACTCCAAGCTGAACGCTTTCTGTCTTTTGTTCTCATCTTAGGTCACGTTCAGCTTACCTACTTCTGCAGCTGGAGTGATGTGGAGGAATCCTGTGATAAACAGGCCATTGCCAATATGTACTGTGCACCAGGTGAGACATATGCAATGATTTCAGTACATTTTTTTATTGATTTCTTTCGTTTTATCAGTTAGTGGGTATATTTCCAGTTAATTATATGCTGACTTTTGTTAATTCCCACCACCATAATACTCAAAGGGGCTTGCAAAGAAAAGCTCATTTTTATATAAACTAATGAAATATGAAGTATTGAAAAACTAACAAAATAAAATAAATGTACACAAATCTTTTATGGGGTTAAAAATACTACTTATACATTTTATTTACCTTTCTAATTGGTCAGTATATTAAGGATAAATAAGAAACACCATTCATTTTTAACTCTTCCTCCACAAATGTGAGTGGCTGAATCTCGTTGTAGTTGTTCTGATGTCCTGTAGAGTGCGCTGTTGTGCAGCAGTCAACTGGTAGCACGGCGGGCCTGCTTGTGGCAGCTCTGGCATGCTGTTTAAAAGCTGCCTAAAACAAACTGGTGCTAGACTACAGCACCGAGTCCCTACTTAGCCCTTCAGCGTGCGTGGTTGGGCATTTGTACATGTATGTGTGCCGTCTAATGTATTGGTCCTTTAAGCAGGTGGCTTCACACTAAGGCTGTCAGGCAGAGTGTGCGTGATGTGTTTAATCTTCTCAAAATGTTTTAGCGGCTAGTTGAAAACACTGGATGCATTCTGAGACACTCACAATGACCCTCACACCCATTCACTCTCCCACACACTTATATTTAGCTATTCTTTCATATTCATCCTCTCGCTCAAGTCAGGAAGGTCACTTCAGATTTAAATCCTCCTTTTGTCTAGAACGTACAGTGTCTCACTTTTGTAATAAATCTGAAAGGAACAAATGCTCTCTTTAATATCCAAAGTGTTCATTTTTATTCCCTTGGCAGCAGCTTGTTTAACAGCTTACTAATAGAAGTGCATACATTTTGAGACATGTGTTGTGAGTGATGTGGAAGCTAGCTTAAACTCTTAAATGGTGAGCAAAGACATCCCACTTGTTTATTTTTCTTCAGTTATTGTAAGCAGTGGGAATTTTTACGCTAGTCTCAAATGCGTGGTTGATGAGTAAACTGTAATATGCGGATGATGCTTATCCAGTAAATACAACCTCATTAAAAGATTTTTTTTAATGCATTGTATTTTATGCAAGCTTTTTAAGTTCTATCCTCATGTATCATATTTGGTCAGAACCATAAATATATTTCATTTAAAATGATGTAAAAATGTTTCAGTTAAACCAAAATTTACAGTTTTATTTACAGTGGAAGTCATCCTTGACAGCGTCTGTCAATGGTAAGAGGAGCAGGAGACAGCAACATAATGACACCTTTATCTAAACCATCTGCAGTTCCTCCTGAAAAAATAATGTGTTTGGCTCACATTAGTGTAATTCATGCCGTAGCATCAAAAACATTTTATGACAATATGTGACCGGGAAGAAAATGTGGTTCTGTGATAAAAGGCAGATGACCTGTGCTGAAACTGAACCCACCTCGGCCTAAGTGTGAAAGGTCTAGTTAGTCAAACAAGTTGATCCCATGTGAATTTAAGGATGTAATGCATTTTAGCTGCCAACAGGGGGTGTGTTACGCTGCTGTTAAATGAAAAGACCGCTTCAACATATATCGACTGTCCTACTCAAACGCTGGCAACTTTCTCTCTCTTTCTAGCGTCTTGTTCTGCCTCATCTTTATTTAAAATTCATCCATAAAGACACATTAAAATGTAGAAGCTGTTACACACTTTGTTTATTTATTTATGTCACACCAGATGACTTCTACATCATGGACATGCATATGTCTTTAGATGTGTGTGTGTGTGTGTGTGTGTGTGTGTGTGTGTGTGTGTGTGTGTGTGTGTGTGTGTGTGTGTGTGTGTGTGTGTGTGTGTGTGTGTGTGTGTGTGTGTGTGTGTGTGTGTGTGTGTGTGTGTGGGTGTGTGTGTGTGTGATTGGGTGTGCGTGTGTGTGTCTCCTGCCCTTGTTATGCATTGCTGTTTATCCAGACAGGGTCAACTCATGCAATGGCTTCATTCCTGATGACAGATTTATGAATGTTTGCCAGAAAGCTAGCAGGGGGCCTGCTGTGACTGTGTGTTTGTGTGTGTGTGTGTGTGTGTGTCAGAAGGAGAGAAACATGTTTTTAAATAACACATATTCACACCCAAAAAAACACAGGAGTGTTCTTGGAAAATGCATCGGCAGCAGGGCATTAATCCGTTTGTCCAGCACTTCTGCTTATTTATTTTCTCACCATTTTTTTCTTTACTGATAAACATCAGATGGCTAATGTTTTGTTCCTGGTAAGAAAAAAAAACAAAACAAAAAAAACGCCTTTGCGCGAACACGACCTGATTTGAGCAGAAATGGGAATTGTTTATTGTTCTGCTGAGAAGGAAGCACAGCCAAAACCGATTGTCTTCGATTTCTAAGAAAAGGGAAATTAAATATTCTTCCTCTCTGTGGTGACAAGGCAGTTCCTGAGGACACGATCATCATAACCACTGTTTGTTTTATTGTTTTTGTTTTGTTTGGTTTTTTTAAGTCCTTTTACCTGCTCAGCCACGCCTGATCTGATTGAAGTTACAGTTTAGTTCTCCTTTTGACACAGAGCCATCATCTCATTATTTTTTGAAAGGTTATACAAAGAAGAACATGTACCCTGAAGCCTTAAAGTACTTCTGCTTTACTATTTCAGTGTGTTTACTCTGCTTGTAAATATGCCAGGAATCTTGATGTGGACATGAACTCTGAGCTACATTAAGGCAACTGCAAATTTATTGACCTGTCACCTCTAGATTATGTCATGATTTACCTTATCTTGGTATGTCACTCTAACAATTCAGATGAAAGAACAGATTCTGAGTGACACTGTCATTGCTCACATTTTTTATGTATGTCAAATAATTCAGCTGCTAATGTTTCCCCAGGCTGAGAGGCTATACATGTACATGCAGATGGAAAAAGAAATTCACCCCCTGCCCCCTAGAGTGGAGGTGATCTGGTGTCTTTGTTGTGATATGGGGTCATTTTACTGGCAACATTTGAGTCATCTTGTCTAATTAGAAGAAACCTTCACTAAAAATCAATTCAAAGTTGTTTGGACTTCACAGCTACTGGTTCCAAATGTTGGTCGGGGCTTTGGACCCATGTCATCGTAAAATTAAGGGTCAGATTTACTAAATGGCGCAGTGAGTTCATTTCATTATCAAGCGCAAAAAATAAGATATCCTTTTTTTCCAATGTTAAATGAATTAATGGTAGTTGCAAACGTTAGTAGATCAGTTTGTGCGATGATACCTTGAGAAAGGAACTCCCAGAAAGACATCCTAAGATTTGTTTGCTTGTTAGTCAGATTAGTTAAAGGATTTTATCTGCTTGGCCCAACTTACACGTGATTAGGAGTTTTCAATTAGTTTATCATTGAGATTGCAGGCAAAACTGGACACTGGTCAAAAGTTCACAAGTGTGTGTATATTTGTAGATGTTCGTGTTGATCTAAAGTTCCTTCTTAATCCAGAGATTCCATTCATGCATGGTGTAGGGTCTTGGCTTTTTCTTTTCTTTAGTTTTGCACATAAACTTGAAGTTTATTCACAGTCTCTTAGTGGTTTCATCGTATCGTTTTTATAATGGAATCGTTTTATACAAATGTATTTATACCTTGTATGTCTTGTGTAAATCTCTTTGTTTTAAATTGTTGAGAGATCCTTTACACACAGTGCCCGCCTTGCCTTGCCTTGGAACAGCAAACATCAATCCTTCCTTACTTCCTACCTGCATATACTTGACTTCCTCTTTTGGTAATGACTGTCGGTTAAGTTTTTAGGGAAGTCAGACCGAGAGGAGAAGAGAGAAAGTTCCTTATGGCCCCCAGGAGGGAGGAGATGAAGTGTGATTAAGATACATAGTAGGAGGGAACTTCATTGTTGAGGGGAAAGGGAAGAAGAAGAGGCCATAAGGTGAACACACTGTATTGTTGTCGCGTTGGAGCCGAACTTGTCTGTATCGCTTTGTTGTCTTAGAATTCTCATGTGTTTTTTTTTCTTCTTCTTCTTTGAGCTGTTGAAGAAATACAATGCAAAGTTAGTTTAAGTATGCTCAGTGTGGAAAATGTGCACATCGTGTAGCACACTGTAACACTGGGCTTTGCACGACCCATGGCCTGTGGATGCAGTTAATTCTCCCATCCTCTCCTCTCTTTCTGCATCTCCCTTTCTCCTGCCTCGCTCTGACAGAGCGGTAAGTGTAGCCAGCTCCACTGTACTCTCCCTGCAGCTCCTTAGACATTAATCCATTGTGATGACATCGACCTTGCTCTGAGACGTACGCGTGTGTGTGTGTGTCCAGTATTTTCCCTGCAGCTCATAACTACACAGGTATCACTGGTCCATTCAATGACGATCTTCTCTCCTTGGCTGTCAAAACAGTAGTCCTGGGGAGCCCTGAAGACTGGTTGCTCAGTTGGCCATGCGCGTGTGTTTTTGTGAGTATATGAAACATGCAAGTCGTATCATAGCCCTCTCTAACCTTGGCTGCAAGAGAGCTGCATAGTCCCCTGGAGTTCTCAGCAGCCTCCAGGAGACGAGGGGTCTTTGTCTAATATGCTCCTCCAGCTGAGGAGCCAGGTCCCTGGGCGCACACAACCATGACCCTGGGTCCCGGCCCAGTGGGCGACCAGACCCCCTCCCTGTGGACAGGAGAGGAGAGGGACACTAAGCGGCACAAGAGGCCATCTGGTACCCAATGGAGCTGCCGTACGCGCTTGACTTTTGCAAACAAGTGTCACTCTTGTTCTCTGTGTCTTAGTTAGACTTGTGCTGCGGAGCCTGCCAGATGGGTTGTAGATCAGAGTTATTTCTGTCAGGTTTTTGAACAAAATACATAATTTTGGGATGTAAGTAAAATAGGAAACTAGTTTCTGACACTTTACAGAGCAAAAAAAATACTTGAATGAAGAATTTTTTCTTCAAACAAGCTGATGTCATTAGTTTTAGCCCTGAGCTCAACTAAAAGAAAATGTGGGAGTAAAGAAAAATGAACAACATATTTTACTCTTTTTTTTTTTCCTCAAGTGTTCCTGCTCTCTTTCTTGATTTGTGTGTGTGTATGTGCTGCCTGAGTGTCTGTGTGTTGCATGAGTGTGTGTGTTTGTGTTTGAGGTCAGGTCATGCAGATGGCGTGAAGTTGCAGCACAGACGGTTTCCTCAATTTAACTGCTTTTTATTATGCAAATCACCCTTTTATGAGACACACACTTTGTGTGTGAGTGTGGCCACGTTTTTGTGCTCATTTCGAATTGATTGCAACAATTCAGCAAAATATTAATCCAAGTTGTTACTCTGAAACGGTGGCACAAAAGCAAGATCCTTAAAGTTTATCGTAGGCTTAAGATCAACGACTCCACGTCTGTATGCTTGATCATATCCCGACTTCACATTTGTCACTAGTTTATTATTGCTACCTGGGTTCCTCTCCCACACACAGATGATTTCTCTGCTTTTTAATTTATTGATCATTTCTGTCTCTCTCCTCTCGCTCTCGCTTCAGAGGTGGGAGGTATTGGAGAGGAGACGGCATCGTGTGATTGGTGGAGTTTGGGCGCCATCCTGTTTGAACTCCTGACAGGCATGGTGAGTCAAAAAGTACAAAAACTGTTTTGTTTTGTTTTTTTATCTTTGTTGCGAAGGTGTTGTGGGATGTCTGTAGGTGTCTTGGCTTTCAACTCTCTCACACTCTTTATGGTCGTGCCAGGTTGTGTGTGATTCTGCGCGCGTGTCTGTATGTGTTTGAGTAGGTGGAGGTTGTTGTTTTGGTGTGTGCGTGTTTGTGTGAGGTGCGTCTTGGCTGCAGTCTCTTACTCTGGTTCTCAGGGAGTGCCAGGGGTGTCGGTGTGACTTTCTCCCCCAGCCTGAGCTCCATCTGCTGGGCCATGGGGTGAGCTCTCACCGGGCCTCTTTGCTGGCTCCTAGAGCAGCGCTGGGCTTGGAGCACACCGACCTTAGATCGCCGTGGAAGGTGAAGACCAGGGCAGCTCTCAAGGTGCTGCAGCTCGGCTGGTCCAGGATCAGAGGGGACCATCTTTTAAGACCGGCTTGGGAGAAAGGGGAGAATCTCAGAGCCTTTTGTTTTGAAGATAACGGATACATTTATAGCTGTCATGCATGTACACAAACACATGCTAATTATAACTTGCTGCTCTCTTGAAGGACAAATTCGCACACGGATGCAAGCACAAACGGCCAGTGCAGGTGCAGAGCGTCCCTTCAATTTTTCATTGTCTATTAAATTTGAATAAATTCTAACTGATTGCCAGTGGGCACATTTTCATATCAGCCATCATCGCTTCTTTTCAGTGGCTCAGACATGAGTCGGGGTGTTAGGTTAGGGCCATTGTGTTGAAACAATAAACAACTACTTACCTGGGTAAAAAAAAGAAAAAAAATCCCAAAACAAATAAATAAACAAAAAGCAAACTGAGTGACACAGATGTCTCCTTTGATGATTATGTCTTGGTACAGTCCTGGCAAGGATACACTCACACAGGCACACATAGTGTCTCTTGATCCTTGCAGGATAAGATCTTGCCTGGAGCAGTCTTGACTGCGGCTAGGAACGCAGCCAGAACTCCTGCAGCACGTATCAGGAGAGAGAGAGAGAGCCAACCGACCTAACTGATGGAAAAAACACACAGGGTCCCCCCCACCCCCCCACAATACAAACACACACAGTTTAAGGCTTTTGCTGGGTGCACAGATTCTGCTCTAGCATTTTCAGCCTGTCAGTGAAGATGCACTGAGAAAAGTGCTTTTACAACAAGCGCCGATTACACTCATTATTGTCAATTATTTCAACAATTGGGCTATATACTGTGGTTAGGAAAGCATTTGGAGGTCTTACTGCTTACGTTTTCTCACTTGCAGGATTAGGTTTGCTTTATTTTCCTCTGAGTGAACTGATAATTTGACCTGATCAGGTTTTACCTCTCAAAACATAAAAAAACGTTTCGCATTTACCGGTGATGAGCTGCTGTCCCTTCCAGGAAGCTTTCTCTGTGTAAGCGAAGAACAAACGAACCAAACACAATAATGTTTTTGTCATTCTTTCTTTTTCCTGTGATTTTCACTTCATGTGACACACAGAGGGACAGAGGGACGGCTCCAAGAAAGAGCAACAGTGCTGAAATCATTAGCTTGTTGCAGTTGGTGTGATCAGTGTTGTTTCAGGTGCTCTCGCTCTCTGATCTCCTCCCTATTTGTCCAGTCCTGGTGCTTTAACATTGACTTGTGCTCTGCGGGTGTCCGTATATTCTGTGTGTTTACGTGATGGTTATCTACCTCTCTTCTTTCCACTCCTCCTTCCCTCTGCACAGTCTCTGCTGCGCTGCCATCCAGCAGGAATCGGTCGTCACACGGCGCTCAACATCCCCGAGTCTGTTTCGGATGAGGCCAGATCTCTGCTAGAGCAGGTGAGAGTCTAGTGTGATTACTACTAACTTAAATGCTGTACACAGAATTAGGTTTCCCTCCTAAACAGATATTGAGTAGGGCTTTCCCAGGAACAAAGAAGAACAACTAATACTTTCTTATAGTAGTGGTTAGTATGCAACAAATACAGTGGAAGAAATGGGTTGACATTCACTGATGTTTTCCACCAGACATGTTAGTAATCTCTGAGAAGTGCAATGACACAACAGTGAAATCTCCAAATATATTTTTAAAAAAGCCAAGCTTCACTGTAACATCATTAAATGATAAGGAATATACAGTATGCATTTGTCAGACAGATTATGGCAGATGAACATACACTACTGATGATGGACATGTCCTTAATAACACAGCTGGCACTGTGCTAATATCTTAGAGCTAATTGCAAATCCTCAGAATTGGTAATCTTTGGATATATATTAATGTGGTCAGCCTGGATTTCTCTCTGCTTAATGTAGCATAAAGCTAACAGTAATCCAGTGTGGCTATGCCTACAAGGTGACAGCATATACAGACTGTATACCGTATTTATTGGATCTGCCTGATGTCTTGATTTTGGTATTTTTGGGTGCATCGTATGCAATACAGTGCTTGTTTGAAACTGTCAGATGTACTGTTTTTAACTCAGAAGTTGAGAAAGGCTTTCGAAATAATATGGTTTATTTGTGTCATTTAAATTATTAGTTTCCTTAATGTTTTTTTTTCTCTTCAATTTCTGTCTTGTGCTCCTGTGCAGCTGCTCCAGTACAACCCGACAGAGAGACTGGGGGCAGGTGTGGGAGGTGTGGACGATATCAAATCCCACCCCTTTTTTGCCACAGTGGAGTGGCCCAAATAGACTCACCCCATTGTGGAAAGCAGAGTCGCTTGTCGTCAAAAAAAAAAACTGGCTGTTCTCAGTTAACTTCCTTCTGACCGAACACACAAATACAGTAAACTGAACTTTGATCCCCCTTTTTTTTTCCTCTCACTACAGCCACGCAGCTCCCATGTCTGAGTTTTGCCAAGTAGGAGATTGCTCAGTGCTCATTTCTTTATCTCATTTACTGTGTAACGTTTGGTGCAGGGAACACTCAACACGTGTGGTGCAATAATTTACGCAGTAAGTGTTTGTACAGAGCGATGATCACTGCAACACTGTTGCATTTCCACTCTGCGCATAGTAGCTGTTAGCCAAAATGATCTAACTGAGAGTGAGAGGTGACATTTCTGTTCCCTCATTAAGTACTGTAAACTATTCAGTCACTTGAGTCAGCTTTCTTAAAGACCCATGTGCAATACGCTCGGTTTGTTTCCATAGACGACACTTACATCATTCCTCATGGAGCCCACTGAGATTAACTGACATGAGGCTGTGTGTTGTATAATATATGATTACCTACTTTTTTGTGCGTGTGTGTGTGTGTGAAATCCTTTTATTGAAGACCAGCCCAAGAACAGTAAATGTAAAATAGACTGACACTATGCAAGGCGAATGAACAAAATAGTTAAGTGATATGAGTTGAGTGGTACTGTTATATGGAGAATTTAGTTACCATGAGATTAAATTATTTGATCGACTGTAACTCTGTAAGGGCCGGTTGGCTTGAGCCTCCTCCCTGTGTGGTCAGTAACGCTTTCAGTGAAGAATGAAAAAGGGTGAGGCGTGAGCTACACATTTAAAACCAGCCCTTTTTCAGAAGGTTGTTTTTATGATTATCAGAGAAAATTCTCTCTGTGTTGTACAACACTGCATTTTGTGCATGTAGGATTAGGATATTTAATACTATAAAAAAAATATATGAATAATGCGTATCATGTAAATATACATTTTTAAGGATCCACTGACAAACAAAAGGACACCAGGTGTCAAAGTTGTGATTACGTTCAGCCTGTCAATCATTTTGGCTCAGTTAAATCCTTTTTCTTTGTGTGCGTTTTGTGGTTGAGCAAACACGTCTACTAACTTGCCGCAGATACGGTAGCGCTGCCTACGTTGACAGGTTTACGTTTTTATGGTCACATGCCATGTATCAGATATAATCATAAAAGGCTTTATTGGAGCATTTTCGATACATTTAATACATTTGTCTAATCAATATTCGGATAATCACTCAGCTGTTAGATGCTGCACTCCGTTTTTGCAGTATTCATCCATCTATTAACCATTTTGATGAGACATAAACATAAATGTGACATGAGGTTTTTTTTGTTTTTCTAATGCTCACTCTTGTCTGTGGTCAGTGTCGTATCAGTGCACTCTGGAAAACAATAAACATACCTGGATGAGCACATGTACAGTAGTGATGCTTTGTGTGTTTGTGTGTGTACACAGTGATTAAGTGCAAGCAGCTGTGTGTGTATTTCATTTGTTTTTTCCTGTTCTGAGACCTGTCTTATCTGCTGGACGCATGATACTCCTAGAAAGCTGATGTCACGCCTGCTGAGTGTCATGTTGAGCGCAATATGAGACGGCACACAAACATGCCAACACACACACACACACAGTATGGTAAATACCCAGCAGTCACTAATGCACAAGGGACCTTTTTTTGGGTCCAGTTACTATTTTTCTGCCCTCATTTTGCTTCTACGGCTATTTCAAACTGTCACTACAATTTTTCCAATAAAATTAATATCAGAGTTTTTGTAAAACAGGAGAGTACATAGAGGTACACTCGGGACCGCAATGAGCAGTTTTCACAGTAAAAAGGCAAACTACTGAGGTTGCACCTGTGTGGAAATCAGGCTCCAGGGCTAAAACACAACAAAAACATGGAGCCAAAAAGCTGCAGTTTCTTGAATGGCCCCTTAACGTTGAATTTGCATGACAATCCTCACAGACTCAGCACAGATATTTTAAACTGCTAACACTACAACATAAATGAATAATTTTCTTCTTCATAAGTGCATGGGAATTATTAGTTTGATTAAGTTATCCATATAAACTGTTAAGGCTCAACTTTGGGGATGCATATAGACTCAAAAGCATTAAATCATAAGGAAAATTGTCACTAAGGTCACATGCAGGGTGAAAGCTTTCTTTTCCCACAGACTCATCCCTTGCTAAAAGAAAGAGTACAGGTTTAAGGCACTTTCACATTGGCTTCTCTTTACAGACTTGACCCCGTGTTGAAATATGCCAAGTTTTTGACTAATAGCACTTTGGGAATCACCTTGTTGGTGCAGAACTAAATAAACGGAAACAAATTGTAGATTTTTGTGACTTGCTGCTAAAATTGGTTGTTTGCTAAGTTGTCTGTTATCTGTAGGCATAATTGGGGTTCATCCCTCGAGGTAGGTACCTTTTTATGCTTGGATGATTCATAGGTCAGTATTACTTGGCTTTAAAAAAAAAAAAAAAACTAAGAAAGAAAACGAAGCTGAAAATGGTCAGGTACAAGGATGGAACTAAAAATGAGTAATACAAAAGCCAATGTCCAAAGAAAAACTGAAAGACTTGATGGGAGGCTCTAGGTTTTTGCACAGTATTGTACATAATTACTATAAACATACCTCATGCAGTTAATGATTGGATTATTTTCAAAAGGCCCACGAGGACTGTGATGGAAGAAGGAAGTAATTTAGCTACAGCATAAACTCTAGCTAAAACAAATGAGAGCAACATCAGTGTCCTTAACGTGCCTTGACCTGAAAGGTGGAGAAAAAAAAAACTGTAATAAATCATAAGTTTAGTTTAAAATGTGAGTTGAAATTACATTTGTGTGCTCAAAGGGATGCTTTTATTAAACATCTTAAATCAAAGAGAATTCTCTTAGAGATCAATATTCTGGCTTTTTCCATGTTGAGGAAATAAATTACAGTCTAAGCGCAGTGACCTGAATGCGAAGCATTTCCCGCTTTGTCTCCATTACCTGACGTGCCACTCACTCATCCACGCACAGGTCGCAGGAGTTTGTTAGCAGTGTCGTAGTGCATTCCTCTGTGTCAGCTTAGCCGCCACGGGGTCAAGAGTCTGGGCTTATTAGTGCTTGTCATAAGACCTGTCTCACATTACACACACACTCAGGGCAAGAGGTTCACTTCAGTTCAGAGAAGAAGCCTGTCAATCTTATTCAGTGCAGATGTGAGTGATGCCTTCAGTGGGTTCGCAATAGCTGCAGGATCCCTCCAAGCATATTTTTATGATTTCTCTAGTTCCTGGTTACATTTTCATCAGATTGTGTGATCGGCGTTAACAACTGCTACAGCTCAGAAATGACTCCTGTTTGCAGTGAGACACTTTCACTTACAAATGTAAAGTTTTAGTGTAGTTGAAGTTTCAGCTTCAAAGCTTTCTTAAGTTCTTGGTGGTTCAGTCTGATCATTAGAGTTTATGTTTGGTTCTGGTGATTGGACTGACATGTTAGTCTACCTGTTCGTCTATTTAAAAGCTCTTCGGTTGCTTCAGCTCTAAGTTTAGAGTTGCTGTCCAGTTAGTTTCGACTCGGCTGTCTAAATCTGAGCACGCAGAAAGTGCCTGTATGCGTCTGTATTCATGCTGTTGCTTCCGTCAGCAGTGAAACCATCAGCAAATGCTGGCGTGCCAGTTTCATTAGCAGGCATGCGTGTCCAAGCCTTAACATAAGCACCACCATGTTTGACAGATAAAAGGATGATTCTTTTTTGTTGTCACCACGCTTTTTGCTTTCCATCCTGTTTGATATAAAAGGAAGATTTTTTTTTTTTCATTGTAGAACTTTGTTCCAAAACTCAGAGTTTATTTTTCTGTGTTTTCTGCAAGCTGCGACCTGGCCTTTCTGTTTTTAAGGCTCACCGGGGGGGGTTGCATCTTGTGGTGAATTCCCTCAGGTTCTGGTCATGAAGTCTTTCCTGGGTTGTTGACAAGGAAACGTACGCCTACGTCTTGGAGAACATCCTTGAGCAGTCTTAAAGGGCTCGCTGGTCCACCGGGTCATTTGTCATTTCCTGTACCTTTTCAACTTCTTTTTGTCTCAGGATTTACCCAGCTGTTTTACAAAATCAACGATAGTACTGTGCAAAAGTCCTGAGCCGCCCATTATTTATTTGTACTTTATTTGTAGAAAAATGTGAGAGGAGTGCAGTTTTTGTGTTTTACAGACCGCTTTTGACGCTCACTGTGTATGACCTATTGCCACTGATTTTCAGTCTGGTTCTTGTGTAATTTGGCATATGTCAGACTTTTTGTCCTGCGTCCCTTCCTTATCAATGGCTTCTCGACAGCCACTTTTTCACTGAGAAAATTTCCCATGAGTCTTCAGTGGATCCAGCAGGGCGTAATTTTTTTTTCCTTATTGCTTCAGAACTTTCACTTAGTCTTTATTTTTACTTCACTTTCATGTGTAGACACAATGCTCATTCATGTTTTTTTATGCTTGTGTTAAGTGTCTTAACAAAAAAATTTTATCCACAAATGGTCAGATACTAGGAGTAGACTGAAAGTGAGAAGAAATGCAGACAATGTCCAAAGAAAAACTTTGAAAGACCTTCAGAAAGCCTGGAGAACAAGACCACTTTAAAAATCACAAGAAGAAAAAAATACTTTTCAGACGGAAGCTTGTAGCTGATAAAATATCCCAATATTTCATAAAAACTGAAAGTTAAAAGAAAATTCCAAATGATTTATCTAGGAGAGGTTTGTGTCTTCTTTCCCACCTCATTAATCGTTTTTCAGTCCTTCAGATTTATCTGTGACCTAGTTAAGGAGGGCCTCACACCTCCAGTTGCTTATTACACCTTAAGTACACAGTATTTTAAAATTGTTGTACTGATACTTTGACTATTCTGCTCTCTCTGTGTTGCTCCCAACATACAAAGAACCAAGGTGCATGTGCTTTATATGTGTATCTGTGTCTTTGTGTGTGTGCAAAGCCACAGGGAGAGACCCGTCTGGTCAGAGGCAAGATTAAGAGGACACACCAAGGACTCCCGTGATGCAACAGAGGCCTCTTTTCCTGAGCCCCGAAAGCATCACCCAGGCCTGCAGGCTGAATTGACCCCTGAACCCATTCTGCAACTTCCTGCACCTCCCTCTTTCCCTTTCTCTCTCTCTCTCTTGTCTTTTCCCACCTCTCTCTTTCCTTAAATGTACCTCCCTTCAGCTCTCGCACCCATGGCTTCCACACAGAGGCACCAGTGTGCGGGCAGCAGCCAAATGGCCTGCCCTCTGCTTCATATTGCTGGTGGTCAGGTTTTGTTTTTGTCTTTGACGGTTTGACTTTCGTTCACAAAGCCCAGGAGGACTCAGATCGCCCGGGGATGGACACACACACGCTCACACTCTCTCACACATACACTTACACCGAGCTGAAGAGTTCCGCTCCGAGACCTCAGGCATCTTCTCCAGCTTCTGTCAGAGCCATGATGTCATTATGAGGAGACACAATGCCTCTTCATTATCTCCCCCCCCCCCCCCCCCACCCCCCCCGCAAACACACACACACACACCCTCAACATTGCACAGACACACATACACTACGTGGTCAGTAGCTATAGAAGCCAAGGCGCGGGTGAAAACAGGTACAGGTGGTAAAAATTAATAATTTATTCAATTTTAAGAATTTGTGTTTTCTAGGATTAAAAACAATATTTAAAATGCAGACGGAAAGTCTGTGTTCTCTGATGTGCATTCTTAAATTAGCTTTATTATCTGATGGTACTGCATCTGTTGGATGATGCATCACAGGTTTAGTTTTTATTATATTTAGATCTAAATAACAGAAATGTTTCATACACCAACAAAGTATGTCTATTGCTTTTTATCTATGGAGAAGTGAATATAGCTTCGAGGCGCCTTGTAATAAAGAGTAAACTACGATGGTCTCTAGTGTCGTCCTTGGGGAGGCCGTCACCAATAAAAGCAAAGGGCCAAACAAACAGAGGTGCGCACAGCTATCATTCAGTTACCAGCAGAATAATTGTTTTTTCCTTTCAAAGTTCTATAAAAATTATACAGATGTGTAATCATAAGAACAGGATCTTATATCTAAGAAAAAGATATTTCAACTTTGTACCGTCTGCTGTAGTTTACAGTAGCTGGGTGGCTTTTAATGAGGTTATTTCAGATAACACAGAAGGTGAACTCTGATTTTAACGAGTTCAAAAAAGGCAAAAGTGGTCCACTAAAGATAAAAATAAAAAGGTCTAACTTAATCTGCTCCTGGTCTGACTTTAATTAACTGCTGTAATACTACTTGTTAAAGCGGGGTCACTGCCCTTCTGCCTTGGGCTGTCTCACACTTTAATCTGATCAGATAGCACAAAGCAGCTCTGTCTCTTACCCTAGCTCCTTCACTAGCCTGAGAAAAAGAAGCTCTGCAGTAGCAGCGCCGTAACTGTACAAAACATTTCCTGCACCTGCACACAATCACGATTTCAGTTCAGTGTAGACACAGCCACGAGATTAACCACCAATTGGCCTTAAGGCTTTTGGAAACAGATCATTGACCCACTGTGTGCACCACCACCACCACTCCCTCCACCTGCAGTGGTCCTTCATTAGCTGTATTGCTGCAGATTTGAATGATCTGGTTTCTGCCTTAAGATAATGACCAGGGTCAGTGAGAGGCCACTGGAAACACTGTAGGTCTGGTCATCAGGTCATCAGACGCCACCTTGCATCCTTTGACTTTTGACTCCTGAGATCCTTTTTTTTTTTTTAAAGATAAGATAAAAGATTTTCAAAGATAATCCCAAATAGCTGTAAGAAATAAAACATTTACCCCAAAGAAGAGAAGACATAAATAACATAAACATAAGACATAAACTGTGGATGTCAAGCATAGGTCCCATAGTTCTGTGGACTGGATGAATTTATAAAGTGTGAAAATTGCAGAGAAACAATTAAAGATTCTACCCTTTTAACAAAATTTCTATTATTACTGTCATGCCAACATTACTACACAGGACTGAAAATGTATGGAAAGTTGCAAGTATTTCTGTCAATAGTAAGACGTCCAGAGATAGGACCGGAGATGCATCTGGCCCTTTATTTGATCAACCTACTGTTCACAATTCTTCTTAAGGAAGGAGAACAGGGCTAAAGTATGTAATTACACAGAAACTGGACTAAAAATCAGTGGCAACAGGTCTTACGAAGTGATGGAATTTTTGGTTGAAACCATCCTCAAAGTACAGAGGTCATCAGGAGGAAGGAACAACACAAGTGTCTACAACCATCTGTAAAATTGTGATGTTGTCAAAACTGATGGAATTATAAATGCAAAAAGTACCATCAGATATATATTGATATCATCTAGAAAGTATCTGATAGGCAAAAGTTTAATGTTTCAGCACGACAATAATCCCAAACACATTGTCAATATGATAAAAACATCCCTGGATAGAAAAAACACAAAATGAAGCACTATCAGTCATGGGTAGGCCTTCTCAGAGCCTGAAACTCAACGATATTGAAGCAGTGTTGGGTTGGATCATCTCGACAGAGAACACAACAAAAGTCAGCCAACTTCCAAAGAAGATCTTTGAATGTCCTTCAAGAAGCCCAGAGAACTATTCCTGCAGACTACTTAAAGAAATGACAAGAAAGCTTGCCAAAGAGTTCAGGTTGTGCTGAAGAATAAAGTTGGTCCAAATACCAAATATTGACTTTCATGTTTCAATAAATCATTGCACCTATTTACTGTTTTCATAGCAAAATATGATGAATTGAAAGGTAGGTAATTAGGTACTACAAAACCTAAAAAGAAAAAAAACCTGTTAAAAACCTGTTGAAATCAAGTTTTATGTTTTTTTCTTTTTTAAACAGTTTTTGGGCATTCAGGCTTGTTTGATTAGGATGGAGGCATTTTCAAATTCTATGGAAGAACAAAGACTGTTAGGTCCTTACTGTTCGTACACTGTGGGTTTAATGGCGAGAACAGAAAAAACCCACTCCTTATTCACATATTTCTCCAAAGTGGTTAGCATTAAGGCTAACCTTTAGGGCTAATGCTAACTAACAAGTTAAAGTAGATACATTTCGTTCTTTTACTGTGTGGCATATTGTTGTAGCTGGTTGTTACCCACTGAAATTGAGAGTGTGGTAACATGTCTCCAGTTCTTTTCATTAATGGGATGCCAGCAATTTCCAGTAAGTATCTCTGACTTACAAGCTGAAACACGACAGGAAAAGTTTGTTCTACCTATGTCACTCATAGTTAACGATTTGACCAATATGGCATGAAAGCAACATCGGACTTGTACGTTTTGTCTTATATCAAGACAGGATACACTCAGCTGGGTAAGAGAGCAAGTACAGCCCTGGGAAATGTCTGATCTCACTTCAAGTCAAATTACTCAGAGTGTCTTGCTGCATAAAGCCTTTTCTGTATACCTCGACTTGAAGTGCCAGTTAGTTTTACCGCTCTGAGCATTGTTCTACCTCACCTTCGCCGCCACATTAGATTTAGGGGTCTCTTTATCTAACCCACATGCCTGCATGTGAGTCATGGTACGGGAGGCTCAGATGGTAAAGGAGTCCCAACCGGTGCCCAAAAGATGTGTCACTAGTAATACTTCCCCTCGAGACCCGAGGTGTCTCTTTTCGTTGCGCTTTGGGCCTCTGTGATCTGTGTGGAAGGGCACCGTGCCAGGGCCCAGGCATGCCGTTAGCAGCTCACTAACATAGCATTAGCTCTACGGTCATCTCAGTGGGCCTGCGCTGTCTCAAATGTTTCCTCACGCTCGACTACACACACCTTCTGTGGCTCCACGCTGCTTGTTAGCCACAGACCCCCTCTGTCATAAGACCACCCTCCTCTCTCCCCCTCCCCCTGACCATGTCTCCTCCTAGGCCTTTATACTCTTTCTTTTTTTGCCTTTCATTCTCTCCACTATCGCTCTCTCTTTCACGGGCTAAAGAGGCCTCAGCAGGGGCTCCTGTTAGTGGCGTACAAACATGCACAAACGCATGCAAAAGCATCTTAGGGATGTACCGTGTCAAGGGGGCGGAATTTGTTTGACTATCCAGCAAAGAAAAAAGAGATAACAAAAAATAAGCAGGAGAGTGCCATCAGATCACTTTCTGCGCTCCTTGTATTTGGGGTGGAGGGGATTGCCACAGGCCACCTGGAGGGGAATTTGATGCTTGTTAAGGAGGAGACGTTCCTGGGAATGTAGCTTGAATGGCACGCTGGGAGCAAGACTCTTCTCGCTAATCTGTCTGTTCCTCCAAGGCGCAAGTCTTTCTGGCGATGAGACACATTTTGCTACCACACACACACGCAGTCGAAGTTGGAGTCCTGGCCAGATGATGTCTCGCTCCCCCTCGGGGGAGAGAGGAAAGAGCAAAGGAGGAGATTTAGAGGGGGGGGGGGGGGGGGGGGGGGGGGTTAAGGGAGGTAGATGACATCTCACACATCTTGGGACAAGGGGGGCAGAAACAAGGGGAAGGGATCTGAGGGAGATGGAAAGGAAAAGGGAGGGGGCAGAAGCGATTAAAGAAGGGGAAAAAAAGAAGAAACCAGGTGGGAGGTTTTACTTTGATGTGCCAGAGTCTGTGAAGAAGATGTAAGACTATAGTGATGAGTAACATCTAAGAGGGGAGAGGAGAGCTAATTTTATGAAGCACTGAGCAGAGGATTTAGAGTTAACTGGACATCATGATGCGAAGGTTGGGGACGAGAGCAACATCTGAGGGTGAAGTGTAAAAAGGGTGATAAAGGGGTGAGGTTAGCAGGACATAGAGCAGTGGTCTTGAGGGAGTGCGGAGGATCCTTGGAGTCCTGGCACCTTATGGCATGGCCTCCAGTCAAACAGATGCTGCAGGCCTTGCCAGCCTTGAGCAGGGCACAAATGAGACCATTAGTAGCAAAGGAGGAACGTGCCTTGTCTTACCGAGCAGTGCAGGAGCGTGTCTGTGAGTGTGGACCTGTCTAAAAAAAAGAGCGTGAGCTGTTTGCTGATGTTATGCTAATGAGCCCACTTTTCTTCACTTGTACATTTAGCGGCTTTATTCCATGCTGTCCTCGCAGTGAACTGCTAACAGGAACTAGTTTTCATAGAAGGTTCCAGTTCACTAGGTACACATATTAATATTGTGCTGTTATATGTTTAAATTGGCACATTTATCTTAAGCATGTCTTCTGCTTTGGGGTGGGTAAGTCAGCAGAAAAGAACAGGATAAAATTATTCTGTTGTACTGAGTTCTTTTAAAGTGACAACATAACACATCATTACCCATTTGCAGGTCACCAGGAGTGCAAACTAAAGGCTGAACCTTTATCGTGTCTGAGAAAAACAGACATCACCACTGTTACGGTTAGCTGTGTGCTAGCTTAAGCGTCCTGCATGGTTGTGCATCAGTATTTATAGTTGGTACTGTGAAGTGAGCTTTGCTTACTCAGTGGTGAACTTCATTGTCGGCCTTTGGAAACACTACACGCAATTGTGTCTCCCTAGCTTCTGTTTAACTTAAATCCGCACAATCCCCTTCTTCCTAGCCAAAGTGTTACGTGAAATGCAAAAATGCTGGATTAGCATCTGGAAACATTTCTGATGGAATCATTAAACTGGCAGTATGCCATGCTATTAGTGGCCAAAGGCTCGAGTATTTGCGGAATTCTTGTCAAATCATCGTTTCCTCTGACTACTTAGTGTCACTTTCCCTCCACTGTTCCACAAAGGAATTCTCTTGGTCAATTTGGTCAGATCTTACAGCATGGCAGTACTTTTTCATCGTCTTTCTCCTCACTCTTGTTAGAAGATTTTCACATGGACCTGTGTGTGTTCTTCATTAATCCTGCAAATCCTACAGTATTACTGAGTTTCAGCAGATGTGCGGGGCAAACCACTTGTTCTTCAGCTAGTCTCTTCATCTGCCTCCATCTCACCCTACCCCTAGCATCCAGTTTTATCAGACCAACCCTCTGGATGTCCTCCTTCACTACATCCACCAATCTCAAAAGGTTGATTCTGTTCATCTGGACGTAGCATTTTCAGTGGAAGAAACTTTTGGTGTCTTCTTTAGTCTCACTGAAAACGCTACGTCCAGATGAACAGAATTAACTTATTGGGAGTTCCTTTCGTGGATGATTGAGTATGCATCAAGATACACCCACCAATCTTCTCTGTGGTTTTTCTCTTTTCCTCCGAATACGTCTTCCCCCTCCCCTTTCCTTTGTCTTCGGCCAACAGTAGCAGTTTCCACCAACACACTATTGTCCAACAGCACCATAGGTGGTTGTTATTAACACGGACCCTGTTAAATTCTCCCAATTCTTTTGATCTTTTGATATCATCCATTCACAATAAATCAGCAGTCTAATGTAATACAACTCAGTTTAACAAATGTAATAGTTATCACCTTCTTCTAATTCAGGAGAATAATGCAAACTAAAACTGCATAATAATTTCACAATCTTTAATTAAGGCTATAACATGGCATAAGATAATATTATAATCCCACAACCCCAACCGATGTAGTATCAAAATCTTATTGATAATCCAAAAGTTCGATTAGGCAATGATTTTATGACCTTTTTTGACACAACTCTACCCATTTATCCGGCCTTGGGACCAGACCCAGGAGGATGGGTTTAGTCAGTTTTTACAAATGTAGATAAAATTGTAATAAATAAAAAAAATTATGTTGGATGATAGCCAATGGTTTAGAGAGTGGATGCTGGCAAGTCCCTCTTTTGCTTAAACATGATTGGTCATCTTGGAACTTGGACTTCAAGAACCCAATAGGAGTCTGCTACTAAAAAGCATATCACTCTTTAAGTATATTTATATGCTGATTTTGATTCATAGAGATTACTCAGTTAATTCATATCAGTTTTCAGTTTTTTCCCTTTGTCAAATCTAACTCTTTGAGCCTATTTTTGAAATAACCTCTATTAACAAAACAAAAAAAATTGTCAGCGCTGTCAGAGGATTTATAACATATATTAGTCCTAACCATTCTTGACTCCCTTCGCAAATCACACCTGCATGTTTAAGGAAGGCAGATGAGTTAGAAAAAAAATATCTTAACTACAGACTCTATGCCTCTGTTTTGGAAAACTACTGACTCTAGTGGGTGGAAGCACAAAGTAAGTGGAAGAAGAGCAGCGCCAACTCTCTCCTCGCTGTCTATTTTCTCTCCTCCATCTCTAGTTTTTTCAAGTGTAAGTGATAATATCCTCCCTTTTTTCTACCTCTCAACGGCTTGAGTGATTTGCTAAGGCGGTGTGTTCATGTGTGTGTACGTGTACATGTGTGTGTGCATCTCACATTAGCCTTTTTCCATTAAAGCAATTTCGACGCCCATTGTATTCCTGAAGAGGACCTGGGAAGTCACTAATGGTGCCTTGCGTCCACACTTGCACGCTAGCACACACACCCGCCGCGCATGCACACAGCAGAACATCTCTGAGCGTGTGCTATCATCACCTGTCGCCTGATAGCTGTAAAACACACACATTAGCATAGAATGAGACACATTATCACTCCTGATTATGGGACGCTAAGAGGTTTCACAGAAAAAAAAGACCTCACACCTTTTCTCCACAATGCCTGCTGCTAGTGAGATAAATGCATGTTGTCCAACATCTCTGACGCTACTGAAACAGCCTGAAGACTCTGCTGATGGATTTAATGGCCTCTTGTTGTTCATGTTCATAACTGCTCAGATTTGTCATGTCAATACTAATTTTTTAAATTCAGACAGCACTGTGATCCAGCTGCCACCATCAAAACATGTACAGTACTTTGTGTGTTTACGGCTGTTTTGAAAGTGGAGTGAAAAGCGCCCGGCTGGTGGTGATTTCAATAGGTTATTACTTATTTTAGTGAGATCAAATCTAAGTAGGTGCAGAGCAGACAGACACACAAACACACAGTGCATCCTTTGTGGCCTCCTCTTCCCTGTCTTAATGAGTCCAGGAAGTGTTAGCCTTGTACAGGAGAGGCAGCAGTCAGTTGTTTGAGTCAAAGGGCAGCCCTCTTTGATATTTTGCATTGGCTTCTAAAGTCTCGCATATCGGAAGAGGTCCCGGCACTTTTGACACCCTTCACTTATTTCAGATGTATAGGAGGAACAGGAGGAAGGAGGACAGATGTTATCATTGAGTTTTGACTATTTTCTTTAGTCTTTCCTGTATTTTTTCACCAGCAGACTGGAAATGAGGGGTGCATCCTAATATAGCTTAGAAAAGGTCACAGGGTGATAGGCGGTGGGTGCTAAGATGGGGATTCCCTTGTAGTCCGTTTTAGTTAATGGTATATTGTTTTTAAAAAAAAAAAGAGGGACTTTCCATGCTGGCAGAAGATGTATGCTCTCTGTTGAATATATACTTTCTGGTATGAAATCAGGAATCAAGGTCCAGGAAGTAGCTTGACATTTTGTGTTTTCTTGTCAAGAATGTCAAAAAAAGATACCACTTTTCATAAAAACAATCAGCACTAGCATAACATGAAGACAAGAAGGTTTGCTGTGTCCGCAGGACCAATCGCTAATTAGCCCATTATATATATATATATATATATATATATATATATATATATGTAAATGTAATAAATGCATTAAGAATAGGTTTAAAAATTATACATCGTGTTTTTACTGGGTATCACATGATGAAATTGTTACCTACTTTTGGTCTTCTTGCTAAACAAAGCCCCTATAGCTCGAATAGACACAATTTTTTAACAATATTTAAAACTTCTGTGTCTACACACACCTTTAGATTAAAGTTAAAGTAAAATCAACTCACACAGTGTATGTTCAGTTGAATTATTTTTCATTCGGTTCTAACAGGACCTGCATTTCTTTCCAAAGCTTGAGCAGAGAAGCTTGAAGTTCACTGTTTGAATCTCTCTGCACACTCTCAGCAGCTTCTAGCAGGTAGCCAAATGAAACAAACCTGAAAAACCTTAACAATGATCTAACACACATAAAACAACTAGGGCCAGATTTACTAATGTATCTCTGGCTTTAAAACATTTTTCAAAATCACTGGTTTTTACAAACAGAGCGCAGTGACAGGATTGTGTGTAAGAGGTAGAAACCCTTGTGACTGACCCTGTTGCAAAATATATGTTGGAGAGTATACTGCTAATTGCTCTGATGTTTAATGCTTAGAAAATGGTGCAACTTTTGTAAATCACCTATTAAACTAACCAAACCCGTGAGCACTTTTTGGGGATTGTACTTACACACTATAATGTGGCGCTACATGCAAACTATTTTAGCTAACACGTACAAGCTTTGCTATTTGAAACTTGCAAATCCGGAACTTTCCAGACCCACCCAGTCTGCACTACCGCATTAATGACAAGCTGGCAAACATGGTGTTGGTGGGTCTTCACTTTTCCTCACCTCTCTCCTGTCTTTCTGGATCATAGCATAATCTATAATTGCATGCTAATACTCTCCTGACAAAGGCTAACACTAGTACTTTCCTATAATGCATGGCCACATGCATTAACATGATGACACGACGACACACACACACAATTAAATACTTCCAAGTGCTGCCTACTTATTCAATACCAATCTATTTAATTAATTCCAAAAAGAGTCACGAAAACTCAAAATTTTGAATAAGTAGAATTGTAAATATTAAAGTTTGCACAGCTTAAACTATATAGCTTTGAACATTCAGGTTTACAGTGTGTAGTCCTGGCTGCCGCATCGCTGCTAATCTCTTCCTGTCTGTGCGCCACCTAACATTCAGAAAGAGGGCCCAAATACATTCGACGCTTACTTTTAGCTTAGCAGGAGCACTCACTGCAGGAATTCCATTTACTGAATGAATGAAATTAGTGAGAAAAGATTTCCGAGTTAAAAGAAAAACCTGCTGAAACAAACTGAGAACATGCTATTAAGAGATTTTAACAGGCAACAGAGAAAGTGAAAGAGAGTGAGTTCAGATTTCCTTGGCACTTAGCTTCGTTTGCCCACCTGTCACCCAGCACACACACACACGCACACACACACACACTCACAGAGGTCTGTGATAATGACATAATTGTCCCAGAGCACACAGCCATGCAAATAGGGAAGATGGCTTGTGTTGCCATCCGTAGGTCTCTGCCATCTATTTCCATTATTCTAATGCACTGCTACTGATGACCTGCTCTCACACAATTAACAATCAGCGAGTGAGAGGCAGAAGCAGAGAGAGAGAGAGAGAGAGAGAGAGGGAATTTGTGGTATTTGGGAAAAGCATTTTTCTGTGCTCGTCTTTCTAGCCTGATCTTCTGGCCTTTAAAAAAAATGGCATTACAGATGGAACATATGGTAACTTTTTGGCTCTCATTTTTGTTTGACTTTTGTCATCTCGTCATTCATCCCCAAAAGGCAAAGCTGGAGTTCACTGAACTTAGAAAAAAAAAGAAAGAAAGAAAGTAGCTGGAACCATTGCTCGCTTTTCTGTCCATGCTTTCTACGCCATTCCTCTCTCCATATTCTTCCCGGCGTCTCTTCTTGCCCCCATATTTTCCGTGTGTGTGTGTGTGTGATCTTGAGAGAATGGGCTGTTGATTCTGGTCTGTTCCTTGGCTCCCCATCTCATGGTCTTGGCCCGGGTCTGATCCCTGTGATTGGATCGGGGGGCTTTTGTGGTGGCTGATGGGACAGAATTAAGCCAAGTGGCACACAGTGAGCACGCTCCATGGCGGGCAGATGGACGAAAAGTGAAAGAGCTGTGATTTCTCATTGTGTCCCACCGTCTTTTGGGGTGTGTGTGATACCCCCAGAGCACATCCTCCATCCAAGAGCCTATTCTCAAATCAGTGGCCACCGCTTCCTGGATCCAGAGACACGCCTCTCCAAGATTTCATCTCTGTATCAGACCACAACTGGGTTGTAAGCAGCTTAGAGAAGAATAATGCAGGGCAAGATGTAGCTGCTCAGTCTTTGTTTAAAGCGCTGTCAAAAACTGCAGTACAAAGTCTTATTTCACATTATTTCAATCTATTTATCGCTGACGTCTCACCATAAAAGTTTCAACTTAATCACATTTGCATCTGCGCTTATTGTCGCACATATGTTCTTGATCGTTTTAAAACACAGTGCTTGTGTGAAGTCAATGGATCAGTGCACTTGCAGCCGTCCAGCTGTTGACAATGCACTCGACATTTTCCAAAACCGATTATAAATACATAAAGGGGTTAAATGACTGAGGCGGTAAAAGTTCCAGCAGTTCATATTTAACCTCTTACCTTTGGAGCCACCCCCGAACCCAAGCTGTGCAGCTTAGCCTCAATGGGATTTGCACAAGTTTGTGCAATGGTTATTTGACCGACAGCTTTTCTGTGCATACATATGTGAGTGTGTCTGGGTGAATTTGCCGATTACAGCAGATTACTTACACCCGTGGAAAAACAGGAATTAGTTCCCAATAAGGCATGCTTAAAGGGCCTAAAAACATTAAAGATAATCATTAGGCCAAGGGGAGCATCACTCATCGCATCACGCAATCACACATCCTCACTATTACATGTTAAAAAGGAGTAAATATCCCCACAGCACCTTTTTTTTCCAGACCCCCCACCCCTTCAGAAAGCAGCAATCTGAGCCGTCAGTGGTGGTGCTTAACTGCTCCTCTGATCTGGACATTAGCACAGGAGCTTTGGAGTTTTATTCTGAGTAGGGAATAAATCACATGAAAGGTACTAGCATGGACAAAATGCTTTGCCTCAAGCCTTTCCCCTCTCTAGGACTTATTCAGGCAGAACCTTTTGTAGCCCTTTCTGAGAGCTGACAGGGAGAAGGAAGCAAGACTATAGGAGACAACAGCGGTAGCATGGCATCTCCAATAAGGGTTGAGTGATCTACTTAGAAGGGCCATGGCAGGCCTGGGCAGCAGAAGCCAGATAGATGCCTGAGCAGGCTGGCAGAGGACCAGACAACCCTTTAAATCTGCTACTATGGCTAATCTCTAATCTGGAGATTTAGTCTATCTGTTCCCCTCTCCCACTGTTTCTCTTCCTCTCTCTGTTCCTACTCCTCTACATCTATAAATGGAGCAATCTGTGAGTATTTCAAAAATGCATTTATCCGCAAAATGTGTTATTAAAGACCGTCTAATTCCTCGCGCATCTCTCAGCTACTTCAGCCCCACCCCCCAAGGCCCAGCAAAACACACACACTCACACATGCATGCACATTCTCGCAGTTTTTTGCAGATGGTCACATAATGCACAATCAGCCAAACAAGACGGCTGATTTTCGGGTGGAAAGTTGGACTCCCTCTCCTTTGGAGGGCATCCTTGGTGGACATTGCTAGCTAGAAGCCATTAGATGCTAGCCGTATGCAGTGAGCCAGCAGCAGTCACAACCAATCCTGAATCTTCTTGTAACTGGAACAAGCTGCAGTCCAAAAACTGGAGCGAAGAAGAGCTCGCCTGCTTGAGTTAGTGAAGCTGGACGGCAGGAATAACGTGCCGAGCGCCATGCATGTAGCAGATGATTTCTTGCATAGCTCATGCTAATTAGTCTTTGGTGTTTCAATGGACATTCTGCTTGCTTGGTAGGTTTTCTTCCTCTGCATCTAACACTGCGAACAAATGCACCTTTCCCTTGCCCGAAGCACTAAAACATACGGTGGTCTTGAAACTTGCATGATGAAGACATGTTGTTTCATAATAATTAGAAGGTGGACAAAGGACCTGCTGTTTAACATGGAAATTTATGCAGTCCCCTGCGCTTTCTGTGAAGCTAAATTTGAGCATTAATTTATTTATTTATCGCCTTCCAGCTCAAGTTAATTTTCACTGCCTGTCCACTGAAGACTTGCAGTGGTCAGTGACACTACTGTCATGCAGGTCAACATAGGAAGGGTTCTACATAATGTGCATCTCCTTCTATGCTCTCTTCTTTGCTACTGGCAAAAAAAAACCAAAAAGAAAAAAAAAACAATGCATCCCTCCTCCCTCGTTCTCGTCTCTCCATACTTAGGCCCTCGCAGCAATTATGCCCAATCACAGGGCCTCAATAGGAAGCAACCAGGGCTTGTTTGTGCCTCTGCGGTCATTAAGAGGGGGGCGAAGAAAGGCATTAATGACTTAATTGAGGAGGAGAGAAAAAGGGGGAAATCACACAGACTCTGGGAGCGGAGGGGAGAGTATGAATGGGGTGCCTGGAACGCTCCTGGAGCAGGGGATTGTGGGATTGCTGAAGTGTGTCAAGATTTTGGTCGTCCTCCAGAGCAGATGGTGGCTTGTCGTTCGCATACCATCTATTCTCCTCTTTGTCAACCCAGAACGGCTTCTTTTGTTCCTCCCCATTGCTTTGCTGCAAAAGTTCATGGGCAGAGAGAAGGAGGAAAAAAAAAAACAACACAACAAAACTGAAACATTGGTCCAGTTTGCTCCAGCTCAACAGTCTCAGCATCTCTCTCTCTCACTCGTTCTCCCTCCCTCCTAAAGTTTTGACCAAATCAAAAAGGATGCTGTGTCTACAGTGTCTTGTGTGCCAGGCTTGGCACATTGCTATTCATTCCTGTCTAATGTGGCAGTGTCCCCCTACTGCCAAGCCTCCGCTCCTGCTCCACAGACTCCTGATTACTGTGGATAAACACGCAGGAGGAGATCCCCCCCCCCCCCCCCCCCCCCCCACACACACACACATCCCTTCCTCTCTTCTATCCACACCAACTGAGACTTGAGAGATACGCTACCTCCAGGAAATTCTGGCTCGACCTGCTCTCGCAATTACTCTTCTTATCCAAGATTTCAAAACGATAAAGTAATCAGGAGGAAAGTGAAAAACAGCTTGCTATTAAAAAAAAAAAAAAAAAAAAAAAAACGCAACAAGGTTGGATGAAGCACTGTTAAGCCCCAGGGTTGACAGACCTGATGATAGCAAGCTGAGGTGCTTTTAACATTCTCCTTTCTGTTTTTTGTTTTATGTGTCCTGATTCCTGGAAGCATTCTTTCTGTAAACAGCATCTGAAAAACCCTCCCAACAACAACAACAACAACAACAACTGAGGCTTATTTGGAAAATGGTTAGCACCTTTGCAGGGTTGAATAATTAATGTATGCTAATGCTAACGATGTATTAGTTATTCAAATGTAATCCTTTTAGACAACAGAACTGTTTACCCCCTATTACACCCTCTGATCGTCCACTCCAAAAGGGAAGCGCATAAAGAGAAGAAAGCAAAGGAAGAGAGGAGCAATGAGTGTATGTGACACTAGCAGACACCAGCCAACACAACAAAGAAAAGCAGTGAGATTAGCATGACAGAGAATACCAGCGCTTCACACATTAATACACAACATGAACTATAGCCATAACCCTCAGGGGCCCGATCCAATATGCATCTCCTCTATCTCCTCCTTCATTCTTTCTTTCTCTCTCTTCACATCTCTTTTCTTTTTTTTTAAAAGAACATTTTCACCCCTCTCTCCGGTCTCTTCTGTTCTTTGCTCAGCTCCTGTCCTTCTCTTTCCCACCCCTCTGCTCTTTCTCAGTAGACGTCTGAAGGGCTCTTCAGTCCAGAGGAGATGGGGACTGGTCTTACCAGGGCAGGGGCCAAAGTGTGTGTGGAGGGGTGGCACAGGAGGAGAGGAGAGAGCTTTCTGTCTGGAGGAGGGAAGGATGGTTCAGTGTCTGAATGTTGGGAGAGGAGGGCCTCCCATTGATAGATTAAGGACCAGGTTGGCTGTACTTGAGAACTATGGTGCTCTATCGCAGGAGGTGAGACTCGAGAGCCAGGTCACGCATTAGCATGTGTTTTGTTTTCGGCTCGACCGTCCCAGAGTCCGTTACTCGGTTGTATCACTGACGAACAGGGGGATGTAGAGCAGGGTAAAGCCGTCTTGTTTGTAGAGCCGTATTTACACAGCGTGTTAGGCTTATGGAAATCTTTAGAACACACATTTACAGCACACAGCCAAAAGACTGGTTTAATGTCGCTACGTATAAATATAGTGTATGCTGTCAAGCTTTGTCTCTTTGTAGCACTTTTGTAGCTGTGAATTCTAAACTGCCACCTTATTCAATATAGTTCTGATAAAACTGTAAAAGAAAGTTTAATAACTGTCATGATAAAACCATCAAGCTTTGTATTCCGACCAATCTAGTGTATATATATAACTAGCTACCTATAACATCAAGCTGTTTCAGGTATAATTTGGTGCATAATTTTTACATTCCTTGTGGACACTGCTTGGACACTGCAATGATGATAGGCAGTGTTGTAGAGAAGCTGCGTTGAAACCAAAAGGAAATATTAAAGACAAGGACATATTCAGTCCTTTCAGCTTACACCAAGAGAACTGAATAAGCTAAGATGTGCACCTGATTTCACCAGGTCATTTTAACTGCAGATAAAATGTCTTGTTACCCAGATCAGGGTTCTATTATAATGTCCTGTTTAAAAAGAACAAATATGCCAAAACCTTTTAACGGTCTTGACTATTAATTATGGTAGGTTTCCTTTAATATTTATCCATGCTCGCCCATTACTTGGGTCTGGTCAGCGCAGCCACCAATGTCTTTCAAAATGATCCTCAACGCTTTGTTCTCCACATGCAAATCCCTACATAGATTTGATGCTGATGAATGACACAGTGCCTCTGTACTACAGTTGTGCTGAGTGGTCACAATATCTTTTAAAGGTTCTTTAAAACATATTTTCATGGCAGTTCTCATTCATGTGACACTTTTTTTTTTTAATATGCTAAGACCACCAGAAGCAAGATCCTCAAGGTGATTCAGTCTGGGAATGTCTTTGAAGCTCCCCGAAGCCACTCCTGCCTGCACAAAAGATCAATGCGTCTGCGAAACTGCGAGCGCAGTTGAGTTTACCCCTCTCCCCCCCTTCTTCTCATCAAAGATAAGCTTGAATTAGGTGCAATTAAGGTATTTCCACAGCCACCATAAAACAAAAACCGCATGACAGCGGAGCTGCAGCTTCACTATTAACAATAATCGCCCACTAACTTCACACATTGTCTCTCAGCAGCAACAAGGTCAAAGATGTGAAGCTGACCTGTTTAAAAAAAAAAAAAAAAAAAAGGTACATGCCAATCACTAAAACAGTAAAATTCAACTAAGGGGCTCTGAAACAAAGTCATTTAAACACTGAAAGCTACAGACCCCCTCCTCCATTTCCCCTTTTGATAATGATATCAGTAATAGAGTCTTTTGTTTGATAATGAGAGCTGCTATTTCTGATAGGAAATAATAATACATAGCTATTATAGTTTCATCTGTTGGGATTGAATGAATAACAATGCTTGGTGCAATATTAAGCATCACACTAAAGCACACATATTCTGTGTGTCTGTAATTGAGGGGTTGATATTAAAGTGGCCGGCCACCTCAGTCCAGCAACACAGGGAGGAAAGCAAAGGTCCTTGAAGTTATTGTTGCCTGTGTAACAATGTAGACGATTTGGAGTTTTTTTGTCATGCGCTTTCGTCCTGGCTTTCTTCACCCTGCTATGAGATTGTTTTGATGCTAATTGTACAGCGGGCTAATAATTAAGTTAATAGCGCGGAGCTCTTTACCTGCGAATTAAGGGAGTATGTTTGTGGTACTGGGAATGCTTGGCACGCATAATAAGTGACTCAGGCCCGGCTGTTTACAAAAGTTGGAGAAGTCGAGATCGTAATTCCCTGCGATAATTACAGTGCACATTGTGAAGAAGAGTCAATATAGCTGGATCTCTGTACGGCATGTGCAAAAATTCTCATGCAAAAACCCCAAAGCGAAATCACAGTTTTACATCCAAAATCCATCTATGGTTGAAGCGTAACCAGTTGTCTTGTTTTTTTGGTGGGGGTTTAATCTCTTTTGTTTTGCTTTTTTTTTTTTTTTTTTTTTTGCTGCAACCTGTGAGAGCGAAAAACTGAAAGATGAAAACTGCGACAAACTGACAACTTTCCGCTGCTCCTGCTTCCTGCCAACTTCAATGACTCCAGCTGCAACTGCCAAAACACTGATTCACAATCTGACAAAACTGGATGATGACAAAAAAGCACATTCTTAACTCAAAACACTGTGCCGATGCTTGAGATAGAATTTCTCTCCTTTGTGGGATGGATGATAATAGGTGAAAACAAAGAAGCGGGGTGTAAAATGCTTCAGCTGAGCGTGATTACAGCTGTGGCCGTCATTAGGCAGCCTCTTTAATGTAATTGATGGAGTGGATTCTCATAGCAGACCTCAATAGACTGGGCAGGGTCTCCTCGTTTATTTGGACTCATCTGCATTTGGTGTGCGTGCGTGTGTTTATGTGTTTATGTGTGTATGTGTGCATGCAGGCATGAGGTAAAGCCAGAGTGTGCTATAATTACAACTTCACACTCTTCAGACACTTAGAGAAAAGAGCAAAACAAAGCCCAGTAATCAGTGTGTGCATGTGTGTGTGTGTGTGTGTGTACATGCGTGCACAGTTTGCTACATTCGGAGTGCAAATGCAGTGCGTGTGTTCGTGCACACATGCCTGTATGTGTGCGCAGTCCCGTGTGTTTGTGTGTGTGTGCGAGAGCGAGAGAGGGAGAGACTGTTTGCATTTGCTCAAGGATCCTGACCCTTCAGAAATGACACGTTTTCTCTATCTACCCCATCCTTTCCCCACACATTAGGTGCTTACAAAAGACAGAGCACTAATGCATCATCTAATTGGCCTAGGCTCCTGCCTCTGCCTCTCCCTCCATCACTCTATTAGCTCAGTAATTACCCATATGCCTCGGCGAGGCGGGCGTCCAGATAATGGCCGCCTCAAGGGCCCTTGAGCGCGGCAGAGAGGGGCCGCAGTCTGTCGCCGCGGGAACAGAGCAACCTCTCCAAACTATCCCAGCACTGCACTGGGAAAAACACAATGGGGAAGAAGTTTGGCAACACCCTCTCCCCACCTTCCACCAGAGCTACCCCACTCCCACCCCCCCCACTCAAAAAAAAAAGTTTTGAGTTGAGTGTGTGGTGGAGATTCGAATTGGTGGCTTTTCAAGTTGGATGCTGTCTGTTTACCTAATATTTCTGCACTTGTGTGAATGAGCCCGAGACATGCTTTTGCGTGTCTTGAAATGAGAAGTATGAAGGGTGGTGAGAGAGCATCTGCACAAAACATCCCACACACACTCTGATGACAAAGTTCAGTCATTTAGATCTTCATGAAGAAAACATATAGCATTGGCACAATATCAACAAGGACTTATGTTAGTGGTGGTGAGTTGTTTGCTATTAGGATTTCATAGCAAATATGGATCAAGTGCAGTTTGATTACCAGGTTTGTAATACTCAAAAATCTTCTGTGCAGTACTCCTGTTACAACATAATCAGTAAAATGCAGTTGCATATATGTGTGAGTGAATGAGAAATTCTCATTTTATGTTTCTCAGTTGAAACCATGCCACAGTTAATAGTACTGTACAAAGCATGAATATGTGAATACAAAAGCGTGATAAAACATTTCATCGGCGTTGTTGTGCATTTTGCAGACTTGTCCAATGTCAATGTCTAGCAGTTGATTTGAGTACTCAGGTAGTGCACACGTAATGCATTAAAAGAGTGACTATTCACCATAATTATGTTTCCCTCTGCAGTCCTTTTTAAAATGACGAGTGACAGAAAACACATATTTGTGTTGATCCAAAACTTAACCAAAACAGTATTAATCCCCTGGTGATAATGTAAAGGTTTACAGAAACTACTGCTTCACTGCAGCTAAGATAGAATTAGACAAAAAAACAGACACTCTTTGGAAGACCACATGAGCCCACATGAACTTAGACCTCTTTTGGCTTTAAAAGAAATGTTTTGATTTAATCCTCTGTTTCTGGACAGACGCTACAGGGCAAAGAGCTCCTTTGTCAAGTACATTTCGATAACTAAGATTCTGGAGTATTTTAGCACATTTGAAAGTAACTAGACTTGTCCTTAAACTGTTGTCTTTCCGCCATTCTCTTCCGATTCTCCCCCTACATCTCATATCTTTTTAAAATGGAAATTATAATTCTCCAATCTTCAATCTTCATCCTCTTAATTGAAATCACATAATCTGTCACAGAATAGGACTCGCCATCCTCATCCCTTCCCCAAACAACACTTTTGAAAAAGAGTACAACAAAGAGCTTCTTAAATAATTCCCCCGTTCTCCACAGCATATAATATGGATTACAGAGCCCTCTGCCTCTTTTCTCTCTCCCTCAATCTGCGATATGGTCTCATCTCTCCATCCTACGCAAGGCAGATTTTGTGACACTCAAACTGACCAGGCAGCATTATCTGTTTTTAAAATCAGATAAATATATAAATAAAGCATCCAGCAGTAATGCTAATATATGCCCTAAGAGGGTCTAAGGCTTCAGATCTGTGGACTTAATCTGGGTTTTGGGGAGGTATCTTCCCTTGGCCGTTCAGAGATTTGTGAGATCACTGTCAGTCCTGGGCTGGCTGAATTATCTTTGCGTATTGTGTTAATCTGTTGGCATGCAGATTGTGGTGGACTAAGGTTCAAGTGGGAAGGATTAGGGGAGATCTGAGCAAAGCTGATGCAGGCAGCCTTCTCAAAAACGGCCCATGCGTTCAGGCTCCTCTGTGGGGTTTTTTGCAAGCTGACCAGCGGGACCACTGAAGCATGTTCTCTCCCTCGCTCTCACATACACACTCACACACAAATCGCCTTCATTCCACCCTCTCCATTCCCGATAATTCCCCTCTTAAAATCTCCCCCTCAGACCAACCACTGCAAGTGCAGGACCCAAAATGCAAAAACCAGCAGCCATGCCCACTCCACAAATCCCAAAACCTTTTAGAGCTACTTGACAGAGAGAAATCCATCTGGAGAGGATATCCACCATCCATTACTTAGAGACTAATGTCTAGTTTTAACTCAGCGGTATTTATTTACATCATAGCATCTAAATAAAGCACATTTTACACCACAAACTCAACCCGGTAATGCCTTATTAAAATACTCGTAACACACAGCCAGTACGCGGACAAGGTTTGTAACTTTGTTAATTGTTCGTTGTCAGTTCAATAACCCAGCACTTTGTGTCAGACTCTCCATGATTATCTCTGGAGAGTGATAAAATCACTTCAGGTAAATGAGTGATTGGACTGGAGGACCGCTGAAGTACAACTTAGCAGTCCTTTAGCAGCTTCTGTTTGCTAAATGGAGCCATGGAGTTGGGAGGATGAGGAGGCTGGAGGGGTCAGAGGGGTCCATACGGACCAGCAATTGGACGACTCTCGGAGGGACGAGCAACCAATCACGTTCTCTAAAAATCCTCGACCCAGGGACCCGGAGATCCAGCGGGAGAGCCGGGATTTCATTTCCACCAATCACTTGGCTTCAATGAAAGCTAATTGAACAATTCTGATCTCTCAAATAATTTTATTTGGTTTAAGTTCTCGGTGACAGAAATAACATTGTTGGAGGTGCACTTGTCTTTATGGAAATGTTAGAAAAAAAATCTCTTTGTGTGGAGATGACTGTTGAGTTGTCCAGAACAAATGGACTGTTATGGTTCTTGGGAAAACCAAAGGAACCACAATTCATCTTGTTCTGACTCTGACACAACTGGTTAACTGGAAAAGAAGTGACCTATTGATTTAAATCTGGCTGAATTAATACATACCTTTGAAAAACTTGTGTCCATCCATTCAGATCTGGGGGTCGGAGCCTATCCCAGTGGAGAGGTATGGCAAACCCCGGACAAGTTGCCGCTCTGTCACAGGGCTAAACCTTCAGAAATTTACATTTTACATTCATGTATGCATTTAACATAGATAGAAATTAATGAGTGCATAAACCAAGACACAGAAAAAGAGAACTGATGATTGCACTTGTTTAGTTTAATAAACCAAATGTCTTCCATTGCTCATCTCGCTTTATTAGAGACAGAATCTTCTGAGTCCTTCTGCCTGCATTTACAAGGTTAATAGGGCTGTAATATGGCAATCGTGCGGTCAGGGTGGAAGGAGACCAAAAAATTTTAATTAAGGAGTGAGTAGTTTTTTTTGTTGAGACTTCAGGAGCAGCTGTTTTGTCATTTCTCCAATTAAAAGAAGAGGACCGTCGGAGGAAGTCACTGCCTAATTTCTTTCTGTTTGTGATTCATGAGTGAACAATAAGGACACTAATAAAATCTGATTAGCGGTGGCAACAGGACTCCTTGATTGATTCTTGTCCGATATTGTTTTCCACAGACATAATTGGACTCATGTAGCTCTGCATTTCATCGCCACTGCATTCATTTTCCATCTTAATATTCTTTCCTAAATATTCTGTAATTAGTTCCCATTATTAATTCCTTCCGCCTTCCAAAGAAATGTCGAACAAATCTTTAAATGCCACGAAAAATATCAAGCAGAACAGAGAGCAAATGCGAGGCAAATATATGTAAGTCGGGCAGAGAAGTTACAAAGAGAGACAAAAGCTTGCTTAGCATTAATGTCAAACAATTAAAGCAGGAGCATTCATAACGGGAAGGATCTTATTAGCTGGAGAAAAACAGAATGAGACGGACCGTTTCTCGGCTGCTTAAGCCTCAGGATTACTCAACCTTTGGTGGCGGAGACGAACAATGTGGCTTTTAAAAACCCATTCTGGAGAGAAACGTCTGGTTGACAATTATATGCCTCTAAGCTGTTTAATAGGTGGTTGGGAGAGGTCTTTAAGATCCTCATTCAGGACTAGTGATCTGGCCCACAGTGTTTTAGGCATCTCAGTGTGTGTGTGTGTCCGTGTGTGTGTACGGGGGGAATGAGAAGGGTTTTACAGAGAGCCTGACATAAGAAATAGAGAAGCGGCAGAGGAAGGGAGACAGTTTCAAGCTTGCTAAGCAGATCAGTGTCTTTGTGTGCGGTCAACAGAGGCACTTGAAACTTTTCGTGAGCCCCAGCTGTCTGGAGCTTATTCTTTCTTTTTATTGCTTTTGTACAGAGATGAGGGGGGTAAACAGAAGAAGGACATTTCTGAAAAACTTGCAAAGCTACTTTTTTGGGGGGGCTCCGCACTTGTTGAAATATTTTGCCGCAAAATGTTACACATCGAGGGATGATTGTCGACGAAGCCAACGGATCCAACAAATCAAAGACTTAAAACACAACCAAAAATCGCTTTTTATTCAGAAGACTTCTAAGCTGAGGTGAAATCTATGACTCCTATTGGCTCCTTAAAGCAGCCTATTTGTGTTTACACATTGACTTTTTTTTTTTTAAAGAAACAGTCAATAATCTGTTTTCCCAAACGATTTTTAATCACCCTTTCAAATATTTGTGCCGTCGCTTGTGTGTGGAGTCGTGTCCTTTAGGATTTCAGATGGCCACAAACAACGAGGCGGAGGGGGGGGCAGGAAAAAAAAAAAGATCAACAAACAGGCGAAGCATAGAGACAGAACAGTTTGAGGATGAACGCTGCTAATCCTGACCTCAGCTAATGCTAATGCAAATGCATGTTTATCAAATATGTAATCGACATTAGTTAGAAAAACAAGGATCTGCCAGCACTCTGCTCTTTGTTCCGTGATTGTGGAAGAGGGAGATTAAGATGAGCTTTAGTGATGCTCAGATGAATGGAAGGAAAGAGGGATGGACGGATGGATGCACTTGTGCTCACTGTCAAGAAAAGACGTGGACCTGTGCAGCTGAATCTGCTCCATGCCTGAGCTGTGTGGAGCTTCATGTTAATGTTGATGCCTGATTTAATCTTTGCCTTTTGACCAAAAAAATAATCTTTTGTTGTTGTTGTTGTTTGTTTGCTTTCGAAGATTCCCATCTATGCCCATATTCCCCACAAATCCAGTAAGTTTTACTCATGTAGGTGATAATGTATATATTGCATTAGCCAGTATATGCACATTCTGTAAGCATGGAATGTCTTGAAGGCTGCCGAGGTAACAAATGCTCAATTAATATTGTAACTTTTAATTATTTCTGTTGATATCTGTATTGTGTTAATTATTCATGTAACATACCATTGAAAAAAGGCAATATCTAACCTGGATTCTCTTTCCACTTAACACTGGTTAGCACGGTTTCAACCAATTATCATACAGGCCACCTGAACTTATTTTGTAATTTTGGCTGTAAAATGACAAAATATGTGTCATCTTTCAAGAATCTTTTAATTTTGTCTGTCTCTAGCACAAATGGTCTTTTAACGGTAGGTTGTAGCTGATTAAAAAAAGAAAAACGTTAACACTGGAGAAGCTTTGGATAGCTGTCCACCTTCACCTGCCATAACAACGTAAAAGATAGATAGCCAGCTGAAAATCCACAGTGGTCTTCATTGCCACTAGCTTATTTCCTTTATATGACCTTTCAGTAGGTGCGCAGGGTCATATTAGATAGATTCACAGGTCAAAAGTGACAAGTTAGTGTAATGCCTGTCACGAGAGAATACCTGCACAAGATCCACCTCCACAGCCTTTGATGGCATGATATTTTCTGGTTTGCTCCAGCTGTTTTGTTGCTGCTTCTTGTCTAATTTTCAGACGGTTTATAAATGAACTTAGTTCATATTCTGCTTATGTTACTTTTTCCGGCTAAATGTTTACAGGATGACACAGGGGCACAACTCTTGCCAGTTAGTGGCTCCCCTGGGCACCCAGAGAAACAGAGGTAACCTATTTTCTTTGGCAAGGTTGAGCAGTCACACGGAGACTGTGTTTGTGTTGTTTGATTGCATTGCTCCTTTAGGCTCCTTTCTCTTCTTTAATCTACCTTTTTCTTTTTTCCTTTTTGTCTCTTTGCCAAGATTTTCTCAACTTTTATCTCCATTACTGCTTTTCTTTGATTTCTCTTAGAATTTCCTTATTGCTTTGTCTTCATTTCCCCCCCTTCCCATCCCTCTTTTTCACCATCCACTGTCACACAGCGACAAAGGGGAGAGGTATTGCTTTGCTGTGTGTTTGCCTGCTTGGTTGCAGGGTTTGTTGTCAGTAAATGAGGTCATTAGAAGACACTCTGACCTAACCAAAGGCATTTGTTCAGCATGCTGTATATTTTTAATGCTTTTCTTCTTATAAATATACACCTCTGATGGAATGGCCAGATGCTGGGATCATTAACATGTCATTATATCACCCAACAAATTAGCATGAAAAATTTCTTGCCGCGTTCCCTTCACCTCTCTAAACGTTATATACAGTACAGAGAGGTGCAAATAACTTTCAATCTGTATTTGGGGATTGGCTATCTACTCTCTCTTTCTTTTTCGGATGTGCCTACTCCTTTTCTCCATCCCCTCCTGACTTCTTTCCTTGATGTATTGGTACATCTTGCAGCAGGATGACACCTTTATGTGTGCCTCGGGGCCTTTGGATCTTCTCTCTCCGTGGCACGAAGCCAGATCCCCGATGACACCTGTGAGCCTTGGCAGAGCTCCTGGTTTACAGTAGTTGTTAGCAGGCTATTATGTCAAACAAAACACCAATACAATGTGTTCTCTCTCACTATACCTCAACAATTCCCCACCCCAAATGACTCCAGCCCACTTTCTCCTGCACTCAATGTGACCAAAGCTCTCCGTGCAGTCATATGCTACTGTAAACACTGCCAGTGAATCAGCCTTTTTCTCACCATGTCAGCGAGTTTTAATTATTGGTGAATGTCAAGGATGTCTACTGGGTCCATCTCATTTCTCTCAGAGCCAAACCCATTTCTTGTGTTGTGTAACACTGTCCCCCATTGTCTGAGCGCACTCATAAACATACTTCATATGCAGCATCTCTGAAGTGTATTCCATTGTTCCTCAAGTGGGGAGACGAGTGTTGCTGCTCTCCAAATGGACATTGGCGCATCTCCTGAAACAATGCGGCTCCCCCACACCACATCACTCGCATGCGTTTAAAAACGCCAGACCTTGACCACTTACGCCTGGAAAGAAAATTACCTGAGCACAAAGCGGGAGCTCTTATCTCCACCCTAAAACACACCATAGCACTCTTGTGATTGCAAGTGGAGGGTCTATTATAAACAATTATTTTAGCCCTTCACGGACAGTTTGGTCTTTTTGATACATTGTGTTTTTGAGTGAAGAAGTATAGGCAGTAATCAATGGAGGAGCCGTACGGTCAAGGTAAGGCTGCTGTGTGATCTAAACACATGCATACATGGGAGGGAGAGGGAGGCTATGTTGACTCAGATACTGATGTTTGATATGTTGGACTCAAAAAGCTGATTATGACACAGAATACTGGGTTCTGATTGGCACCAATACTTTTTGGACTGGCAACACTTCATCCACAGTCTCAGCTGTAGCGACCCTAGCTTTGTGTTTCATCGGCTGAGACTGTTACTTACTGTTACTTTTCTATTTTGGTCACCAACTCCCCTGTTGTCATTTGCATATGCAGTATAACATGTATACATGCATAATGAGGGCTCATTTATTAAGCGTTTCTGTAACCATCAAATCTTTTTTTAGAAAGAAAGAAAAAGGAAAGATTACCAAAGTCTTTTTTTGTTTTTAAAGTTTCGAAGATAATTTCTAAATGGTCAAGAACTACCACTTTCTTCATTTCATATGAGGTGTTTGCTGTGTAGTCCTGAATGACTGGTGGATAACCTACATTTAAAAAGAATTACAGTGCTTTGATTGTAGTAAAATACATTTTTCTAAGGATTACCTCGGGTTAAATGTGGATTTGAGAGAACTGTAATGCCTGGTGTGGCCCTAAGACAAGTAAAGATTTGTTGTCTTTTCATAAAGGTTGTGATCTGCTGACCTGTGCTCTAAAAGTTTACTGCTCTTTGTGGATTTAAGCAGAGAAATCATCTTTAGTTTAAATTGTTTGCTATCCTTTATGCAACCTAAAAGTAACCACGAACCCCAGTGGCTGCCCTGCATCAATCCAGCACAGTGCAGTACTGCAGACTTCACACAGTATTAAACTGTGTAGTATTTTCATGAAAACTTTGAATAATACAAATGATTATGCTTACATTTTCAATATGAAACACAAATTTGAGCAAAAGTCATATATAGCTATGGGAAAATAAGCTCATTTGCAGCTTATTCACGTGAAACACTTCAATAAAATGCATTTCTCACACATAGTTTGAGAGATAATGGCAGACAGTAAAGTTAAGGCAACAAACACAGAAGAAGATATTTTAAAGTTTGGATCTTCTTGATTGCATCATTGCTTTGCTGTTTTTGTGTCACTCTCAGTTTGTGTCTCTAGCCGACCTTTCTAATGCTGGGTCACATATGACAGAGGTACCTTCTAGGTAAACTGACTCCTCTAGATCAGCTCTGTTACAAGGCACTATAAAAATAATTACTCCAGTTCTATGAGTATTTAAAGCCTCCTAACACTTCAGCAATTCTGGGTGATGGTTGTGGCTACCCTCCGCCTTCGCCCCAGTTTGTGCAGACCTTGTACAAGTGGATTCCCATTAGAGCATTTATAGCTGCTGCTTGGAGTGTATATCATAACAGACGATTGATTTACGTTCATCCGGCAGTAATTAAAGCCATAAGAGTGTCGCTGTGAGACAGGTGGCATCACAGGAGAAAAGTTAATTGTAAACCTAAAACAATGAGATAATCAAATCAGGGTAAAAAATTATGATTAACTTTGAAATGTTATTCAAAGATAAAATGAAAAGTAACTGACCACTTGTGATACTGTCAGGTAATGTTACATTCGTCCCCATAATGTCTGTAAACCATGAGAGAAGCCCTGTGCACATGCACACACACAGTTGTGCAATGCTTACTCTGTTTTGTCTGAGCTATATGCAAAAACTCAAAGGATAAAATGCCAGGAAAGAAGGATTCAGTTTTTCTTGCTACTTTCTTGTCACAATATTTTATACTACAGTGACGATCTGCAGCATGAGGAGAGAACAAAACATCAGTTAAATCTTGTCCAGGTCCTTGAGTCCAGGTATGAATTTCATGGAGCATAACTAAAATACAAAAAAGAGAAAGAAGGTTAGAGATAAGAGACAAAAAAAAAAAAAAAGAAAGCGAGGTGTTAGACGTGTGGGTGGACATTGGGCATGGTGGCAATAGGCAAAAGGGGCTTAATGAGAGGTGAGCCAGAGGAGAAACAGAGCAAGGACAGACGGAGACAAGGTAGCAGAGAGAGGGAGAGGTGAGAAGGAGGGAGTGAGTGATAGATGGTGCAGAGGGAGAGGGGGAACAGAGGAAGAGGGAGGGAGGACAGGACTTTGGAAAAAACAGAAGCAGTAAACAAAAAGCCAAGAATAGAGTCCAGGTGTGAAAAGTGAAGAAACAGGTGGGAGGCAGGGATAGAAAGGACGGTTTAGAGGAGAACACTGAAGGAGCAAGGCGGGGTCATCCGAGTTAAAACTGTGTATCAGAGGAGAAGAACACAAAAGGAAAACCCGAAAATATTTTACAGTTTTTCTGTACATAAATCCATAATCATATCAGTAGATGATGAGCGGCATGCAATAAGAGAAGTTAAAGAAATGTCCTAAACAGGAGGCAAGCACCAGATTTCAGTGAATTTTATCAGCAGGTGGCACAAATTCATCCACGTGGCTTTGTGAAATACTGTCTCATTAGGCTGGATAACATATATACTTGGTAATAATTTAGACGGCCATAAAACCCCAGAAAGTGGGGACAGTGGTGGCTGCCGTTCACAAACAGTTTCACCTGGTTTCGCAGCCTTGCATCACCTCTTGAGTTTGAAGGATTTACTGATGCGTGTGCCAGACAGCCACCAAGGTTCCAGTCACCATCATCAATAGAGTGATGCAGCGGCAGATATAGGCACAATGATAATGATAATAAGACATGACTTAAAAAGTAAATTTGTACTCACAAAGCAAATTGAATGCAAAATGACTGTGGAAGTGGATCCCATAGTTTCTGCGTAGGATCAGGCCCAAGACCTTTTCTCACCACTACACTAGTATTTCACTTGATTTCTACTCTTATTTTTTTTATTTTTTTAAAGTCTCATAGAAATTCCTGCTGATTGGTTGATAAGTTAGTCAGAATAGAGAAGGAAGCAACAGCAGAGCTCACTGGGAATGGGAGAACCACTAAAACACCTCCAAATGTAAAAGAACAATATGGGATGAAAAGCATGGACAGTGTCTGCTCTGGACACTTTTTATTGTTTATAATACTCATTTTCACTTCAGCTCTTTCAATGTTATAACTTTGCTTTTCTCCACAGCAGGCTGATTAATCGACAACTTCACAAGCAAGAGTGGCCCACAGACCCGTGTAACCGCATACTTTGTACACTGCCTTCATCTGGCAACAGAGCTCTCTGCAGGCTGACAGACCATCTCCCGACTGCCAGCTGACTTCAAAAACGCTTCTTCTGCTGGACTATAAAATTAGGTATAATAGTTCACATGGAAAGCTTCTTTTGTAACTGTTTTAAAATATATCTCTATTTCTCATACACTATGACCAGTGGACAGAACAAGAAGTCTTGGTCTGGATATTCACTGGAAACACCGGAAGCCCTCAAAGAGAGATGAAAAGTTTAAGTTGTCTCTGAAGAAAGAAAATCAGTATTCTGATGCAAAAGAAATGGGAAAGAGACAAACAGAAATCTGGCACTATCCCAATTTGTGAAGGAGTATGGGACATCACTGCTTCCCCCCGTCTCAATACCCCCCACATAATCCCCCTAAAAGGTGATGTATGGCCAGGGAATGGATGTGCCCTTGTCAGAGCCCTGTGTCTAAAAATGCTGATGGATGGGGAGGAGGCGCAGGAGGAGAAGGAGGAGAAGGAGATGCAGGTGATGGGGAGATGACAATGATGAAACATCAGCGTGCCACACCACCACATCTCAGACAGCTGTTTAGCAACGGGGGCTAACGCCCTGTATGTGTGTGTGCGTCCAAGCCTATCTCTGTGTGATTTTTGGGAGTAAGGGACAAGAGACGCGTCTATTTTGTAACAAAATCTGTTGGCTTAAAGTCAGAGGCAGCTTCTCTTCTTTCTGTATCTCACGTCCTTCAAGGCCTGGCTGCAGCCTCCAGGCAAGCCTCGGGCTCCGAGGCCTTTCTTTGTGTGGCAGGATACCAGATCGGACTCAGACACACACAGCTGTGGCCCAGGGGCCCTCACTCCTCCCGGAGTGACATTCAAACTCCCAAGAGCTATATTTAAGTGCAACAGTAAGTGATTATGTGTGTATTATCTGTGTATTTTGTGTGGTCGTGACTTTTAGCCTCCAGACGGCAGGTATCCAAGGGCTTTTTCAAATTAGAAATGGGGGGATTAGCCAATTCCCCGAGGAGACCATTGGCTTTCTGAGCAAGGACTCAGGGAATATCACACATATCTGTCACAGCAGAACATGGTAAAACATCACAGCAGCAGTCATAAATCACTCAGCTGCTCCTGATCATCCACCACAGGTTGCTTTGTCTGTGAATAGAATAGAATAGAATAGAATAGCCTGAAGCAGTTAAAGTTTAAGTCACAAATAGCTGCTATTCTGTTTTACAAGCAAGACTCTGAATCACTATCAGTTCTAGAAATGCTCTTTTGTAACAGACTGATATCCATCTGGAGGACACTTATAAAAGACACTTTATAAATGCCCAGTGTTTCCAGCTTGCTTAGCTAAAAAATAAAATATAATAAAATAAAATAGATCCCCTATAGCTAATTAATTGCTAATTTTTGCTTTTCTTGCCACTTGTGGGCAGCAAAACAAGTTGTTAGGATAATAATAGCATATCAGGCTTTATTCTACTGTCGTCGGAGTTGCATCATACTGACACAGCAGTTGCTGATCAAGATTATGTGATTCATTTGGAGTCACATTCCTGGCAACTGGTGCATATAAAAATATTCACTCTCTTTTAGCTCTGTTGTTGCTCTACTAGCCCTGAGGGACTCTGGCTGTTTAGCAGCTAGCTGCTGAATAAAACCCTTGTGTTCATTCTCTGACAATATGTAGAAGATGGAAAAGCTCATAGATTGAATTACTATTCTGAAACCACACTTTTGACATTTTGGATGTTCTTTTAAACCAGTTGTAACATTTAGATGAGATGGTAGAGCCAGGGAATGATCAGTTTTGCTAGTAGAGGACAGCTAGCTAGATGAGCTTCACTGTGATATTTAATGGGCTCCTTATTTGAGCTGCCAAAAACTAAGCCTAAAATAACATTTATTTACTGTGGAAATTAAATAACTGACTCCTTGAAGTGTGCTGAAATAGAACTGAACATGCCACAAGCCAAAATGAAGCATGCCTGGTACTCAAACGTGTCTCTTATATAGCTATAAGCTGTCATAGGATTTAAATAAATACGTTTTGTAAAAATCATGAAGGAAAAGCATAAATGTGCAGGCCTTCAAGTTCAAGTTCCAGGCTGTTGTCTCAGACCAAAAACTTGAGCTTAAGTTGAAACTTCATATTAAAGTTCTTTAAACTGATGACAGTTCTTTGCAGTGGTCACAAGGTTACAAACAGCTTCTTTCAAATGGCATCATTATTATCACTTTTAGACAAGCAAGCTTTAATTAGACTGCATTACCTCCCACCAGTTGTGGCAGATGGGCACCCCTACTGAAGGTTGCTTCCTGTTAAAAGGGAGTTTTTCCTCCCCACTGTTGCCAGTGTACTTGCTCATTGGGGGCCATCTGACTGTTGGGGTTTTCTCTGTATTACTGTAGGGTCTTTAACTTACAACATAAAGCGCCTTGAGGGAATTGTTGTTGTGATCGGGTTGTGATATAAATGAAACTGAATTAAATTGAACTGTATTGATAAAGATGCATGTAATCCGTCTGTGATATTACAGCAACGAACTGTGAAAAATTTGTCTACAAAGAAGTTCACATTAAACAGAAATCCACATGCCCTACTTCCATTCAATCTAGCCAGAATCTCATAGATTTAAAACAGAGGTTTAGAAATTGCTTCACAAATAGCGATGTAGTTGCTGCAGGACAGTGATTTAACTGCAAAATGACATAGGTGCTCAGTCAACATGCTTTTATTTAGGAATCTAACCAGAATACAGTAAGCTGGCACCCAGTTGAGTTGACTCCCCTTTTGCAAAGAGGCAGATGAGCTACAGTCATTGACACAGACTGACTCCAAAAAACTGCAACAAGCTGGCAATCGGTCTGCATTTGTAAATTAGATAACAAGTATTTGCAAACCTTCACCAATTTGACTGAGAGTGAGCGGAGTCAGTTAGAAGTGCAATGTGATTGTATGGAGGCAGGTTGCCTCCCACCAAGTGATCGGTGTGATTGCCTTGTTGGCCTTACAAATGAAAGTGGTCACCCAGATGTTGAATTTGTTATACTCTTTAACCTCTGTGTGACCAGTTGGTGATTTCAAATACTTACAATCAGTCTACAAATGCAAGAAAACAAAACAATTAAATGCAAATCACCAAGCAACCAATGAATTTTTCTTAGTTGCAAGGAAATTACTCTATTGTGACTGAGTTATAACAAAACATTAACTAATCAGTGCTGATACACTCCTGTAGAACTCCTGCAGAATGACAAATCAAGGTAGAAAGAGAAAGAAAATGAGGACGAATGGAGGAAAAAAGTGTGGGCTGAGGTTTTTTTTTGTTTTTTTTTTAAAGGAATCTAGTTTTCATTCCATTCCTGAGCGCAGGGGGTGATGCTGATAAAAAGACAGGATGTGAAAAAAGGGGAAAATGGGGCAAGTTTAATTGAGGACTGGAAGAGCACCAGAAGGGATGTGTTGAGAAGGGAGAGGTCTGGCTTGGGAACAGGAACTGGAAGTGTTTGTGTGTCTGCATGTGTGTCTGCATGTGTGTCTGCGTGTACAAAATGCACTTGTGACACAAAGCAGTATTGACAAGTGGGGCCGATGCCCCTGAGAAAACCTTCAGAATTCAATCTCATTGATTCCCACAGAAGAGTGGAGGACGCCGCCTCTGGTCCATGCCCTGAGTCGCATTACATACACACACAATCACACACACAACCACACACATCCAAAAAAAACTGTACAGTACTGGTGCAAATTACCTAAATCCATGCACAGTAGTTCGATACGTGTGAAACTTAAGAATTTAAAAGAATTATTTAGATACATTTTTCAATTTGATGTGGACAGAACCATCCGAGAGTATCAGTGAGCCATCACTGCTTTCGTGATCAGCGGCAATTCTAGAGATATCAATAGCTCCCAAACTTAAGACTTTATTATATTATCAATGCCTTTCCCTTTGAGAAAGTTAAAACAAGAATGCATGAGTGAATACATCCAAATGCATTTCCACATACATCTGCTCACAATATGTGTGTGAGAGAGAAATGAAGTGGAGGAAGAGATTATAGTGGGTATAGAAGGGGTGGTGGTAGTGGTGATGGTGTTGGGAAGGGGGGGTGGCACAGAGTCCATGTGTTGTATGACCTTGGTCACCACTGAGGGGACCTAGTTTCTTGCCAAGCCAATCAATAAGCTAAACAGGCGGAGGATGGCTATTTGGAGCATGGGAAGCCAAACTCAAATACTGATAGTTTATCTGGCTGTCCCAGCACCACTTCTGTGCAAATATTGGACCAGCACATTTTTCACGGTGACTTGCATTTGGAAAAAAAAAAGAAAGAGAGTTAGAGGGGGGTGGTGTTGAGAACATTTATGGTTGAGTGCATACGTTTGAGGGCAAAATCTCCCTCCTTCCTCCATTTCAGTCAGTCACAACCCTTCACCCAACAAGTGAATCTCAACCAGAACAAACAGGAAGTCTCCAAATTTGATTGTTAACATTTAAAATGCACTAATGAGGTGCCGTGCAGCGAGGCTGTAAGAACATTTTAAGATATTTATTAAATTACAAAAATATTTAAAAACTCTAATCCCTCCAATAATGGTAAATGGTAAATGGCCTGTATTTGTAGCGCTTTACTTAGTCCTTAAGGACCCCAAAGCGCTTCACACTACATTCAGTCATTCACCCATTCACACACACATTCACACACTGGTGATGACAAGCTACATTGTAGCCACAGCTACCCTGGGGCGCACTGCCAGTTGAAGACACTTCTTCAACTGTGTTTTACCATGATGTCAATTCTTATCTTTTTTATAGTCCAGACCATCACATTTTGTTATATTTGTGGTAAATAGATAATAATGATATTATTATAGTCAGACCATAATTTAATCATAAACTGTAACAAGTAAAAAAATATATATAAATACATTATTTAAAAAGTAATAAATTACTTAACTTTTTGTGCTCCTTGTAGAGATGTGCTGCGATGTATACATTTCTCATTGTTTAGATTATAAAGGACACCTGTGATGTCTTGTCACGTACTTGTAGTTAACAATATAAAAATTAAAACGTATATATGCCCATAAATCAAAACTCTACCCTCATAAGGCAGACAAAAGCAAAAATTATTTCACCATTACCACAAATCTAACAAAAACTTCACAGCTGGTGACAATAGTAATTCTGCTTTTAAAATGGGCTTCATTTCCTCTTCTCCATATGATGCAACAGACCTTTTTATCTGTCTTTTTGGTAACTGTTGAAAATTGAGCTTTGACTATTTGGTCAGGGTCAGCTTGCCCTCCATCTGGACTCCACTCTGGGTCCTGGATGTTTTTGCATCTAGCTTTATGTTAGCATTTTGGATTTGCAGATGCTTGAAGGGATTTGGTATCTTGCTGCTAGTGGGCAGTTATTTCCAACCTGGACACAGTTCAATTATTAAATAATAATAATAATATAAATCCAAATGCAAAACTTTACCTTATGAAAAGTCAGATATTTTCAATTTATTTATTTTTTAAAAAGGTACTATCTGACAGCTTAAGATGAGTTGAGCGTAGTGAGTTTAAGAGAGCTATTTTGGCTCAATGACTACAATCCAAAGTGCATTTTTTGTTAACTTTCAGGACAGACCAGAGCTACCATTACAAAGTACACACTGTTGCATACCTTTGTCATAAGACTGGCCCTTTAAACTTGATTGAACTTGGATCCTCTTCCAATAAGTGTAGCTAGGGCAAAGGATTGTGTATCACAATTTCCTGAAAAGTATTGTGGTTTGCATACTTGCTGGTTTGCATTGAGAAATAATGGTATTTTTGCCATTTGACTAAAGAACACACCAATATTCTCTGAATCATCATAACAAAGTCTCCCCAGCCACATTTACTATTTCACACTTTGCACATAAATGTCTACCCTGTAAGGCAGCTTTTGATTGGATGAGAGAGAGTGAACACAACTGCCAGGCACTCAGTTAATCAAAACAGTTGAGTTCATCTATGGAGATCCTGCTATTGGCAGTGGCAATAGCAATTCTATTTGTATAACACATTTCATTACACGTAACTCAATGTGCTTAACATAAAAGATAAATACATAGAACCTATAGTTTTACTCTGCCTTAAAGCAACAAATACCATAAAATAAATCATTACTACAAATAAATAAATAAAAGTTAACACACAAACACGCACACAGCTAATAAGTGTAAGTTTAAGAATAAAAAAGTTTGGTTTTGAATGGGCACACGGTTGTAATTGATTTCAGATCAGCCCTGTTCTAAACAACAGGACCTCAGTAACTAAAAGCCCCTTCAATACACGCAGATCGAATTCTGGGAATAGTTAAACAATCTGCACCTGATGACCTGAGAGGTCTGACTGGTTTATACACACTGAGTAAGTCAGAGGTGGCATTGGGGTGGCCAAATCACTGAGTGCTTAATCTAATACAAGGATTTTAAAGATAATTCTGTATTGAACTGGGAGCCTATGAAGTGACTTCAGTACCAGAGTAATATGGTCAACTTTCTTTATACGTTGCTGACTGAACTTATCTCAAACTCAGTTTGAGATAAGATTTTTTTTTTCAAATGCTAGAAAGCAGTTCTGGATATTTTATTAATATGATTATCAAAACTTAGATCATTGTCCAAAATGATTCCAAGGTTCATGACTTGCTCACTGTGTTCCAGCAAAAGGGATGATAAATATGAACAAATATTCTGAATTTGACTTTTTGGAACAAACTAAAATATTTCCATCTATTTAGTTCTAAAGTGTTTCGAGACATCCAGGAGTTAATTAGATTAAAACAGCTCATTAATTTGTGAACAGAGCTTAGGCGATCAGAGGAAAATGATAAGTGCAGCAAAAAATCATCTGCATTGGGATGACAGGATTTACTGCGATACTTTTTGATAGTGGGAGCATGTAAAGGTTAAAGATTAATGCACCAAGAACAGAGCCTTGAGGAACCCCTGATTGATTTTTTATTTCTCCATATCAAAAATTGAAATAATTGAGAATCAATTGCCTTTGAATTAAAAAGTCATAATCTTGAGTGTTGAAGGCAACAGCGAGATCAACTTGAGGCCATTATACACTGAGCATGGTGCAAATAAAGTGAAATGAAATTTGCAAACTTGTCGTGTAACATATTTACACTCTGAAAGCATTACGTTTGTGTAGAAAATTCATTTTAAAAAGCAGGGGAAAAAAGGAAGTCAACATCAATCGATGAAGACCTGGTCCTGATGTTTCTAAACATGAAAAGTAAAAAAAATTATTAGATTTTGATTTGATCTATTACTCTGCTACCTTTTGCATTTCATGGTTTGAGGATGAATCTGTATCACGGCCACTTTCGTACAAATTTCAGGATGTCATTTGGGCAGTTTGAGGTCTTGTTGGCATAGCTGGGTACACATCTGAGGAGGCAGAGACATCATTTCAGAGAGCCGGTTATTACAGAGCATCTCACTGCTTTTTCTGAGGTAAAACAGCTAGCACCTGTTGCCAGATGCAGTGATTTGATTGGTCAGATCCATTTGTTTGCATCACAAATCAGAAATATCGAGCTAGGTTAGAAAAAAATAAATGTCGCAAATTTGTTCAGTAAAATTACACAGTTGGTGTGAACAGTTGCATTAAGAACAGGTGAGTCAGAAAAATATTCACCAGTTTGCAAAGGCCTTAAGACTGAAAGTTTCTGTGAGTTGCCTTTTCTGTTCAGGTTATTAAAGACTTAAATAAGAGTGTTCTGATTGTGTTCTGATTGGTTTTGAAATCTGATTGGTATTTATCATAAATACTGTGAGTTAAAAGATATTTATTTGATTGTTAATAAACATTTTTGGGAGATTTTATTCTAGGACAGCGGTCCTCAAACTCCAGGCTGGTCTGTGAGTCGTTTGGTACCGGGCTGTAAGTGTTGAGACTCGGGTGTGAAATTTATGTTTTTCAGGTTTTTTATCGGTTTTTATCATTATTTTTTTAAATTGTTTTTATTGTTAACTCGGTTTCCTTGGATCTTTTCCCATGTATTATGAATAAATCTTTTTTTTTTTTTTTGGTACTGGTACTGGTTTTATTTTGTTGTATTTATCCGTGACACCTTAAAGGCCGGTCCGTGAAAATTTTGTCGGACATAAATCGGTCCTTGGCGCAAAAAAGGTTGGGGACCGCTGTTCTAGGACATATTAACTCTGTGCCAAGCAGTCACTTGTGAGCTAAAGAAAATACACACCTAGTTTAAACAAAAAAAGTAAAATTAGATTTTACTTGTCAAAAATGCAGTATTATTGGCTTTAGGTCAGAAAAAACAATGAACAAATACGAAAAGTTCTAACAGTAAAGTAAAAAGGTACATTTTTGTCCAGATAACATTAGCATTCTGCTAACATATGCTATCTGGTCAGTTGAGTATTTATGACGGGACTTTCTACCTTAATACAACACATCTCCATTTATAATGACAAAAGACACTGTGAGTGCAGCTAAAACAAAGGGTGGCCAAGAAGACTGTTGCTCATGATCCATGAAGTTAAAATAGTGAATGCTATTGGTACTGGAAGTTAATATCCTAATATAGCTGAAAACCCCATAAATATAAAGGTTTTGTTTTTTAAGTAAACATGAGATGCCCATGTTGTAGGTCCATTCACATGATTAGAAGCTAAACATCCACATGGCAAGATTTTTTATCATGGAGGAGGAATTATGTCAGTATCTTGTTGATGACACGATATCTGTAGCTGTTACGGTAGTTGATAAGAAAAGAACACCAACAAAAAAGATTGGGTATGTGTGCTGACGGTGTCAAAATATCAACAGCAGAAACCCACACCCAAGCAGTTGTGTGTGAGAAGGAAAGAACAACGGTGGTTTATCTCTAAGTGAGCCGTAGTAGATGACGGCATCTGGATCTGATCAATAATAGATGAATGACACATGCCAACCACTGTATCCCTACCACTCTGGAGAGACACCAGTCAATCCAAATGTGTGTGTATCTAAGCATTAATGTGTGAATGCAGCAGTGAGATCCCTCTGAGACAATTCAAAGCTAAGAGAAAAAGAGAAAAGTAATAGAGAGATAGATAATTAGACAGACAGAAGGAGGGAGGGTGAGGTGAAGTGACGGGGAGAGCGCCGTGATTTTCCCATCAGGTGGAGAAGTCAAAGCCAGCTTGTGTTGGTGCAACGGAGACTGGAACAATGACTTCAAGAGCAGCGCGCAGCAAAACCACATTAATTATTAGAGAGGAGCGATCAAAGCACAACTGTGACATGAAATAAATGAATTAAAGCTGGAAAAAAATATCGCCATCTGGACAAAGGGTTTCACATCCCAGAAACAACTCACTGCTCAGATGCCTGGCTTTGTTTTTTGCCCCTTTTTTAAAATCCATTTTCACTCATCAGTTGAATACTTGTACAATATGTAGACTGAACAAACATTTTCTTGTATTTATATCACTCACTGGTTGGAAATGTTGTAGTTCATTTTAGTTTCATAAATAAAATACACTTTGTCTACTTAAAGAATTGTTATTTAAGACGACCGGCCTTTTCGTGTTCACTTTTAGCTCACGGCTGGAGTCAGAGCAACTGTTGGCCTACTTTGACATAAAGAAAAGCAGGTGTTGTCTTTGTCCAGATTTGAAAGCAACCACTCCAAAGGTTACACTGTGCATCTTAAGCTCACTGAGGAACAGCGGACCTCATACGCTTATGGAACTGGTGTGAGGGTCATGGGAGTTTATGCATCCAGTCTAGACATGTAATGTGGAATTGGAGGAGGCTTATGCTCATGTGCCCTCAGAGACCCCGCTGAGGGAAATTTGGAACCGTGAGATTTCAGGGCATGTGTTACATGCTATCCAGTCCTTATATGAACTGTGTATGTTTTCAGTTGGTCTTGGGCTCAGCTAAGTTGCCCCTCGCTGGTGCTGTTTCTGATTTTCATGTATCTCAAACCCAGGCTAGGTGGCAGAGAGTTGCTGCCCCAAGCAAAGAGGTTTAAGTACTTCTGTATCTTGTTCAGAAGTAGCGTAAGATGAACAATATGATCTGTGCAGCATCAGTAATGTTGGCAATGGTGTGTTATAGCAAATAGCTGAGAGCTGAGGTGCAAGTTGAAGCTTTCAATTTACCAGTTCATTTACGTTCCATTCGCTATGAGCTCTGGATAGAGACCAAAAGAAGATCTTTGAGGTTCCTGTACAAGGGGCTTAGGTGCAGCCTTAGACATCCAGCAGTAGGAAAAAAGTACAAGCAGAACTGCAACAATAACTTGTTGAAGTTCTGCGCAATCTATGATCCCTCCGTAATCACGGTGCTGTGATTTTTGGGGGGAGGGGTTTGTTTTGTTTTTTGCATGCATGCATAGTATTTGAATACAATTCAGCATACAGTCTAGTGTATTGGTCGGTTCCTTTTCCTTTTTTTGGGACATGAAACTGCTATTTCCTGTTGTATTCCGCTTTTGTGCACAGTATCAGTATCTTTACTGGTATTCACCTTCCATGTAACTAATGAAAATAAATTAATTTAATTTTTAGATAATGTTAAGCTCTTCCTTTAAATCCTTTACTGTTGCCCTAAAGACCTTAAAGGCTGCAGTTTAGCAGGAGCATGTGATTACAGACTGTGTGTGTTTGAAAACATAGATGGCCACTTTCTCTGTCTGCAGCTCTGGCTGGCCAAGCTGGTGTGATGTTGTCTTCCTGTTTCAGCTCCTCCACTTGGTTCTGGCACGTGTCCCCTTGCTTCTTTTTTTCCAGCTATTTCACTCTTTCCCTAGCTCGCTTTCTCTCTTTTCTCTCTCACCAACATGGGCACTGCTCCCTTCCCTGACCATCTGGGCCTCTCCTCCGCAAAAAGTGTCTGTGTTATTATTATTTATTGTGCACAAACCAACAGGCTTGTATGAGGTGGAGTTTCAGCACTGTTTTCTCCTCAAGAGGGCATATATGTCTATGTCTCTGTTAGTGTGTTTGCGATGTGTGTGTGTGCGTGAACTGTTTGCGAGTCTGTGTCAGTAGAAGGTTCTTCCTTCGCCAGGTGGACAGCTGCTACTTAGTAGCCTTATAGCCCAGCCAGAAAAGTCAGGGATAGAGAGATGGCAGCCTTAACTCTTAATGTGCCAACACATTGCTTAAAGTAGACGGTTTTACTCTACTTTACTTTACTCACTAAAACTTGCTCAGTAAACAAGCTTTGCGTATATTGTAGATGCACATATATATACACATTGTACAATGCTTGAATCCCTGTGTGTGATTGTATACACTGTGTATGATCTACATCTGTATGTTTCTGAGCCTGGCAGTCAGATTTAATACTCTTATTCATCCCTGCGGCCCCGTCTTTGTCTAGTCCTTAAATGGAGGTTAAGTCGCTTCAGTACAAGCCTGGATGAGCTTAATCAAACCATTAGGGTCCTGAGCCCCAAGGAGCATCTCATCACCTCCTACTGAGATCTGCTTTAAGACATGGTGGCAGTGGGAAACCTCCGGATTAGATAGGCTCTCAACGACTTAGCGATCTCCCTCTAGCTTCCACCCCTCTCTCTGCTCTCTCACACTTTATCTGATTCGGTTAAAAGCACTTTCTTCTTTCCTTTTAAGAGTCCTAGAGTAAATGCAACCAAGCAAGTGCAAAGTACAAACATAGCATAATAAACTTCATTCAGAACCACTGTAGACAAAAGTGACTGATTTCCATCTGTAGTCATATTTAGTTATATTTGGTGCCAAAGGGCCACTGACCACTGGCCAGAGGAGGGGAGAGCAGCAGCAGCACCACTGACAGCTGATATGGCACTGACAGGAAAAGAGGAGATGGGATGGAGGTGGGTTGCAAAGTGGCTTGCAGATACATTTGCCAAATGTGTTAAAGGGTATCTGCAGAGCCATCACCTGAGGTAACCAGGCACTGACAGTGGACCGATCTACTGAGACTGAAGCTAAGCGTGCCTGAATAAACATTATGCTTTTTTATTATTATGTTCGCTGCCTACCATTAAACTAGACTTTAATGCTGGTAGACTGAGGAGAGACTTGTTATATGGAATGACCTCCAGACATCCCAGAAAGTATCCTCCTGTCCTTGAGTATTCAGTGTTCCCTCTTTCCAACAATTTGGAACAGTGAGCTTACCCAGCGTGATTCTCTGCTCCAGTTTTCCATGGGCCCTAACCTTAATTGATTTCACGTACTACATAGAACAGTGGATTGTCTTCCTGAGTGTTCTTTTATGGTCAGTGTCCAAATGAGGGGCAGTTACAATGCTTGTTTTGTCCCTGGCCTCTTTACTTGGCTGCTTGCGTTTCAGTGTTCTTGCTTTGATAAGCAGCATCAGAACGCATTCTTCCATGTCCCCATGGGATGATGGGTATTAGTGTTTTCCGAAGAGTCTGGAGTCCACTTCCTCTGTAGCCTTCGTCCAAGGGGGAGAAGCGTGTCAAAATTCTTCCCCTCAGTCTGACTGATGCTCCATGTTAAAAGATTAGAAACACTGGCTTAATTTGAAGGGAGAGCTTTGGAAATATCAAGAAGAGGCCATCCTCCCCTGTGTTTAGCTTGTAGGAAGTGGATAGAGATATACTCCATTGTAAATCTTTCACCGTGACATTTGTTTAAAAAAAAAAAAAAAGCTGGGAGAGGGAGAAAGAAGGAAATAGGACATATTCTAAAGCCTTTCTGTTTTGCAGGATTTAAACAAACGCAAAAAAAGGGATAAAATCGGCTTAGACTGCTGAGACAAGTACATCTAAGAGAATGCACAAAAGGAGGGGTGTAAATGGCGGATTCTTCCCTGCTAAAAACTTATCAAGCACAGGCTTTGTGCTCAATCCATTTAAGTGAGTCCCTAACACGCCCCTATTGTATGCCTTTAATGGTCGAAAAGTGACTTGTGCAGGGCTATCGCCTCTTCATGGGGATTACAGCTAAGTGCTTAAGTTGTAGTGAAACCCGGATTTACTGATGGCAAAGAGAAAAGAGCAAGAGAGGGAGGGCAGGAAAAGGACCCTTACCAAGGATTTGTGTCAGGATCGTGCTGTTCCCCTCATCTGTCTGTGGCAGGACAACTGCTCCATGCAAACCAGCACGCAGGCGCACACATGTAGCAATGCTTTCGCACAACACTCTGTTATTGTGCATGGTTTTATTTTCCTTGTCATCCCTTTCCATTAGTCCCTCTCACTTTCTCTCTCTTGCCCTCCCCATCTTTCTCCCTTGCCCTCTCTCACTGTCATCCCTTTTTAATTAATTTCTAGCTGTGCTCCCGTATGAGACTTGGCCCTAGAAGTGTGTACTCCTGCAATTTCAGCCCTCATCTCCTATGGCTGCCAGAAAATGACTCAATGCTACTTACTTTTCAAGAAGTAGAGGTAAATAAGGACCATCAAAAAAAGGCATACAGTTTGTTTTTTTTTAAATGCGCACACTAATTACATTTAACAATTCTTAATTCAACTTGTGGCACAATAAGACAATAAACAATGGTTTATAGAAAATGCGTGAAAGGTACTGCTTTGTGCATTCAAAAATTGACGGCAGTAGTAGTTTAAAAAGTCTAAATGCTGTCTTGGGAAGAACTCCATCATAAATATGGATCCGATGGTCAAACAGTTGGAGTTAGGAGTCTGTGTCTGACAACCTCAAAGCCAACTTCACGGAGCAACTGGCCAGATGTGCAGAAGTATGAAAGCTGGCAGGGTTTGGACTTCACTCTCTGGCTGTTTTTTTTTTTCAAACTGCTTAATATTTCTGCTACTTAAGTTAGCAAGTACAGAAATATGACTTAATTTACTGCTTTACACAACCTGTTAGTTGTTACACAGAGTTGGCGATTTTCTCAAATTGTTTATTCAGATTCATTGTAACTGGCCCAGCAAAGCCTGAGATGCTGCTGACTTTTTTGTACAGTATGGTCCAAAATCCTGGAATCTTACATGTTACACAATTTAAAAAGTGTGTCTTTTAATATTTGTACCTTTCATGCACTCCGGACTTTAAGTTCTAACCAGAAACGCTTAGGACATCTTTGTAGCTGTTTTTTGACATATAAACCACTGAGTGTCACTTCAAAACATTAAATAACCTGATTTAACTTGCATGTATCAACAAAGAAAATGAGCTCCTGTCATCAACGGTGAAGCTTAGAAAGCACTATCACTTTCAGATATGAGCAATATGATACACATACATTTCAAAAGGAAGAGGCCATGATGACACAGACGACAGACGAATGTCCAAGAGAAAACGCGTCTCCTTGAGCATTGTGTGTTTGTGTGTCCTTTCCCTGAGCTAACAAACTGTATGAAGGTAAACTCAGGAGCACCTGCCCCTATTGTCATGCTCTCACCCACCCACACTCGCACACCTTTCCCTTGAGCATACAACACCCAATACTGAGTAAAGATGAAGAAAGGGCCAAGCCCTGCATGAGGCAAAGGCTACCTATTCAAATAAAGACAGTGAACGTTTTGTCTTTTCTCTCACTAAGCCTTGATATGTTCCTCAAAGCCACTGGGGCCCATTGTGTGCCTCAACCTTTGTTGTCTTGTGTTTAAGCGGGGTGATTATAAAGATGATGATGATGGTAATGATGACGGCGATGGCAGAGGCTTAAGGAGAAGCAGCTGCCGAGGGGATGAGAGAAGCGCAGACAATCAGCCTGTTTACTCAAGAAAAGGTACACTTTGGACGTTCAAAGTGGTGCCTGCTGAATGGTGACTGACTTGCGTGTGTGTGTGTATATGTATGCCTTCATGTTCGTCTCACACACTCTGCAATTACTACTTCAGGTGGATTTCTCTTCACCTTCTGTTTGCCATTTAACTGGGGGCTTGTGTATAAAAACAAAACAAACTAGAGGACTATGACACAGTAACTGAAGTAGTGTAATTGCTTTAAACATATTAATACATATCTAACATAGTATTATGGTTTCTGTGGTTTTACAATATTATGGGAATATTACCTGTGTAAATAAAAGGAATGTTGACAAGACATAGAACTTTTACTCAGTTATTGCTTTGTGTGATTCTTAAAGGAGAACAACTTAATTTTTCATTTTGTTTGTTTTCTCACTGTAAGCTGTATTCTGCTGCTGCTCTACTTTTTGAAATTAACTAACACTGTGCTCGATTGTAGCGCTTCTTAAAGTGACAACTGTCACATTGCACATGGCTTAAAGGTACAGTCAGTCCTTTTTTGATGCTGTTTAAAAGAAACAAATTGTGTTAAACTTATAAATATAGAATACAGCATACAATTATGTCTTCCAACAAGTCGATTGTTGAATCATAAACTTAGAATTAATCCATCCATTGAAGTGTGCATCAGTTTATACAAGCTGCATAAACATGCTTATTTATTTCCAAAATTATTGCAATTGCTTATTGGCAGCAGGTTAAACATGCGATCCTCCCTTCTCCGGGCAGCTGTCAACGAGCTAGCTTAGCTAAACAGTTGGTTATAAGATAACATTATGCCAGCTAATGTTAAGCTTGAGTAAAAAATAAAAATCACACTTTCCGTCTGATAAACAGTTTTTGATTATGTTCATTAGATTCATTAGAGTTTATTTAAGAGTCCAACAACGTCACATTCACGTCAAAGAAAGCTTTTCTGATGCCGGCTAACAGCAGCTAACAGAGACTAACAGAAGCTAACTGAAGCTAAAAGCAGCAAAAACAGCAGCGGTTACCAAGAAAAAAGTTCAGCATATCCTTAACAACTCACCTCAGTATCACTGTCAATGGAGAGAAGTGAGCTTCACTGACTCATAGACTCATATCAGACTCCTTTCAACACGTTTCACAGGATCCTCCACAGTAAATAGACGTGAACAGCAGCTCAGGTAAACAGCAGCCTCACAGCCTACACTCGCTACAGATGAACAACAGCCAGAGTTGTTTGTCTTACATGTTTATAGTTTTAAATGTTGATAAAAGTTATTCTTTTGTTTGACTGTCATTGTCTGACTTCACAATAAAGCCCATTCCAGGCACTGAATATGTGGCATCAGTGGATTTAGTGGAAACTATTAATGAATGTGACAAGAATCTCAATAACCCTTCAACACCCGTTCTGTCACATAGACAAGTTCTTTTTTGGGGCAATTTTTTTTCTTTGTCTAGCTACATGTTTGTAGATGATGTTTCTCTATAATGAAGCAGTACAACAAAGCCTGTTTAAATTTTGAAAGTGTTTTTTTTTTTTCTTTCTTTCTTTTTTGTTGTTGTTTGTTTTGTGCAAATGCCTATAATCCCATGTTAAGACATTCATCAACCTGCTGTGACTTCTCCATTTGTGGTGGCATGACCCGCTCTCCTATCTTAGAGCCTGTTTCCAGGATTTGCTGTCCCCTCATCGTAGCAACAGTGATATTTTCGCCCTACTTAAGCTCCAGATGCTGAGAGGTTCCTTGTACTGGCACTGCTGCAAAAAGGCCAAAGAGGTTAATGCACCCAGGGAGGGAGAAGCAACCAGCTGTTGGCCTTCTACTGTTTAAAACCACCTCCCCTCCATCTATCCATCCCCTCTCTCTTCCCTGCTATCCTATTCTCCCTCCTGCCACCCCTCAAAGGAAGAAAGTGCAGGCAATAAAAAGCGCTCAAATGTTAAAACATCTGCTGGGAGCATTTCAGGACGACCAAGAGCGTCTTAACTCCTCCTGAGTAACAATATGAGACCATTTTCTGGGCAGGGGCGACAGGGACTTAGAAAGAGATAAGAGGAGATAATGGCTGGATGGAGGACTTGGGGGCTGCAAATGTACAATCAGGAGGTCCGGGTGGAGATGGGGGTAGAGAGGGAGGTGCAGGAGGGAGAAAAGGAGGGAGGAGGAGGGTCTTGGGGGAACAGAGGAAAGTGGTTTGGTAAACAATGGCTTTGCATTAGCATGATAATCTGAAACATGCCTTTATTTAGATAAAGATGTAGGTTACACTGGGGGAGGAGGGTGTTTTTATTAACACGAGTGTGTTCAGCTGTATGCATCTCTGTAAACATATGTATGCATGCATTGCAAACATGAGAAATGCACTGATGTACAAAGGGACTCCTGTCCATGGATGTATGGACATGTAGCTAACACTTGCTATTGCAGAGTTACTACAGCTCACAGCAGTTTACCAGTCAGTGAAACTGTAGTTTGCAAGTGTTACAAGAAAAAAGACTGTTGAGTTTATGGTTATTACAAAAATAATATTTAATGCACACACATAACCACAATAAATGTCTTTGGTTTCCTGCTTGCTGTTCTATTCATCCCTCTCTCAAACTTATGTTTATGAGATTTATTTGCATGACAACTATGTTTCTCACAAGTGAGGTGTGTGTTGTAAACATATAGAAAGTACCGTATAAAGATTTAAAATATCATGTCACATTTGACCTCTGACTTCTCTTCAAGGTCAACAGATTGAGCTGAAGAGCTAACTAATAATAATGCTATTTAGCGCTGTTTAAAAGCTGTTTCTTACTTCTAGTGTTTGTATTGACAATACATCGCCATATAGGGATTAATATATAGGGATTTTAAATTTCAAGTTACTTTGAGCGTCTGACCTCTTCGTCAAGGTTAAAGGTCAAACCTTCACATAATGTCTTTTAAGTTTAAAACTTTGCTTAAAATTCTACTGACTTCATTTGTATTGGAAACATTTGTGAAATTCTCCTGTTATATGGGGATTCTAAAGATCACATTACAGTTTGCATGTAAATTCATGTCACCTTTGACCTCTGATCTCACTTTTACATTTCACATCTGCCTTTCTTTCAAGTTGATCCCAAGATGCATGTATCTTTAAAAAAAAGTATTGTGAAAAGGTAAAAATATACTGCTGTGTAATATTATAGAATCAGCTCAAGTTATTGAAGTCCAGTTATCTTTAAATAATACCGATTATCCATTACCTACTCCTGGATAATGTTTGTGTGATGAAAGTAAAAAAAATCATTTTTGAATTTTGGGCAGTTTTTATAAAGATCAAACTAAACAATGAGACAGTGAACTGGAAAAGCAGGAACTTTTTTTGCAGTGTAGCCACCAAGCAGCGACACTAATTTTAAAGCCTTGTTACATTTCATAATAAGGCTTTAAGATGGCATACACACATGCACTGGTGTTTCATGTCCTCATCGCATGCCCTTGTCATGTACACTGAAAGTGAGAAGTAGCAACAACTGGCTTTACTGTGTCTTGGATGTACAAGACAGATGTGGAATTTTGAGGTTGCGTCTTCTCTTTTAAGTATCCGTTCCGTCCACTCTGACGCCTATGTGGCGCGCGTGTGAGTGTGCATATGTGCTAATGGAGTCTAATTGGATAAATCTGTGTTATACTTTAATGTGTGAGTGGTGTGAAAAATGTGTGTGCATGTGTCAGTCAAGGCGCCACTCACCCTGATAAAAGCCCTTTGACACTCAGCTGTTTAACAGCTCAAACTGTCTTTGCTCAGTGGATTAATCGCACATACACACTGACACACATACACACACAGCTTCGGTGACCTCCACAATACCTCCAACACACCCCTCCCCAATTTAACAAGGAATAACTCGTGAGTATGCGCGCGTGCGTGTGTTTATGTGTGTGCGTGTGCAAACTGGAGCATTTACACACAGATCCATTGGCCTGCTGAGGGCGTCCTTCTCCGTACGGCCCCGTTCTCTCTGCATTTTAACACTGTGGTGACAGGTGCTGGTCCAAGAGACAATGGAGCTCCTCCAGAGCTGGCAGCCAGCACACCAGAGACAGAAACAGAAGAGGCAATTGTAACTCTGTGCACAGGAGAAGCATAATAGACACTTTCCTAATGTATTCTTTCTCTGCAGTTTTGCCTAAATTCAAAGGTGAGAATAAGAGGTTTGAAAAAGGTGAAAAAGGAGTTTAAGACACCGTGGCATTGAGAAAGAGACTAAGGGAACTTTAATGCTACAAAGAAAAGGAGAGGCAAGTAAAAGAAAAAAGGAGCATGAAAGATACGGAGCTACACCCTGCTCACGGTTCTTTCAACTCTAAAGGAGACAAAAAACTGTTGAAAGTTTTCAGCAAGTCTTTGATTCCACCAGTTTGCAATGTGACTCCTCGTGAGCACAAAAACGAGATGTCAAAGCACTTCTCTTTTTTTAACGCCTTAACCACACAATACAAACTGCTGCTGCCAAATTGGATTCGATTCAACATGCTTGGTGGTTTCTGGAGTGTATTTTTAGTAATAGTGTAATGTATGTTTCCTGGGTGAGTGCATATACAAATATAAATTTCCATTTGGCCCGTGGTCTGTTCAGAGATGCAACCCCTCACCCATTAAAATCCTTGGAAAGCATTGCTCATGCACAGAGGCACTCAGCATTTGTTTTCGAATGTGAGCCAATTTTTTTTATTTCCATGTGTTTTGGTGAGAGTCTAACATGTTTCCAAAGCTGATAAAAAAAATTTCAGAAGCGCAGCTCCTTTATGGACTCAGCCAAGACTTTACCTGCTACTTGCATTTACCACAAACTCTTTAAATTCTGTCCAAAGCCAAATGTTAGAAAATGGGTACAAACAACATAATGAGTAGCTGGTATCCCTATTTATACAGCTATTTCTATAACCCTCTAAAATTACATCTTATTCTGCCTAATACTGAGCAATGATGTACTAAGAGACCTGGACACAAGATGGAAAAAAGCTCAGTGACACATACTCTGAAAATGTTTTGCATAATAACTGGATGTTCCACATAACTGCAAACAATTCAGCTCATAGAGCTGTAATAGTAGCATTTTTAATCATTGACGTCATAGGGCATATAAGACCAGGATTCCAGTCAGCCGAGACAATTTACTTTGGGTTTAAATAAAATATCAGTAAATACATATATCTTCTAGATTTTAAAAATATTATTGAATTAAATAGATCAAATTCTACTGTATAAAAATGTAATTTCTGTTGTGTTAGCCCTGCGACAGGCTGGTGATCTGTCCAGGGTGTACACTGCATCTTGCATTATGGCAGCTGGGATAAGTGCCAGCTTTACTGCGACTCTGAATTAGATAAGCATAAGAAAATGGATGGATGGATAATTTAACTAGGTATTTATCCCCATTATATAGCCACTGATGATTCTGATGATTTTGTGCAGTAAAAATGCTTTTGGAGTCAATATGATGAATGTGGAACTTAGTAGTAACACATTTGGCTGACAAAATCGCAGTAGAGCCTAGTACTATTCTTGAGGGCGTTATGAACGGCTTACCATTTAAGGATTGGACAATAATGATTGGATCTAAAAAAAAAATGAAAAAGATACTTCAAAGAGTTGTAAAAAATCAGTTAATGTTTATTTACGTGGTGCCAAATCACAACAATAGTTGTTTCAGTGCTAGTTCTACTGCAAGGTAAAGACCCAACAGTTGGGGACTGGTGTTCCCAGCAATCAGATGATCCCTGAAGAACAAGCACTTTGCAACTGTGGGAAGGAAAAACTCTCTTTTAACAGGAAGAAACCTCCTGTTAAAAGAGAATTTTAAAAAATTTCTGGCAATACAGGGAAAATTATTCTAAAATTACAGAGTGGTAAAATAAATCAATAAATACGAGTCACAGAAAAAATGTTATGTTATATACAGCAGTAAAACCTTCGAATGCTTTCTTAAGAATCTTGTATATAAGAAAGCTACTTTCTGCTCCCTTATTCATAAGGGGTCGCCATAAACTTTCTTAAAATGTAATCGTTTTATTACATGTAGCGCGTGGGATTCATTGTGTATTTTCTATTTTTGTCCATCTTGTGATATTAACTGTAGCTTGCATTCGCATGTGTGTGTGTGTGTGTGTGTGTGTGTGTGTGTGTGTGTGTGTGTGCGGTTGAGGAGGATACCAAAGTGTGTGTACTTGGCATGTCAGTGGGCGCCAGGTGCAAGGCTGGGTTGTAATCACGAGTATGACTTCTGCTCATGACAAACAGGGTCTCTTTCTCATCTCTCCAGGGGCCACTGTTTCCTGGTACTCTTTGTAATGGGAGGAACACGACATCACAACAACAAAGAGGATCAAACAGTGGTCATTCGCTGAGTCAGGATTAAGAAAAACCACCAGTCAACACAAAACATGCGTGACTGAAGGAGGTCATTTAGCGGCGCGAGTTCTGGCTAAAGGTAGCAATGGAAAGCAGGTGTCGAGAATATCGTATGAGATCGTTTTCTATGTGGAACACCTGCTTTATAGCTTGGCAATGTAACACTTAACGATTTCTTGCTCAAATCTGGCATGCAAAAATATCCACAGATCAATTTTTTTTCTGCCACTGCTTTGTTTGTCTGTTTTCCGACTTTAGCTCGGGAAAACTTGTAGATAAGATCTGACTCAATGCATCTGACCGTAATTTCAATCGTATATCTAACACCAAAGCCTGTACTTTTTTGTTTTCTTTCCAGAATTCCCCGTCCAGCCTGTGATAACCTACCATCAACCCGCCCCTACCCCTGCCTTGTGGGACAGGAAGTGAAGCAGCTCAGACGTACTGTACGGTCCCTCGCGTCTGGGCCGGAACCAGGATGTGTTGCTAGGCGCAGGGATGATTGTGTCAGCACTTGCTGGCCGCTTCGTTTCCTTACAGGTGATCTCCTGAATGGACAATGACAGATATACGTTTCCTGCTATTTTTCACTTCTGCAGGAGGGGATCAGACAAACACAGGACTCTGTGGCCATGGGGCCACCTACATAAGCAAGAAAGCAGGCTCCTAAAGTTAGCAGAACTTCAAACCAGCAGAGACAAAGACACAATCAGCCAACCAGCCACGAGACCTCGCAGTGACCCCGTGACCTCAGATTGTAGGTGGGTGTGGGGCCTGGTCAGTGGCGGCTTCAAATCCGGGAGATGGAGGGTAGATGATGAGGAAATATTGAGGAAGCCACTCTTGATTTCTGACGCGTTTGATGAACTCTGATGGATAGAAGGTCGAGGAGGATGAAAGGGGTACGGTCTGGCAGGGGGGAGGGGGGGGCAGGGGATGTGATGAGGAGTGGGGGGGTGGTGATGGCGTGTGGCAGGATAGCCGAGGTCATTCATTTGATTTATGAATTTTCAACTTTTTCTAATGGTGATAGACTGCAAAGTGTGCGGCAGGGAACGAGGAGGGGGGGCTCAAAGGAGGGACGGTCACGCTCTTCTGATTGATGACAGGGGTGATTAATGCCAAAGGATATTACCCCTTGGAAAAAGTGCTGGCCCCTCCACTAAAGTTGTGTTTTGCTACATGTCTGGCAGACGAGCGATTTGGCCTTCTTTGTTTTGTGATGACATTTTAAAGAGGGGTCATCTCTTGTTCGCAAGCAAGGAAATATGTTTTTGACTTGTGAAGAGTATTTTAGTCTAACCGGACTACATCAAACTTCCATAAAAATTGCAAGCTGGTTAGAAAAATCAAAAATAATCGATATAACGCAGAATCCTTTATTAGTTTACTACAATAAATATAAAAAGTTTTGTTTTGATGAGATTATCATTAAAATTGTTGTTAAAATAAAAATGTTACAACACCTTAATCTGCACATATCTGCTCCCTGCTGAAAGGCTGTGGTTTAAGATTAGCGCAAATCATTGAAATTATGTTAAATGCACAACAAGCAGCTAAATCCAGCAAACAAACAAATAAACAGTTTCCCCTCATTCATGCTGCAGCTCTTCAGGCTAGACAGTCAGTCTGGAGTCTCAAAATACAAACAATGCACCCGATTTTGTGATTTCTTCTCTTATTACAATAATCATGATGCTTATCTTGAGTGGCACAACTCAACCTTAATCTGTGCTTTCTTATATTCTTAGGAACATAATCCCTTTTTTTCCCACCTTTGTTGTCTCCCTTAATAGCATTTACTCTTCATGACATATGTAAAACATTTGTAATCCTTAATGTACATGAGTTTGTTTTTGCAAGCCAGGGCAATGCATGCAGACACATGAGGAAGCAACAGGAACCCCTCAGGTCAACCATGGTCTGGGACCTCTGCTCAGCCATCTTGTTCTCAGAGATCATAAATCATATGAAATCTACCGGTTCCGCTCTTCTTCAAAGGCCTTTGTTTTACAGCTCCGGCGCAGAGGTTATCAGCAGGGCAGCAGCAATAGTGTGTATAATAGACCTACTTACACCCCCTGATAAGATACAGTGACACTCTCACTTTTGGCTGTCAATAAAACAAGGGAATAAGGGTGTTTTTTCAGGCTTTGAATTATATCTCATCAGCGTGACAGCAGCACCGCTTTCTGATGCCGACGTGTCTGCCAATGTAAACTGCGGAAGAATCGTTTGGGTTCCTGTCTGTGAGTTTCTACGACTGACCCTGTCTGGGTGATTAAATAGCTCTGTGCTGCGGGCTTCGGCTCCATCATCCTTGGCTGGATCAGAAGGTTATACACCCGGCCGTGTACAGTAGATATTGATGCTGTCAATAAAAGTGCCTTGGAGTTATGTCACCCGACCAGACGCTCCAAGGTTAAGCGGTGTTAAGCACACCTTCTCCTCCTTGTTAGACGCTGTTGGTCCCAGTGTCAATCACACCATATGTCAGCCTCATTTATGTTTGCTTGTTTGCTCGCAATGACAACTTTTCTTGCTCTCACCACTGTACCCTCTCCTCCGCGCTATAACGCACACAACTAATCGTAGGTCACCCTCACGGTTATGCATGTGTTGAACCAAGGAGGAGAGGAGGGGTTGGGTTCAGGGCATCAACTATTGCTAATCACTACCACTATGGCTAACATTAGCCCTGTGGAAGTAGTAGCCTAGCAGCCGTGTGATCTCCAGCTAACCTTGCCCACGGGCCTCTTTTGTCTGCACGCCGCACACGGCTGGCTCTATCCTCTCTCTGTTATTGAGCGGGTTGGAGGGGGGCTAAATCAATGGCAAATCGCTGGCACTGTTCTCAGGACAGTGACCGAAGCCCAGTCTGTTAGCCCCCTTTGCTTCCCTTCCACCGAACTCCCCCTTTCTCCTGCCTCCCTCAGCCGGTCCTCCACCCCTCAGTCACCATCCCCCAACCCCTCCTGTCTGATTGACACTTGAAAGGTGGCCGAGGACGGGGCCGGAGGCGATGTTCCACGCTCTGGAACCCTCCGTGCAGGGGAACAGCTGGTGACATCTGCAGAGAGGCCCACAAAAGGCAGTTGAAAGCGTGCAATCGCGCCCCCTCCTTCTCTTCGTCCCTTGTCTCACTCACTCTCTCCTTCTCTGTCTCACCCTCTGTCTCTCTAACCCTGCTCACCCTCCTCGTTCTTTCTCTTTCATTCTCGCTGCTCCTGTCTCCCCCTCTCTCACTGCCTCAGATGTCCCCTCTATCTCCTAAGAGCTAGCCCTTTTGTCTAAAGCACTGATACAGGCACCCAAGCGCCTTTGAATCTCATGCTTTAAACTTGAAGAGCTTACGCTGGAGCATGTGTGTCTGTGCAAAAATAAAAAGGGGGGACGGAGAGAAAAAGAGGAAAAAAGAGGGGATGGAGAATGAACGGCTGTATGTTGTACAACAGCCAAACAGCAACACTTTTTTGCTCTTTAAAACAAACTCCCTCTAGTCATTTTATTTATTTATGTATCCACTTCTTCACTGAGCTTCCACCCAGTGTCTCTGTGTTTGATCTTCTTACATGGAAAACTATCAGCTGTACTGATATCCACGTGCACACGCCCAGTTAAAAGCTGCCTTTTAAGAGGTCCCATTGTCCCTGTTCAATGGCATTACCCTGGCTCAGCTCACAGTGAGTGCTTGGGAAGCGGAAGGGGGTATCGACTCCCGTTAAAAGAATCCAAACGCGTTCACTGACGAGACACACATCGCCCACAGGAATGTCAAACTTCCGACCCGTTCCCTGTCTGCCCCACTCCCTCCCTATCCATCTTTCTCTCTCGTCGCTTCATTTCTCTGTCCTAGAGTCAAAGGCTAACTCCATGCTATCTGTTCTCCAGTGTTTTTGAGATGTTTCAGTTACATGCATCTTTAAAAATTCATGCATAATTGTTTTGTCAGACTAAATTCCTGAATAATAGTTATCATATGGTTATCATATCAAATATAGTAATCCTTTGTTTTTATCATTAGCAAAACAAAATCCCCTAAAACGTTTACTGCCTATTTCATTTAGCCACACCTCACACTTCCAGCCTCCTCCTCTTTCCTCTCTCCATCTCTGTTACCTCCTCTCCTCCTCTAAGAATGTAAAGGAGAGGTCAAAAGGTCGGCGTGCTCCAGGTGCCCTCCTGGCATCAATATTTCAGAGCCGTGTGAATCCCTCCTTTCAGGGAGCCAGTCTCGCTGACTGAAGGTATCTTCAGGACCCAGGGGCTGGCTGACGGATGAGCACAAAGCGCCCGTCAAGCTCCAAGCAGCACCGCGGCATGCACTGTCCGTTTTAAGTGTGTGTTTGTGTGCATGTGAGCTTGTGTTGTGTGTGCGCAAGTGGAAGGCTCGGGCAGCTCCCCTGCGGTCTCCTTTGTTGGGCTAACCTGCTGTTTGAATGGAGTGGGAGCTGTGAGTGACAGAGGAAAGTGTAGCTGGCGGTAAAGTGAGATATTGACCTCTCAATCACCATGGAGGGTAAGCAGGAAAGTTAAGCGGTCAAAGCTTGCAGGTGAACATGCAGCGAGATCTATGTAGAACCCACCAACACGTCTGAAGCTCAGGCATGCTAACTGGAAAGTGTGAATAGGTGTTTATGCTTGCATGTGAAACTTGTGTCCGAGATTTTAAAAGTGACCCGTTCCCTGTTGGGTGAAGCAGCGGTGCACCCAGCTAGCAGGGTGCACTGTAACATGAAACAAGATTCCCCCCAATGATAATATTCAGTTTCAGCTCTGCCAGCGCGTCCTGTCTGCCCCTGTTCAGAGCCCCTCCAAGACAAAGGGGGAAGGAGCCTGGCGGGGGAACAGTAGCTTCTTGTTATTATGACATGTGGTAACATGAACTCCTTGGAAGACTTCTCCTGTCATCCCGACCTGAGGTCCTCTTTATTCCACAGGCAGGGGATGTGGAGGTCACAACCTCCTGGACAGATTATGTTGGAACATGCCGCGCCGTGTTGAAACTGACTTGAATAAGTTTATTGGCTAAGCCGGTGATGGCCCTTTGTGCGAACTCCCTTGGGAGGCTGAATACAGATTAGTCCATGGATTGACTATTCATATTGGATTGTACTTCACCTGAGTTTTATCTGACATCAGCCTACTTAATGTCTATTGCTTAGAACTTTTAAAGCGGAGGTTTAACCCAAAATCTAATGCACACATCTCTTGTCTGTAATGCCATTTATCCTTCTACTGGCTGTAGAAATGTCTGCTTTCGCTTGACTGTAATTAAATGTCTTAGCTTTAGCTTTGTCTTACTAAGTTAAGCCTGGATTTCAATACCTGTTTGATATTTATACAATTACATGGCCAAAAAAGTAAGCATTTGGTAAGATGCTACTCCCATTCTACTGTCTACAAAAGAAGCATGCAGCCAACGAGATTACCGTTCATTTTCCGGGTGGGCACTTTTTATGTTTACATCATGTCACAGTCATTAGCTACAATAAGGTTTGTGGATTTTTTTTAAGTAGCTTTGCTATGATTCCTGGAAAAGGACGTTACTGTTGAGCTTTCAGAGGTATTTTTGGCATTTGTAACACTACAAGGGCCTTTTAGGTAAGCAGTTAAGAAATGGACAGATAGATGGCTATACGAGGCAAGATAATATTTTAAAAAAAAAACTCATATGCATTTAAGTAAATAACAAATAGCACTACAGGTCAGAGGGAAAACATGTAAACTTCATTTTGGAGTGAATTGTCCCTTTTATTTTGAAATTTCAGCATGGCATGATGCCAAAAGCTATCTGCAGATTTTTTAGCCATTTTTTTAGGTTTCTGTATTTCTTCTTTTTAACTGAGATTAATGATGTGAATGAGACTTGATGTACAGTATACAGACAAAACTATTGGCCTACACGTTTTAAACTTTGAATTCCCTCCCATTGCCGCAGGTGTATAAAAATCAAGCACATTTGTCTTTACAAGCATTTTTAAAGCCAGACTTTACAAACGCTTGCAATTCAATTCAATTCAATTCAATTCAATTTTATTTATATAGTGCCAAATCACAACAAATGTCGCCTCAAGGCGCTTCATAGATACAGAGAAAAGCCCAACAATCATATGACCCCCTATGAGCAAGCACTTTGGCGACAGTGGGAAGGAAAAACTCCCTTTTAACAGGAAGAAACCTCCGGCAGAACCAGGCTCAGGGAGGGGCGGCCATCTGCTGCGACCGGTTGGGGTGAGAGAAGGAAGACAGGATAAAAGACATGCTGTGGAAGAGAGACAGAGATTAATAACAGACATGATTCAATACAGAGAGGTCTATTAATACATAGTGAGTGAGAAAGGTGACTGGAAAGGAAAAACTCAATGCATCATGGGAATCCCCCGGCAGCCTACATCTATTGCAGCATAACTAAGGGAGGATTCAGGGTCACCTGGTCCAGCCCTAACTATATGCTTTAGCAAAAAGGAAAGTTTTAAGCCTAATCTTAAAAGTAGAGATAGTGTCTGTCTCCCGAATCCAAACTGGAAGCTGGTTCCACAGAAGAGGGGCCTGAAAACTGAAGGCTCTGCCTCCCATTCTACTTTTAAATACTCTAGGAACAACAAGTAGGCCTGCAGAGTGGGAGCGAAGTGCTCTAATAGGGTAATATGGTACTACAAGGTCATTAAGATAAGATGGGGCCTGATTATTTAAGACCTTGTATGTGAGGAGCAGGATTTTGAATTCAATTCTGGATTTAACAGGAAGCCAATGAAGGGAAGCCAAAACAGGAGAAATATGCTCTCTCTTTCTAGTCCCTGTCAGTACTCTTGCTGCAGCATTTTGGATTAACTGAAGGCTTTTCAGTGAGTTTTTTGGACATCCTGATAATAATGAATTGCAGTAGTCCAGCCTGGAAGTAATAAATGCATGAACTAGTTTTTCAGCGTCACTCTGAGACAGGATATTGCACATTTGAGAATGGGACATTTATGATACTTTAATAGGATGCCACCATTGCAAGAAGTCTGTGAAACTGTGAAATTTCTTCCCTGCTAGATATCCCACGATCGACTGTAAATGCTATTATTACAAAATGGAACCACAGCAACTCAGCCACAAAGTAGCAGAGCAAGTAAATTTACAGAGTCACTGAGGACTGAGACGCACAGTACGTGGAAATCACCAGAACTCTGCTAACTTTGTCACCACAGACTTCCAAACCTCCTTTGGCATTAAAATCAGTGCTAAAGCTGTGCACTGGGAGCTTCATGGCATGGGTTTCGGCGGCCAAGCATCTCCTGTAGGTGTACCAAATGCATGCAGTAAACGTGCCAAGCATTAAATCGTAGCTATGAAACAAATGGAAAATTTTATCTTATCGATGTCAAGGCTGATCATCAACACGAACATCTTGTTGGAAAGCCAGTAAGGGCTGCAATAGGCTCCGATTTCAATTTAAAAAATCTTGTTGGTGTCAAAGTAAAGACATAATCAAAGTATATTTGTAAAAGTAAATTTAGATGATAAAAAGTAAGCATTTGTCTAGATGTTTACATGAGATCATAAGTCTATTGCTTCCCTCACAAGTCCTAGAAAACCTGTTATAAAACATGTGACGCATTTAAGCCTCGACGCTTTTTTTTTTCTCCTGCAGGTCAGTCTGCCAGACAAAAAGAGTCGCTGACACTTGGCTTCTGACAAAACCGTGTTATTTTTAAAGTCCTGTTTTGTTGCACTATTAATATTCTCACTCTGTAGTCCACGGCAGGGTTCAAAGGCGCACGCCACAGCGTAGGAGATGACAAGTCTGCTGTGACGCTGGGCGAGCCAAAAAAGTGACAGCAATGTGGCCACTCTCTCTTGTTAACGAAATAAATAAATGTGCTCTGAAAAGCCAATAAGCGGCGGGCGGGATGCGGAGCCAAGGATCGCTGCGTCAAAAACAACTGCTCCAGCCATTAATCTCTCTAACTCTCTTAGCTCCCCTTCTCACTTTCTCTCTCTCTCGCTTTCTCCTCAGAGAGAATTACTGCCATAGATGTATAATTCACGGTGGTTTGGCTTTAGAAGGCAGCGGTTCTGTTGGAAAACACGGTGACAGCCAAGTTAGCGCACCCTCTCATTCAACTCAGCCACCTGTTCACTGGGGAGGGGGCAGAGAGGGACGCTTGATTTATATTTCATCTTTCCTCCCAATCTAATGACTTTGTTGCACACTCCGGGCTGGAAATTGTCTCATGCATTAAAGATGACAACTTAAAGGAATCTGAAAGCCCTGACATGATTGAGCACTTAGGCAGACACTTTTGGTTGTAGTTTAGATTGCTTATGTCAAGTTTAACTTGTCAGCTTTTTATTCCCAAGACCAGCTCGTCATTTCAAGTCCAATCACTGTCACTAAGTTTAAAAGAACGGCAAACCTTTGTGCATTTAAGGGTACTTAACTCTCTCTAGGTCTCGCTCCTAACAGCAGTTTTTACTCAAACATTATTTTCTCTCCAATTAAGAAAACTTCTGTGTCTATACATATTGTGCTCGTATTGCGCACAGTACATGTATACAATAATTGTGCGATTACTGCTCTACACATGCACGCCCATGTCAGCACCATTTATTAGCATGGCTTCATTTCTGGAGGTGAGGAGGAATAACAAGTTAGAGCTTTGGCAGCCGTTTGCTCTCGCCCATCTGCGCGGCCCCTGCATCAGTCTCAGGGTTTCCTCGCCGATGATGAGGGCTGTCAGGGGCTTTTTAACCTCCTAACTGCTGCTCCCCACCGGCCCTAATCACACATTAATGACATCAGGAGGACCCCGGGGCTGGCCACGTTGTTGCCTGCGCACACAGAGTACTGATGAAGAGGGCAATTACCGACTAGCAAATAGCATAACCTCCACTGATCTGCACAGAGGTTATGGGCTATTAGCACACAGGTTACGCTCGCAAGATACGGCAGAGGCTTGAGGAAGGATCTGGTGCTGAGAGTAAATGGGGAGGTGAATCCTGTCTGAATGCACGTGTGATAGAGGGAAGAGGCTCTCATGTACTGGGAAGGAAGTTTCGTACATTTGAGTAAAAGTCTTCACAAAGTCTTATGTTTACCAAATAAGTGAGTGATGATTGATTATTATGCACGAGAAGCTGATCTGTGAAGATCTGAGTGGGAAAACTATCCGTATTCATTAAAAAGTCTTCTCCCAGACACACACACTTGCCCCTTTTCTCTCTCTCTCTGTCTCTCACACACACACACTTGTGCTACGCTCTCAGTCCTGTCCGTTTCCTCGCGCGGAGATGAGTGAGAGTGATTGTATGAAATATTAACAGGCCATTTGCTGCTCTGCTCCTCTGTTTGAGAGCTGGATGTTGGCCCTGCGTCTCTAGTTCCTCTTTGAGGCCATCTGCTGGGTATGGGCACCAGGGAGGTTTCCAGGAGGGGGCCCTGTCACCCAGGCAGGCCAGCCCAGAAAACAGCACCGCCCTGGGGATCGATACACCCGACCTGCTGGGTGACAGAGCATCAAAGCTCTCCAACCTGCCAGATCAACGTACATGCCACAAGGGCTGCTGATATGTAAACGCTGCTGCTTACCATCAGGCCCTTGGGGAGCCACCACCACAGTCTTTGTGGCACTTCTAAGGGGCTGTTTTCAGTGTAGTTTATGTGCTATTTATGTTAGCCTTTGTAGAGTGGCAGTTTGGTCACAGAGCCTTGACAAAATGCCCAGGATCCCTTTAGAGAGGTTTTCCTTTTCCTTCAAAGGCTGCTTCCCTTGTTTAAAAATTTTATTATTGGCTAATTATTCTTTTCTGAAAGATTAAGTTAAAACTAAGAACTTATTTGTGAGTCAGAGTGGAGTTTTGGAGGATTAAAGATGTAAGTAGTTACGTAAATGTATACACAGTACAAATTTCCATACAGCAATCAATTTGGCACTGAAAGTAAAACAAAACCCAATATTACCCAATATTTTTCTTTCTAGTGACATTTTTCCTTTCATGACCTCAGTCAAATACACTTTGGAGCATGTATAGACAATCTTTGCATGCAAGTGTGTGTTTACTGACATCTGATGTCCTGGTAATGGATTTGTCAGTAGCAGAGAGAGGGGCTGGGCCAGAGTCGGTCTTATGAGGCCCATGGGTTAAGGAGGCTGCATTAGCCCACTGCTAACTGATTACCGATCAGACAGCTGGTACGTGCACGCACACACATTCACACACATGCCAGCATGCATTTATATGTACACACATGCACATTCGCATGCACTTAAACCTGCAAGTAATTAAATGCTCCTGAAATTTAAAAGCACTAATGTAAATGCTCAGAGATAAACAGCTAATTTTTACGAGGCTTTAAGAAGCACTCGAGTTATTTCTTGACACGCTGTGAGAAAAAAGATTTTCTGCTGCGTGTCATCATTATTTCCTTTTTTTACAGTGCAATGCATGACCTAAAAAAAATTACATTCCTGCATGAAACACCTTTGGGAAAATATGACAAAGTGCTGCGATGGATTAGCATTAGCATAGGGTGTCACGATTATACTCATCTCTATTCCAGACCAACACTGGTTATCTCTCTGGCAAAAGAGTCACACACACACACACACACATATGCATGCACCACCAAAACCTGTTTTAGCACACACACATGTAAACACTCACTCTTTCAGCACACACACCACATTTTGGCCCCTTCTCTGGTAGTGTGCATGTATGCGTGTGCCAGGACACCGGTGCCATGAGTGTCCATGTGTGACGCTGGCAGCACCTGGGGCCCTCACAATAAAAATACAGCCATCATCAGAAGTCTTATTCACAGACCAGCACACCGTTACCTCTCAAACACAGAAGCGACCAGTATGATCCTCTGGCCCCGATCTCTGAATCCAGACAGCATTTAATCGCCGCTTCACTCATGAAATCTGCTTTGATTACTTGCACATCAAAAAACATAAAATCAAAAACAGACTTTTTTAAAAAACATTACATACATTTTTGATGTCTTCACTAGATTAAAACTGACGCAGTCCACGTTCTGGCTTAAGCAACACAGATTTCTAATATTTTGCATCCACGAAGAAGACTTCTCAGCACCCTGGACTGAGAGCTGCATTTAAGAGGCTGCAATGCCACAGCGATAAAGCCACAAATGGCTCATGGAAGTGTGACACAACAGAGAAGAATAGACGCGATAGTGTGTTAATGGATGATTTTAGTGTCGGATTACACCCCACGGGACCAGCCATGCTACATGCTCACAATAAGGCTCAAAGGCACTCACTCGCGCACACACACATGCACACAAATATTTTGTTGCTGACAAATTGTAGTTTAATTTGTATTTCATACCTGGACCGGATTTAATTTCAAAAGAGATTTAATTTCAAAAGCAAGGGACAAATACAAAAAAGTGTGTGTGACAGTGTGTGTTCGTGTGTGTGTGTGTGTGTATACAACAGAGAGCCCCCATGTAATGGTTAAATAAGGCAGATTGAGGTGTTAACATCATTATTGCACATTTGCTCCCATGAAATAAAGCATTGTTTCCTCAGTTGCCATCACGATGGGAATGCCATAATCCCAGATTAAAAAGGATGGGTTAGCAGACACACTGTTACACACAATGAGCCTTTTGTGTTTGTGTGTCTATGTGTGTGAAGCGTTTTTTGTTTACTGTACAGCTTAAACACCTGCGAGAGGGAGAGAAATCTTCTCATGCATTCAATTTAGCAATGCGCAGCACTCTATTCAGGACCAAGGCCGCCCTCAGATGTGCACATGGCCACAAAATCAACATCTAAAGTCTTACATGGTGTTTTTATAAAAATGTGTGTTTATGTAAAACAGGCTTTGAATATTCTGATAAATATCCAAAGACTCAGACTGAGCATTCAGTATCATGTTTGCCTCATATGATTTAACCTATCTAGAGCCACACGGGGTCTCCAAGGCCATGCTCAGGGGCTAAGGGCCCCTCTAAAAACGCTCATAGTTCTTGGTCAGTCATGCAAGAGAATCTGTGGGTCACACAGCAGGCTGGAAAAAAGCAGCTCGCAAGTTGCTCACAGTGACAGATGTCCTCTGGAAGATTTCTCCATCTTTTTTCTAAGCACTCCCACTCTATCCACCTCCGTCACCCGTCCCTCCCACTCGAGGCAGTGAGAGGTGAACCCGGCATGCTTAACCTACTTCCCAAGACCTGGCTCTTTAAATGGGTGTGAGTGCATCAGTGTTTATGCGTTAGGATAACCTCTGAATACTTGTATACTTTGACATCATGAGCTCTTTTGCTGTAACGGCATGAAGTGTTGTGTATGTAATGGAAATGACTTGCAGCATTGCCCCTGACTGATCTCAGGGTTATAAAAAGCATTAATTATTCATGTTTTGATGTGTGTGTGTGTGTGTGTGTGTGTGTGCGTGCGTGCGTGCGTGCGTGCTTGTGTTTCTCTTTATTTGAAGAAAAGCCTGCGATTTATAACTCTATAGCGAATCTCACAATTTCTTAGACAGAGCAATTCATCAGCTGATGGGAAAACATATTGGCAAGTCAATCAGCAATTAAAATAATGATTGGTTAAAGCACTAATGATGTTTGTCAACATCTTTGAAGATATTGGCTGACCACGCCAACCACAAGAGCTTACAACAAATAAGCAAAACATTATAGGAATCAATTCTGTCAACTCTTGTAAGATTTAAAAAATTGCTTAAACAACAAGTTTCCTCAGAATATTGTAACACTTATTAAACAGCAAAATCACAAACAACCAGACAGAAAAATAAAAACACCCTAAATCACTCTTAATTTCATCTTTTTTGATGATCAAACTCACAAGACTTTATTCACTTTGGATGTCGTCTTAAACTAGCAAGCATGAAAGAGCTCATCTGATGTGCACTGGAAAAATCAGTATTACCAAACCGTTACCGTGTGTATTTTGATAGGGAATTCTTTTGAACATCATTTTTTTCCCCCAATAATGTAAATTAATCATCCTTCTGATCATTTGCCGATGCCGTTTTGTATCTACTACCAGTTAAAGGTGGAGAGATTCAACTGTAAAAGGATTTTCGATGTGCACATATTATAAAATAAAAAGATACAAAATATGGTAATTTAAGGGAACTGTAAACAGTTAAAGAAGGTGGCAAAGGTGTAAAAACATTTTTGAGCTTTTAAGATTTGGTGGATAAACCTAAAGTCGCTCCGTGTCTGCACAGACACATCATCCTGGTTGTCCTAATGGTTGTATCTTGTGGTAACTAACTCCTCTGTGTCATTTACAGAGACAACGATCAATCAGTGAGATGAAGGCAGGGAGTCTTCACATAAAGAGAAATTAAACAGTGGGAGGCAGCAGCGAAGGGAGGAGGGAGTCTCTTAAATATAGAGAAATTAAACAGATGAAGGGGATGGTGTCTTTAAATACCGCTCAGCCACTGTACGGCCGCCCTCATCCTTTAATGTAATGAGAAGAGGCGGAATAAAAGGCTTGGCCCTAGGATAAAAAGGTGATGCCGTTTTTTATTCTTCTTTTTTTCCCCTGAAAGCCTTATACTAATGTAGATTAGATGTTAAATCTGACACACAGAAGGGTGAAGCTTTCGTTAGAGTTTGTTCACCTCATTTCACTTGGCCTGGCCTAAGTTAACAGGAGATTGCGTGATGTTCTGGTCATATAAAAGAATATAGAATAGAATAGAATAGAATTTAACTTTATTGTCATTGCATATGTCACAGGTACAGGGCAAAGAAATGCAGTTTGCATCCATCCGGAAGTGCTTTAGCCATGATATAGATATATTACAAATATATATTAGCAATAATATAGATATGTGAGTATATTACATATATATCATGGTCAAAAAAAGGGAGGTCTGAATTTGAAGAGTCTAAAAAAGAACTAATGTGTTGTTATATAAGACTTAACAAAAAATGAAACAAATAATAACACGACAAACACAGACACACGCACACTAACATAGCTGCACATGCTTCACTATGTATCACAACGTCCGTCCACCTCCCCTGCACTGATATCGAGGATAAATAACATTTGTTGGTCAAGCAGTTCATTAGTGAGTGGCAGAGAAGAAACAAATCTGAAATGTGTGTGAGAGTGTGTGTGTGTGTGTGTGTGTGTGTGTGTGTGTGTGTGTGCATTTTCTCTGTAATATTAATCCCTATAAAATCCAGATTTCTCAATCCAGAAGCTCAAGCTGACACTTTAAATAAAATCATTCTAATCCCACATGGTAAGAGAAATGAAAATGAGGAGATTAACATGGTGGGTGAGGGGGTGTTTGTGTGTGTGTGTGTGTGTGTGTGTGTGTGTGTGTGGAGGTGGTGGTGGGGCTGAGTTACCATCCTCTTCCTCTGTTCTCGCACTCACCTCTCTCACTCTCTCGCTTTTTCCCTACCTCTCATCCTTGAATCCCCGTTGCTGCCTCAAATGAGAGTGTCATCTCTCTCGTCATGCTCAGGGAGGGGCAGCTACACAGAGCTCACGTGGCCCATTTGAAACACTCAATTTCAGCCTTCAGTTTACCCGTTGTGTATGTGCGCACATCCTGTCTACTGGGGCAATGCAATAACTGGGCACTGGAAAGGCCACTGATCTGATGAGACAGTAGCGAATGAGCTCACTCACTTTGTTCACTGACTTAACTTCATGAATCGATGGTGCTGAGTTTTAAAGTATTGGAGAACACAAATGAACGAGTAAACACGGTCAACACAACACAACTGGGCCGCAATTTGAGCAGCTGTGGACAAAATTTCATGTGAGAAACGGGTGCGATTGCATAACTGTCAATGAGTGAAGCTTGCACCTCTAAGACGAGAAGGTAGAAGACAGTACGACTGAAGAAACTGAAGCAAATGTATCTAATGAGGAAGCCAAAAAAAAGCGCTTATAACAAAACAAAAACGACAACAACAAAAAAAGAGAAATTTATTATGGCTCAATTTTTTTTAAAGTTTGGATTTTAGAGCAGAAATGAAAAAAGAGTAACTGGTGTCAGCCCGAGGCAAGAAATGAAATGGGGGAAAAGAACTACATCCATATGATAGCGCCATGAAATTTGTGAAGAAACCCAGCAGTGATATAAACTGTAATGAAATTTACCACAACTTAAGATAAGATATAAGGAATACTGGAATATGTTTACATTAAAAGGTCAAGCCTTACACTTTTCCATTTATTATTTTGTTTTCTTTACAAACAATTGAATTTTTGCAATTTAACTATAATTCTGAGCAATTTGTAAGTTGTGTGTTTTGGAAAACTGTAAGTAACAACCAAAAAGCAATAATCAAAACATTAATAATAATTACTACTATTATTAGTATTAGTAATAGTAGTAGTATTCCTAAAGACTTGCTTGTTTAAAGGCCTTCATTTTTATTCATGTATGGTCAGGGGCACTTCTAAATTTGATTGTAAAGTGTGTGTGCTAGTGGGGCTGAAGATTAAAAACACATTGACATCACCTGAAAAAGAAAGAACATTCATATGAATAATCATTAAAAAAAGCAATAATAGAAACAAAAATAATAAAATAAAAAGAAATTGACTAACAAGAGGAGCTTATAAAGTGTTTAAAGGGCTCCTATTAGCAAAAGAAAGTGTGTTTGACACAACAGCTTGCTAAAGCTGACCAAAAGGATATGCTAAGAAAGAAAGAAAATTAAAGGGAACATTAAACTTACAACCCTAGATCACGGGTGTCCAACTCCAGGCCTTGAGGGCTGGTGTCGTGCAAGTTTTAGACATCTCGCTGGGTCAACACACCTGAATCAAATGATTAGTTCATTACCAGGCCTCTGGAGAACTTCAAGACATGTTGAGGAGGTCATGTGGCCATTTAAACCAGCTGTGTTGGATCAAGGAAACAAGTAAAACCTACAGGAACCTTGAGGCCTGGAGTTGGACACCCCTGCTCTAGATTCTTTCTGTGAACATCAGGTGGCCATCTTCACCATGTCTATATGCCTAAATGCATCAGTTTGCTGCCAGGTGATTGGCTGATTAGGTATTTAATTCACAAGCAGCTGAGCAGATGTACCTGATGAAGTGGTCAGTAAGTGTAGGTGGAGTATTTTTTTATCTTTTAGCTCACTGGTCATAGTTCACTCTATTTTTCAAAAGGCCATTTTTATTCCCATGAAGACAATTTTGTTTCCAAACACTGAACCAAAAAGACAAACGATTAATAATTAGTGGACACACTGATCAGGCACACCACTAACAGGTGAAGGAAATACAAAGATTGTCTGGTTATTATGCAATGTTTTGTTGCTAAAGCTTATTTTTGCATTATGAAGAACACAGAACCCCGAAAAATGCTCAGGGTCAACTTAGGGCAAATAACCCAAAACATCAACCTGACATCCAAATCTAATCGAGTATCTGCAGGACGCACAGGAGGGAGGCTTCATCCTGAAAGATTAAAGATTCACAGCCAACATTTCACCAGACACCACACAACACCCCGAGAGCTTCTATGTTTGTGACTGATGGATTAGACCTGATTGGCAGGAGGCAATGGACCTACGCAGTACCAGGAGTATTTAATGGCTGATTGTGCAGAGCATTTAGCAGTCAGATGTTTCCCTCAGGAAGCTGTCGACTATTAATATAAGCTCATTCTACATGAGTTTGCATGACGACAAATCTTGTGCTCGCATCTAAAGAAAAACTCTGTGTATCAACAGATTGTTGATAGTCAGCATCCCCCTATTTCCCTGTATTTTATAATAACTAGCAGAAATGATTTGGAGAAGCTAAGAGTTCCTTTCCTTCATGTAACAAATGTGCAACATCTTTAATGGTCGACAGACTTAAAAAATAACAAAGACTACATAGAAATTAAATCACAAGTATCCCCACTCTGAATAAATCAAATCTAGCATGCAGTTGTTTTGTTGTTGATTGACAAATAAGTTGGAAAGTGCACCCTGCAACCCAGAAAAACCTTCCTAAATGCCTTCAGTTTGGGTGGTGAACTCTTCACAGTCACTGTTTTTACAGCTTAATCCAGCTCTTGTCCTGCTTCCCTATTACTTTATCTCTCCATCTCTGCCTCTCTCTGTCAGCCTTCCTCCGCTCTCACTCGCTCAATCGCATCACCTCCATCTCAGCTTTTCGTTTAGACATTTCCCTCTATGCCGTGTTTCTCTCCTCGCTTTTTTGTTAACCCTCTCCCACACACACTTTATCTCCATATGATTCATTTGCCCTCTCTATATATCTCTGAATGTCCTCCCAATCTCTCCCTCTATCCGCCCCCTCTATATCTATCTCTTAAGCACATCCTTTTTTCTCCTTCTCTCCTCCATCTCCACCGTCAGCCCTTCCTTTTAAAGGATAATCTTCAGCTAAGTGGACAGCACTTCGGTCTCTCTCGTTCCCTCTTAAGTGACCATCTGGTAATCTCAGGATTCTCGGTTGAACCCTAGCACAAGAGGGAGGGGGGCTGAACAGATCAGCTAGCCCGGAATGAAGGCCCTGAACTGGGTCAAGACAAGGCCAGTGCCTAAGTCCTGTGGGGCTGATGGGACCAAAGTGGGATGGAGAAAAGGCTGATGCCAGTCAAAGTTGGAGAGAGATCATGAGAGCAGATGGACATCATCTTTTCATCCTTCTATCCATCTATTTTGTTCTCTCCCTTCAAGCTGTGTGGCCTCAACTTTGATGAAAAGACAAAAAAAAAAAAAATTCTAAAAAAAGGAACTGGACTGTTTGTTTAGAGCGCAGATTAAACTGTATCACTTGGCAAAAACAAAGATTTGTCTGGACACACAAAAGAGCCCCGAAAGGAGTAGGGAAGTCAGTTAAAGGACACGACACTGGATGCATACACATAACACACACATGTGCAGAGGTTGTGCTGATTGTAGAAGAATCACATTGTCTCCTTACTAGAGAGAAAAGAAGCCCTTAGTCAGGTTACACCCCCATGAGCAGACACATACTTAGCTGTTTTTTCCCCTTTATCCTTTTCACAGGTCAGCGGGTGAATAAAGCCGCTGTCACTTTCCTCTGGGAAACGTCAGTGACAGGCGGATTGGCCACAATAAACTTCCGTACAGGAAGAGGAGATTCCTGCAAGGAAAAGGCCAGGAGGATCAGGAACGGCCCCAGGCATCACTTGTCCCCAGGCTTAGCTAAAGACACAGAAAACAGCAGTGTGTGCAGTGGCATGCACAAACTTTTGTAACATTCATTCTTTCGGACTGATCTCATCACACTGCATACCACAAAGAAAACTAACGCTAAAACCGGATAAAAGTGTAAGAGCGACTCCTAAGGCTGAAGTTTAGCAGACATATGAGTAAATTAATGAATTTGCAAAGAGGAATCAATCAGATTGACCCGATAATGACAGGAGAGGACACATTAGCTTAGCAAAATTGTTCAAATTCATGTGCAATAAAGTTTATGACAATCCCATAAACTTTGACAAGAATAAGGAAGGATAAAAGCAACAAAGGCTCAAGAAAAAGAAATGTTGTGTCCCAGTTACTCAGATCTGATTCTTATGAGACCTTGAATGTTTCATAATACCGATCTCTTCAGGTGTCTTTATCTGCTGTGTAAAACACAAGTGGCACCTTAAGACAGACACGGTCCATCTCAGAACAGTTATAGGTCAGAGGAGGGGAACTTATTCCTAGAGCTATTCATACCAACAGAACAAAAGAGATTGTGTCCTATTATGGGACTTTCCTCTGTCCGAACACTGGATCTGCACCGGCACAGGTGCCACTGCAACTCATTTATAGTCAGGTTAGGCCATGGTAAAGGCATGGAGCCGCGGTGTGTTGTTTACACACACACAAACACACACAGTGAACACATTGCAGGCAGCAGAGTAAAAGAAGCTGCTTATGGGTGTATAAAAAGAAATTTACTGTCTCTTCTAAGAACTACCCATTGCATCTGTGAGTCTGTTGGATATGATCTGCACAGTGTGTGTGTGTGTGTGTGTGTGTGTGTGTGTGTGTGTGTGTGTGTGAGAGAGAGAGAGAGAGAGAGAGAGAGAGAGAGAGAGAGAGAAAGATTGAGAGGTTAAGAAACTTGCACAGGTGGACATTTGCCTTTTTCAGGTTATATCTTACTGTTGTGATAAGTAAATATTTCTCTTTTGCTGAAGGTTACATTAATGAATATAGTGCATAACTGCTCAAGCATATGCATGTGTGTGAGAGTGCAACTGTGTGTGTGTGTGTGCAAGCATAACAGTGAGATCTTTTATCTCTCTCACAATGATGCCACAAATAGGCACATGGCTCACTATTCTTGTCCTCTCAGGACTCCTCTGGCGTTCTGGTGGATGTATGCAAGCATACAAGGGGTTAGGGAGAGATTAGGATCTATGTGTGAATATGTGCACGTCAATATGCAGATAGACACCTGTTTCCAAAAGAAGTTGGGCTGCTGTGCAAACTATATATGAAACAGAATCCAATTAATTACAAATCATCCAAACCCCCATGTTAAATTATAAATAGTACAGACACAAAAGCTCAACATATCAAATGTTGAAAGTGAGAAATGTTTTTTTATATTTTGTTGTTTTACAGATATAACACTCATCATGGGCATGAATGTCATGGTAGGTTTGGGCTTTTAATGATTTCTTTGAACTTTCTTTTTTCAAGGTGAAATTCTTCATGCAGGTTCAAGCCTGCATGATCTGGAAAATACTGGAACACCAGCATCACTGTGCACAGTGATGTGAGTTTTACAATGCCCTGGACTAAGAGGGTGATGGCCAAGAAAGAAGCCTCTGCTCCACAATTAATACCTTCAAGTTTGACTGCAGCCGCCCACACGGACAAGTCAAATTCCTTCTGGTAAAGTTTTGTGGGCAGATGAGGCAAAGATTGAGTTCTTTGACCACAAAAACAAGAATTTGGGTGTTTGGATGAGTAAAGGCTTTCGAGCCCAAGAACACTACAGAAGCTGTAAACTATTGTGGTGTTAGTATCATGATCTTGGGCTGTTTTGCTGCCAGTGGCACTGAAAGTTCTGCAATTCTTCAACTTCACCTCAAAACAGCAGCTGGACAGTTGAAACCTGGACACAGTTTAGTGTTCCAACAGGATAATGATTCCAAACATACATCAAAACTGGTTTTGTAATAGATAAACAACAGCAGGCTAACATCAAGCCTCTCAAATGGCCTTCCTACAGCCCTGACCTCAACCCTATTAAAATGTGTGAACCAAGCCCGTAAACCAACCAATTTAAATAAACTCTGCCAATTCTGCCAAGAAGAGTGGTCCTGCCAAAATTACGCCAGAGGCTTGTTGATGGCCACCAAAAGCAACTGGTTGTATGGAAATTGCTATGAGACATTTTACCAAATATTAGTGTGTAAACTTCAAACTGTGGATTTCTTACGTCTGTTTAACGCGGTACAAGCATTTGCGAGCATTTCTTGCTTCCGTTCAGAGGTTTAGAAAACTTTTTGTCATATATTTTTATCCATTATGTAACCATGCAAGATGCAGAATTTGGTTTGGCATTACCATGCTGAAATAACCAAGAACCCCTCTGCCAGCAGTGTCTCCCTGCAGAAAATGTTTCTGGGTTTGAATCCACCAACCAGCTGGGATATTTGTGTGTGAAGCTTTTATGTTCCCCCTATGCATGCACGGGTTCTTTCCATGTACTCCAACTTCCTCCACAGTTCAGAGACATGCATGAGTTGTCATGTATTCTAAATTGATTATACCCTATGACTGTGATACCTTCAGGCTACTGTAATCCTAAATTGGATAAGCATTAAAGGGATGGTTGGTTGGTTGGTTGGTTGGTTGGTTGGTTGGTTGGTTGGATGGATGGATGGATGGATGGATGGATGGATGGATTGGAAGTGTTGTCTAGACAGTAACATATATTTCTCCAAATCCTGTATACATATGCATTATTTACCATTTACATGGCCTCTATACATGTTCTAGCTAATCAGTGTCACATAAACTAAAACACCCCAATTGTCATTTATATTTATTGTAAAGTAATTAAAAAGGCCTTCACAGAGGGAGTCAGAATTTCAAACCTCCTCTCCAACGTTCCCTCAAAAAGACCCCTTTGATACCCAGTCATGTTGTTGAGCTGTTACTGGGTTAAAAAGTAGTTGTGTGACGTTTGCCCAGGTGTGAATTTAACACTATACAAGATTTCCAGTCGTTTCTTATCCGTGTAGCAACTTTTTTTTGAAACACTGACAATCAAATTCAAAATGATAACATGTTCACTGAAAGCAACATTTTATTACATTGTCATGTGATGATTTAGTGCTTAAATCATTTGAAAGTTGTTGCATTTTGTTTTATTTTCATTTTATTTCATTACACCACGCAACTTAAAAAAATAAATACAGTGCTACATTTATTTAGTTTTCCCAAACATATTGTAACTGTGCTTTTACTGTGTATTTAAAAAAAAAAAAAAAACATCTCAACCACCTTTCTCTCAGAAAACAGCATTTTAAATTAAAACACACTCTTGCATATCATTGGATTTATTGGCAACTCTGAGATATTTTAGAAATTGAATTTTAGAGGAAGTAATCAGCGCGGTGGTTTCATGCCAAGCAACACACAGCCGAGATTTTCTTTTCCAATGTGGGTTTTGTCTACTGTAAGACCTTCAACTGGAATGCCAAGAACCAACCACTGCGTGGATTGTTTGCTTAGCTTCTCCCTCTGCAGCCATAAAAATCAGGGGAACTATAGTCAGTAGATAACTCAACACTTCATAAGGTCTTTGTTCACTTTTATGTGTCTGTTTGCTATCTGCTCTATTATAAGCCTGTACACTTGGCTCTCCTGACCGGTCTGCAAAATCCTCTCCTTCTTTCCAGAAACATTATACTTCCTCCAGAGAGGGTCATGAAAGGAAGGTGCACCTTCTCAGCCAAATTCGGCACACCCTGAGGTAAATGGAACAGAGGGAGCTGATTGGCCGAGAACACCTGTGCCAAGTAGGCACACGACAGGATGAGGGTGTCAGCATCCCATCCCCCCAACCCACCCCCATAAATGCTTGCTTCCTGCTGTTTTGCTGTTCAGTGTTCGCCTTCTCTCTGCTCCCCCCTCACTAATCCCACTCTTTTAGCAGGAAGTCATTGGAATGAAAAAAAGGTCCTAAATTAAGATGAGGAGGGGGTTGAGTATTGTTCCAAGTAAACAGAGCCCTGCCCAAAAGTCCACAGCAACAGCTAAAATTCCTAAAGATAGACAAGTTAGACTGGAAAGGAGGGGGGAACAATGACGGGGATGGAGTGAAGAGGAGGAGGGCAGATGAGGGCATCTGGGCGGAGGGGGGGGGGGGGGGGGGGGGGGTCTCCTCTAGGGTCATGCTCAGAGGGCGTCGGGCAGCACGAGAGGCAGGATGTTATGGTTTATTCAGCCCAGGAGTGGGGGCGATGTGGACAAGGTGCGCCTTGCCCTCAGCACCAGCCTCAACGTGATTTATAGCAGCGCTGGCAGACGCTTCTGTCCACAGGGAAGTCTTTGAAAACGCCGTGTGCGTGTGTACGCGTTTGCATTAACATGAGCCCGTGTATATGCACAGCAGATTCTCAAGTGTGCGTGCCCTCTGTGTGTGCATTAACTTAAATGAGCAGTTTGAGGCTGCTGGTTTTTAACCTGTGGTTGGGGCATGTTCATGCATGGCCCAACAGAGGATAGATGGTGCGTAATTACAAGCTACATGCATACATTAACACTCGATCCTATAGGTAATGTAAAACACAGTAACTAATAGAAAAACTATGGGAGACGGTAAAGTAATGTCATGGTGAAATTCACACTAGTGGAACAAGTAGTGACATCCTTTACTTAAGTAAAAGTCACAAAAATGACCCCTACATTGTGCATTATAACTCAATGGTATAACATCTCCTTGCAACATTTTAATGTAATCTAAGTATAGTAAATTTATGTACTGGGTAATATGCATAAGAGTTGATCGTCACAGTCCATAAACTAGGTAAATTTAATTTGATGTCAAATCTTAATTTGCAAAGTAACTACAGTGAGCAGACACACAGAGGAGCACAAGAATAACAATATTTCCCTATTTGAGTTGTGTTTATTTTGATAAGCTGGCAACGAGTAACCAGAAATCAGCACTCTCCTCAAAGGTGAGTGTTAGTCTGTGTGTGTGTTTATGTGTGTCTCTGTTTCCATGTATGTGTTTACAGGCCAATTATAACTCTTACCCTCCCGCTGACCTCTGCTAAGGCAGACTGAGCTCCTTTGGTGTGAAAGGTCAGTGAGAGGTCACCAGCGAAAGGCCACTCTGCTGGGGAGGTCCTGCTGGGTAAAGCAGGCCAGACATCCACGTTGCAGGTCACAGGTTACACAGATACATAAAGCAGACAAGAGGGTGCCAACAGGTAGGAGGAGAAGTGTGAATGTCCACTACTGTAACAGGAGAGCAGACTGTTTCAAAGAGCTAAACTTATAACCGGAGACTAATATGTGGTGAGAGAGGCACTTTAAAGCTACTTAAGCCTGTCACTATAGACCATATAGACGCCTCTCTTTATAGTATTTGGGTAAGTGCAGATAGACTGAAGCACAGGTAAGCTTAAATGATCACTAATTACTCTTAAATGTCTCAGTGAGGTGGAGAAGGCTTTGTGTGTGTGTGTGTGTGTGTGTGTGTGTGTGTGTGTGTGTGTGTGTGTGTGTGTGTGTGTGTGTGTGTGCGCGCGCGCGCGCGTGTGTCAGGGTAGGTGTATGTGTGCCTTTTAACCAACCATATAGTCGTAGAAGCTATTAAAAACTCATTAACCTGCGTTTTATTTGAGGCCCCCTGCCCTTGTCCTTCATAGCACTAATGTATTTTCCGTGACTTTTTCCCCCCTCTTCAGATTTAATTTAGCTCCTCTTTGATTTCATGACTCGCCTCTGTTATTGTAGGATATCTTCTCCTTTCCTTGTAATTTTGTTTTATGACATGGAGTGAGTCGAGTACAATACGCCCCCCGGGGAGGACCACTTGCCTCCACGCCAACAAATATAATTACCGCTGATCAGAGGAGTGAAAACAGACCGCCGCTTATCTGCTACAGCTCTTGCCTTTCCTTTTTTTTCAAACAGCATATTCAGGGAGCGCTGTGGCTGTGGAAGTATATATTTTAAAAAATGGGGGGGGGGGGGGAGAAAAGAACTGCAGGCAGAGGTGGTGCAGATGCAGAGCTTGATGCTACACTACAATGAAAACCATATTTGTGGACACGGGACCACCATGTTTGGAAAAAAAAACATATGATCAGAGTTCATTGGTAAAGAGTTGTTTTTAAATTCGAAAGATTACGAGATTTTTAGTGTAATCATAACTTATATGGGGCGATGGCATCTTAAGCCACACCAAACGTTTACCTGGATCTGTCACTTTAATCCAGTCAAATCAGCGTGGACTGGCACAGACAGGTGACCAGTGGAAATAACTGAAGTCGCTGAAAATGCAGCTACGCATTCAAATCGTCCCATTATTGAACGGGGATCGGTGTGGATTTAACCTCGCCTTGAAAAGCACTCGCATAACTAGCTGTGACCGTGGCCTTGCAGTGGGATAAATCAGGCTAAGTCACCGCCAGAAGTAAACAGCTAAAGTCCTTTCATGTTTACCAAGTAAAGTCCTCTGCTCCATGTTGACAGGTGAGAGTTCATAGGAGCAAAGTTGGTCCCCTCCCGATGGAGCAGCGAGCCTGAGTGTGTAACCCCCCAAGAAATGGTGAGTGCGTGTGCGCGCGAGAGAGAGCTTGTGTGTGTGTGTCAGACAGAGGGAGAGATAAACAGAGAGAGTTGCTAAAGGGGCTCTTTGACTTTGAGCGCATAAGCCCTTATTTCATGGTGCCATTGTTTGTTTTAAGGACGTCAGGCTTAATACAGTTCCAGGCGATTTCCCAGCATGTCTGTTCGCCCAAGCACCTCCAAGGCGCTGTGTGTGTGCCCCTCTGTATGTGTGTGTGTGGGTGTGTGTGCTGATATGTGTGAGTGCGCCCTTCGTTCCTGTTGACTTTAGCCCAGCTCCCGTCATAGCTAGTGATTTAAAAAAAAAAAAAGATTCTCCCAAGAAATAATTTACTCAGACTTAACAGAAATCAGAGCGACACGTTAACGTAAAGCTATAGTCAGATTTTACGCGTCCAAAGCAGATGCACGATGTTCGGAATATGCGGCATCTGTGATTTTAATGAGTTCGACTGCAGCCATATTCCCGTCAGCCTCACTGAGCAGCATTCTTTTAATTGGCTATTATTTTCAGGCAGGCCTGACAAGGAGATCCATGAGATGTTTGAGCGAACAGGTTCATACCTAACTGTTGGAAACTGGGTTAATCTGTAGAAAGGTGTGTTTTATCCCCCAGACCCGAATGTCAGAGTAAACACATATATATATGGAAATATTTTTACATATGCAGTCCTCGTGTGCATGGCTGTGTGTGTGTGTGTGTCACTGTTTATCATTGCTCCGTGTTTGGTTTGCACATGCATCTCATATTTCCCTGTTAGCTTCTCTTTATGTTGTGTCATACATTTGCTTCTGCAGCTATGGCCAATACCCATTCATGCAAATAAAGCATATTTGAATTTGAGATAGTGTGTGTTTGTGTGCGTGCGTGTGAACTGCCATAAAACAGGCGATAGAGGATGACCCCAACCCCCGCCGCCTCTTGCACGCACGCGCACAAGCACACGCCTCCATAATCGCCACTACTTGTAGCCTAGAAAGAGAGATGTGGGTCACGGAGGGTGGTAGTGGTTGCGGAGTGGGGGGGTAAACACACTGTGCCAGTTATCACAACCCGGTAGCCAAGGAGTAATATCATTAATAAACATGTGTAAATTGCTGTTATTTTACTACAGCGCTGGGGCCTTATGGACCTTTCTTATATTTCAGATTCCATTTTACCTTGACCACAAAAACAAGTGCACATTTTCCTCCTGCATCCTCATCTCCGCCGTGAAAGCTGAATACATTAAGTCCTGGACATGAGGCCCAACAAGGACTTCAGACTCCTACTCACTTATTACACTCGAATCCCGAAATCCTCCTCTCCTCTCCTCTGTCCTGTCTCCTAAACCTTTTTATTCAGGGACCCGGAGACCTCTCCGGAACAAAACAGCTTTTAGCGCTACCATCTCGCCCTGCTTATGATTTCGCAAATCTCTCTCTCTCCCCCCCTCTCCCTCTCTCTCTCTCTGTGTCGCTCTCTCATTTCTCCAAAAACTGTCTCTCTGAAAAGAAATGAGCTGTTGTAGGAGCTCATCAAGTCGTTATCTGATTAAGGTCATTTTATAACTGCTACTCAAGAGATTTCTTCTTCTGCCAAATAATATTAATTATTTCATTAATTCAGAAAATCTCCACCGGCTTAGGTCTGTTCACATTCAATTCACCAGGCTACATAATAATAATAATAATAATAATAATAATAATAATAATAATAATAATAATAATAATGGCGACATTGATCTAAATTCATACTAAGGAAAAATCCACTGGCTCCTCTCCACTTCGACATACCATGCGCCGAGTGCGTGCACTTATTACCACTCAGCACGAGATAAAAATGTGGCTTTATAACACCTCTGGGAGAAATATTGTTTTTGTAGCCTCCCTCCTTCTGCATTTGGGCACAGCTCTAATAAATATGTCAGTAAATTCGGCCATCAGTGCGCAATGTCAGAGCGTATTATCAGTCTTGGGCATCGAGGTGTGTCGCACTCGATCCAAAAGAGGTGGTGGTGGTGGGGAGGAGAGAGGGAGTTTGAAACAAATCCACGGGTTGATCCACCTGGAATGGGCCGCGATAAGAGCAGCCAGTGTTAAACCACACGTTTCCTCTACACCTCATCCGAGTCTTCCTTTTCCAAACACGCTTTCTTTAATGTCCCGGCCTGTTTTTCCAGCCTGTGTGCGCACCGACGGCACCCAGGGGAGCCGAGGCCAAATCAGCCACAGGCCAGTTAGGGAGCAGGAGGGGGGCCGGGACACCTGCTTTGGAAAAGCCACTCCAGACACCAAACTTTGCTGACTTCGTTGCAATTCGTTCGTCCTAAAAAACACTTGCTTGCGACATGGAAAAGAGACTCGCCTTTTCCTTTTTGGCGCCTGACAGAGGGGCATATGGAAAATAAGATTTCTCGTTAAGTACTTTAGGATCCTGTTTGTTCAGTAGGATAAAAAAAAAAGAGAAAAAAAAAAAGAAAGAAGGGAAAAGAAAAAAGAAAAACGTGCAACAAAATGGGTCCGAAGCGAGAAGCTTGGAATAAAAATAGCTGATTTCATGAGCAATTGTGCAAGAACTTTTTAAACCGTTTTAAAAACATTTGTTAAATATAATTTGAGAAAGAAAGAAAGAAATGAAAATCAAGTTTTTACGTTACTATAATAATAATAATATTAATTCTAATAATAATTTTCTTCTGAAAACTATTATTTGCCAACCTGGAACGTAAGATCAGCAGTATAGATGAATGTGCCATGTACCCTCAAAAACAATCGAATAAAAATAATTCTCTCCATCCTAAACATTAAATCCAGCCCCAGTAAAATGTTTGTAATATTAAGAAAAAAATTGTGAATATCACCTGTTGTAAATGTCGAAGGTTAAAACATTTATTTAGCCGCGCGCAAAAGCGGCTGTGTTATGATGAAGCATCCAGTTTGTAAGAAAGCAGGAGGACTGAGAGCGAGCAGCCGTCATCATTTCATAAATCAGAAGCCTCGTGGAAAGGATCAGGTGTCACTGTGCGCAAGGTTGTGTTACAGGTGGGTGGAAAAACTAATAATATGTTGACAATCATTTGGTTTGCAAACATACAGGTAAATTCTTTTTCTTTATTCTTCTTCGTTTTACCACCAGGTTAGAATTCATCTTTAGGTTTCGAACGGGGGATATTTTAGTGACAGCAAGTTGACAGAAGCTTCGTGACGATATTCGGCTCTTAATTGAGCTTTTTACAAAAGTGATGTTTAGTTTTCTTCAGACAGTGGCTTCTCTGGATAATCTGAATTCAAAAGCAGAGCTGTAAGCGTGATGTGCCGCTTTCCTTTACTCGTCCATTAATCAGACTTGGGTGCAACCAATGAGAAACCCGCGTGCGTAAAATATCTCTACATGCCATTTTTATCCCCCAATACTCAAGTGACCCCCAACTTGTTTGTCCCCCACGAGAATGCACAGTCTAAACATGTGGCAGTGTTTTTGCCGGAAAAATAAAAATAAAACAAAAAAGTATATGCGGTATATACCCATGACTGATCTAAAAAAAATACGCCGTGCATCGTTTCCTCTGACATACAAGGATCAAATTACACAGTTAATATTATTATATTATAATCATTAAAGATGGCTGGGTTTGAAAGAATGCCTAATCGAGTATGATCGAAACTTGAAATAACAGAAGGGTTAAAAAAAACTGGATTCCAAAAGAGACCTTTAATTTGAAATTTATTGCAAACAAATAAAACGAAGGCTGAAAGATGTCTGGAGACATTTGCGTAAAAACGGTACAACGTTTACTGTTAACAATAACTTTAATATGTTTTTTAATCCGTTTCGAAATGAATCAATTTATTTGATTCATATTCCCAACAATTATTATTTCAAAAGCATTCTTATCCCAAATCTTGGCTGAAGCTACTGACACTTTATTCCACATTTCCTGGGACTACGCAGCACTTAAACCGTTTATTACAGAAACTTTCTTTTTTAAAGAATAACCATGAAAAGAAATAACATAGCCATGTGTATGTGTGTGTCTGTGTGTTGTGATTTTCCCCGCTGCTTAAGAAGTGTCATGTCAAAGTGTGTAACGATTCTTACTCGCGTCGTCGGTGATTTGTGAAGAAACATTAGTAAGACTGCTATTTCCTTTTTTCTCTCTCTCTCCTCCTCTCTCTCTCTCTTTGGTAGCATGCTCAAGTCCCATTCTCTGGTCAAGTTCAGCGAGTTGTTCTCCGGACCCGACGGACGCTTCTTATTGGTAGGTTGCGACCGTTACATCACGCCGCTCATGACGCGCACGTCTTCCTGTTTCCTTCAGCCGTGTCTTAAAGTGGATCTTAGTGGCGGAGGAGCGCTCCAGCATCCAGTCCTCTGCATCCAGTGCGCCTCGGAGACACACATACACGCGGTCTCGCGCTCTCTCTCCCTCTCTCTCTCTAGCATACTCTCTATGTCTCTCACTCTTTCACACAGCACAGGATAGAGGGAGAGACCGACGCGCAAGAGCTCTTTTCATCTTCTATATTTTTCCCCTATTTTGTTCTTTTCGCTCGCGTCGCCGACTTTATTCCAGCTCTTCATTCTCTGAGACACTGTTATATTCCAGCATACAACAATCCTCGGTGCCCTGCGCGTATTCTCATTTTTCCCCCCCGCAGGAGTTCAGGTTGTCCCCCTCTTCATCAAAAGGGTAAGTAACCTTGTCCTCGGATACCTCCCTCTCTTGTTCTCGTTCTGCCTCGCCTGCGCACGGTGGGCGGAAAAAATAAACAAATCAAACATCGTTAACGGGGAAATTTATTATGGTAATCAACTGCTAATCATTTCGATACGACATTATTTGCTCTGTTTCGTACCCTCATCTTGATCTGTGGTGAGAGTTGCGCGAGCAGCCCGTGTTTGTCTCGAGGATGATTTGCGAGCGGTAGCCCAGCCTTCCTCATCAAAGCACAGAGATCAAGTTGATTTCCAACTTTAAAAAAGTAAGTTTGGGAAGCGAGTTTTTGTGCGAAAGGAATCGTGATTTCTAACAAGGGCTGTTTTTGGTTGGTTTTTTGGTTTTGTTTTGGGTTTTGTTTTTTGTTTTTTTTAGGCTTCATGTGTTTGGCTCTCCTCCGCGCTTATTGTAAACTGTGAATTTGCTATGACCTCATATTGTCTTTGTCCCATTGGCTAAGTCTTATTTCGACTCATTACGGTATTTTTTAATTGATAAGTCAAACAAAAAGTCTTGCACAGTAAACTACCGAGGTACTCAGCCCTCCCGGTTGGTAAATGGGGTTTCTATCTTGTGCGGTAGCTCTCTAGGACAGATGTGATAAAGCGCAGTGTTTCGATTGTGTGCGCAACTCTTTTGATATCCAAGTCTGTTCGCTGCCAACTAAACATATCCAAACCAACAGATTTCAGTCTCACTTGAAGAAATGTTGCCGGACTTTTAGTTCCAACCTTAAAGAATTATTTTTAATTGAGTTTAAAACTTGAACTTTGCTCCTTTAAAAAAAACTTTTTGCATTGTCCTTTTTTCCGTGAGAGGTTTAAATGGTCCGTTTATGCGTGTATTGTTTATGAGTTTTTAATTAAGGTGTATCCTTTAAGTTTGAGTGAATTTCTGTATGTGAGTATGACAGATGCTTAAAATTGTTGCAAGTGTTTTTTCTTTAGGAGAGAGAACGAGAGAGTGTGAGAGTGCGCATGGGCAATAGGGGACAGGTGCGTGTTCGGCAAAGACAGGTGCTGGTGACTATTTCAAGCAAGTTTCCCGAGGCAGTGAAGTGCGTTTCTTTTTCTTTCTTTCTTTCTTTTTTTTTTTACTCGTGTGGATGTATCAGGTCTTGTCTGTATGCCTGGATATGGCTATCACGACCTGAGCCAAAGGCATTTATCAAATATTTTTATTTTAGAATACTGGTGTCACAGTTTAACCCAGTGTGCATCCAGTAAGTCTGTACTTTCACAGTTTTATCTGCTACAAAATGTCATTTTTCCTCCCTGAATTACATCAAATACCATGTGCAACATGTGCACCACACTGCACAGTTTGCAACAAAGCCAACAGCAGTATTGTGTGTGTGTGTGTGTGTGTGCGTGCGTGCGTGCGTGCGTGCGTGCATGCAGTGTGAAAGTGTGAGCCTTAGTGGCAAGACAGAAGTCTTTTAAAAAGTCTTTTCACATGCACTGGCAATGTAAAAATGATACATTTCTTTTAGTCGGAGCTGAGGAAAAAGTATTCCTGAATCAAAAGAGAGAAATTTCTCCTGCTGTTTGCTTTCACTTGCACTTCAAAGAGAGCCTTCGAAATGAATGCCTTTGAATGTTAAACTATAAACATAGATCTGAATCCGCCATGTGACATGACTGCAGCTGCATTTCCATGTGAGCCAAATCAATATTTTTTATGTTTGCACACTATAAAAATTTAAGTTACCTTAAATTCATTAGATTTTATTATTTTCTGACTGAGCCATTGTGAGTCCTGACAAAAAACTGTCTTGTTTAAAAAATTTTTAAAAAAATGCCCATCTACACTTTTATCCTAAGAAAACACTGAAACAATTCACAAACTACTCACCTCAAAATATGTAATTTTTTTTTACAGAAACATTAAATTGTTTCTGACAATAACATTCGAGATAGGCTGCATCTGATATGGCTCTGACTGAGGCACTGCCACCGCTGCTTACATAGCATTATTGATGCAGCCCTGTACTGACAAAACGTTTTGCTTTCAGAAGGGCATTAGGGTTTTTTGTAAGAGCGCTTTAAGTTGCTCCTTGCCAGAGTTGACCCGTGTGACCTATTCATTTGAGCAGAATTAACTGCCCTTGCCAGATGAAAAGACAAACAAAAAACACAGAAGTGAGCTCATGCTGGCACCAAAATCAATAGGCCTATTTTGTGTTTCTTTTTTGTGTCACTTTTCCCATTGAGTACGATATGATGGCCATATTGATTAATGTGAATGCAGGACTTTTACAATTGCGCAAAGACTAAACGTGGTTTTAAATATTTTGAAATTTCTTGTTAAATTGACCGACAGCGTTTTAGGCTTCAGTAAAGTGTGTGAAGTGATACGTAGAATGTGTACGGCCTCCTCCTGCATGTTTTTTTATTTGTTTTTTGATGATCTTAACCCTGTTTCTTTTTATTTGATTTTGTGAGCTCCTACGTTGGCTCTCACTGCACAATCATGGAAATGAGGACAAGTACTTAAGTAATTATCATAATTTTATGCAGCTTTGTGTTCCGTGGGAATTGGTTCAGTGTCGCGCAGCATGTAACATGGGACAGGATAAAATGTAGGACTTTGCCCTGGAATGTCGAGCCAAGGCCTAATTCTGACCCCGTCTCCCTTTAGCCCTGTGTCCTTACTACCTAACTGTAATCATGAATGTTTAAAGTTCATCACTTGCAGAAACTAAGACGAGGTTCCCTGCTGCTTTGAGAGAAATATCTTTAGTTTAGACCCATCGAATCGGCTACTCAAATTCTCTAGAGGTTAACGGATTCTGACTTTTTCAGTATATGAAAAAATGTTTAAGCTTTTTTTCTTTCTTTTTTTTTTTGGTACAGCTTTGGTTCTTGCTTAAGGACAGGCCGAAGTGAGGGAGTTAGATTCTGAAAATATTTTTCACTTTGGTGAGTCATGCAGCTGTGATTTTTCCCCCCCTCCAGGTACTCAGAGGCTTTGATCCTAGAGGACTGGGTGTGTGGGATATGGCCCAATAGCAGCAGCCCGTGATGCCGGACCATGACAGCGACTCCCTCCTGAACAGACAGACCAAGCGAAGACGTGTGGACATTGGTGTTAAGCGGACCGTGGGCAGCACATCCTCCTCCACAGCAGCAGTCACCACAGCCACCACTGATAACATTGCCCGCGCCAAAGCAGCCATTTTTAGTGCCATGAACTCTTTGAGCTCTCATTCTCACCACGGATCAGACACCGACTCCATGGAGTGCTCCGTTGTGCAGCCACATGGTGGGCCTGGCGTTGTGTCAGCTAGTGACACTGAGTCCAAGTCCAATGTACTCCGAAAGCTACTGAAGAGGGCCAACTCATACGAGGACACCATGATGCCCTTCCCTGGCACCACCATTATCTCTCAGCTTCTCAAGAATAACATCGCCAAAAATGGAGGAGGGCCCGAGAGGGGAGAAAGAGGGGACAGGGGTGATAGAGGGGACTCTGGCTTCCCTGGATCAGGGCTCTCTAATGCAAGTTCTGATGCTCCCCAAGAGGATGCCTGCAGTAACTCCTCCCAGGACAGCACCCCACAAGAGTGTTTGTCACCATTTGGCCGTCCTCCTGGCCTGGCCACCTTTGACATAGAACGTCTCAATGATGAACACCTGCGTGCCAAGAGAGCTCGCGTAGAGAACATTATCCGTGGCATGAGCCATTCCCCCAGCGTGGTAGTACCTGCTGCTACCCGTCATGAGCGTGACCATGATATGGATGGAGAACGGGACATGGAGCTGGACTGCCCACCTCCTCAGTCTCAACAGCAGGCCCCCAGCAGCCCACGGGGAGGCGAGGTGTGCAGCAGTAGCCGAGAGAACAAGCGTAAACAGCGTTTGCCACAGCAGCAACAGCAGAGCTTCACCCAGCTGGTATGCCAGAGAAAGGAACAGAAGCAGGAAGAGCGACGGCAGCTCAAACTGCAGCTGGAGGACATGCAGAAGCAACTACGGCAGCTGCAGGAGAAGTTCTTTCAGATATACGACTCAACTGATGACTCAGAACACAACGACCTCCACAATGACATAGGAAACATGTCAGAGGACAGCCCAGCCAGGTCTGATAACGGAGGTGACGATCGGGGTGGAGATGACTTGCGCTCAGACAATGAGATGTCTGACCTGGATCCGGGCCATTTCATAGACAGGGCGAGGGCATTGCTTCAGGAGCAAGCCCTGCTGGCTGACGGAGAGAAGCCAAGAAGAGAAGGGCTTAGCAGGAACAAAGGACACGGAGGTCCGGGTTCCTCGATGCATGCTGAAGGCAAACAGCTGGCAGAAACGCTGAAGCAGGAACTCAATTCTGCCATGACCCAGGTGGTGGACACAGTGGTTAAGGTGTTTGCAAAGCCTCCACGCCCTACACCTCAGCAAGCCTTTCCTACACTTTCCATACCTCCTGAAAGATTTCCTACTGCTGTCAATGGAGACAACCCCAACTTTCACACCGCCAACCAGAGGCTGCAGTGCTTTGGCGATGTCATCATTCCCAATCCGCTCGACTCCTTTACCAGCATGCCCGGGATCCCCGGCGCAACCAATGACCAAACTGAGGCACTGCCCTTAGTAGTGAGGAAAACACCCAGTGAGCACCACCACCAGGCCTCAGCTGTGGGTGCCCACGGTGGAAACCACCACCCCGCCCTTCACCCCTCCTCACTCTCTGCCTCCATGGGCTTCAGCCCCCCATCATTTAGACACCCCTTTCCACTGCCTCTCATGGGCTACCCTTTCCAGAGTCCTCTTGGCGCACCCCCAGGTAGTTACACAGGCAAGGACCGTAATTCACCAGACTCCATGGACCTGTCCAGGGAAAGCACCGGCTTGAGGACCAAGATGTCGTCAGGTCATCACCTGGGGCACCACCATCGCTCTTGTTCTCCAGCACACCCTGGCAGCACAGCCGAGGGGCTCTCCCTGTCCCTCATCAAGTCTGAGTGCAGTGATCTCCAGGACATGGCTGACATCTCACCCTACTCAGGCAGCAATGTATCCTTTAACAAATCAGGGTGGTGTGCGTGTGAGTGTGCGCGTGTTATCGGTCTCAGCTGCGTTTGACGCTTGAAAGGCCAAATAAATAAATGTTTTAACATTGTGTGGTCCCAACTTACAGAGGCATCAGACTATCTCATGCCTCTGTAAGCCAGGGGGGGAAAAAAATCTGATTTCTGGTGGTAATTCCCCATAGATACAGGTTCGAAACACTGCATCTGAGCCACAAAGAGTTAAAAATCAAATCTTTTTGAGTATGTTTGAAACTAGCCTAAGAAACTGAGAAATTGTTGATGAATCACTTTTCCTCCCACTGCTGTTCTCCTCTCCATTGTACTGCATTGTTGTATTTATTTTTACACTCATACCTCTTCCTTCTCACAGCACCCTACAGCTTTTTCTTCCATCTTCAAACCTAAGTGCTTTAAAAGCCTTCTTGTCACATATCGCTTACTCGCAAAAGATTAGGCCCCCACGACATTAACCACCCCAATTCTCTTTATAAAAATGGCCTGGAAGAATAGCTTCCTGGAACTTGGCACACAATAGTGTTATATAGCCTGCCTTATAGTTTAACCCCTGTGTGCCCCAATCATGCCCTGTGGATAAAGAGGCTATCCCCTATGGGAGGCTCAAATTGAATCCCCTGGGGACACGGGACTAATAGCTTAAACATTCAGTGCCTTCTCCGTTTCCTGTGTACCTCCTTAGTCCCTAAGTATTCAACACCCCTTAACCCTCATAAAAGTTTGATTGGCGTCACACTACCTTTTTTTTGTCTTCGTATCATTAACATTCATTATGTGCTTAACTAATTAATCCTACCGCTTTGTACCTGTTGTGGATATTATTAGCGAGTGAATATGTACACTTAACACTTTGGTTCCCTTGTTTGTGCACACCTGAGTGCCGAGCCTTTTGTGTGTCTGTGTGCGTGGATGCGCTTGTGCGTGTCTTTTTGTGTGTGCGTGTCACAAAAGGTTTGCCCGAGGATTCGGGAAAGATGTATATTTATGATTGCTTGTGTTTTCTCTTGTGTTCCTCTTATCATCCATCGCTGTTGTAAAAAGCCCACAATCATTGTCGTTTCTTCTCTCTTTTTTTCATTTCATAAAGATCTGTCAACAGCCCGGGGGGCCCTTCGGCTGTTGCTTGGCAGCCAAATACTTCTTTTTTTGTTTTCCCTCCCTGCAACCCCCCACACCCCCCCTCCTCCCTCCTTTCTGTCTTTTCTTTGAAGCGGACGTTAACAGGTGTTTGCAGCGAGCTGTTTATCTTTCATTACCTCGCCTTGTCTTGTCTTCTGACCCAAGGGTGAACGCTTTCCAGAGATCCATAATCCTTTGCTTCTACGGGCTCCCGATGGAGGGATGAAAAGAGAGAGACATACAGAGACTGAGAGAAAGTAGAGAACAATCAAACCACATATGCCAGATGCTGTGGCTTTCATTGTAGCATTTATAAATTCGGGGCATTAACAGACGTACTCTTAAATGGAAAAGAATCGAAAGAACATGTCCACATGTGTTTGACATGCGCTTGTTTTTATTTTTTCACATTTTATTTCTCAATCCACAGGTTTCGAAGCAAAGTTTTGCCATTTACGAGATATAGTTTTGCGCATTCTTTATTTTAATTAGCGTGACATGTATGAATGTGTTTGTTTGAATTTGCATCTGTTTTTCTAGCAGCTTCCATTAGTGTGTTTTTTTTATCCCTGAGCCTCAGAAGTCAGGGACAGCTTGTCAGACATTTTGCGAGGTGTGTTCAAGTTCACCAGGTCTCGGCAGTATTGTGGAGCAGATGGCTGCTATCAATTTCCTCATTTGTTCACAGTCCGACTCCAAATTTTCTTGTCCTTACACCTGGAATTAGGAAGTAGAGCAGCTATTTTCCTCTCATGACTTTGGGCTTTGGGGAAGTGTTGTGAGAATGATGATGTCTTGTCAGATGTGGCAGGCGAACAGTGGGCCAGCTGGTGTGAGTGCACCATCATGACAAAATAATAGCCTTGCACACCACCCCTAAGTCCAATCACAATTACATTTGCAAGCTGTGAGTGAATTGGAAATAGAAATGTCTCATTAGGAAATATGAAGCTTCTTAATTGGTGGCTCAGTGGAGGTGGTATGGTGATATAACCGGAGAGGTGAGACCTTAACATCTTTGTCTTAGAACAAATTTTAATTTCGGCGATAAGGACATAGAAGGGGGGGGGATGAAGCGACCCGTATACTAATTGAAAAAGCAAAAACAAATTAATCTAAGTGTAAAAGCGTGGCTTCAAACAAATCCCACCTTGCCTTATTGCAACAGAGATCTCTTTTCCTCCTGCCTCTGCCTCTCGCTCGCTCTGTCTGAGGATCCCATTGTATCCCCTCCACTCGGAGCAGATGGTGTGGTGTGGAAAGTGAAGTGCTGCTCTTTTGGCCAGGCCTGTCAGAGTAACACCAGCCTGCCAGGGTTTCCCCCACAAGACCCTCGCTGCGTATACAACTGACTCTCCCCTCTCTCTCTCTCTCTCTCTTACTGAATCACACAAAGTAGACAGGGTCTTTAAGGAGCCAACCCAGCGTGGTTCAGCATTTGCTGGCTTTGCCGTGTAACCCCGAGGCCAAGGGCAATCCAATCGAGCAGCTGATGCCTTCTTCCCGCTCTATAGTTACAGCTACATCTGGACACTTGACTGATTTTAACGGCCGCAGTCACCCCGGTTCATCATAAATTATGTCGAGCAATGTATCCTGTCCGCTCAAGTGTAAACAGTCTTCGGGAAAACTTAGAGCTGTATCTCCTGCGTGATTTAAATCCCTGCCTCGCTGATGAAAACCCTTGTTGAAACAGCCCGGGGTTTTAACACGTTCCCCCGCCCCCCATCCCCTGTTCCCTTTTCAATGTCTTATCCTCCAGATTGATATTATCAGTTGCATTATACGGCCGTTAATTCACCATGGAAATGGCTTGGGCCGTTCGGTGGCGCAGATGTGTTTCATTCTCCCCATCACTGGCTCAGTCCAAAGCCTCAGAGCCCCTCTTCTCCTTCTCCTCCTCCTTCTTTTGCTCCTCCAAGGGTTTGGCAGCATCAGAGGAGCTGGGGGGCAGGGGTGGAGCAAGGGGGTGGAGGAGGGGGATGTAATTGAAGGCTGGAACCATGCTATCCCTCAAGGTGCCCCCACCAACCCATCTCCACCCGCTCGCTGCTGCTCAATCCAGGCGATCCATTAGGAAGACGAGGGAATCTGACGTGTATTTGAATATAGTCTCTGTGAGCACGAGCTGGGTTTTTGTGCCGGTGTTCAGGACTATCTCCTAGACCTTGTTTTGTCACTGATATGAAGCCAACATCAGACAGTCATATTCAGGCTTGGCATGTGCTGTCGCCAAGTCATTAGGCCTTCTTGCTCGTCACTGGCGTTAACTGCTGTCTTTGTCTGTGATATGCAAATGTCTCCTTTTTTCTTCTTCCTTTTTTTAGGGGGGGGCGGAGGTTAGCACAGGGTGTAGGCAAAGGCGTTTGCTCGCTTTGACTGTGAAATGAGCCTCCTTATGTAAAAGCAAGAGCTGTAGTGCTGGCCAGCGTTTTATTTACCGTGACGCTCTCACACCTGATACGCACGATGCTAATTGCAAGCAAATGGTTCTGCTTTGGTGCACTGTCTTCAGCCTCCTCGACCCCCCTCTGCAGTAACCCTGCACTCATGCCTAAAAGGAAATTTGGTTACCCACCATCCAAATGATTATTTCTTTCCAAAATTACTGCCAATTATTACCAAGTTCTAGTTTGTGGCAATGTCTGTGTTTGCTTGATGTAGAAGTTTATTTTTGATGTTCTCCCCCCTCAAACTACTGTCGTTTTCCTTAATACCAGCTGTTTTCAGATCCAAGAAGGTCTCTCCCCAAATCATCTGAAGAAGGCCAAGCTCATGTTTTTCTATACCCGCTACCCAAGCTCTAACATGCTCAAGATGTTTTTCTCTGATGTCAAGGTGAGTCCAAAACATGCTCATGATCTACAGAATTTCTTTGACCTTACAAACCTTTCCATTTTTGCCAGACACCCTTCAATAATTTGCTTTTAATGTTGCTTTGACGATCTCTCTGTTTGCTGTCTCGTGTGTAACAAATGAAAGGACAGGCAGACACCTCCTCTGACTTTCTGTCTTTTGCTCCAGTTTCTTCTCTACTGCCAACGCACCTGCTTTAAAAGGGGAAGTTTGATTTGTTAATTGTGATATGCCAGCTTCGGTTGCCCACGAACAATGTACACTTGTCTTCCCTTAAAACGATGTTGTTTCCTTTACTAAGGCATTGGCTTTATGCAAAAGACGAAAGAAGAGGAAGTGGAATGGGTTTACGTGAGGGAGCTGTAGAGCCTATAAGTATTCTAAAGATAAAGACCGGGATGAGTAATGGAAGGGTGGAGAGGGCAGAGAGGAGGATGGAGCCTAGAGACAGAGGAGTGGTTATCTGAGCAGGTGTAAGAAGGACGGTTTGATGGAGGGAGAGGCGAAGCAAACAAGTTCAGTCGGGGAAGACGGAAGGGATAAGTGCAAGCGCCACTTGGGAGTTTAACGAAAAATTTGGAAAACGAAGAACAATACTGCACAAGAAAAAAAAGGGCCAGTAACACAATGGCCGTTGTAGATAACATGGTCGTTTTGTGTTATCGGTTTTTTTTAATGTATGTGTGCTTCTTTTTGGACTACACAGAGGAGTAAACACTGTGACAGATCCAGGTTATCTCATTCAAATCAGAAGATAACGGTTCCCTTTTTTTCTCCCCTCTGCTCTTGTGTGCCGTCACCACCAACCGTGACTCGCGGTTCACTTGACTTTCACTCGAGATTTCTTTGGATGTTTGGAAATTCTCACATCTTTTTTTTTATTTTAAAAAAAACATTACAGCGCCAGACTGATTTCAATTTTCCTTTTCTATTTTTTTTTTTAAACAGCGCAAACACTTAATATCGAAGGCTTTTAACCATTTTGCTCCAGTGACTAATCATTCCCATGGAGGTGGCCTCTCCTCACGAATGGCCTCATCAGATACTTAAACAAGGTCAAGATAATTAAGGGGATTATGAGTCACACACTGGTCTGTTTTTGTTTCCAGAGGAGGACAATAGACTCGAGCTGTAAGTTAGAAGACGTGTATGGGAATGAGACCATCTAATTAGATTCACCCCGCGCAGCCTCTTAGCGAGTGGTTGTCTTCAGACAAAAAGTCGTGAAGGCTAATCGGGTCTTGACTAATCAAGTCTGGACTGTCAAGAACCCTGTGAACGTGGGAAGTGGGTTGCCCTAACAAGTGGAGGACGCCGTGGCTGTTGTTCCCCTTCATTAAGCTTCTTTTATGACTTTCTTTCTTTACTTTGAGGTGTTTTTTTAAATGTTTTGTCAGATGTGTCACGATTCCATTGTTGATATGACAGAATATCCTCTCACTAGCTCAAAGACATCTGTTATTGTTACGGATATTGTTATAATGATTGGCGAATAATAAAATATTCGATAAACGTATTCAGTCAATTAATAAAGTCAGCTAAAGTTATTGTACTTTGGCTTTACAGTATATGAATTATAGGTAGCTTTGATTTTGCTGCTTTTTCTACATTTCCCTTTCATTTTCAAGCAGCCACAACCTCCCTCACCTGCACTTTTTATTTTTCTGGTCCATCTCTCTGTGGCTTTTAGCAACAAGCCTCGGCATTTGGGCCAGTCATGTGCTGTGGCGGCAGCAGAGGCCAGGACGGTTTTTCTCTTTTCTATATGTCATTCCTTCTCCTTTCTTTTTTTCGCTGATGGTGTGGCATGGTATGTGCGCCTCGGCGGGGCCGGGGAGAAAGAAAAGCCAGCGGCTGGATTTTGAGTCACCGCAGTAACAAAAGCCCGCTTTCCAGGGCCGCTTTTTGTGTGCAGTCAGCCAATAGGCAGCCAGAGATTATCTCCCACAATTCACTCCTGCGAAAACAGGAAACGTTGGAAAGCCCTGATGACTGTGAAGGGGCTTACGAGAGAGAGAGCGGGAGAACGAGAGAACGAGAAAGAGAGCGAGGGAGGCCCGCACAGGCTTCTCTGTCTTTCTGCTCTCCTCTCCGGTTGTTCTGGATGGTAGCTTAGCGCTCTGAGGTCATCTGTGTGCTTTCTGCTCCATTGTTGACCACCATATCAGAGAAAATGTTGGCGAGAGAGACAGTTTGGCCTTTCATCTGCATGCCTTTCAGCATCTGAATAACATCTGAATAAACCCCACACCGCAAAAAACAAAATCTACTTTAAAACAGTCATACATAAATATGAATGATGTGTGTGTGAAGTTTGTGAGTGACAGTCAAAGCACTGGAATACTTTTGGCAGACTACTAATATGGTTCAGATTAAAGATACTGCAGCGTTTTCCTTTTGTGGTCTTAAGTATGCGTTTGTGCATGAGCACAACATGCGTGTGAGCGTGTGTGCGGCGCTTTCTATCTTGTGCTCTTAACACTAAGCGCTGACCTTTCACAGGCTCTCGAGTGTGAGTGTGAGAAACACGCTTTCACTGTCTCTCTCTCATCTGCCTCTCAGCCAAGTGAGTGCACGTACACGCACACACCTTTATATATACTTATATGCTGTGTGTGTGTGTGTGTGTGTGTGTGTGTGACTCGCACATGCACACACAGACGTTTTCCTCACTGCATCTCATGTCTGTGCTGGCTGACCCCTGCCAGCTCTGATTAAGGAGCTGCAGTGATGTGCTCCTTTGAACCGATTCCCTCCTTTTACACTGAACACACTCGTCCTTAGCTGCTATCAGGGGGTGTCGGTCCCCCCACCAGCAACTTAATGAACCAAGACTGCTGGAAGCTGTAGGGGGACTTGCCAAAATTAAATCCCTGAGTGTATTGAGTGCAGTTAATGCGGATATAATATAATTTAGTGTATTTACCTGCACTCTAGTAAATATTGTATCTTTTTTTTTTTGTATGCCCTGTGCTACTGCAGTCGAGCCCTAATACATCTTCTCCCAAGCTGTCGGTATAATAAAGTAATCTTTGTCCGAAATGACAAATGTGTCCGTCACTCAGCTGTAGTGACACCTAAGGTCTCCTGCATGAGCGATGGCAACTCTTTCACTGACTTCAATCTCAGTATGTAGTCCTCAATTGTGCATGTGCTCAGATGCGCGCGCGTGCGCGCACACGCGGTCTCGTGGATTCGCCAAACAAACAGCAATTCACTAATTTGCCCCCAATAGGATGCGAGAAATGCTTTACGCTACACTGACAACTTAAGTGAAACAACGCGTTTGTGCACCGTCACACTTCGCCAGCCTGCCGCATTATGTGTGTTTAAGAATAGCCCCGTGCAGCCCAGGTATTTGTAAGTGTCAGTAGTTTGTTTGTTTGACACTCTGATGTCACGACCCCAGCTTGCTGACTGCTCACGTTCCTACCCTCTACCCCCCGCACCGCCACCCCCAGTGAAACGCCATTGTCCGACAGCACTGACCTGCACCCATCCTCCTCTCTTGCAACCCTCCCCTCCACCCCATTTATGCTCACCCTGCACTTTAGGACAGCCGCCATGCTACCCCTCCTCTCTGCACACACCCTCCTAAACCCCTGCCAAACAATGTCGAGCGGACTTATTCTTTTCCACTCCGCCATTATGTCATCCGCTGATCATTCCAGAAAGGCACGGCCCACTCCTTTAGCCCTGTTCCACCTTGGTGCGGCTGTTTCACCACCTCTGGTTCCCCACCTCTGGTTCCCCAACTTTTCTGCCCGTTTGGTTCCTCCCATTTTCGTGCGCTTGCGTGTGTTTGACTGCCATCCCAGATTACAAAGTGTGTGTGTCTGTGTGTTTGTGTGTCTGTGTTGTCGAACAATGGCCAGAGTCTAATCTCCATGTCAAAACCGCTCTGCCTCCCCAGCGAGCAGTCCGCTCAGCGTTTAGTAGCGTTTTGTCCTCCTATTCTTCAAGCACCACAGAAAGAGCAGAAAGGAGGGAGGAGGGAAGGCCTGTGAGTGTGCGTGCGTATGTGTGTGTGTGTATTTTTGTGTGTGTGGATGTGGGCGATGGTTTAGGGGTACAAGCTCTCCAAAATTTTGAGCTCAAGCAGTTTCAAGGAGTCTGAGCAGCGAAGCAAAAATGTTCTGTGTGTATGTTTCTAGGAATTAAATTACAACTTTGAGTGCAACATTTTATGGTTAGGCAAAATCCTGAGCCCTTGGTGTCCTTATCTAGTTGTATGGATGTTTAGACAGTGTGTTTTCACTGATGAGGCCAACCGGAAAAAAGAGCTGGGAGACCCGCAGAGCTTCTTAATAGGTTTACCTCGCCCTATTGAATCCAGCCGAGCGGCACAGATCAGATAGCCACAGCGCTTATCTCTGTCTCTCTTCCTCCTTTCCTTCTTTCTTTGCTCTTTTTCTTCTCCTTTCTTCCTGTGCGGGAGGTGCGGAAAGGGGAGGAGGATCAGAGTGTAATTGGTGAATGGGGTTAAGTACATGTTTGAGCCCCCCGCGGGCCAGGGCGCTTCAGATGATGACTTAATCGTTTTTCTGGTCAATTATGTGTTTGCGGTCTCACCCCCTCTGTTCCACCTCTCCCTCCACTCTCAGGGTTATGATAGGGGGGAGGTCTGCTCCCAGCGGGGAAGATGAACCACAGCCACACACATACACTCTCTTCCACTCCCTCTTTTCTCGCCTTGCCCCCCTCACGGCTTGCTGTCTTAGTTAATATCTCTATTATCTTCCCTCGCTCCGTAACCCGGGTTTCTCGCCACCTCAGATCACGCTTCAGCTCTCGTATATGAAAAGACACTGTGTCATCCTTACACTTCTTCTCCCCTCACGCTCAAATCCAACAGCTTAATTAGGTCTACAGAAGACAGCCTTGTCTTTGTCAAGTTTGCACGAAGCGTATTTGGATATTTCAAAATGTCTTTGAATTGAATTCCGCGTGAAGCAGTCTTCCTAAAACGTGCTAAACCCTCCCTCATCTCTGATTCCAGTTTAACCGCTGCATAACCTCCCAGCTGATAAAGTGGTTCAGCAACTTCCGGGAGTTCTACTACATTCAGATGGAGAAGTTTGCCCGGCAGTCCATCAATGACGGAGTCACCGGAGCAGAGGAGTTGAGCGTCAGCCGAGACTGCGAGCTCTTCCGAGCCCTCAACATGCACTACAACAAGGCCAACGACTTTGAGGTAAACACCAGCCAGGTTTCAGCGATTCTGTGCACGCCACACCGTAAAAACTGCACATGCTCCTAAGGAGGAACTGAGTGCACATGCCATCCTTATGAGCAGAAAACAAAACTGCTGAATTTCACCTGATACCTGGTGATGTAGGCGGGTACTGTGACACCGTATCCTCTCTGACACTGTCTCACTGCAACTGTCCTCAATGCTGAGTTCAAGTGTCTTATACATCCTGTGACACCGTGCTGTAATGCACAGTATAAGGTAGCTTTTGCGTCATCACATAAAGCCCAGAGTGTTTTTGTTTGTGACAGTGCATTTTCTCAGGCTTTGTGTGAAGGGAAAGTTCAGAATCACCAGATCGGAAGATCCGTGTTTTTCACTCCAGTCTACGTGAGAAACTCTCATCTAATGAGGAAGAAGCCTCGCTGACAACTTACCAGTTTTGCATTTATCGTTGTTAATTTCCTCTCGGGAGGGCGCCTGTGTGTGTGTCTGCAGGTTTGTTTCTGAAAAATGACATTTTACTTCCCCGTATTCATTTACCTGTCACTGTGGCGTGACGTTTATGTGTGTATCTTCTAGCGTATTGCAATCATAAATTCTCAGCAGGCAACTTCACCTTTAATGTGTTTCATTTCTCTCACTTCTCCTTTTGCCTACCTTCGTGTGTGTGTGGCGCTGTGCGTGTGTGTCTGTGCGTGTATGATGTTTCAGGATCACCCGAACTCTCTCAATGTCAGCTGACAAAAGACCTTTTAAAAGCTTGTTTTAAGATGGCCCTGAAGAGAGTTGGATTTGGGTGTGTGTGTGTGCATGTGTGTGTGTATGCAGGTGAGCACTCATGTTTGTGTATTTGTTATAGAGAGATTGAGCCTGTGTATGCGAGGGTTTTGTTGTTGCTGCATTTCCCAGTGTCCTGTTCACCTCGAAGGGTACAGCCGTCCCTTGGACCGGCCTGGCATGCTGGCAAAGCACTTCTCCAGCATATGTGTGTGTGAGTGTGTGTGTGTGTGTGTGTGTGTCACTTTGAGGGGGGAAAAATCTCACTGTTATCAAGGTTAAGCGTCCTACTGTTTTAGTGAGGGGAAGGGGAGAGAAAGAGAGTGAGAGGGGGGTAAGGGGGAAGAGGGAGATGGATAGATAGGGGATAGAGGGTGAGAGCTTAGAGACAAAGGAGAAAGCGATGAAGGGAGGGATGGAAAAAGGGAATTGAGGGGCGAATGGAAAGGGGAGAAAGAAGGGTAGAAGGAGAGATGGGGGGGGAGAAAGAGAGATGACGTGCAGGAGCGAAGTGCCCTTGCGAGCAGTGGGAGTTTTGCAAGCGCTCACATTTAAAGTGCCTCACTCTCTTTCTCTGTGTTTCCGTCTATCTCTCTCTGTCATTATTTGTCCACTGGGGCTCTTCTATGTGCACCCAAACACACACACACGCACGCACACACACACGCAGTTCCCCACATCCATCTTCAACCCTCTTAAGGGAGGCTTTGAAAGAGTGTGGCAGGCACTTGTATATATGAGGTCTTAATATGGCAAAAGGCCATCAGAGCAAAACAGAAAGAAAGTCCTTCTATTCAACTGCACGTGAGGAGCGCAGAAATTATTGCGCGAGTCAGTAAGACTCGGGTCTAAACTAAAACACCAGCAGCTCTTTACCTACTCTGACAGGAGAATGGTAACGATTTTATTTTATTTTATGTCTCTATTGTGTTCTAATCATTAAGGGTTCTTTTTTTCCCCCTTAAATTTGATATTTTCCAGAAGACTGCTTCAGCTTTCATATCAAATTATGCTTTCCCTGTGAGGAATCACCTGACACCCCTAACAGGAAATGGAAGTCCCTTTTGGGAAATGAGCTACCAAAAAACACCCCACTCCAGAAATTTGCTGGGTGTACAGTCAGGCCGACAGAGATCTTTTACAAGATGCTCTATGCAGAATGATATATATTAATTATATAGTTGCTCATATGTGGACTGCACATTAATACTACTAATGGCTAAAACACTTAAAGGTTGGCTGAAGATGGAGTTTAAATTTCAAGTAGGTTTGGCTTTTTGGCTTTTAATGTAAGTAAATTTGAAAAATGTAACTAAGTGAACCTGTAAACACACACAGCGTACAAGCTCACACTACAAACGGCACCATACATACAAAACACACGAAATGACATTCTTGGATAGGTTTGCGTGACTCACGTAATCTCCATGACTGGAGTTTGCAAATCCTAAAAAACTATGCACGCAACATCCAGTGAATATCCCGTACTTGCCCACACAGCGTTCACATGCCACCCCCTCCCCCGACAAAACCCCTTGTTTCTGAAGCATAAATTAGATGAGGCACCTTTTAGACAAGACTATCATTCTTCTCCTGGAACCAGGAAGTTACTGTTGAAACAGGCTTAAGGGGAACAGCCTATTTGCATACATAAATGTAAAAATTTGCAAGAAGACAGACAGAGAGGAAAAGAGTGAGAGAGGCCAGGTGAATAAGTCTTCTGTTGGCCGAGGAGTTGCAGCGGTGGAGGAGGGTGGGAAGGTGTTTTGCATATTAAGGTTTTTTTTTTTGTTTTTTTTTTTTTTGCCGGGCAGGTGTCTGAGAGATACAGGAGCTGATTAGAGTTTAGCACAAGGAAAATTTGCCCAGCCATGCAAATTCTAACCCCCCTGACAAACCAACCGCCTTGGTGAGCACGAAGACTCTGCGTGCAAGAGTGTTAGTGTGTGGCTTTCGGTGCACATGTGTGGGTGTTATTAATGTGTGTGTGAGCGTGTGTGTGTGTGTGTGTGAGTGCGGGTGCGTGGGTTGTGTGTTTTTTGCTTTTTGATGTTTGTGTGGGAATGATGTGTTTGTGTGTATTACATATGTGCGCGGACACATTTGTTATGTTTTTTTTTTCCGTCTTATGTGTGTGCGTGTGTGTGTGTGTGTGAGTGTAAGTGTGAGTGTGTGTGTGAGTCATAGAGGTAATGTGGAGATGGAAATGTACTGGATGTGTATCAGGATGCCCCCAAGGCCCTTTTCTGTGGATCTCTCCCCTTTCTCCTCCACCTCCTCCTCCTCTTCCTCCCCTACCTGCCTGCACCACCACTTGAAACAGGAGCCTACGCAGATTCAGCAAGCGCACACACACACACACACACACACACACACACACACAAACACACACACTCAAACACACACACACACACACACACACACACACACACTGAGTTTTCCCTTTGCCAGATTCTGCATCATCAAAGTTCCATCCACCTTGGTGGCGTCTTTGGAATGAATATGTCCTCTGTTTCAGTGATCGCACACTGAAACACACATTAACACACACACACACACACGTCTGTGGCCTTTCTTGTTTGATGCTAATCTGCTCTGTCACTGTGCTGGCCTAAAACGCTCCCCATCTCCCTCCCAGCTTCTCTTTTGTCGCGATTGTTTCCCCTTTTCCTTTCATATCCCTCCTCCCTCATTCCCTCTCGTCGTTCTCTCTTCCTTCTGTTCCCTCCCTCCTTTCATTCTTTCATCCTTCTTTTTTGCATGTCTTCCGTTATCCCCTCACCCCCCACCCCCTCTTTTTTCCCCCCCTATTAGGAAGTTTTAATGGCATAATTGTCACATTCCTTCTGGCACAATGAACACCAGCAGTAATTAAAGAGCTTGCCGTTAATTATCTAGACCCCGGCTCTACTTTCCTCTTTTCTCAAACCCCCCTCCTGATCCCCTCTCTTCTTCTCTTTCTTCTCCGCTTCTCATTCGCTCTGTCCATCGCCATCAAAGTCTTCCGAAACACACCCGGCCTCCCAAAGCCTTGACTTTGAGCGAGCAGCGCTTTCATGTGAGGACTCAAGTGAAAATTCTCACTTAGTGTCCTTTTTCTTTTTACTCTGCAGCCCCTCTGCCTGTCTTTGAACCTCCAATGACAACACACATCATCTTTCATAAGACAGGAATGTGTGTGACCTGGTAATGGGTTAGAGACAGCGGGGGGGTGGGGGGTGGGGTAGGGGGGGAGTTTGAGGGTCTTATAAAGAGGCAGTTTTATGATGGCTCTGGGAAACTCTCAGATTTCCATAAGGCAGCCTAGGCCAAGTTTTCTCTGTCAGTGACCACTCCTCCCACAGAGGGCACACACACATACACACACCTGGGCGCTTAAAGAGGAAGTCCCTGTGATCTCTATGTGAGAGGGAGGTACCAGCAAAGGCGGTGAGAAGCCCCCGCCTGCATACACACACCCGGGTATCATGTGTCCTCCCTTATCAGCTGCTCTTTTTTCTATTGCAAAGATGTTTCACTCCTTTTCTCTCTCTTCCCCTTTTGTCCGTCTGTCATCTCTCTATTTGAATTGATAACATCCTGCCATGGAGATTCTCCGCTGTGTTTTTATTTGTTTCTTAAAGCAAAGGGACAAAACTTTCTTTAGTCCATCCTCTTCTTCCTTTCCCCAACTTCTCCTCCCAGCGTCTCCCTCCTTCCCTTGCTCTCAGTGTCTCTCCATCCATTACCAGAGCCACAGAGAGCTGAGAGCAGATGCTGTCTGTCCAACCGCCGTGCCCCATAGCATTGTGTGCTTCACCTCTCCTTCCCCCCGCTCTCCCTCGTTCCTCCTCTTCACGTCCCTCTCGGGGCTCCATTTGTTCTCCACCCAGAGAGGCTAATGTCTGTTTTCTCCTCCTCCTGCCGCCACTGTTGCTTATCCCCTCCCCGTCTTGCACTCCTTCATTCCTGACCCCCTTTTTTCCCCCCTATTCCTTCACCACATACGCTACGGTGTGTTTGTGTGTGTCTGTGGGGCTCGGGGGTGGGATGGGGTGGCATTGACCGCATTTGACCTCAGGGAATTTGAGGTGAAAAGGTCAGAGCCACTGCATTGGATGCACAGTGACGCAAACAAGTATAAACATACATAAGTACCTAAAAACACACGCTTTCACACAGGTGTAGCGCTTGTACTCAAACGGCTCTAGGGTTCTTTTTGAAGCGATTGAAGACAAAAGGAGGTAGAAGATGGAGCACGAGAGATGAGAAGCTGGCGGTATAGATTTAGGTTCAGACCTGCCAAAAATACAACCAGTACAATTTGCCAGTGGGTTTATGTCAACAGCACACATGCACACACACCTCCCATCGCCCTCTTCTCTCCCTCATCTCGTCTACACAACATCTACTTTGGTTTACTTTCCTGCCTATTAAAATCTCACCTCTCCTCCTGAACATTTAAATCTGCAGAGCAATGCGTCACGCGCAGCGGCAGTACGTAAAATAATCCACTCGTCTTGTGTAAACATATTCATGAATATGTTTGCCTTTTGCTTTTCACAGAGATGATGAAAAGCCTTCGAGTTAAGGCGACGATGCTGACCTGAGGGCGGGAAATGTCTTGCGTTGTGCAATCATATTTGTTGTTTTAATCTGCGTCGTAGATTCGGGCTGAGATAAATAAGACTGTGAGATGTAATAACTTGGTGATGATAACAGGATCGAATGGTCCGTTTTCCAAAGTTTGCCGTCATAGAATTAGGGATATTACACTCTGCCATGTCACTGGAATTGAGATGGAATGAATTTTGTTTGTTTGAAGCTCAAAAATCAGCATCTCCCCAAAAAGCAACAGCTTTACTTACCTTTTGGATAATCTGTTCGTCAATTCTTCACTTTAATTCTGCTTTCTTACAAGCTGGCAAGATACCACCGAAAAAGAAGTGAAGACATTTGTTGTTCTGGTGCTAATTGTTCAAAGTGAGACTTGCATCAAGATTACTGTTCCCAGGTGGTATCTGCTGGCAGGAGTAAGCATATCTACACAATGGATCTTATTCTAACAAACCTTCAGATATCAGCCCAGACCTTCACTGAACCGTGAGCGCCACTTCAAACTTGTCTCATGACTTTTGAATTTTTTTCTTACGGAGAAGACTTAGAGAAAGAAAAGAACAGAGCGTGTGATCATCTGCTTCTCGCTGAATAGCTTGGGGCTATTAAGGACCCCCGTTTGACACACCCTGACAGGTCTTTTCTTTACTGTGAAGGCTGTGTGTGTGTGTGTGTGTGTGTGTGTGTGTGTGTGTGTGTGTGTTTGCATGTATGTGTGTGTGTGTGTGTGTGCATATATGTGATTTACAGATTTATTCTGTGTTCCGATTAAATGACCGGAGCTGCGTGTAGAGCCTGGGGCAACAGGAGTAGCAAGGAATCACTTAAAGAACTACATGATCCCTTTGCTCCTTTTTCACCTGCTCGCGCACACAGACACACACACACACACACACACACACACACACACACACACCATCTTGTTGTGCTAGCTTGCTTTTTCCAACAGCGCACACCCACCTCATCCTCCTCTTCCTCTCTTCTTCTCCCCTCTGCTCCCTCCTTCTTTCGCTCCTCCTTCTGTCCCTGGTCACCTTGTGAGGGGCAGCCTGCTCTGTGGCACAGCTGCTGATTATGTCATTATTTCTGGACCATTTTGGTCTCCCTTGATGTGTGTGTGTGTGTGTGTGTGTGTGAGTGTGTGAGAGAGAGAGAGAGACTAATGAAGCGTGGCAAAGGGACGCATGCCAAAATGACCAGGGCGTGCATCAGAGCTGCAGATGTGTCAAAGCAACCCCCCAATATCTTACACACACACACACACACACACACACACACACACACTCATGCTTCCCCCACTGATGCCAGACGCTCCCTCCTTCAATCCAATCTGCAGTTTATTATTTTTCTTTCGTCTCCTGCCATCTTGCTCCTTCACTTGCCCTTCCATTCCATCTACTCCTATCCGTCCATCCATCTTCTATCCTCCCTCCTTTGCCGCACCTCCTTGCGCTCCATCCTTTATTGTTTGCCCACCCACTCACCCACCCAGCACCCTCCTTCCTCCTAGCCTTCTATTCTTCCTCTCCCTCCCTCCCCCTCTTCTCCTCCTCTCCAGATGTCCTGTTCCTATCTTCCAGACTCCCTTGCTCCTTTCTTTCCCTTCTGCCTCCTGCGCTCTCAGTCTCTCAAAGCTGAGCTGACTTCCTGACCTCAGGAGGCCCTATTACAGCGCTCAGTGACCCCCCCGCTTCCCTCCTCCCCTCCCAGATTGGCTTCTCTCACCCATGCAAGCTGAGTCGATGAATTTTTAAGTCTCCAGACATGGGACAAACTGTGATTTCAGAGCTCCCCTGCTGTTAGCAGCTATTCTTTGTACACACCACGTTTTGTCGATTGTAGGCTTCAAACAATTGACAATTTCTAGAAACTGAAGGGACAGCAGGAGGAAAGAAAAATTCCCATTGTGGATGGGATAGGAGAGCGACTTCATCAGTGTCTTTGACCCTGGCATGCCCTTGACTCGCCAGCAGAGGTGCACCTTGAGAAAAGTCCATGTGACGCTTATGCTGGTGTCCACATAAGCACACCAGACAGCAAGATATACACACACATGTATGCACGACAGACCCTCAAGGCTCCCTGTTCTCAAGGCTATCAGTGGAGTGAGGGTGGCTGATGTTTGCTCAGCTTTGAGGCCCATTTCCCGTCCCAGCAGTCTCCTAAACGCTGGTGCAAAGCTCTCCAATGAGAGATGTCAAGAATGAAATTGTATTTTGGACAATGTTGCGAAAATGAAGAAAAAATTTAACTACGGATCTTCTGTGACTTTACCCTTTCTTTTCCCGATTGGTCAGATTCTTCAGCCGTGGCACAATCTTATCGGATGGGAGGCTTGGGGGGCTGGGGGGGCAAGCGTGGTGAGGGGTAGGAAGAGAGGGGACATGGGTTGTGTTTGTCCAAAATGACAGTGTGGACCAAGGGCTTATCAAGACCTTTGTAGATTATTGATTGGAGCAGATATGTGAGGCACGGGAGGCTTATGGGCCAGTGCATGTTCGAGGTTTGCAAACCTCTGGCTTGACTCACTCAAATGTCAGTTTCAGCCCTTGTTTTCAGACCCTTTACTGTGTGCAAACTTTAGATTACTTAAGACACGGGTATCACAAAAATACTTATTGCATATCAGAGTCAGGTAACCCCCCATCTGTGGCATTGAGTGCGCTACAAAATCTATAAATTCCACGTCTCACAAACACAAACACAGTGACCAAAAAAGCATGGGAAGTGTTGGTATTCCCAGGCTGAGTTGGGGTTAGGAATTAACCTGGCTTGCAGCGATGGCTTATGTTGTGTCCCTGCATTTCATCCTTCAAGGCAAAAGCTTGCTAGAACACTCACTCACACTTACACACACACAAACACACGCATACAGCCTTATCTTCCAGGGTCTTGTCTTGTTTGGCTAACACTGTGCAAATAGAAGGTGCAATACATCTCCTGACAGTTCCCAAAAGCAAAGGGGAGAAACACGCTGGTCAAACAAACAGCCAACCCTGAGTCACCGAGAGAGAAGAGATTTCTCAGGCTTTACCGAAACACATGCGAAAGACACAGGCCCGTGCACGCGCGCGCGCACACACACACACACACTTACAGACTTGCACGCGGAGTGTGTAACAGTAGCCTTTATTTTGAGGGCTTGGGCCTCTGGCTACCTTTTTAAACGTTTGTCTAAGCAGTCTTAAGATGAGGGCTGCTGCTGGAGTGAATAGCTCCCAGCAAGCCGTCCACAGGCTCCTATTGTCCTCCGTCATATTTTATTATCTCATCAAAAAGCAGGAAATCCGATTCCCTCTCTCTGAAAAAGAGCTTATCCTTCTGTCTCAAAGCAACCTGTCACGAGTGAGAGAGAGATGGACAGAATGGGGAGAGAGTGTCGTGGGGGAGAGGGGGCAGCCATTGAAAAAGACTGATTTACCGCCTTAGTGCTATCAACCCTACTTTCCTTTTTCTTCCACCCTGCCTTTCTCCTTGATTAGAAGGCCCCCTAACACCAAGCACAATGTAAATGTCAGGGTATTGCAGCTTTATCATCTTTGCCGATTCTATCCACCCCTTTCCCCACTCCGTCTTCCGCTTTTCGTATTGTGTTACACAGGGCGAGAGCATTCATTTTCACGAGAGCTCTTTATTGGTTGTTTTTTGAATGCTTTGCCGCTGCCTGCCGCACGCGTTTGCTAGCCAAAATTCAACATGAGCAAGACAAGAAAGTTTACCTCTTCCTTGTTTTGCTAGTCCAAATTAAAGGCATCACATTTAAGCTTACTTTTTTACTCCACTTTTGAAAAATGGACCAAAAGTCAAAGAGAAAAGGTTCGTTTTCAGATTTAGCCTGCTTAGCAATAGATTCACTCTCAGTCACCTTGTTTGCCTTTTCCAGGCATCACTCCTCTCACACACACACACACACACACACACACACACACACACACACACACACACACACACGCAACTGCACATCCTTCCCTCGCCACCACTTCGCTGCCTCTTTCCATCCATCCCTCCCTCTCTGTTTGTACATCTGTCCTTTAATTTTGGGCTCTGCTGAGAAGTTGTTAAAAACCCCTATGAAATATGTATGAAGGATTGTGAGCCACGCGATTGGCCCCATTTACCGGACAGCCGAGCGAATGAACGGCCACACTGGATAATCCCCCACAATGCCTCTGGAACAAAGGCCCAACAGCTGACCCTAGAGAGACATAGAAAGATGAAGAGAGAGGGAGGCAGTGAGGCGGTTTGGGGGGGTTAGAATGGGACAAGGTGGAAGGGGGGTGCAAACAGTTTAGGCTCACTGCTGGTCAGGAGGAAGCTCAGTCACACACACACACACACACACACACACACACACACACACACACACACACACACACAACTCACATGTACTTGCAAAACAAAGGCTTGTGGGACAGGAATAACTCCCTTGTTCTGTTGTGCCGCTCTCTCTCCTTAGACTCTTCTCGGCCCCTCCTTCTCTCGCCATCTCTCCCTCCCTCCCATTCTCACTCTCTCAGTCAAGAGGATCTGAAATACCAATACCCTTTTCTCCTTGACATTGCTTTCTCCTTGCAGTCAGCATTTTGCTGTCCTTTTATAGTCAAAACGTCAGGAGAAATTCCATGCAGGAATATTCTTAGTAATGCGGCACTCCCTGCATCTAACACCAGGGCGCTACGCGGCACCGTCCCGTTAGCGAGGTCTTTCGGGAAAAGTGCACGCGGGCATACACACACACACACTTACTGTAGCTGGCCTCAAAGCAGGGTCATTGTGCCAGTATTCCGTGAACGACAAGCAGCCCAAACAATGAATTATATCCACTTTTATCCCACCAGACGGGAACTCAATATTTGGGGAATTGGGTTATCTTTCGTTTTTTTCCTTTCCCCCTCTCTCTCTCTCTCTCTCTCTCTCCGTCAAACACACACAGACACACAGTGCACAAGCTCCTTATTCACAACTCACCTTTTCACTTGAGTAGTGGACAGACACACACACACCAACCAGACACACAGGCATCTTAGCCTCCATTCATCACCCCGAGGGGGGTTGGTAGCTGTCCCATGTGTGTTTAAGTGCATATGTGTGTGGTTGAAGAGGCCTGTTGGTGTGTGTGGGTCCTTATCCATCGGTGTGTGTGTTCCAGTGGCCACTAACCTTGCTGTGTCCTGACACTCCTGATGAGTATCTGCAGGACACTGGAGGAGAGGAGTGGAGTGCGCACTGTCAGGCATTTGGGCAGGCTGCTGCTGTATGTGTGTGAGACAATATGTGTTTGTGTGTGTGAGCATCGAGGGAGGCGGGCAGGCAGACAGTCAGCATTATCCAAGCAGGTGACCCCTGAAGGCTGCGTCGCCCTGGAGCTCTGAGTCGAGGAAAGAGACTCAGCCAAATACACCAGGGTACCCGGCGCGTGAGTGTGTATGTGTGCGTGCGTGCGTGCAGCGAGCATTATGTAGAGCTCTGTCACAGTACAGGATGTGTCATCTCCTTGGCACAAGGAGGTGTGTCCGCTGGTGTGTGTGCTCACACCACCATAAGCGTGTGTGTCTGTGTGTGACAGAGTGTTGGCTTGGGGGAAGGTGTCACAGATCTTTGCCAGACTAATCATCTCCATGGTGTCGGTGAGCGCTGCTGTCAGGGACACTAAAGAGGCAGCGTGTCTCCCCGTTCCCAAAGCATTTAGTACTTCCTCTTTCGCCAGCACCTCTTCTGTCGCTCTTCAGCTCCGCTCTCTTGTTTGGTCGCAGATTTACAGTGGGACTCATAAACATGTCACGCCCGCCACGCTGCTGGTGGAAGGTGGGGGGAAGTGGGAGGTGTGAGAAACCTGAGAATTCGCAAGAAGTGACTTTTCTCAGGCCAACACCTCAACCGGCGTTTAAGGAAGTAGCGACTCAAGAGACAGGAGATTTATGGTTTTACATCCACTTTGAAAATATGAACATATTCTACAACTGGGGGGCGAAGACTGTCGCTGTTTGGGAAAGTTGGTTTGGGTTTTGGCAGTCGGTCAAGTTTCGTTCCCATTTTCCTCAGTATTCAGTGGTCGAAACACTTTTAGGGTTTGCGTTATAACGAAGTGCCTTAAAATTAAAACCACTACAACGGTGCTTTTGTGTCCGGTGACATAAAGGACGCAAACTTTGCAGTGAGACTTAAAATACCTTAAAATAGGATTTCCTCCGTGTACTCCTCACATCTGTTTACACAATTGCTCATTCCTTCCTTTCTGTGTTCGCGAAGGTCCCTGATCGTTTCCTGGAGGTGGCAGAAATCACACTGCGAGAGTTCTTCAATGCCATCGTGGCCGGCAAAGACGTGGACCCGTCCTGGAAGAAGGCCATCTACAAGGTCATCTGCAAACTGGACAGCGAGGTCCCAGAGATCTTTAAGTCCCCAAACTGTCTCCAAGAGCTTCTACATGAGTAAATTTCACCTCCTCCTCCTCCTCTTCCTCCTTGCTTACCGCTTTGCGCTTTCTTTGTTTTTCTGATTTCATAGAATTTCAAAATTATATTATGATTTGTTTTTTTTCCCTTTTCTTCAACTTTACTTTTGATTTCCTGTTTTTTTTTCTTGTTTGTTTGTTTTTGTTTTTATTTTTATTTTATTTTTTTGAATGTATGAAAGTTATGGAGTAGCATTCCCAATCTAAAGCCCCTTGTGGCAGTTCCTAAATGACCTAGCTATTGTGTTCTTGTTCTTATATTATGCTGGTTATTATACGTTTTGTTTTTCTATGACTCTGAATTGAAGAGGCTCTGATCTTATTGGGTGTTTTTATTTTTATTTTCTTGGACCGTGTGAACACTCTGTTTGGCCTGTTCTGTGATCAACACTAACGGCGCCCTCCATGTGTGGAAAGAGTTCCCGAGTTCCCATTTATACTGCTAAGAACATAGGCTGGGTTCCCTGAAGACTTGACTCGTGGCACCCACAGAGGCCCCTCCAATTCAGGGGGCATCCATGTGAACTGCCCCACCCTGACCCCCTCCTTCCCTAATACAAAGTGGGTGCCTAATAGACTGTGCTATTGAAGATGTCCCTAACAGGACAGGCACATGCACACATGCACACAAAAAGCAAGGCCTAGTGAGGTTGTTGACTGGACTAAAACTGGACTTTTGGTACTGGTCTGTGAGACTTGGACCAGTTTCAAATAGCTACTGAGCTCTACCATTTTTCTTTTTTTTTCTTTTTTTTTGAAGTGTGTTTTCCCTGCAAATAGGGGCATTGTGTTTATTGGGTGTACATTATTATTTTGATTACTATTCTTATTGTTGTTGTTTATGATTATTATTTGTCACTACTGCTTGCTGAAGATTGGCACTTCAAGATTTGTTTGTCCCTTGATGCCGTTGCTGAAAGAAATAAATTATTGCTATTAATATTATTCCAAAAGATTTTTAGATTCTGAAGTATTTCCCCCCCTCCTCCTCCTCCACCTCCCTCATTCCCCATTTTCCTTCTCCTTAGTCACTTCCCTCAGTTTGTTCATCACTGGCGTGGATTTTGGTTTTGTTTTGTTTGTTTCGCTGTTTGGTTGCTGGGGCAACTTTGCTGGATTTGGATTTTATTCCAGGGAATTTATTAGAGTGGGCTTCTCTATTCACCTGTAGTGACAAGCTCATCCTGCACAGGATCGGTCCAGTAAGGATGCTAAAAATAACCAACATAGTCTAAAGAAACATGAAGTAAATAAGAAGTATTTGGAAAAAGTGTGTTTTCTTGATTTACTATAGCTGTTCCATAAAAAAAAACTAAATTTTTTTGTAGTTGAAAACTAATCCGCTCCCCCTTAAAGAGCACTTCTTCATCTAATAACAAAATATTTTTCTACATCTGTGTTCCAAATTAGTGAACATACATAATAAGTGCAAGTCTGATTTTGTTTTTGTTTGTTTTTAATTTTTATAGCACTAAACAGCTCATGTGAAAGAAGTTAACATATTTACACTGCTGGCTCTTAATGTGGTTAGCTTATATATGGTGTAAATGGCATTATGAAGTTACTTTAATAGCAGTCGATACTTGAATATATCAAAACCTGAAGTACCGGTTTGTTAACTGAACAGACGTGAAGATAAAAGGAATCTATTGAGGCTGATAAACAGCCGTTTATTAATTCTGCCTCAAGTAGAACTTACCCTGACGACAACACACACACACACACGCACGCGCACACACACACACACACACAATGCTCCTTCCCTCTATGTTCACCTGCTGCTGAGTGATTTAGCTTCTCTCTCAGTGCAACAACATGAGGTTAGAGGTGAGCACTCTTCCCCCAGGGGGTAGACGGAGAAGCTCTCAGCACTACAAAGACCAGGGACAAAGGCGCAGAGCAAGGAGCAACATGCACCTGAAGCCCTCTGCTCTGTCCTGCCGTCCCACACCGGCAGCTTTTAAGACCCAAAGTGTGTCTCTGTTCAAGCCACTGTGCCCAGTTTGTTAAACGGCATTCCTTTCACTTTTACCTGAGGTTCTAATCCCAAATTTTTTCACTTGAGCTGAACTTCTATATGTACTGTTTTTGATTTGTTTTTTACTTTCACCCATCCTCTCAGGCTGTTAAGATTTTACGAAGCAGTAAGTATTAGATATTAGATGCCCTTTTTGAAGAGGTAAGTTTGAAGCAATGAGTGGACTTTGATATTTTGCTTGGTGCGTGCGAGCTAGCTGGTGATCTCACCTTGCGACATTGGCTTATAGTGTGTCTGTGTGTGCGGCACAAAAGATCAAAAGGGGCAGGTTGCTTAACCTGCTGACTTGTCTAAGCGAGACAAAGGGCCTGACAAAAGAAGGCAGAGAAAGACAGAGAGCTACTCCCTTCATTATGTCCCCCTTCTCTTCCCCGGACAGTGTTCTTCTTAAGATCCGGAGCCCTGAGAGAGCGAGCGGCGCACATTTCTCACTGAAGGATGGGCTAGGCCCTGCATGTCTCAGTCTCAAAGCACCAGCCAAGGGCTCTAAAGCGCCACAGACAAAGGATACAGAAAGGAAAGGACACTTTTATCTGATGCGCAGATTATTATCGTTCCACGCCCTCTCCCTTCCTGCAACTCCACCCTAAACTTAAAGAGTTCCTGCGTCTAAAAAGATTAATTCAGGATAATGAAGAACTTGTGCAAAAAAAAAAAAAAAAAAAGGAGAAAAAAAAAGAATAAATAAATAAAATAAGGATTAGCAAGACCTTAACGCCGTGTTGAGAATATTTTTGTCAGGTTTTGTTTTCTGGGGTCGTTTAATTTTTAGGATGACATTATTGAAATGCATATATAGCCTTTTTTTAATAATGTAAAGTATAAATCTATGGGGAAAAAATATATAGTGGAAGTTCTTTGAAAGGCACTGTTAGAAACTGTTTCATAAAAGAAATCTTGAGGGTATTTTTAGTGACAGTTTTGTTGCAATCTGTATTCTGAATGAGTTGTTGGTAGATTAGGAGCAATAGTAGTAGGTTTTTTGCAGGTTTTGTGACCAGTTTTTCCTTTTGGTTTCTTTACCTTTTTTTTGTATTGTGCTGAATGGCTGTCTTCTGGAGATCAAAAAAAAAGAAAAGAAAAATAAACTTGGAATACCTTTTCAGAGTATGAAATATTGTTGTCGCTGCTGTAAATACTGTCAGGATGAAACAAAGAATAGCTGTACAGATTTTTTTTTCTATTATCACTCAGAGTGCTAGAGAGGGGTGAGTGGTTAAAAAAGGAAAAAAAGGAGACTTCACCCACTCTCCAACTGGACTCATAAGCACTCTTCTGAAATATCCACAGAGGAGTGGGGTATTTTTTTTTTGTTTGTTTGTTCCCCCCCTCCCTCTGCCATGCCTTTAACGGGAAACGGTTTCCCATCGGCAGTGCCCTTGAAGTTGCACCAGCATTCATTTCTTTAATTTTTCCGAACAGAACGATGCATCAGACGAGCGGTGGGGTAACGGTGATGTCACAGCGCGGCCCGTTGGCAGCCTGTGCTCTTTGTGTCGTTCAAAAAAACAAGGGCAGATTTCCGCCAACGTAGCTCTAGATTTGACCCAAGAGACAGACAGGAACTCATTGTCATCAGAAGACTAGTGCCATCCATGGATGGGGAACACTGTACAGTGACAGATTAAAGGGAAAAAAACAGACTGCAGATTGAAGGGGGAAAAAAACAGCGATTTGTACCCCCTTTTCACTGGGTTTAAAAGTTGATGAAGGTTTGGAATTTTGTGGAATTTCTGTATGCTTTGCAGTACGTGCGCATGTGTGTGTGTGCACTGTATATGACTGCGTGTGTCTGTGTGAGAGAAAAGACCGATTATGAGAACCTGTGAACCAGTGTGTGACACAATTCTCAACACTGTGGCCCCTCCCCCACCCCTGGGAGTACCATCCTGACATGTAAATGACTCTCATTAAGCGTTGGCAACATGTGTTTGGTGTGTGCGCATGTGTGTGTGTGTTGCGATAATTTCCTCTGATCTGTTTTCTGACCTGTTTGAAAGAGGTTTTTGTTTCTCGATGCTTTCAGTAGTAATTCCTTTTTTATTATTATCACATTGCTCCTCTTTTATTGTAAATATCAATGACGTGGACTTACAGTGATAAATACTGCCTTTGTATAACTTTAGCAATATGTTATGTAAATAATGTTTTGTTGATGCTTTTTGTATGACATTATTATTCAATTTTAGTGCAGTAATTCCAACTGGAACAGCCATGTTTTTCGGATACAGTCTGAATAGTTACACAGGTTGTAAAAATAAAACTCATGACATGGCTGCTTTTTTTTTTTTTTTTTTTTTTTCCTGTTATCGGTGTCTATTTGTCTTGCAGATTTTGTGTAATTTATTGGTTTAATTTATCCTAATTTATTTGATGTTGTTTCATTTTGTTTTTTCAAACAGGGAAGGCTGTACTGCATTTGAATAAGTAGAACCAACTTAAAAGATTTTACACTTTAACGAATTTACAATTTCAAAAAAGAAAAAAAGTTAGATTGACAGAAAAGATGAGTGGGGATTTTGGCAGCTACGTGAAACTGGATGGTTAAAACAAACAAAAAAAACTGGATTTGACAGGGCAGAGGGTGGACTTCAAAGCCGAAACTAGTTTGAAGCAGTTTTGTATTTTCTCTTGAGATTTTTTCCCTTGTATTGCTTTGGCCCAGCCCAAAAACAACCAGTAGTCAAATTGCCTTTCGTGCCTTCACCCTCTATGAACTGAATGTATGTGCAGTATATATGCAAGCTTGTGCAAAATGAATAAAAAATTGAAATAAAAATGAAAAACAGAGTGAAAAGTGGCAGCTGTTTGTGGTTTGTTTTCTGTGTCTGTGTTTAAAGCATGGGGGGGGGGGGGGTCTGACTTTATAAAGATATCTATAGTCATAAATATACATGAATGCTGTAAAAGCTGGTGCTTTCAGTGAAAAACATACTAGCAGAAATCTATTTTGTTCCGCTAGCAAGCATTAAAAAAAAGAATCATGGAAATTGAAATAATCGAATGATCAATTTAGAAGTGCTGTGGTAATTTCAGTTAGTTTCTGTATAAACTGATGGATGTGTAAAGCAGTGTATTGGGTTTCTGTGGCCAAAAAGCAATAGGGTTCAGCTAGTAATGGCCATAGTTGAGAGTTCTGTAATGACTAATCAGCTTCAGGGTAGCTTTTAAAATTTGAATGTAACAAATTCCTTTAACCGCATGATAAAAGGGATAGGAAAACTGCAACAAAGGGGATATCTTGTCAAGAAAGACAAAAATAATAGAAGAATAGAAGAAGAATAACAGTATGATAACAGTCAAATCTTTTTTAGAGTAAAAAAATGTTATGGATTATCGAAGGTACACCGTTTCATGCTGGGAAATCTGTCAGCACTTTACTGTAATTTAATGGTGAATGGTATTCGCTTGAAATTTACTACCTTGCTTCCCAGGTTTTTTTGGTTATCAAAGGATCACTGGCGACAGTGCAATTTATTCTGTCCTGTTTGAGTGAATCAGAGCTGTCCTGCTCGCAGAGTGATCATTAATTAGGAGTTTGGCTGCAGAGAACCGTCCTCCCATCATAGTTTCTCTACAGGCTCCGGAGACAACTGCAGGTGCTGCCTCATCAGGCTAAATGCAACAATCGAGCACGGGCGCATACACACAGTGAAGTATTCTCCTCATTAGAAAAAAAGGGTTGCAGGAAATAATCAAAGGATTTATGAAAGACTTTGTAAAGTGGGAAAAGGGGGATTATAAATGTTTAGAAAACAGTCTGAGGACCGAGCAAAGAGACAAACCTCTTGAAAGTGAATTCACAACTGAAGCTGAGGAGTCGTCATTTTCATTATTAATCTGTGGTTATTGTCTCTGTCACGCTTTTTTTAGTAGTGAGAAATGCTGTGAAGCAGTTGCGTTTCTACTGATCGGCTAACAATCCAAAAGAAATGAAGAAGAGACGCATTGTATGTGTTTTTATTCAAAAATGTGTCATCATTAATGTTCATTATTTGTCCATCGGGCAATTATCCATGTAATCGTTGCAGTTTTAACCAATAAATTATGTGCGTGTTTCTTCAAATTACAATAACGTTTGGCCACAAAAAAGAGACGCTGATCAAAAATCATTTTAAAAGAAGATGCATGACTCATCCCGTTATATTTTCCCTATTTGTTAGTTTTCTAAAAATATGTGTTTGTGAGTTTAGGAATCACTTACGAAGAACGTGGGACTATTTTTTTTTTTTTTTTTTAAAGGCACGGTTCGTTCTCTCTGTATCATTTTGCTTTTTTCTTATGGTGACCTCGGTTGTACTCTCCACCACGCCTGCCCGTTGCTGTTCCTTTTCTTCCTTTGTTCTTGCCTGACTGCTTTTCACTCTTTTTGCTTTGATGCTCATTTTTGGAGTTGCTTCTTTTGTGTCTTTCTTGCTTGCTTGCTTGCTTTTATTCTTTTCTCTCTCCCTCTCTCTCGTGTTCTTTTTTTCCCTCTCGTCCTCTGCCTGCCTCCCTGCGCTCGCCTTAACCGGAGGCTACAGCTCCTTAGGTTGGGCTGAGACAGCATCTTTGTACAACACCGACCGTCTGCTCTGTAATCAAATACCATCTGTCGCTACATCTGAAGACTCACTCTCTCGCTTCCTCCACCGCGTGCACACACAAGCTCGCACGCAGGCACATGCACACACACCACATCTGTGCTTCTGTGCTTCCTACTCTTGAACATTGTGTGTGCACCTGTGTGTGTATGTGTGCGTGCATGGTTTATGTACAGTGACCCGTGTACTTACAATCATTCCACCTGATTCATTCTTGGCCTGCAGAGAGGAAGCCACTAGAGTCACTTTCCCTGCTTCCTGTTTTTTCCACTGACCCTGCTGAGGGTTCAAAGGTCATTGTCTTCAGGTATCCATGTTTGTTCTGTGTGTCAGCAAGACCTTGGCTGCCGTATCACACAGGAGATAGTGGACTTTAGCTCCTCAGTCTTAGATCAACGGCCCACTATCTCAAAGGCTGCCAGCCTTTCCCAATGTTTGTCCAATGTTTGTCCCTGCTCCGGCACACAAAACGTTGACATGGTCCCCAAGGTCTCTATCCAAGTCCCTCCTCCCTTCGTGATCACTTGTTATCACACACACTCAGGTTCAAGAACATTTTCCATTTAGTTAAGAGTGTTGTTTTAAGCTGGAAAGGCTTCCTTTAAGCTTTCATCATGCATTTAGTCTAAAAGTGTGTTTTACAGCTCGGTGGCAGCGAGGGATTTACAGCACGCCGACCCAACAACAAATAGAAGAACTTTTAGTAAATATTACCACACACAAGAGCTGACGTAATTCCCCGTACTGGGGAACCTTTGTGATGAAGAAACACAAGGACTTAGGATTTTTTTCGATTTCTTCTCTGTGCAATCCTCCTACTAATGACCAAATGAGCTGTCCACTCTTTGAAACATTTTGACACCTACTCCTGCAAAATGACTGCGGGCTAAAAGCCTGAATCGTAGAATAATTCCGTCTTTATACAGTTAATGGACATTTGCCCGCATTTGTGCATCACCTTTTCTTGCTCATCTGTGCTTTTATTTGATTATTGGACCTATAATTAAAGAGACAAAATGATTCGGGTTTAATCTGAAACCATGAAAAGCGATTTCCGCAGCGCACAGATTGATGGATTCATTCTGCATGTGTTGGTGATTTAACACTGGATTTCAGCTATTGTCGATGGAGCAGCACACCGGTCTGCTCCAGAGCCACTGGCAGAATCTGGGATTAACTCTGGGCTGCCCACATTTTGGCACCAGTGATGGGGACACCTAGTGGTTAGTATGCACAATTTAGACTCACTGATTTTTTTTAAGCGTGTCCCATCTTGTCTCTATTTGTGCGCTTCTGTTTATTCTTCATTCACTTATTTCTTCAATTCTTCTGCTTTCATTTTTCCTCCATGTGTGCAAATTTGTTTGTGCAATTGGAAGATTCCAGTTGGGCAGCTCATTGTGGCCTCTTTTTCCTCCCAGTCTCCCTCTCTTTCTCTCTCTCTCTCTCTCCCTGGAAGGCTTGAACGCAACTGGAGCCTCGGAGGCTCAAGAGAGGAGCCTGGGAAAGAAGGAACAAAGGGCCGTCCATCTGCAGCTATCACCGCTCTGCACTTCCTCTCCTCTCTCTCTCTTTCTCCCCCTGTTCTTCCCTCCCTCGGTTACCCTCTCTTCCCTCTCCCCACTGGCCAGCGCCCCAAATTAAGACTTCAGACAAGAAAATGGGCTCAATAAAAAAGGGAGAGAAAGCGACAGAAAGAGAGAAAGAAGGAAGTCTGTAACAAGCCAAGAGGAGCAAAGCGACAAAGCCTCTGTTGTTGGATGGCAGGGCCCCACTGTCGCTCTGCGAGGAGCTGTCACTGTGTCAACTTGGACCTCTTGTTGCGAGGAGCACAAACACAAACCATCAAGAACGAGCGCACAAAACACACACCCACCGACAGAAAACATGCTGCGGAGGAGACTACGCGCGTGCTTCCATAACCACAGAATAAAAATAAATAAATAAAAAGGCTGCACAAAGATATGGGATGTAAACTCAGAGACATGCACGCACAGAAAACATGCCAAGCACATACTGATCATCCAAATTAGTATAGACAGTGTAGGTGAGAAGACAGCAACTGTGAATCCCCGCAGCACCCCTTCATTTTAGCTGCCAAGAAATGTCACAGGGGGCGAAGTGAGAAGGGAGGGACTTCCCTGAAAACTGAAAGAAAAGTGAATGTTTGTGAATGTGTGCACATGTGAGAACATGTGCTAAAAGTAGCCAGTTGAAAAGAAAAAGAAAGAAATTTTTATATATAAAACATATCAGCCCTCTGAAGACACCCACTAAGGCCTTGAGGATGAGGTGGGTGTCCCAAGGGCAAACACCTGTTAACAGGTTTTATGAAGCACGCACACACAAACACCCAACCTTGTTAGAGTTCTCAAATAACGATGAAATACTCCCTTTTAGATGTTTTTCTTCATTAACAAGCTCTTTAATCACTTAAAGAAGATACATTCACAGGGAGCGTGCTTGTGTGTACATAACTGTGCATTGGGGGCAGAGATAGAAGCTGAACTGGTTTGGCTTCTTCCAGGCTAAACTGGGTCTAGTGGGTCCAAGACAGATGGCACTCGGGGCAAAGCCAGTCTGGGATCTCTCGCTCTCTCACTCGCTCTGTCTCTCTCTCCATCACTCCCTCATACACACACACAAACACACATCTCTTTTAATAGCCATTATTGGCATCCTTTGCCTCTTCCAGATCCCTGAAACAGAAATCACAGAGCCCCATTATATTTCCTTTTGACCCATTTGGCAAGATGATGGGAGCATCGAGTGCTGGATTAAATGGAAAGCAGTTTATAATCCAGTAATTCTAATGTTTTAATTACTTAGATGAACAGGAGGTGTTTGAGCAAAGGCTAATCTCTGAGACATAAGGGTGAGAGAGAGAGAGAGAGAGGCAGAGAGAGAGAGAGAGAGAGAGAGAGCGAAAAAGGGTGGGGGGAAAATTTGTCTTATTCTTTGTAATGCACACATAGGCTTGCTTATGGAATTTTAGCTGCGTATTAAAGTTCATCACCTGTTATCAACGCAGATTAAAAGATTCACAGACTTTATAATTGACATTAAGGTGAGCCCACCAGGGCTGAGGTGCGAAACCATTATCATGCTTGAACATCGCAGCGCATTTGCACACAGTCTACGTGGTTCTAGTTTTACGTTTCTAAACTACATTCACAAGTGTTTTGACTTGAGATCTGCTGTATCTTGAGCGACACCCATAGCTGTAACTGATCCCACAATTGTCTTTGATAGCCACCCCTCCTGTCAATCAAGCAGTAGGACAAAGGCTGCTAAAGCAAGGCTGATGACCTCATGCCTGGGGTCTGCTCCATACCGAAGGGGTCTTAACACCGTACAACTTGCCTTTTGTGTCTGGAGCCATTTTTCAGTACCGAGAATCGACATGCAGTATCTCTTGGGGTTCGGGATGCATGCACATACACACCCACACATGCGCCAACACACATCCCCTTGATCCATGGGCTGGAGCGTTGAGCCAGGAGTGAGCCTTAAGACAAGGAGTGACAACCGGGACAGCTGCAAGGGTTGGAAGCCAATCTTATTCCAATCCCCCCTTCACCCATCCCTGCTACCCCCAACCGCCACCACACACACACACACACCGTTCCACAACCACAGCCTCCAGCCAGCCAAACAAGCCATTGTTTCTGGCGAGGGCCTGTGGTATTTCATTTGTCATGAAATGGATACGGACACGGGATGACCATGAGGTTCTTTCTCCAAAAAAGAAACTGCTACCGCTACTGCTGCTGCTATGGCTGCTGAGCACCGACTGCAAACTCACCTCATCCTTAACCTTCTAGTGCAGTTTGCCCCAAGCACCTTGCTATGAACTATTAATAAACCTGCTTTTTCCAAGGTAGGGAGGGGGCGGTCCGAATGGTATTGTTTTCCAAAGGAGCATAAGAAGAAGGAAAAAGAGAGAGTGTGGGAGGGAGGGAGGTCAGGCTATGTGGCAATGTGTTTTTATCATCCTTTATAATCTTCACTTTCTCAGGTTTCTGAGCAGACTTTAGATATGTTAGGCTTGAGAGCCAGGTAGATCATCAAGGTCCTGGTCAGCTGTTGTCAGTCGCTGCTTAGGATGAGTTTGGTTCTGTGGGTATTATGGCATAGGGGCGATATCAGCCCCCAAATAATTGGCCAACCTTTACACGTTCATATGGCTGCTTGATGCTAAGCTGCTAGCACATGCCACATCCCAGAGAAACTTTCAGCACGTAGTTAAGAGCAAAAAGCAGGATCTGACAGCTGAACTTCTCCAGGCATGTATGAAATCAGCAATGATGTTCAACACCCTTGCAGTTCCTTCACCTGTAGGTTTCCATGTCCAAAAGAGTTCATGGACATTAAAACAATACCCCTCTATCTCCGTCAAGGGCATTCCTTGGCACAACAATAGGACCATACCCTTCCATATTTTCCTTTCCTCCCCTCCCTCCTCATTCTCCATCCCCTCCATCAAAGAGCATTCCAGCTCCAGAGCCCCCTAAGCCCTTCACTCTGGGCCTGTCCATGTGACACGGCACGCAGACAGTCATCTTTAAGAATTGATTCACTCTGGTATCCAAAGCTAGGGAGCTTGGCTGCCAAGATACCCAGCATAGGCGCCACTCATGGGGTCCAGGTACACAACAGCTGCTCCCCAACAATAAAGGCAAAAAATGGAAGGCACTTAGGGAGAAGATGCAGCCCTAACTTCTATCCCAAGCCTGAACTGGTCACCTTGAGCCAGTTGTTGCCTGCCAGCCTTCCGAGACGACAAACCAGAGTACAACTTAGAGATGAAGTTAGTGGAAGGAGGATGAATATTGAAAGGCATATATAATTCACAAGAGAGACAAGAGAGAGCCGGCAAAAGAGGGAAGGAGAAATATTTTTATTTCCTCGGAAGAATTGCAAAGTGACAGCTGTGCGACCAAGATTGCACAGTGACACATGGAACACCATAAATAAGACAATGGCATGTTGTTTTCTTCTGAGGCACATCGTCTCGCTCGGAGGTCAAGTGAAGGAGATGCCAGCCCATTCCAGAAACCTCACACACATTATGCACACGTAGAAGTAACCTCAGGAATGCCGTGATACTACAGCTATAGATCACAAATCATGCGGAAGGAGACAGGTGAGATATTACCTCACCTGAAGTGTTTCCATAAACTCCAGTGTACCAAAGCCTTGGGAAGTAGCATCACTCTTCAATCAGGTCCTGACCCACACATACTTTGATTTATGATCATACGATCTAGCACATCATCCATCATAAATAAGGGAGATTAGGTGAATAGGCTGAGGCTGTGGATACAACAATTCCAGCTTTAGAGATGATGTATTGTAACTGCACAGTCTCGAAAACTACAGCACCAAATTAAAGGATCAGTTTTCTGTATATTAAGGAGCAGAGCAAAGGTGAAGACAGAGAAAAGGGAAGTTAAGACAACAAAAGGAAGCGAGACAGACAAGGACAGAGGGGAACTTGGCACCGGCAGCCTTCCTGCTGAAACGGAAAGGCAGAAGTGGAAAAGCAAGAGCAGTGGAGAGTCGGGGAGAGAGGGGAATTTGCCAAAGCAGCTCGGGAGGGCCCTCATTACGATATTAAACAAGATTTAATAAGTGAGAGTGATTTGATGAGGTGATTATCCTGGCCCATTAATCAAGCAGGCTTCTAGCCTCGCTGTAATATGGCCCATCTTTCCGCATGTACCAAAGCCTCTTTAGATGCTGAGCTCCTTACTGTACTAACGCCGCTTCAGAAACACCACCAGCCTGGCAGGAAAAAAAAGGCATATTACGTCTCATCTCTCAAGCCTCTGGGTATTTTTGAGACTCGCTCATCCCTCTACCTCCCCATCCGCGCTTCTGGTGCATCTGATAAATTGAACTCCTTAACATGTGGGTCAGAAAGTAAAGTCTTATCAGAGGAAGCTAAGAGTGATAACTGGCAATGATAACGAAAAGGCATCTGTTGGCTTTAAGGCTTTTGGTTTGAGAACAGAAGTTTTACAGACTCCATTGGATTGCTGGGTTTTGAAAAGAGGTAGGGGCTTCGAGTACGCGTATACGTGTGTGTGGATGGGCTGATTCATAGAATGCTTCTCGGGAAAATAAAGTAAAACTTCCATGAGAACATGTGAGAGCAAGCACAGTCCACTGTGTATTTGCAAGTAGATCACAAAAAAACTAATGTGACCTTGTAGAACTTGCAAAACACAACTTTTGGAGGCACTGCAGTTTCCCAAACCCCAAGAAAGTCAATTTCCAAAAGCATGTGTTTAGGATTGACCCTCAAAAACCCAGTGATATAAAAACAAACCCTCCCCAAAAATTGTATTCTTAAATTTGAGGCTAAAAATCACTCAACATTCAGACAAGGGTTGATATAAAAAACACTGACCGATCACTGATCTGGGCTGAGATCAATGACTGGTCAGTCAGCCTCATGTAGGTCTGATTGCATATTACTTATTGGATGTGCACCGCAGGCAAACCAGCACAAGAAAATAACACTGTAGCACTCACAGCTACAACACTAACACTAACACTAGTATGTAGTTCGCCAAAGTAAGGCACAGAGGGAAAAGCACGAAAACATTTCTACAAGACCTAATGAGGTCCATTAGGTTTAAATCACCATCATCCAGTCAATCATGGATATATTTAAAAAAAAAAAAAAGCTAATAAAGTGAAAAATGGATCAAAGCAATTACAAAGAAAATTATGGAAAAAAGTGAAAAAAAAACAAAAAGGGTTGATATCCTGTTATCTGATGATTTTTAAACATACTGGAAAATGATGTAAGTTCCTGACTTTTTTTTTAAACTTATGGTCAAAACCTCTTTCAGTGCCACAAACTGCAGGAAATAATGCACAAGCAGAGAAAACAGCTTAAATTCACACGATGAGGTCTGTTTTCAGTGCACTGCCTGCTAATTGGAAATCTGACTCATGCATTTAAAATGTCTAAACACCACCTTTATTGGCATTTCAGTTATGTTTGTGTGCTACTGAGCAGCTGCCTCAAGTTGAAGATGAGGGTGAATACAATTTACAGGCTGCACCTATTTCATGATGTACATCTCCAAAGCACATTTGGGAAAAGTAACATCCTACTTCTCTAAGCCTGGATCGCAGCATTTTGCTATTTAGCTACATTTGTGAGTAGGGATAATAATAATTTTTTTAAAAAGCGTCACATGCTGTGCACCAATGAATGGAAGAGCTACACAAGGTGAACTGGAATAAAAAATAAACTGTCAAGTAATTTTGATAATTTGGGAATTGTTTGATTTTTCAAGCTGAAATGCTGAAAACTGTGATTTCACATTCTCAAAACTGAGAATTTAATGCTTTGCTTTTTCTATTACACGTGTCGTCTGAAATGTTTGACTGTTAAAAGCAGCTAAACCTTATCATTACAGAACAACAATAAGATATCCTAAAATAACTTGTGTTTAAGGAGAAAAAGTCCAGTCAGGGACTTCCCGATTCCAAATATTTATAATAATTTTGTCATTTACAGTGCGCAATGATGCAGCAAGGGTAAATATAACCTCAAGAGTGGGAGAGAATAGGTATTACAAAGACAGCTAACCCCCCCCCAAAAACATTTTAAAAGCTCAAGTGGAAGAAGATTACATTAAAGCAGGCGTGGGACGGAGCTTTTTCTGGGAACTGCCTGAGAGTATTAATAAAATAAGCACAGAAAATATAATACAAGAATGTTTTTATCAACATAATCCAGAGAGATGAGGCCAAACCAACCTGGAATATAATCCCAAGGAGAAGGTCCCCTGGTTATCTGTCATCAGGGACACACACCCATACACACATATGGGCACACGCTAATACACAGTCTCTTTCCATGTCTCGCCATCGCTTCAAATAATCGACTCATAATCTTAAAAGGATCTTGTCCTTTCGGTTTCATCTTTACTGCAGTGTCCCTACAAGAAGGGTCAAGAGGTCAACTGCTGGGTGAAGCTATCAAAGTGAATATTGACATCAATATAGCGTGCACTGTAACTGCTTTTTTAAATAGTTATTATAGTCGTACGTAACTCCTAAACGTGTTTAGATTTGATGGATTTTAGTTTAAAATCAAGTGTTTTTCTCTAAATTCCTTTTGCATAAATTGTAGGTGTGAAGTATCCTGCTCAATTTACGGTGCTACAACTTATAATAAAAGAAGCAGCAAATATTTTGTGAGGACTGCCTGAGTGAGAGAAGTAGGCGTTTTACTTGAAGGACAGATCCAACATGAATTCGGTAGCTGACACTTGGAGGACTGTAAGACAATGTCGAGCAACTTTCTCTGTCACTCTGTCCCTCCCTCCTGCATCCTCTCTCTCGCTCCCGCTCTCTCTCTTCTGTATCTAAGCAGCATAATTTGAGTAAATGACAGGGGAACATCTGCTGTGCATAAGAGAGAGGCCAACACTTTAACATGCAGATGTCTCTCTCCATCTGCATTAATTCAATAATTACCGCAATGGAGAGAGGAGAAAAAATCTTTTTTTATAGCTTAAGACAATGTTATCTGTGCCAGTTGGTATGGGGAGGGCAAATGGGGGGTGAGGGGGGTGCGTGAATGAGTGTGTGTACGAGTGCATGTGCTGCTGGAGGTTTGCGAGAGGAGGGGTAGATTATTACACCATTTAGCCAGAGCAAGCTGTCACATTGCAGAGAATCTCACTAATTCCATTGTGCCCTTGGTGAGTCACTGACAGACTCCAAGTGACTGATGATGCCTCAACGCCACCACTTGGCCACTGGACGACCAACCAGCTTCACTTGGGATATAACCGCACATGTCTTACATTTAATGTGCGTGTGTGCAAAGGGGGATGATTAACCCGAGTATTTTAATGCCTGCAGGGGTATGACAGGGTATGCATGGGTATCTAGTGGATGGTGTACGTGGTGGACATAGTGCTCGGAGTTGTGCTCAACGAGTTGAGTTTTTTGTTGAATGAGACCAAAGAATCCCTTCCCTCGTGCCTTCAGAGCTGTTAAATGCCATTTGGAAAACTCCCAGTGTCGTAAGATTTTGACTCAAAGGAGGTTTCTTTGTAGCTACTCTATCATAAAGACCTTTTAAAAGGAAGCACTAGTGGGATGGTGGTCTTTCCAGCAGGTTTCGCCCATATTTGCAAAGGATTTCCAAAGTTATGTTCGACTGACTGCTCAAGACTTTGACCAGTCCTTATTTTTTAGTTATTTATTTTGTCCACAAGCTTAGGAAGTTAGTTTTAAACTTCCATTTCAGAGTTACTGAGGTTGCAGAATTTAGAAATAGTCTGATCTATGTTTTGCCACATCTTCTTTAAATATTTATAGCAAGTTTCTTGGAGTTGATTTATTTACCCAAAGTGAGATTTAGCAAATTCCAGTAAAGTTCCCGATAATTAACAAAAAGGAAGGAAAATAGGATATGCCAAAATGGACAAAATTTGCTGGTGCTGTGATAAATTGTCTAAATATTTTTATAAATGACATGTTTGACTTTTGAGAAAAGTTTGGGGGGCAAAAAGTGGCAATTTTATTAATTTACCTTTGAATTAACAAAATAATTGGGGAAAAAAGTGAAAATGTCTGAACACTTAATGAATTTACTGCAAAGACACCGGTCTTGAACTACTGACTTCAATCTTGTGACATTTAAAATATCAGACAATCATATTTCGATTGGACACTCAACAAAAATGAATAAAGGGCCACAGAGAACATTAGCATGTAATGGTTTCCATTCAAATAAACCTAATTACTTTATTGAAATGTTGGCTCCAATATCTCATTTTCAAGAAAAAGCACTTAAAAGCCATTCAGAAAAGCTCAAAGAACGTTAGACGAAATGTGAAAACAAAACTTTAAATTACCATGCACACTGTACCCAATCTCCTCCGTTTATAACGCATACCTGTGGACCAATACAGCATGTTGTAAAATGTATTAATGTGGTCCATCTAACAGAAATACCCCAACAATCATTTAATGCACCTGAATTCTCAAGTAAAAGGTCACACAGTTTGAGTGTGTCACACTCAAACTGACAAACACAAATCATTCCAGGATGTCTCATCGTACATGTATGATAACACACATAAATAAACAGACATCCTAACATAATCCCATCAGCACGCATGCACTTGCTTCTGCAGCCACACAGCACCTTCATCCAGGCAGAGTCTCTCACACACACATATCTGACTCTTACATGCCTGCTAAACATAGGGACAAAGGAAAATATCTGTATACTTGGCAGGCCAACTTCCTTTGATTGCAGCAGTGCTGCTGTAGGAAACAATGCACAGGCACTATTAATACACCAAGGAGAAAGAGAATTCCTCTTAGAGGAAAGCTCAAAGGAGCCATCGGCCAGGCTATTTACAGACTTACTGACTGATTGGATGACTGACTGCACTATACTTAACTGTAGTCTCTGCATCTTGTCTTACGTGACTCTTTTTTTTTTCTGCAAGGACTGGTGATGAATACAGTATAAAGTACATTAGAGGATGAGTGGTACATATTCTTCCATAATACTCCCTTTTTATTTGTTTATACATCCCCTTTCACTAAGTTTTGTGACACTTTCAGTGCACAGATATTAATTAGAAGCAAGTGCTTAGGAAATGTAACAGATCTCTTACGTACTTGCTCTGCTGTATCACATCAACACGCCTGTGACATTTGACTGGCGGTGAATAGCTGCCCAGCCACACTTATGATCGCCTCTCCTTTCTAAAAGTGCCCAGTTAAAGAGCATCAAATCCCCACTCGCTAAACCCACACAAGCCCAACCTTCATTAGCATAGCTAACAAACTCCCTGAAAGAGCAACAGTGGAGGGAGAGAACAATGGCAGTCTATTAAAGGGGAAGATGAGGGGGTGAGACGAAGCGCAGAGGGGGAGAAGCTATTGTTCTGGTCTTATTTAGCCCTTGCTGTCACCCTGCAACTGTTGTCACTTCTAAGTTTAGCTGGACGGCTGAAGAGGACGGCGAAGAGAAGAAGGAGGAGGGAAGGAGGAAGAGGATAGGAATAGGGTAGGGAAAGATGGAGGACAGAAAGAAGATAGGGAGGAACTGAAGACAGTTTTGAACCAAACAGTTTTGTGGATTCCCTACAAACTTGGGAGCTCCCCAGTAACTAAAAACCTTCAAGGGCTTTTTTCTTGCATTTGCATTGGCAGTGGAAATTCTGTAGCAACACAAAAGCTGCTTGGTACAGCCAAGGTTAAATTGAATACTGCATCCAGAGCATATGGGCTCAATAAACCCGAGACAGTAGTGTTTTGAATTAATATTAAATACTGAAGTTTAAACACCAACTAAGCTTGATTTAAAGCTTGAATTACGGAAGGATGAGAGAATACAAAAACTAAAAAAAATGTGACAAGTAGGTACACATGTTCGGTTGAATGTTAAACCAAATATCTAATCAGTCAATCACAGCAACATTTAAGCATTTAGACATGGGTATGACGACCTAGTGAAGACAAACCAAGCATCAGAATGGGGACGAGAGGAAGAAAGGTCATTTAAGTGACTTTGAATGTGGTGTGGTTGTTGGTGCCAGACAGGCTGGTCTGAGAATTTCAGAAATTGCTGATCTACTGGGATTTTCCCACACAACCATCTCTAGAGAATGGTCTAAAAAAGAAAAGCAAAAAAAAAAAGAAGAAGAAAATACCCAGTGAGAGGCAGTTCTCTGGGTGACTATGCCTTATTGATGCCAGAGGTCAGAGGAGAATAGCTGGACAGCTTCGTGCTGAAGCAGGGTAACAGTAATAGTAGCAGAAGACCACATCGGGGGCCGCTCCAACAGGAAACTAAAGCTACAATTCACAAAGGCTCACAAAAACTGGAGAAAAAAGATTGGACAAAATGTGCCTGATGTGATGAATCTCAATTTCTGTCGCCACATTCAGAAGGCTGGGTCAGAAATTGGTATGTGGTGGAACAGGATATTCATATTACGGAGTTCCAGTCGACAAATCAGTTTTGTGTTCATTAACTGAAAACCACCTTGAAACTGAAGAAGATGTCATTTCCTTTACACGAGAAATTCTTTTGTTGCATCTCAAGGGAAGAAACACAGTATTTGTTAATGGCCATAGGTTGTAGACTTCAGGAAGACCGACTGAAAATTATTAATACTAGTGACAGGGTGAGGAACTTGGTTATTTGAGAGGGAAGGTTTGGATAACTTTTTTTCCTTTAATAAATGAAATCATCATTTAAAGCTCCATTTTGTATTTAAAAACAAATAAAATTGGAATATTCAAAAACTCCTAAATCGTTTCTGTTTAGGATGAATTTTGTGTTCTGTAACCTAAAGTGGTTTTAATTCAAATAAGATTAAAATGATCTGCATAATATCTAACCTTATCTATATTTATCTTCATTGTCTTCAAAGTCCATGAACTCAGAGGTTATGCCTCTGGGAGATCCTCTGCTTTGAGTTCAACTAGCATATACAGTACTAAGTACTTTATTTACTTACCTACATGCTGTAATGGCTTTGAGCTTTGATAACTTTGTGAGAGTTATGAGAAAATAAAATAAAATTTGTGCACGCTACAACAAAAAAGTTTTGCGTAACGTGGGAAGAGACCGGAAGTCTGTTGTCCTCTCTACTTTTACCTCTCTGCAACACCCATCTCTATACCTGGATTTGCTTTTGAACAAACCAGATGGCTTTAAAGTTTTTTGACTGTGTCTTGCATGGTTTTGATGCTACTGATAAACACAAACACACACACACACATAGTGATGGACAGGCTCAGAAGGTAAAAACAATAATGGTCTCATTGTCACAAGTGGTAAAAGAAGAGGAAGACTGAGACAGAATAGCCCAGCTGTCTGCTCATAAAGCAGCCGATGGCTGAGGCGCTAAGCCCTACAGTGAAAGCAGAGCTTAGGTGGGTGACACAGGGCAGTAGACCCCAATCAGCCCATGGGGGGGGTCTATAGTGTAAGGCAAGAGCCAAAGCAAAGACACATGGATAAACAGCGGGAGATGAGGGTCTGCGCCTGCAAAGCTTACAGAGCTAAGACGGCAGAGTAGGCAAGCAGGGACTGCATTCCCCCCCTATCCAGGAGTGGAGACAGTGGGGTTAAGGCTTTAGGTTTGGCTCCCCAGCTGAAAGACAAAGGACAAAGTAGGATGAAAGACACTGTCTCAGTCAAGTCAACGAGTTCATCAGAAAGACTGAGGAATTACTGTAAATTGCCTCAACTTGGCTGTGGGGAATATAGAGACAATTACACAGGGTCTTGGCATGTACCCACTTCTAAAACACAGCCTGGAATTATCAATTACTCTGTCCTCACTTCTCTCCACTACATGCAAACACACAACACTGTCCATCTCTCAAGCCGTGCACTGCTGTTGACCTGTAGTTAGCACAGCAGCCTGGAAACAGCTTGCGATGACAAGGTCACGAGTACGAGGTGACGAGGGCTCGGTCACTGCCTCTCCAAATCCGAAAGTAGGAAAGGTCTTTAACCACAATGGATTTCACACACAACCCTCCTCCACGACCTCACTGTAAAGAGGTGTTAGCAGGTGCTGTTTTACGAGCTCAACAATGCGACAATATACTGCATATTTCCATTAATAGTGTGGCCACAATTATAAGAGCCTGAAAACAGCAACAGAAGAAGTGAGAGAGAAAAAGAGGTCTGGTGATATGAAGATAGTAAAACTGATTTGTTATAAGCTTTTTGGTTTGATCAGGTTGGAAAAAACTACACAAACCAGCACTGACACTGTACACAATTGCATATTCTTACCTAGTCCACATCTCCAAAGCGTGAAAACACACTCTTTAATTCACTGGCCCAGTCTTGTTTAAACTGGGAAGGCTGAGTAACAGCCTTTTTTTTATTTTCTTTAGGGTTAAACCCAGGGAATAGGGAACTCCAGGCCTCGAGAGCCGGTGTCCTGCAGGTTTTAGATGTGTCCTTGATCCAACACAGCTGATTTAAATGTTAAACTACCTCCTCAACATGTCTTGAAGTTCTCCAGAGGCCTGGTAATGGACTAATCATTTGATTTGGTGTGGTCACTCAGGGTGAGATCTCAAACCGGCTCCCGAGGACCAACGTTCCCTACCCCTGGTTTAACCCAAGGACTAAAAATCTACCTGTTTATACAAAAGACTTTCTTTTGGGCCAAACAGGCCTTGAGTCTACAACATCTTGTTCTAACTTTAACTCTTTCCCCCTTGGACACCAGTAGGGATAACCCTTGTTTTTCTTTTCTGAACTCAGCAGTTTGTGTCATATTTCAGGTCTGCTTCTAGAACAAAATGATTGGGTATCATACAGTGAGAGTCAGTGAGAGTGATCTCTGCCTCTACAGTTTACTAGGGCTACCCTTGGAAAAACCCAGAACCTGTCCTAATGGTCGTCTAACCAAAACTCACCATTAAAGGTACACTGGAGGTCACAAATGTCATCTTTATGGGATGGTACCATGGTTAGCACTCTAATCCCACAGGAAGAAGGCCAGTGGTTTAAGCCCTGACTGTGTTTTTCTGCGTGGGGTTTTCTCCGATATTCTCCCACAGTCCAAAGACATGCATCGTCAGTTATATGATCAATCAAGTGCTGTTTGAATGATTTGAATAAATACTCAAATTGAGGCCAAAAATGTGTTTCACAGGGTCATAAACACCTTCAGCCCTTGATCACAAAACTGAGTTTATTCAAGTTTGTTGTGAAATCCCAGAAATGCATTCAAGAGATCTCCCGTTCACACGAATAAGATCGATGGTAGACAACCAGGAGACATGTCATCATAAAGTATCAGTAAAATATCTCAAAGTGGGCTCAATCAAATTCCTGACAGCAAGATAAAAAGAACTGAACTTGTTTTAGGCCAAACAGGTCAGACCTACTGTATCTATTTAATACCTCTGTCCTGTCTCGTCTTTTGATTTGCCCTAACAGGGTTTTCTTGAGAACTAAATCTACTTAGGATTTATTGTTTCTTATTGTTCCTCATCATTGGAAAATTATAATCCATTCACCTAATCTCTTACTACCTCCCTCTCTTTTAGATCATATTCATCAAGATCATCCCCTCTGACAGAGCAAGAAATCAGCACAACGGGGAGGTCTAAAGAGATATCGTACTGGAACAAGGGGGTTTCTTCCAAATCAAATCAGGTTCCTCTGATGTAATCAAGACGAGACGCCAGAGACGACCGCATAATCTCCCAGGGACATGCTTCCCTTGCTTGCCACGTTATTAAAAAATGAGGAGAAACAAATCTTTAGATTGAAAGACTGGAAAAATGGAATTATAATAAATCGGGGGAATCTGGGGCAAGGTTGGATAAAGCCTTCAGATACAGATGAGGGGCAAATCTTCACAGTGGTTTGTGCTTGTATGTGCGCGCATGTGTACGAGAAAGCAAGCAGGCACGCGCACATGTACTGTAATGTTTGGGCATGGTTGGTTATGAAATATTTCAATTTGCTCAAGATCAAGTACCTGACCTGAGCCTGTCTGCACTGGTGGGGAAAAAACAAAACAACCTCCCCCGGAAAAAAAAAAAACCCCACAGGAGTCCTAGTTGTCCAATCAGATAATCTGTCTGTATCTAAGGTGGCTTGTGGACTGTGATGCTTCCTGAATGGGTTCTCAATCACTTGAGGCTGTGCTTACAATAAAGCACCACATGATGGCACAATGTGACAAATGTGGATGCCAGATAGAAAAGGAAAACTCTCTCTCTCTTAATCTGGGCATTCATGATCTCCAGATGAATAATGTCCCACTTTTATTACACAAAGTAATCAAATATTATTATAGCTAAATGTTTAACTTTATTATTTTTATGGTAACTTCAAAAAACAGCGCCCAAAACTCAACGACTTAACCTGTACCACAGCGTGAGCATCGAGTGTCAAGACCTTCCTGGCCTTTACCACCAGATGGCCTTGTTGAATTGCACTTTAAAAGAACATAACACTGTGGATCTACTGCAGGCCATACATATGTCTTACACCTTTCTTGTGTATTCATAGTCCATTAAGATATGCAGCACAGGAAAGAAATAAAACTGAAATAGTGAAATAACTGAAAATAAGAGAACTGGTTATTGTTCCAATACAATGATTAGCTATACCACAAATTAAAAGGATTAAGAAACTCTTAAAAGCAACACCTTCTGCACAGGTGACTGAACAACCAGTTGTGGTTATTATATAGTTAACTAAAACTAAGCTCAAATAATTAGATAATCAAAAATAAAAACTTAAAAGAAAATAGCCACTGACCAATATAATATTTTTAATAAATTAAAACTAAACGAGACTTAACGAACTTAATGAAGAGAAAACCGAAGTCCTTGTTTGTGGTCCCAACAGATTTGTGCCTTAGGTAATAGAAACTCGGTAATCGTGCTACATTTACTAAATCTTCTATCAGGAACTTCCTGGGTGACTTTTGATGAAGCTTTTTTTTTTTGTCTGAACTTTACATTGCATTTTATCACGCCTGAATTATTGTAATCAATTTTCACTTGTCCTTATAAAACCTACCAGAAATGCAGGTTGCTCATAGTATCGGTGCGAGGCTTCTAACAAAGTCAAATATGTATCAACATGTCACACTGGTGCTAATTCAGCTGCACTTGCTCCCCATTCACTTCAGGGGGATCATTAAGATCTTAGTTTTGACTTTTAGGGTCAGGAACACACACCAGTACGCATGAGAGAAATTTTATATTCATATGTACCCAGCAGGTCCCTGAGATCATGTGATTGGGGCCTGCAGGTTGTGCAGCATCTCTCCCACTGAGCTTAAGAACTTTTGACTCTGTGGTATTTGTGCCATTTATACTGAAAGGTGATACATAAATGAAACATTATTTTACCTTTTACTTTCAGAAGGAGCCAAATCACTCTGATAACTAAATTAAAAATAAATTGGTTATGATTGTCACTTATAAATTTAAAGTTAAGTAAATAACTGATCTACGCACACCGGTCACTTCACTTCAACAACTCATCAACACAAGATGATGTCAGAGGTCAGAGAAGACCAGACTGCTCTGAGCTGAAAGGAAGGCCACACCAACTGTTACAACCAAGGTATGCAGGAGAGCATCAGTGAATGCACAACAAGGCAAATGAGCTACAGCAGTAGAAGACTACACTGGAGGATACTCCTGCCAGCTAAGAAGAGGAAACTGAGGCTATAATTGGCACAGGCTCACCAAAATTGGACAAAAGAAGAATGTGGTGTATCCTGCCCTTTGTTAACGCCTCAGCCTCATGGTAGTGCTGTAAAGATGTGGGCGACAGTTTCCCTGGCATACTCAGATGCTCTCCACAAACACCTGAACAAGAAACGTGGGACAAAAATCTGTGAGAAATGTTTCCAGCAACTTAGCAACGCTGGGGTTAAAGAAAGCTCAACGGCACTGAAGATGTATCAGAGAGAAATGTATCGGTGAATTTGTAAAACATTACTTGACGCCAAAGGGAATCCATACCTTTCACGGAGATGAAGAGCTCAACATCACACCTGCAGGAATGCGGAATGTTTCACGTTAATCGTACTAATTTCCTGTTGGGTGTAATGTTGTAATGTTGATTGTCGATTGTTACTCTTTTAACTCCGTGTCCACTAGGGGCGATGTTGCACTCATTTTTGGCAGTGTTGCCAACTTAGCGACTTTGTCGCTATATTTAGCGAGTTTTCAGACCCCCTAGCGACTTTTTTTCTAAAAAAAAAAAAAAAAGTCGCTAAAAAAGACGTGAAAGACATTACAAAAAACAATAATTGCTAAAAGAAATTTAATTTGTAGTTCTAAATAAATTCTAAATGCATTTAGGACGTTTGCTCACTTTATGTCTCGTCCACGATGTTATTTCTCTCTCCAGCAGCGTAGGTTACAATTACATTAGCATGACAAATTATGCAAATTAGGTGATGACGTCATTTAGCGACTTCTAGCGACTTTTTGGACAACCAATAGCGATTTTCCTTACTGAGGAGTTGACAACACTGATTTTTGGTTGCTCCACATATCTTTCAAAAACTGGGGGGGGGAGGATGGGGTGGACAAGTTCAGTGATGAAGACATTTACACTTGTGAGGGCATGAGTGACTTTTGCCAAGAGGCTTAACACTTTAATAGCTGTAAAATCGCCGTGTAGCTCCGAAAACCCATCGGCTGCTTGTTTGCTGAGTCCATTCTGTGCCTGGATGCCACTGTGAACTATTATTGGGGATGGTAACGCCCTAACACTTGATGCCACATCCCCCTTCTCTTCCAAGTCTCTGGGCTCATTCTGAGAGAAGACACCCCGGGCAGAAGGCACAATGACGGGCAGCATCAAAGGACTCGAGAGGTTTGACAGCCCGGGGAAGGGACGAGGGCTCCGGGTAACCAGACCATTTAAAGTTGGAGAGCTCCTGTTTTCCTGCCCAGCCTATTCCCACGTGCTGTCAGTGAAAGAGAGAGGCTGCTACTGCGAGTTCTGCTTCACCAGGTTAACACTTTGGCAGTGCATCTTTTCCTCACCTCATTAAATGTATACATATATAAGCGCATTCTCTTAGGAAATTACAACGCCACTGTGATGTTTTGTTTTGTTTTTTACTGGAAATGTGCTTATTAGTAGTTAGGACGATGTGAATTGTAACTAATGCACTGCTTGTGAATTTTTCCTGCAGGATCATATAAATTCTGCATATTTAAACACAAATATCGGTGCTTGTGCTGTCTGACATTTTTGTTTCTGCATGCAAGAAATTTGAATAAATGACTGCCAGTGCATCTTCTGAGCTGCCAGGTTGCAAGAAGTATTGGGGAGAAAATGTAGCTTGATCATAAAAGTTAGCTTCACAGTTACAAACAGATGTTGAATGGCCATTTTAACATCTTATTTACACAATAATTGTCATAAATAGAGAACCCGAATCAACCACCAGAATCTGTTATGCCATATTCAAAAGCCAGCATCTCATGTAAGCCCCAAGAAGCAGGTTTAATATTTGTTTATTTTGACAATCTAGTAAGATTTGGCTAACAAAATGTAGAGACTGTTGGTCAGTTGCCAAGTGTTTTAGGAATTAAAAAGATATTTTTACTATTTCTTGAATTTTATTTTGAAAGTCTGTCAAACTTCTTGTAACACAGGAAGTTCCTTTAACTTTAGTTTTTGGCACTTAAAACGTAATGTAGCAAGAGTAAAGGTATGCCACATTATACATAGCCTGTTCCACAAATTTGAAACAAATATGCAATTTAAAGTGAAAAAATATAGTCTGGTAATATGTTATCACAGTGTCCGGGCTTTAACCATGTCAATCTAAGAGATGTGTGACTTATTCTAGCAGAAAACTAGAAGAAAAAAGGTTTGGAAAGGCTTTTAATTAACTTTCAGTTTGGAAACAGAACCTGTGGAGGCAGATCTGTTCATAAATTGGTTCGACATACTGAAAGATCATTGTTGATCAAGAACCATTAAAATCAGTTTTGTACAGCTTGCTTTAATTCAACAATTGAGCAAGAGACAGCATCCTAGAGTCAACGTCCTTTGTGACTTGCTCAACTTTACACAGTTCAGTGGTAAGTTGACCCCTGAGTTACAGTTGCTCTTTGCAATAGGTCGTTTTAGTGTGTCATGTTTTCCCACTGGTTGCTCCGGCCCGTAAGTGCCTTATGTAAACCTAGTGTGACTGCAGATGGTAAGAGCCTCAGAATTAAACTGGTGAACTTTTTGGCAGCTTTACTGATTCAGTGTGTTAAAAAGACAGCTGGCCTGTCAGAGGGTCTGCTCTATTAATACCACAGTAGGTTTTAAAGCCCTCCATTGCTATCAGTTACAACAAGCTACTAGCAACTGCTATTTCATGTGTCAAAGTTATGGAGCAAACATTTAAATGTCTATACATGCACAACTGAATACTATTATGCTACTACAATTCAGTATTACATAACCAGATGCATTCTTGTAGATATGTTGTCCCTTTGAAAATAAATGGTGCAAATATGTGTACGGTCTCAGGGTGATTTCTTTTATATCAACTCAGTGCCATCCGCAGGGTAATAAAAAAAAAAAAAACTTTTTTTGTAATTTATAGGACACAGCATTTGGCAAGATGTGGGAAGTGCAAGAAAGCCTTCTACTGCAATGTGAAATGTCAGGTAAGAAAACATCCTGCAAAGTTACAGCTCCTGTGTGAATTCTTGCAGTGCACGAATGTGCACTGCGCAATAATTAAAAAAAAACAAACACATCTATATTAAAACTTGGAGCTTAAAAAGTCTATTCCAGTAGTTATAAAGCCAGGGTACATCGCTGACAGGTCGCCTGTCCACCAAAGGGGCCAACACATGGAGAAAGCACAAACCCACAAGCACAAACCCTCACATCTCATACTTACAGCCAAAATAGATCTACCAGTTGGACCGTGGGAAGAAACCTACACAGGCATGGGGCCTTTTTGAATCATTCAATTTGAACCCAGAACCCTCTTGCTTTGCTAACCACTGTTCCATGCACTGCATTCACTACTACATTATATATCTCATCATTATTTTATGGGTAAACATGACATCTAATCAATGTCTTTAGGCTCTTCAAATGTAAATCCTAAGAAGTGTAAAATGACAAAAAAATGTGCGACTGTAGAGAGGACAAACAAGTGGCGACACATCCTCAAGCTAAGCTCTATATTTCTGCTTCAGTACTACGAAAGGTAAAGTTGACAATAAGTGATAAAAGCCAAAAAGATCTTCAAATTACCCTGCTCTTGCAGCTCTGCTCTCAATGTTCCTCCCAGCAGACAAACGCAGGCATTTGCAGATGCTTCATGTGCACATATAAACAAAGTAAGTCAATTATAACATTTGATTTTATGTAAGATTGAAACACGATTCTCCTTGGTGAAAGTCATCAGCTTGAGAGCTTAGCTTACATCTTGAAAGGATTTCTATGATCTTTATTTAAATATCTCAAAAGACCTGCTATTGGCCAAAGTCTCCCAACATTTGCTCAATTATTTTAGCCTGAAAACAGATCCCAGAGCAGGTGTACTGGTCTAGTTCTCTCTCAGACCTATCAAATTAGAATTTAGTTTTCATATCCAGTGTCCAGTGACATAAATATATCATTCATGTGTCTTCTAATGTAGTCTCAGCAGATGTACAGCTTAGCTGAACTTGGTTGTTCTATGCAGTGTTGTTTATAGAGTTGGGGACTAAGCAGATAATTGAGTGGACCATTCCATGTTGGAGGAGTGAAGAAGCAAGGGTAACATTAGATTAACAGAGTGCCAGCATGCCACCATGCTACAGCTTAATGCCACAGCTGGTGGTGTCGCTTAGGGGTTGCCAACTGTTAGGCCTTCTGTTGTAGTGGGACATAAACTGTCAATAGTTCACTGAATTGAATGTACTCACATTTCACTTGGCCATAAAGTAAAGAGGTGCTTTTTGTTTTTTTTATGCTATTATTGCATTTACGCGCTCCTTAGAAAGGGGACTGGGCCATGCACAAGCTGGAGTGTTCAGCAATGGTTGCTTTTGGAGAGAACTGGTGCCCGTCAGAGATATCCAGGCTGGTGGCGCGAATCCTTGCAAAGAAGGTTGGGCAGTTAATAATACATAAAATACAATAATCTCTTTTTGAATCGCTGTCCAGAGTTTCTTAACGTCATTTCTGCTAACCATGTCTATTTTCTGCAGAAAATGCAGAAAGAACGATGCGTTTGTGAGAAGATGTTGCTCATAGGAGAGATGCAATCACGTGAGTACTTATTTCTTTACAACACAAGGAGAAAAAAACATACATGATTTCTTGATGGTGAATTGGCTGTGGTTGCTCTTTATGAACTACACTTATCTAGCCACCTGTGTAGTGTCTGTGCAGAAACACTCTACAAGTCAGTCCAAGAGATCCCTAGATACCCTCAAGATATCTCAGAGAAAAATCCACTGAGAAACACCCTCAACCACATCTATATATACCCTATAGATGTGGGTCAAGTGGTGTCCAGACTACATAACAAGTGTAAATGCTTGAACGTGAAATAGGAGCGCTTGGGCACACAGTGCAGATTGCATAAGTGTCTCTCAAGTCAAATGATGTTTGACCAAGTTAACAAGAAGAAACTTATAGTTCTTAGTACAGTGCAAACCATTAAAAAATGCATTTAGTTCATTTATGTGAAAATCCAAATAAATCATGTAAACGCAAATAGAGTTCAGTACAAGTGGATCAGTTTTAGTGGCTTAACAAAACAAAAAAAGACTTGTACCTGGTCTGGTACAAGGACTGGGCTGAACATTAGTTCAGAGTTCAAAGAAATATTTAATAAAAACTCAACTTAACCAGAGCTCAAAAATATAATAGACTTAAGCCTCGTCATTACTGATAAGACAGGAAAATAACAGGAATCCAAAATTCAATTTACAAAACACTTTAGACCTCTCTAGACCCATCAACAAGTATAACCAAACAAAAAAGAAAATCTTAGGGTGAAAAAAGCACAACACCGTGAAACCAGTGAAACAATAAATTATTTTAAATGAAACCAAATTCTTTTATTGTAACAGACACAGAGGATGAAGATAATGAGAAAAGAGAGATGACCGAGGCAGACATTGCCAGATTGCATCGCTTTTACTCCAAACATTTGGATGTGCCGGACCACAAAGAGCTACTCACGCTCTTCTCCCAGGTAATGCTTTGTTATACCATGTAATTTTAATACAGTGAAGACCTTAAATATAAAAAATAAATGCAGGTATTGTGGTATGAAGTGGTAAAAGTTTTCTGTATCTGTCCTTGTGGCCACTGAGCTGAAAAGGGTGTTATAAAAGTGGTGCAGAGGGTGGTAAGGACCCATTAATTACCCACAGCCATTCTCCACAGTCACTTGTGTTACCTCTGCATCAGTATAGGAAGGAATCAATACGGTCTGTTGATCCAAACTGGATTTTACTGACTTCTGGGTGACGTGTCAAACGCCAGCTAGTTAGTTGATAGCTAAGCCAAGCCAGCACACACAGTTGTAGTCTAATTTTCATCATAACTCTTCTCTGTTCTTCTCTTTGTCTTAAACAATAGGTTGGCTGCAATGGTTTCACTATAGAGGATGATGAACTTTCCCACTTGGGTACTGCAGTCTATCCAGAGTAAGAAAGAAATGTCACACATGTGCATATGAGTACTTTTTGATCGATGACCCAAAGGCATGGGCAGAACCTTTCTTCATAAAACAATAATATATGACAATAGGAAGGGAAAGCAAAAGTCCAAGAGACTGGCTCAAAGGTCATATGGAAGTAATCAAACTATAAAATGAATTGAAATGAGCTTTAAAGTCCGAAGAGACAGCGTTACAACAGCGAGTGCTGACAACTGGAGGGGAAAAGCGAACACAGGAAGTAGAAGAGCTAAGTGAAACTGATTTTGGGATTTCCTTAAAAACAGGAATTGACTTAAATACAACCCCCACACATAACTTTTTTACATAACTCTACCTACTGTTGTGTCTCAGTGTTTTGTTTTGTTTTGTTTTTGATTTCCTGCACTTTGTGTTTTCTAATGACTTCTATGGATGTCAGACTTTTTTATTTAGCTTTAAAAGGCATTTTGGTTGAAGTCACCAAAGGCCTAACTGTCCACAGGCAGCAATGTGCATGATCTGTTGATGTCAGTTCACCTAATTACTTATACTGTAGAGTAGTTCATCAGTGTAGCTGCCTTAAAAATTAGGATTAGCAAAGAGTGGTGCTGGTTTAGCTCACTGGATTGAGCAGGCAACCAATATGCCATAAGAATAATGCAGAGGCCTGGGTTTGAATCCACCACTAAAGCCATTTTCTTATTGTCTTTCTCCCAGCTTACCTGTCCTCTCTCTAATGTCTATAGGATAAAAGCTTAAATCCCCAAAATATGTAAATTAGCTTCGGAAAACCAAATCAACATAAAAATGTGATGCTAGAAGGAGAGGAGAGAAGAGAGGAGGATGAGTATACCGCCAGGACTTTTCATTTGAGCGGGGTTGTCAGTGACTTTGCTGAGTGCAAGACCCAAAAGATGAAGTTCTGATGGGCGAGTAATTTGTGTTTTTTGTAAAGGATTTTAAATATTGTTACCACATGTTGAACACTCGTACTGTAATATGCGCATATGTAATACATGAGGAAGCTGGTCAATTGGAAATGATTGCTGAATGGGGAATTCTAGGATGGGGCTTCTTTGGTACGGTGACTTCATCCAGTCAGTCTGCAAGGACCTGCGGTTTATGGGCTTCTCTGGTTTTTTCCATGCTTACAGACATTGCAGTTGTCCTTATTTTACTTTAGCGAGCTAAATCTGTTTTTGGCTTGTGGTAACCTATTTGAAAAAGATAGTGGGAGTTTGTGGCACAGGCTTAAAAAAATGTGTCTGTTGCCCTGACTTCTGACTGCAGTTGTTGCTCATGAAACTGATGAATAGCTGGATTATTGATTATTGCTATATGTTTTTCCAGCATGCAGCCCTGGTAATAACATATGTCAGTGTCACGCAAGAGCTCTGTGCAAGCACAGTTTTAGCGTTGTAGTAATACCACTTAAAAATAGTGAGTGATTATGCAAATGCTAGGAGTAATAATAAGCCTCAGTTTTCCCTGCTTATCCATAGTAAGAAGGGTTCGCTTTTGATTAAATCACTTTCTTTCTTTTGATATCTTTCTCTCTGCACAGCATGGCCCTGATAAACCACAGCTGCCTTCCCAGCGTCATAGTCACGTACAAAGGGACATCAGCTGAAGTTCGGGCGGTGCAGGACATGAAACCTGGAGATGAAGTGAGGAAAAGAGACAGCTGCTATTAGAGGGGGTTGGGTTTTGATCTTTTTTTTTTTCTTTTAAGTGTGTGCGGAGAACTCCTCCGCACACAGGCTGGCCTTCCTATGCTAGGGCAGCACATGCTAGTTATGTCAGAGTTATTTGTCAATGGAAGATTGACTGAACAGCTTTTATGTTGGTAAAAAACTGATTTTTTATGTTAAAAATTAAACTGTGATATCACAACTTTATTATAATCACTTAACATTAATGCTAGAAACAGGGAAAAGAGCTAGCCTGGCAAAGGTGAAAAGGTACAATTATAATAATAAAGTTTATTTCAACTGAACTCATCTTGTTTGTTTTATCAGCGTAAAACTCTTAGAATGACAAGTTACAAGTACATTACTAAAAAAAAAAGATAAAAGAAGAAGAACAATGTGATTGAGACACCAGTCTAAAAATTGTTAAGGGAAAGGTAAAGAACAGCAACATCGCTAATGAAAAGCACCATGTCAATGATAGGTCAGTGTGTCAAGAGAAGCAGGAGATCTGGTTTGAAGGAGGGATGCAGCAGCAGATTTCAGACGGATTATTTTTAGCAAAACATTTGCCCTGCGTCTTAGGAGCTATGTGGCAGCAAAGAAGAGAAAAAACAATGTCAATGACAGAGAGTGTGCTTTATTTTGAATGTGTGTGTTAAATCCCCTTATAGGTGCTTATCAGCTACATAGACCTCCTCTACCCAACAGATGACCGCAATAACAGGCTGAGAGAGTCCTATTACTTTATCTGTGACTGCCAGGAATGTAAAAGCAAGTCAAAGGTAAGACCTGGTAAAATGTAGAATGGAGATTAAAGCCAAAAATTTATAATATGCATCATTTGGATGGGTGCACTTGTAAGGACTGGGAAATGCTACATGCCACAAGGTATGTACTCTCACTGGCCACTTTATTAGATACACCTGGCTAGTACTGGATTAAATCTCCTTTTTCCTTCAGAAGTGCCTTAATTCCTCGTGCCATAACAACGTGCTGGAAACTCCTCAGAGATTTTGGTCCATATTGACATGATGGCAACACAGTTTCTGCAGATGTGTCCACTGCACATCCTTGATACAAATATCCTGCTCCACCACACGTCAAAAGGTGATCTGTTAGACTGATATTGATGATTGTGGAGGCCATTTGAATACAGGGAACTCATTTTCATGTTCAAGAAACTAGTTTGGATTTATTTAAGCTTTGTGACATGGTACATTTTCCTGCTGTAAGCAGCCATCAGAAGATGGGTACACTGTGGTCATGAAGGGATGGAGATGATCAGTAACAATGCTCAGTTGGTACTAAGGGGACTGAAGTGTGCCAAGAAACTACCCCCCACACCATCAGACCACCAGCAGCCTGAACCATTGAACCATTACTTTCATGTTGTTTAGACTAATTTCTGACAAAACATCTAAATGGACCAGGCAACATTTTTCAATTTTCCATCAACAAGGCATTTTCACCTAGAGCACTGCTCCATTTCACACAATTCTCTATAAACCCTAGAGATGGATGTGTGAGGAAAATCCCAGTAGATCAAAAAGAAGTCCTTTCTTCCCCATTCTGATGCTCAGTTTGAACTTCAGCTGGGCATCTTGACCATGTCTACATGCCTAAATGCACTCAGTTACTGCTATGTGCTTGGATCATTAAGACATCTGCATTAACAAGCAGGTGAAGAGGTGTACTTAACAAAGTGGACAGTGAGAGTATAATTTAGGAATTTGGAAAGCATTGTTTTGACCCTCACGCTCTCTCTCCTGTCTTCATCTATAGGACAAGGCAAAGTTAAAAGTACGTGAGCAGAGGGATTCCATTGAGCCAGATGTCATCAACAACATGGTTCGCTACGCCCGGAAAACTATCAGAGAGTTCCGGGAATTCAAACACACAAAGAATATCCTTCAGTATCAATAGATATCGTCTTGTGCCTTCTACATTGTATCGTAAACTTCATAAGGACCAAAAGGTGAAGAGAACTGTCAGAGTACTGTCAACAAGTTGAAACATATCAGCAATAGTTCAGCATTCAAGCCTAAGTTCCACATTTTCCTGCTTTATTCCAGTCAGTATATTATAATTATTGTCTTACAGATGAAATAGCTGCTTGACATTTATCATTTTTAAATAATTTATTTAGCTACTACACGTTTTTACCAGCAGCAACACCATGACCGACGGGAACTACAACAACAACACATTTCTGTACCTTAACACGTTTATATGACTGTTTGCCGTAAAGATAAACCCTGATATCAAAGATAAAGTCACAAAAGTTAACAAGCGTTTAACTGGGAACAAAATGAGGATTGGAGATTTACACAAGTACTGAGTTGTGACCTTCTGAGGTGGAATTCTTCTGTCCCACAGAAGCCCATTTGAATCCTTTGCCAACTATGAGCTTGTAGCCTTGACTCAGTGTCACCCCCTAGTGAATTGCTGGAGATGTGCGAGCAGAGCCTGGAGGAAATGGGAGCCGTCTTTGATGACTCCAATGTGTACATGCTCCACATGATGTACCAAGCCATGGGGATTTGCATGTACATGCAAGATCTAGATGGAGCTATCAGATATGGCGAGAAGCTTCTCAAACCTTACAGGTATTAACATAAAAACACGTTCCCCCCCCCCTCTGCTGTTCTTTCCAAATGTATTTGTTGTTGCTGTGTTTTTGTTGTTTGTTTTGTTTTGGAGGGTGGGGGTTGTTGTTGTTTTTTGGGTACTTAAAACTAATCAGATATTACAGACTGTATTCCTGTAGGTTTCTTTATTCTGCGTAATGTGTTCATCTAAGTTTATTTGTGCCTTAATCTTCTATTTGTTTACATCAGAAAAATCTAAATATGAATGAATTATGCTCAACTAAAACCAATAAGCCACCATACATAAATACATAATTTCAGCTTAAAATCAGCCTTTTTCAAATCGCTGCATTTTATCAACCGTTATGATATTAGCTCATGTTTAAAAGCATTTTTCAAGTAGTATTTTTATCCCAATCTCCCAAAAGCTGGTATAATTTTGAAAATTTGCAAAGTTTGGGGGTTTTCTGTGTGTGTTTTTTTACTAACTGTACTGCGTCTAAAAAGATCGGTGTTATCTTAGATGTGTCTTTTTTTTTTTCTTTCTTTCATTTGCTTATGTGATCTTGATCCAATGCAGTCATCTCTATCCACCTTACTCCCTTAATGTGTCGTCCGTCTACCTGAAACTGGGCCGATTGTACTTGGGACTAGAGAGGCAATCAGCGTGCACCAGCGCTCTCAAAAAGGTAACATTAGACTGTCTAAATACGAAATAAATACTAACAAGTGAACATTAGTAACTATTAATAAGGTAATAGCAATATTTTTTCTATTACACTGCCTGGCCAAATAAAAGTCACCAGCTGGATTGAACTAAACTTAAACAGATAAGCACTTATCTCTGTATAATTACTTGAAGTGATTGAAATGTCTAGGCTAACCCTAACTAACTCTTATTTCTTAAAACAACCAGGTCGAAAATGTATAATTATGTTTAATAGTAAAATCAAGCGCATTTCTACATTCACAATGTGAAGAGAGAAACAGGAATCAAACAGCTGTGTAGGCCTAAGGAAACCACTTATCAATTGGTTAATTAGAAAAGATTGGATCTGGAACAATGGATAAAGGTCTTATGAGTCTGGCTTTACCCTGTTCCACAGTAATGAGGCATCAGGATAAGAAAAGAAGCAGATGAAGTGATGCACACATTATGGCTAGTGCCTACAGTACAAGCCTGTGGGGGGCAGTGTTAGGATCTGGGTTTACTTGAGTTGGTCAGGTATTATGTGCCCAAAAAATGAGGTCAGCTGACTACCGGAATATAGAAAACGTTTTCAGCTTTAGTATACCTACACATTGAAATAACATAATAACATACATACAGCAATTGTGCGATGTTAATTAATAATAAATGTACTTGCATTTCTACAGGCAATGGCTATAATGGAGGTGGCTCATGGGAAGGATCACTTTTACATTGAAGAGCTGCGTAAAATGATAGCACAAAAATAAAGAGAACAAGAGAGAGCCAAGACTGATCCTGCATACACTTTCCAAACTTTGTCTTATCCAAATAATTTATCTTGTTTTTCTCAGGAGTATGTCTTCACGGTTATTTATCCTACATCTACCTATCAGTTAGACGCAGGATACTTTTGCAACAAGCAGGCATTCATTGTGGAATTTGCATGAAAATATGACTTTGTGGCAGGTGTTTTTTTTAATCAAGTAAATAACTTTGATTTGGCTTGAGACTACAGCTGTACTTTGTAATCCAAGAGTTGAGTTGTTTATGGAGGTACGCAAATAGGAGGATCAATGCGTCATCCAATCAGGAGAGCTGCATCACCATATGGGGCCTGTTAAATAAAATGAATGTATCCCTGTGATGGCGGATGCTTCAGCACCTCCTAGAACTCCTTCTATCTGATGTTGATGTTTCACTGTGATCTCGATGCTGCACTTTTAAAGAAAATAAGGCTTTATTGCATAATGAGCAAGTACAACAGCTTCAAACATGTCTGGGGAGAGAAAACTGAAAAATGCATATACAAAACATATGTACACATATTGAAATGTATTTAGAAGTTCTGCCAAAAAAAATTAAAAAAGAAAACTTGAGGGGAAAAATTAAATATTAACAAACAGTGGAATGCTGTGTGAGAAAATACTGTCAAAGAGAACAGGAGTGCAATAAAACACTTAAATGTCAAGAGAGCATGAAGCTTATATTTATCAGAGAATATATACATTGAAACAAAAATTTTAATCCATGCATAGTTTACTATGTTGCGGTATTTTAAGGGTACCAAGTCGAGAAAGGAAACTCTATAAAAACACTTGCAGAAATCTTTTTTCAAATGCCCATTATGTACAGAGTTATGCTGGACATGGCTGGCTTTGCATTACAATTCAGAGAAGCAGGAAAACATATTTAATGCAATATGGAAAAAAAAATCATTCAGAATGCAATTTTACAAACAGGACATGGCAACACATTTTTCTTCAGCTGGGTTTGGATACGATTACTAGAATTTCTTTCTACAATGAAACCTAAAAAGTAATGAATTTAGCCAAAAACCTAATCAGAACAAAGAGTGTATCAGCCAATCAGCTTCTCCCCGTAGTTACATATTACTACAATAAGGCACAATGACACATCATACACAGAACTTGCTGCAAGTTGTATCACCAATTCCAGAGTTTTGAAATGTTTATGATGATAAATGATACATTTATATTTATATATATATATATATATATATATTTATATATATATATATATATATATATATATATATATATATATATATATGTATCATTCTTTAGATGATAAAGAATTGCTAAAGTGTACTTTGTTTGTCTGCCTGAAAGGAGCTTAATAGAAATGCCTCCTCACAAAAACACATTGGGGTTTTTCCAAAAACTTAAAAAGAGTTCAAAAGATCAACATGGTTGCCATGGCAAAGGTGACCACAGCCTTTATAGAAATAAATAAAAACATTTCTTACAAATTTGAAGTAAATACTTGCTGTATTAAATCAATACAGGAATAGGATCATTTTAGAACAGCGATTTAAGAATACTTTTGTTTGGCAAACTCTTTCAGAGTATAGCAATAATACTGCTGCCACCTACTGTTCATGCAGCATAATGCCATTTCTAATGATGGCTAAATGAGAAATGTACCAGTCTTGCGATCTCTCCTAATTGAAACTGAGATTTAATTTCTCTAGATACTTCTTAAGAAACCTGAAGCTGAAAAAACCTGATGGCATATGCATGTTTCACACAAAAAGTCCAAGATCAAAGGGGGAGAAGGAACAAAATGTAAAATACACCGATTAGGAGAAATGGCTGTCAGTTTCTATACAAGCCCACCAGATCCGTTCCTCCCTTGAGGTGAGTTTTGGGTTAGAATTTACATACAGATGAAGTGCCACACAGAAAACACGAATCTCTGTTCTTCCTTCCCTCCAGCTACCAGTATACTGTGTTTGTTGTACTGTCCTCATGCTGATTTTAAGTACTCCGGATCAGCCGATAGGTGCTCGGGTTCAAATAAGGCGGGAGTTCTTGAGAAACTGGATAAGAACCTGGTGGACAAACTTATACTGGGATATGGTCTGTACCATTAGCATCCTCTGCTGCCTCAGCTCTGATAGCATTGTGGGAACCTCCACGGGCTGAAGGGGAGAGAAGAAAAAAGAAAGAAAAGGACAACAGTGAGAGCCGGTCAAATGTTTTTGATTGAGGTGTGACTTTATGTAGAAATAAAATTAGATAAAAGCGGTATTATGTATATCTTGCATGTAAAATATCCTAATTTACCAAGTAAAAAACTTGCTTCTAAGGGATGCATGTATCCTGCGACTGTCAAAGAAAGTCAGGGACTCTAAAAATGTTCTATACCTTCACTAAATTTTAAATTTGCAGCCCCTTAAGGAAATCATCCACACACCTCATTGTGCTCCAAACACCTGATCATGAGCTCAGTTAGGATGACCACTCCAGTACGACCTACGCCGGCGCTACAGTGCACCACCACAGGTGGATTGAGGCTCTTTGAGGTGTCCAGCATAGAGTTAGTGTGTCTCCTCACAGACTGGATCTCCTCCAGATATGCTGCAGAAAAGAAAAGTCACATTGATGTCATGTTTAGTCTTTATGCTGGCTCTGTCCTTACGCATATCTGATAAAGCATATTTCTAATAAATGACGGGGCGGTCGTACTTACAGAGAAATCCCAGTACATATTCAGGACAGCCCTGCTCAGGCCAGTCTGTGTATTGCAGATGCCAGACCGTCCTCTCCTGGCCAGACAGCAGGTGTTTAACCTTCAGCCCCGTAGTGGCGTAGCACCCTGAGTCCGTGCGAAATTTGGTGGTCACCTTGAACTTGCCGTGAGTGGCTGAGTTGTGTTTGGAGCCCAGTTTAGGCCAATAGCGGTGACTCTTGGATCTGCCGCCCTCCTAGATAAAACGACGACAAGCGCCAGATGAGAAGTGATTCGTGGGTGATGTGAATGAAGAAAAGAAGCAGAGGAGGCAAAATAGATGTCAACAACGAGTCCTGGCCCTTAGAAGTAAACCTAAAGTCACCGTGACACACACTCACCACAGTGTCATTTCTCTCACAGACAGGAAGCTTTAAAAAAAATCCACATCTGTGTGTATGTGTGTGTCAGTGTACCTCCTCGGCAGTAACCATGGCGATAACGTTGACCCCCTGCTCCCAGACCATCTGCCAGAAGTCAGCACAGGTGTTGGCTAGTGGACCCTGGGTAGCAATGTAGTGCCATGCCTCCCCTCTGATCATGACCTGGGAAGACATGCAGAATCAATTAGTGGATATTACAGTATGCAGTGCATATGCAATCAGCCTCAAATATACAAACAAAGGCTTTTTTGTTTATCAAGAAATTAAGCCAAATGAAAGAAAACAAACACAGGAGCAAGTCTAGTAATGAACATGTCATATTATATAGCTAAAAGTAAATGACTGGCAGTTTAGATATTCAACATACAGTCATGTAAAATACTAAGCACACCAACACTGCTTCAGTAAGATTAAAAATGGGAAAGTTGCAGCCAGGTGCTGCTGATCAAATGCATTTGATTAAATGATCATCAAGTCCAAGAATTACATCTCAGACTCTAAAGGCCTCAGTTAGCATGTTAAATGTTAAAGTTCACAACAGTACAATTAGAAAAAGACTGAATAAGTATGGCTTGTTTGGAAGGAATGATAGGAGAGACCCTCATCTCTCTAAAGAAAACATAATGTGGAAGCATGGCTTAGGTTTGCAAAGTTGGACAGATGAGACCACAGTGGAGATGTTTGGCCCTAATGCACCATCACCTCCAGCACAAACACCACGCACTGTCAAGCACGGTGGAGGAGAGGTGATGATTTGGGTTTATTTTGCAGCCACACGACAAGAAGTATTCTAGAGTCAAATCTGAAGTCTGTCCGGCAGCTAAAGCTTGGCCAAAAACTGGGTCAAATGTGACAAAAAGCCAAAGCAGCAAATCTACAATCAAATGGCTGAAAAAGGAAAGAATCAAGGCGCTCCAATGGCCAAAAGTCCAGACTCAAACCGACTAAAGTGCTGCAGTAAGACCTTCAAAGAATAAATGAATGCATACAACCCTGAATGAACTGAAGCAGCATTATAAAAAAAAAGAGTGGACTTAAATTCCTCCACAACAATCTGAGCAACTAATTAAAATCATACAGAAAATCATTACATTCGTTCTACAAGCTACTGAATCATGGGATGTACTTAGAATATCACAGAACTGTATAGAGTCTAGTGAAAACTTTATTTATTTATAAAAGTACAGCCAGCGTTTAAAATTGTTGAGTATAAGTAAGGTTTAACTGTTGAACATGTTAGACTGATAATAATCAGCTGCTAAATAGAATAAAGGTCGATTAATAGAACAGTGGAAGTAAAAATAACTGATGAGTTTATCGTAAATGATAAATGGCAGACTGATGCGATTGCTCAGAGTAACTGGCAAGCTAAAACGCGTCCAGGTCAGGTTTAAAGTCTGTCTTAGAGGGCAGAACAGAACTGACAGAAACCAATGTATTAAAGTCAATGACTGTATATAAACTATAAATAAAAAATAGTGCTGGCTCCTCACAGACGTTCAGCTCACCTACAGACATTTATAATATTCACAACCACTGGAGGGCAGTGTAAACACCTGTTACTTTTATCCACAGCGGGATGGCTTTTCTTTCATTTATAACTCTATTAACTCCTTATCTCTAGTTTTCTTCCATGTTCCCTTCCTGATAACCACAAGACCACAAATAGCACTTAAATATGTCCAATCTTTAGCTCACTCCGACCACAGAAACTTCAGTACTATTACATAAAGGGCATGTCTCAGCTGATTTCTCAGGCCACCTCGTGACTATAAACACTGTATTAAGAGACGGATGGGGAATAAACAAGGTCTTTTTGTTCTGCGGCAACCACCTTAAATGACAGGGGAGTAAGAGGGTTACACTGTGGTAGGCAGCGACTCAGTGCTGCTTTGGTGCACAACGTACACATGGCATGCAGACACACGCGTATGCACAAGCTTGCATACACATACTGTTTGCAACTAAACATGAATAAAGAGCCAGTGAGAGCGACTCAGGTTGTTTAAGAGGGTTTTGGAGTTTGGACAACATTCTTTGGGAATTCCACAAGCTCTGGGAGCTTAAAGGCACAAACAGCCTTCAATAGCTGCCTTTCATCCTTTCCTCCGAGCCATTCCCTGCTTAGCAATGACCACAACAAAGACTAGAACAAAACTGAAAGCATCAACCTTATACTCTGTTTTCATTTAGGCTGTATGATGTGGGTGTTGCAAAGCACTTTGAGACAGCAATTCTGTTTAAGAGCCATGTAGATAAACCTAAGTATTGTAAAACAACTTGTGATATATTTTATTACTCAAGTATTTCTTCTTAAATTGAAACCAACCAGCAATCAAGTCACAGTTGCACAGCTGACATTATTTCAGCCACCCGAAGAAAGCCACAGCTACATTAGTTGGGGTAATATCTCTTATCATCACTGTCCAATGAAAAACATGTGCTTCGGATTTTGGTTTGGATAAAGACATCTTGATTGATGAGTTTAGCTTCTTAAGTTTGGATTGTGCTTTTCTTTGGACATCACTCTTCAAAATGCACAAATTTAATGGGCAGACACAGAAGGCATTAAATCTGTCAAACTCAGCACTGTGCATAAGTCATGGTGTCATGAAGTACTCGTCTTTTTTGTTCTTTTTTGTGTGTATATAAAAAAAAGAAACAAATATATATATATATATATATATATATATATATATATATATATATATATATATATATATATATATATATATATATATATATATATATATATATATAGATATATAGATATATAGATAGATATATAGATATGTATAGATATTGATATATATTTGAATCTATGATAACTTCCACAGTTTCAGTTTGACACATATTTTCTGTTTCCGTTTGAGTAATTTTTCAACAGGAAGGTGGTTCCCAAAAACCTCTTAGCCTAATACTTTGGCTATCTTGGTGTAATGTGTAGTGTGACCTTAAAAAAAATGAGGAAACACCATTCTTAAGGAAGCCTAAACAGTAAGAAAAACCTGAGGTATGTCCAGTTACACAAGAACTGGACTGAAAGTCAGGGGCAACAGATCTGATGGAGCAATCAAGCCCTACAATTTTTAGTCCTAACATATATATGTATATATATATATATATATATATATATATATATATATATATATATATATATATATATATATATATATATATATATATATATACACCTCTGAATATCCATTAAGGAACATGGAGAAGTATTATTGAAGACTACAGGAAAGGAAATGAAGGGAAACTCAAGACTTTTGAACAGTACTGCAAAAGCCTGGATCACACACAGATAAGCACGGCTGTGTATACCTTGATATGCGAGGCATTTATGTAGCCCGTGTTGTTCTCCTTGTTGGGTACAAGCTCAACTCGATTCTCCTCATAAGGAACAACATCACGGAAACGGTTGCGCTCTGCATTTTCGGGCAGAGTTGCTGTTGTGAGAATACAGTCTGCCCTCTTCTTGGGCACCTGCTCATACTCTGTAAAGACCCGCTCTTCTTCTAGCTTCAACTCCAAGGTCTTACACTAGAGAGAGAGAGGGAGAGAAAAAGTAGAGGGTGTTTATTATTCAGAAGTCTCTCTTTCAGTCCCCAAAAAAGGCACTCATTCATTTACATTACACCCCGACAAAGGCATTCCAACACTGTTATTGTATAACACTCACGTTTTTAAATTCTCATCAGTCTCCTCATGATGCTCACAAGTATTCATACTGAATCAATATAGTCGGGAAAGAGCCGAATACGCAGCAGCAGTGGTGTTTATTAGGCCAGTCATGTCTGAGAGGCCAGAATCTCTTTCTGTCTCTCTTTCTCTGTGGCTGGCTCGCTCTCTCTCAGGTCACATTCTTAACATACCAGCAGGCCCAGAGGCGATAAGCACTACCGTGCCACACGTTCCACAGCCCACTTAGAGTTTGCCCCCATTAGCTTAGCAACAGTTGGGACAAAGACTGGGATTCACACCTCCGCACTCAAAAGGGAGCCAAACACACTGGGGATCTATCTGGGCAGTGGAATTCATTAAAATGATGGGATTAATAGAGACTGTGACTGAGAGTTTTGGTGTGACGATGACCAAACAAACTTTTTGGGGAGATTTATGATTTATGAAGCTTTTATGATTATTCAGTTTAAATAAGCTTAAATGAGACCTAATCCTGAACATCAACTCTGGTATGTTATTCTTGATATCAGTTCTTTAAATACTCGTTTTAGTGATTGTGATTTTTTTAAGAGCTTAAAAAGCCTTTTCTATCTTTAATATGATAAGTTTCCAATTACATACATGTCAGTAAATCCCAAAGGTTTTGGGTATAGTAAATATAGTAATAAAGTAGCAACAAAACAGATGAGTAAAATGAATTCCCAGCAGCATATTTTTTAAAGGTTGTCTGTAAATTAGCAGGACTTTTTTACTATATGTTACAAAATATACAGAATAATACAAAGTTACAGTCATGAAACCCTTAAACTTTAACCATAATAATGTATATGTTGTACAAAAAGCAAGCATCCTACCCTTTCATCAGTAGCCGCCTTGGCGCCTTCCTCCCCTGGACTCTCGGGGACAGGCATTCGGGCGACGTAGAGCCCGTTGAGTGCGGCCATCATCAGCGGCCTCTTCATGGAGTCCACAGACATCTTCTGTCTCTCCAGCGTCTTCAAGAAAGAGAGAAATCCTGTTGTCATGCTTACAGGCACCAGCAGGTTTGCAAGACTGACTGACCTGCCATTGCACGAGTACAGTGTTCACGCAGATGTGCATGAGCAGTAGTGGGTGGGGAGAATTTCACGTGCATGTGCATAAACTGCCCGTACCAATCCCCTTGTAATAAGTCCAAAGGTGAGAAACAGGAAGCCCACTACACAAAGCCTATTAAGAAAGAGTTCTTATCCATCTGGTTGCCTTCATCCTCGTTTGTCCTTCTTCCATGTTATTAATTGTTTCATCTTTGTTTATTCCCACCTACCTCTTCAGCTTCTGTTTGATTATAACACACTCTCTGTCATCCTGACTCTCTTTCTCGCTTCCAAACACTGACCCACATTGCACCGTCTCCTTCCTCGAAGGATTACCTCTCCTAATCTCTGATGCTATTAAACCTCCAGGACAGCGCCGCCCTTCCCCTTTCCACCTCCTTGATCCCCCATGGGGCAGTCAAAACAACAGCTTGGGGGTCATAAGGGGTACCCTCTATGCATAAGATAAAGCAGCTGGCATAAAAGGGCTTTAGCAGCTTTGGACAGCAGTGAGAAGAAAACATTCTTTAAGTTTTATTGGCTAAAATCACACACACCTGCAATCACAGACAGACAGGTTTATCTCTAGGAGGCAATTATTTATGACTGGACTGGTGCTGGGTCAGATGTTTGCATATTAACAGAAAGCCCACCGACACAAAAACACCCAACTCGAAGAATAATCAGAAGGCTTAGTAAGGCTTTTAGCTGCCTTGGGGAATTCAGAGTCCAGTGCTGCCCTTTTAGGTGCTGAACTCCAGATTACTGCTAATCAGGAGCTTTGAAACTAGTGAGCAGACAACAGACTGTAATATTTAAAACTATACCAGTAGAATGGCTTCAGAGGTGTCAGGCACTGACATTATATTTAATAATTTCATGCTAAACATTTTTATTCCATATGGAAAAGTAATAGAAAAAAAATTGTGAATGTTATAAACATAGATCAAATTTAACATCATATTTAACATCATTGTATTATTAAGTTAAAAAAAGTATTATTATATTGAAGTAAAAATGTGTTAAATTGTATTATTGAGTAAATGTGTTATATTGTAATATTAAGTAATAAATGCATTACATTGCTTTACGTAAAAAAAAAAATTGTTACAAAAATGTAAAAATGTGTTAGTTCTAAAATTTGAGGGAACGGCTGTGAAGATGTGAGTGAGTGAGTATCTTACCCTTTGAGCGATTTCCCTCTCCACTATGCTGTCTTCCAAGGAAAACATCTCTGATACTGGCCTCTCTTTGACCGGCTCCTTCCTCACCCTCTCCTTCACACTGGTCAAGTCCGGTTCTGAAATGGATGGACCTAAAACTGCTCCATTCACAACACTCTGATCCCCCCGGGTCAGTGTCCCACCACCACCAACCCCAGGCCCACTAACACCCTGGCTCTGTCCAGTCTTTAGGGCGCAGCCATGGCCTTGGCTTGGGTCCACTGGTCCCTGGTTGCCCTGTGGTCCTTGATTATGGTTGGTGTGGTGGGTGTTGTTGTGATTGTGGGTGTGGGTGCGAGCTTGAGCATTGCTTGCAGGTCTAGGAGGGCCCGGGTATTCTGGAGGGGGTTTATTGGGAAGTTTGGCCAGAGCAGCCTGGAGCTGTGCACTGATGCTAATGTCCTCGTTGAGACCTGGAATTTGAACGTCCAGTTCAGGCCGCTCCTCTTCTTCCTCTTCCTCTTCTTCACTTTCACTGCTGTGTATGAGCATGGTAGCATTAGAAAGAGTCTTTTGGTGCTGATAAGTCACTGCATCAGGTGCATTCTTGGCAGGCTTCATGGGCAACTCTTTTGGCTGCTGAGGTGGAGGTTGAGGTTGCGGCTGAGGTTGTGACTGAGAGTTTTGAGGCTGGGGCTGTGGAATGGACTGAGGCTGAGATGGCATCACATGTTCTCTCAGAGTATTCCGCCGATGAAGAGGAGCATTCATTCCTTTCATCACAAGGCCTTCCATCGCTCCTCTCATGCTGCTTATAACCTCCATGCTGTGTCTCTTGCCCAGCGTGGACCGGTGCTTAGCAGCTGCAGTTAATGGTTCGCTGACCTCCTGCAGGGACTGGTGCACCACAGCTGAGCTGTCGGGCTGGAAGGTTTTGACTGACAGCTGCACCATGCGGGTAACCAGTTCTGGACTACTGCCGCCAATGCGATGCCGATGGCTCGCTAGGTCTGGCGTGCTGGTGGCTGGGCGAAAGGAGCTGGAAGGGTAAGGTGGAGGAGGCCGCGACATGTGGTTCCTCAGCATGTTGGCTGTAGCTGCATAGTTTCCCATGCTGTTCCCCTGTTGTTTGGTATTTGCCAGCTCGGGTGTGCTGACTGTATGGGAGATGGAGCTTCCTCCACCTCCACCGCTGCTGCTGCCTCCACTTTCGTTAACATGGGATGAATGGCACGGACCCTGGCTGTTGGCTGGTCCTCCCTGATGAGGGCCATGGGACACCGGCTTACTATATGTGATCTGCAAGATGAACAGTTGCAAACAGATGCATTGAACTAGGAAGCTAAATACAATTAATTAAATAATAATCTCAGAGCATCCTAACCCTTACCTGTGGTGTATATGGAGCAGGGCTGGGTGCCACACCATGATAAGGGCCCCTCTCTCGCATCTCTGGCTGGCTGTACACTAGAGGCTCAGGCTGCCGGTAGGCACAGGCATTGCTGATGTTGAGACTGCGTAGCGACTGGCTGTGAAGGTCATGGTGAGCAGGGAGCATGCACCGCTTCTGCCGCATGACAGCATCGTACTCAGGCGTGGGCCGATAGGATGGTGCAATGATGGCACTGTGACGGTGGCTGGGGATGTAGTCAGGCCGCATGAGCTCACTGCCAGGGATGCTGAGGTTGGAGGACATGGGCGAGGGTGGGACAAAATTCTGGGAACGATTGAGGGAGCTCAGGCTGGGGCTGCTGTACATGCTTCCGTTTGGCACGTTACCGTTTCGGTAGGTAAAGTCCACTGTACAGCGATCAAGGCTGCTCTCTGACTTGTAATACGGGTCATCATGGAAGATACTGTCTGCACAGCAAAGGAGGCATGGAAAAATGTGTAAAGAGGATCACAAGAAAATCTGAGCTGCAAACATCTTTAAGCAATTTGTGCACTAAAGCTAAACTTAATCAAACAAAGATTTTATTGATCTTTGAAGCTCTATGACTGTTCACATACTTGGTACCTCAGTATTTCATATAAAAAAGAACACACGCTTTGCACAATGAACAGTGTTGGACCTTAAAAGAAAGAAAATCAAAAGGGAACATTCAGAAATTTAAAGAAAAAAAATGAAGGGAGACCAAATGTTCCTGTAATCTTGCCAGTGGTATGGTGAAGGTGGTACTGGGGGTTTTCCAGTCTTGCAGTTTAACTGTCTAAGCTGTTATAAAGAAGCTGAAATAAACACCCTTTGTGGCATCCCGAAGGTGGCAAAAATGATCACTGCTGTTTTGTTGGTTTCACAGCTGCAGCAACCACCACAGAAAAATATGTCATGTTATTCCTTCCCGCTGAGCAGAGCGCTCTCCCGTGTGAAACTATCCCGTGTTCACAAGGAGAAGGAAGACAAGCATAATCTCTGTCCACACAATCGGAGTATGATGCCTGAGGTCACACTCGAGACCGATCTCACGCCCACACGCAGTAGCACACCCAGAATGTTTTTCCACTCGCTCGCTTTTTATTGTCAAGCTGACATGAGTGAAGTTCTTCGGATTATAAGGCAGGCTGAGTGTGTGAACACGTCGATGAAAGAGTGAAGCATAAATGAGGTCACCGCTCTGCACCCCAAACGTTGGGCTCTAATTGGCTGGGAGACTGTTAAAATGCGAATGGGCTGTGAGTCACACGTCTGATGGGAAAGACACAATTAGGAGGACTGTTGTTTTGAGTTATTGTCAGGGAGGCAAAAATCTTAAATCACACTGTGGTTAAAGCAGGGGGAGGAAAGCCACTCTAAAACAGTAACACCTACCTTGAGAGCTCTGTGTGTCCTGATAATGGTCTCCAAACTGGGAATGCACTGACTGGAAGTTACAGGACTGTGGCCGTGGCTAAATGAAGAAATTGTAAAACGGTTAAAAAGTGTGACATTGTAAGATCTCCTGATCCTCAAAGTGATATTTCAGTTTCTTTACATCACACATGAAACCATCACTTTACTTCTCTGTCTTAACACATCAAACACAATGGCTGACTGTGACCAAGCCAGATTGAAGCTAGTTCTGCGGATCTGCCATCGGACAAAGTTTGCGGTACTCCAGACAGTCATCTGAGCACTCCAGTGGTCTGACTGAACATCTATTGTGCCACATTTAGCCTCACCATTGTCTGGCCAGCAGGGAGGGAGACGTAGAAATCACAGCCTTTGCTGTCGCACCGGAAATCAGAGCAAGCAACACCCTTTCTAACTTTCCAACAACACCCACCACACCACCAACGCATGCTAAAACCAAGGCTCCATGGCACAATTAAGAGCTTATAGAATAGAAGGAAAACGCCAGAACTCTCAAAAAAATGCTTCTTTATATTTATTGAAGGGCAAAAAGATGCATGTTTCATCGTGTTTCAATTGTGCCATCGGCACAATTTAAGAAAAACAACAATCACAATAAAAATCAGTGTGAAATTCCAATTTCCAACAATCAGAAAGCAGAGCTCTAACTGCATGATGAAAAACATCTGCATAGAAAACCGTGCCAAAAGTAGCAGACATGCGCTAACAACTTAACAGTAGTTCTTCATTTGAGCCTTCGGGGCTTTCTGTTTGTAGTGCATGAATCCAGTAGTATTCCCTTTATAGCAACAATCTTTCGATCGACGCCTCTTTTAAGAAGAGGTATCATTTCACATTGGATTCATGCACTACATACAGAAAGCCCTGAAGGCTGGAATTAGAAACTACTCTTAAGCTGTTTTTTGTTTTTGTTTTGGGGGATTACATGCTTCTTTTGTGTGATATTTCATATACAGCCTTTTCACATATACATAGTATGTTTCTAAGTGGTTTTGCTATTGTGTAGAATGCTTTCTAGTATTGGAATCTACCTGGCGGCAACTTATTGTGGAAATGTACACATTTGTACACAAGTATTTACACAAGTATTTATTCTGATGGTGTCACAGTGTTCTCCTTTTCCCCCTTAAACTCTTTCCTCATGAAGACGACATTAAATGACCACCCTAGTACCCTTAATTGATGGGCTTTGACACCTCAGTGGTTTGATGACCACTGCAACAGTTTCGAGGGTAGCTGCATAGGCATAAACCACCCTCATAAACCTCTGATGCAAACCCATTCGTTTTGCTCTGGACCTGAATATGACAGAAACATCTCAGAGTTACTCCTAATAGGCTTTCAGAGGGTAAAGAGTTAAAATTTTGGAGTGGAAGGCACTATTAGTCTGTATGTCTGTATTCTAGACGATTAAGAGGTTCCCTGTGTGGGGGAGCGGGATCAGGTTGCTAATTGTGGACGTTTCTGTGTTCCCCCTCTGTCCTCCATTCTCGTCTCTTTTATATTGACCAGAGGCAATATTAAATAGCTGTATCAAATCACTTCAAAACATACAAATGCTTGTCAACATACCAGAGACAGGCGATGAGTCCAGGTGGGTCTCCTCCTCATTGGTGCAGGTGAGTGAGTGGGCCTACAAAGAAACAGACACATTATGTGACAAATTAGTATTTTATTAAATGCAACTAGGTCATGTACTATAAGGTCAGTGAATGCTACACAGTCTTTTATAGCATATGTTTTGTTGGGGTTTTTTTTTTTTTGCATAACCTTCAATAGGTTGTTGAAATACCCATTAAAAAAATAAATGACAGACAATTGATATCTTAGTGTTTTAATGGCCTTCAGCTGGCCTCTCTGTGTGGCCTTGAAACTCACTCTGCACAGATCTTGTTCTGTTTGTAGAATTTGTGTCTGGCTGTGAAAAGGCGGGCGATGTACTTGGCCATTTCCATATCCTCCTGCAGACACAAACAGAGAAAAAAAATAAATAATAACACCGAAAATTTAAGGTGAACAGAAAAGGAGTATTTCTGTGAAGTCAAGAATCAACTCTCCCCAGTTTGTTTGTCACTCTGCAGGTATTTTGTGGACGCATACTTTTCCTGCGTGTTTAACCTCCCACTATAAACCTCTGTGTCTGCAGACACAACACTCACCATGTGAAAGACGATGGTGTCGTCTCTGCTCGTTATCTCCACTGTGATGGCTGACTTGTTGTGTGCAATGGTACCAATGTCCTTCCACCTTTATAACACACAGATGCAAACAAATGTTTTTTTAAAAAAAGGAACAACGGTTCCTCATGAGTACAGGAAATTATGACAATTCTTTCTTTCTTTTTTAAAAGGAGAAACTTACTTGTGGAGCATGATGGATCGGCCATTTCTGTGTTTAACAAACACTCCAATGAAAGACACACCGATGAATATGTCATTGGTATAGTTGTCCTGTGGAAGAAAGTATTACACAAGAACTCATTTAAAATCTCTCAAAGGATACTAATTGAGAGGTTGAGGGTGATGTAATGTATCTACCTTAGCTGGAAAGCTCTCCTGGCCAAACCCATCCAGTTTTTCTACCTCCTTGATGTACAGCAGTTCTGCTTCAGCGGCCTGCATTCGACTGGAAGACACAGAATGGTACCAAGAATCTTATTGTCTCTATTTTACTTTGTCTTGGTGATACATGCATATATGTGCATACAGTATACAAAGTAGCTAACAGTACCAGTGACTCTTGTGCTCCTCAGCAACTTTCTGGGTCCACTCTTCTAGCGCGTCTTCTCCATTACGCCAGTTCTGAGAGAAAATACATTATTCAGCAAATAAGAGCAATGAACAAGGAAGCTGTGGAAAAGCAACCTATGACTATAGGTTCAAGTGAACATCATATTGTTGGGAATGTTTTAAAAAAATAAAATAATGCTCCATAATTTAATATTTTGTTTCTATTTGGTAATCAGTTCATATTAATTCCATCCCATCCTCCAACTCAAATTCTTCTTTATTCTTTTTGCTTTTTGCCTGTCAGTCAGGTATGCAGAGGGAGGAGGTACACAGATGTCACAGGAATGTGTGCCTTCAGGCAGCACATACACAGAAAAACACACAAACACAGACTTTCTCTGCCTCTCTCTCTCTCACACACACACACACACACAGACACACACACAAACACTGCTAGTATTTGAACGGTAAAGGCTCGAGGACTCACCACTGGGAAAAGCACGTACTCCCTGAGGAAGTCCTGAGACAGGAATTGAGTGAAGTCTCCAAAGTCAGCTAAAAATTACAAACAATAGATGTTCACATTTATTTACACAAAAACAATGAATTTCATTTTTACACTGTAATGAGCAGCCTTTACACTATAAACTGACTGGGAGTTTGTTATTGTGTTTGATATTGTTCAATTGAGGTGGCATGATGGTGCATGGGTTAGCGCCACCTCACAGCGAGAAGGTTCTGGGTTCGCAGGTCAGCTGGGAACTTGTAACAGAGGGAGGAGAACAGGGCATCTACTAATAGGAAGGATGGTGGTTTGATCCCTAGCACTGGCTCAGTATCCTTGGGCAAGATACTGAACTGATGCATTAATCAGATCGTGCCAATTGTAAGTTCTGAGTGGTCAAGTAGAGTAGAAAAAAGGAATCGGTACAGTCCAATATGGACTCACTGTGTTCATGCTGCAACGCTTCTTGCGTGGGTTCTCAATAGGTATCCTGGTTTCCTCCCTCATCTAAACAAACATGTTTGGTTAATTGGAGATTATTAATTGGTATAAATCTGAGCACAAATATTTGTCAGAGACTGGCAACCCGTCTAGTGCGTACCCAGCCTCGCACCCCATGACAGTTGGGATAGGCTCCAGCAACAACCACGACCCTGAATTGAACATGCATCGATGGATCCATCCTGTTGGCCTTTCTCTTCGATCTATACAGTTTCCCTAATAAGAAAAAAAATTACTGATTTAAAAATAAAATAAATTTATGTTATGAAGGTGCTAACCCAATAGGACAAAACGTTGGGATAAATACAGATTTTCCAGTTAAAACTAAGGCAATTTCATTTGTCCAAATACCTGTTATATTCTGCTAGCTCGCTTTGCGAAATTACTCCTCTAGGCTAGAAAAGCAAATGCTTAACATTAGAAAAAAGTCTGTTTTAGCTCAACTGTCATCTCAACTGAACTGCATCCACAATGGTCAAAGCAATGCAGGTTTCATCTATGTAGATGCTTTGTCACGCTGTTGTCATGGTTACCCAGGGAAAATCACATGAAGCTACCTGCGGCAAATGTGCTCTTCAGGCTGAGCTGTCCATTGAGTCGTAAAGTGTCCCTGAGTGTCTCTTGTTTTATTAGATGGAAATATTTCTGAACTTGTGTACTGTGCAATACAATTAAAGATAACAAAAACAAATATCTACATAACAGAAACAAAACCACCTGCACAATCTCTATAACATGTACAGTCCTCCTGATATTGCTTGTACTAAGTACCTAAAAGCTTTCTGCTGTTTGCCGGGCAAAAGGAGGTCTCGCACAGGATCCTCACCTCCCAACAGATAAGAGCCTTCCTGATGTTGCTACAGCTAACCTTGGAGCAGCTGATAAGCAAGCTGTCTGTTTACATTCCCCTGGGACACAGACAGCACCCAGGAACTGAAAGGATGGAGAGAGGGTGGGTGTGTGTGTATGTGCATGTGTTAGGACTGATACCATAGGAACTCAAGTGGACTGGGTTCTCCCTGTGGTATGCAGCCATATAAGGTAGTGAAGTCAAGATGACCTGAGAAAGTGTGAGTTTGTGCTCACTCTCACTCTCTTGCGCTGTCTGTCTTTCATTGGGAGACTTGTTCGTGTAGTCTTACCTTGTACTGCCAGGCCAGCGAGCCTGATCCCCTGCTCTACAAGGCACTGTAGACGTCCATCCAACACCTCCTTCTTTACCTGCAGGTAATACTGATACCTGCAGAAAAAAACAGGAAAGGAAGGTAAAAAAAAAAAACACACAACAGGGATAAAAAGATACCTAAACCGTGTTAAGTAAAAATTTTAATTTGTCCAATGCATTGATTTATGATTTATTTATCTCCATAGGGATTTTATTAATGAGCTATTATGTAGTAACCATCCAAAGTAGACTTACTTCAAGCTAAATACAAAATGGTATGTACTCCTATTGAAACCACACGACTATATAATGTCAGTTTCGTTACATATGCGATCGTTGACAAAAACTCGACACATAAAGCTAAACTGAAACAGCAACATCAAAGACGCTGTTACCATGGGAATCTTTAAACCTGCGGACATCAGGTTGAGAAACCACCTGAGCAGTGATTGCAGTCGGGGAAAAAGGTCTGTACATGATC